>NC_050092.1:0-719902 GCF_009764565.3 Dermochelys coriacea
TGGAGCATGCTTTCAGAAGTCTTAAAAGAGCAACACTCTGATGCAGAAACTACAGAACCCAAACCACCAAAAAACAAATTCAACCTTCTGCTGGTGGCATCTTTCTCAGATGATGAAAATGAACATGCGTCGGTCCGCACAGCTTTGGATCGTTATTGAACAGAATCCGTCATCAGAATGGATGCATGTCCTCTGGAATTGTGGTTGAAGCTTCCAGGGACATATGAATATTTAGCACATCTGGCATATAATATCTTGCCATGCTGGCTACAACTGTGCCATGCTAACGCCTGTTCTCACTTTCAGGGGACATTTTAAACAAGAAGCAGATAGCATTACCTTCTGCAAATGTTAAAAAAACTTGTTTGTCTGAGCAATTGGCTGAAAAAGAAGTCAGACTGATTGGAATTGTAGGCTCTATAGTTTTACTTTCGAATGCAGGGGTTTTTAGGTAAATAATTCTACATTTGTAAGTTCAACTTTCATGATAAAGAGATTGCACTACAGTACTCGTATTAGGTGAATTGAAAAATATTATTTCTTTTGTTTTTTGCAGTGCAAATATTTGTAATGAAAAATAAATATAAAGTGAACACTGTACACTTCGTATTCTGTGTTGTAATTAAAATCAATATATTTGAAAATGTAGAAAACATCCAAAATATTTAAATAAATCGTATTCTATTATTCTTTAACAGTGTGATTAATCACAATTAATTTTTTAAAATCGCTTGACAGCCCTAATATTTTGGTTTACTTTAATAAGGGTCTGTAAGAAAAAGAAGCAGAAAGGAAAGAAGAATGGCTCAAGATGAGCCACAACATGGTAAACCTTGAAGGATTATTGAAGAGACAATACCAGAATGATTAGCTTTGAATATTCTAAAACCTAGCTCCAACCTGGCTTAGACAAACAGGATCAGAAGATCAAACTGACTGGAGCAGCTAAAAAAGGGAATCCCTCTTGGGAGGGGCATGGCTGTTCAGGCGATTGTTTGGGGGAAGAGACAGAGTCAACAGGACCCTGCAGGGGTGTCTGAAGAATTTAGACTTGCCTCACTGACCATGGGGAGATGGAAAGTATTTAGGTAAGATACAGGTGTGAAGACTTTGTTATTTTAAAATCCTTTTACTTTTTTCTTTTTGCTCTGCTGCAAAGTAAAACAGCCTTCTTCAAACTCAAGTGGTGTTTGTCACTGCACACCACTAATCCCAGACTCCCAAAGGTGTCCGCATTCAGCCTGACATGCTGGGTAAGCACAGTGGATATGCTGGGTATAGAAGCCAATGGCCCTGTCTAGGAGAGGGAGAATGGCAGAAATCCACTTCAGGAGACGGAAAGGCATGAGGCTGACACCTTGCGGGGAAAGGGAAAAGAGATATAACTAGCCCTGTCACTCACCAGAACACCCATTCCCCTTTCTTCCCACTGCTCTCAGCCCTCCCTCCTTTGTGGTACCACAGGGTCACCAGATGCCCATCATCTCATCCCCTCCACTGCTCCCTGCTCTCCCTTTTCCCAAGGACTCTTGATAGGAACCTCACACTGTTTTGTATCAGTGGATGGGCCCAGCTGACGGTCACACCCTCCATGGATGTGTTTCAGAGTAGCAGCCGTGTTAGTCTGTATTCGCAAAAAGAAAAGGAGTACTTGTGGCACCTTAGAGACTAACAAATTTATTAGAGCATAAGCTTTCGTGAGCTACAGCTCACTTCATCGGATGCATCCGATGAAGTGAGCTGTAGCTCACGAAAGCTTATGCTCTAATAAATTTGTTAGTCTCTAAAGTGCCACAAGTACTCCTTTTCTTTCCATGGATGTGGGAAGTGATTATAGCAGAGCACCAGCTCTGACACAATTACAGTTCAGCACTACTTTCTGTTTATAAATTGACAAATCTAATTGCTCTGAAATCCACATGTGTGCTCAGATTATTTTGGCATTTGCTACTCTCCTTGGCAGCGGTTCTGAAACTGAAGGTGAAAACCCCTCAAAGGGTCATGAAGTTATTTTGTGGGGGCCACGAGTACATGCATGAAGCAGAGAGCAACTGCTATAAAATATATAATTTAAATCTTGGGTTTTAGAAAATTACATGCACCTTTCTGTTGCAATGTGTATTTACTTCCAAAAGAATTGTAAATATGTAACACAGAAGCATTGTTCCTAAACAAAATAAATATTTGTATGATCATTATTTTAGAGAAATTGGACTCTGCAGATCGAAGTATCGCGTGCAGGTTTGTTGTCTTGAGATGAAAAAGGTGGGTCTGAGACAACATTAGAGGGATTGAGCGTTCAGCAGTTGAAGACATGCATTAAATTGCAGACCAATCAGAACACAGAGATGGTAAAAAAAAATAAAGTTAATAATAATTTAACAATTGGATAGACAGACAAGCGTGGCACTGGGTTTTTTTTTTGCAGGGGCTATAGTCACCCCAAATTTTGCCTTGGCTCCCCATAGCCACCCCTTCCAATGAGAAGGTCAAACGTTACTCAAAACTAAGGGTGGCATGGTATGACATTGTCATCCTTACATATGCAGTTTTGTGCTGCTACTTGCATCAGCGCTGCCTTCACAGCTGGGTGACCGGCCACTAGCTGCTGCTCTCCAGCCCCCCGGCTCTGAAGGCCACGCCTGCTACCAGCAGCAGCACAGAAGAAAGGGTGGCAAAGGGGCACTAAGTCTACTGTGAAAAGTGTTATCGACAAAGTTTCTCCCCCGCAACCCTATTATTGAACAGTAACTATTTAAAAGAGTAACTTTTGGACTTACAACAATAATTCTATATAAATGTGGTTTAGTCTTAATTTATAAACAACGAGAACAGATACATTCATTAAAAACAATATGGTAATAAATTTAGCATTTAAAATAGTGTTAAATATAAAAAAATGTGTTTTAAATTTAAAAGGAGGTTGTTAAATTTAAAAGGGAGGTTGCACTCAGAGGCTTGCTGTCTGAAAGGGGTCACCAATACAAAAAGTTTGAAAACCACTGCTCTATGGGCAAGCAGAGTATGGTTAGTGTTTACATTTGAGATTATTTGAGCAAGCAGTTCCTGAGATTCATCCCCCAGAACTCCCCCTCTCAGGATCTTGTTACACAACCCTCTTGCTCTTACAACATTTTGTATACACCTAGGCTGAAACCGTGCTAATAGTTCCTAGGACTGATCTCATTTACTTGGCATTTATCTCAGCTAGTACAAGGTAACCTCCTGTAGGGCCTGGCTTACAACTATTTTGGGAACCAAATACATGGATATTTTGCCGAGTTCCAAGTAACTTACTGTGGAACTCTCTCTCCAAATATGTGAGATAATACTGACCTACATAACTGAACAACACTGTGATTATATCCAGTTATGTAGATTAGTTGCACAGATTGGGGTGTGCTGTTGTTCACCATTTCAGACTGGAGAGTTCAAACCACTCCTGTTTCCTTGGTAGCATATCCCATAACTAGGAGGATTCTCTCCAGCTGACTGAATTGCATTTGAACCTTCCCATTTCTTCATGGAGCAGAAGGGAAAAACAAAAAAATAAGGGAAGAAATTACCATTGAAGCAAATGGGAATTTGTCTCAAAGTCCCCAATAAATCTGCCAGAGAAAACTAATATCCTGTTGTGTGACCAAACAGCCTTTAGAAAGAGAAAAATATACCAGAGATATAAGATATTTTCCAAAAAGAAAAGGAGTACTTGTGGCACCTTAGAGACTAACAAATTTATTAGAGCATAAGCTTTCGTGAGCTACAGCTCACTTCATTGGATGCATTTGGTGGAAAAAACAGAGGGGAGATTGATATACACACACAGAGAACATGAAACAATGGGTTTATCATACACACTGTAAGGAGAGTGATCACTTAAGATAAGCCATCCCCAGCAGCTGGGGGGGGAAAGGAGGAAAACCTTTCATGGTGACAAGCAAGGTAGGCTAATTCCAGCAGTTAACAAGAATATCTGAGGAACAGTGGGGGCTGGGGTGAGGGGGAGAAATACCATGGGGAAATAGTTTTACTTTGTGTAATGACTCATCCATTCCCAGTCTCTATTCAAGCCTAAATTAATTGTATCCAGTTTGCAAATTAATTCCAATTCAGCAGTCTCTCGTTGGAGTCTGTTTTTGAAGCTTTTTTGTTGAAGGATAGCCACTCTTAGGTCTGTAATCGAGTGACCAGAGAGATTGAAGTGTTCTCCAACTGGTTTTTGAATGTTATAATTCTTGACGTCTGATTTGTGTCCATTCATTCTTTTACGTAGAGACTGTCCAGTTTGGCCAATGTACATGGCAGAAGGGCATTGCTGGCACATGATGGCATATATCACATTGGTAGATGCGCAGGTGAACGAACCTCTGATAGTGTGGCTGATGTGATTAGGCCCTATGATGGTATCCCCTGAATAGATATGTGGACAGAGTTGGCAACGGGCTTTGTTACAAGGATAGGTTCCTGGGTTAGTGGTTCTGTTGTATGGTTTGTGGTTGCTGGTGAGTATTTGCTTCAGATTGGGGGGCTGTCTGTAAGCAAGGACTGGCCTGTCTCCCAAGATCTGTGAGAGTGATGGGTCGTCCTTCAGGATAGGTTGTAGATCCTTGATGATGCGTTGGAGAGGTTTTAGTTGGGGGCTGAAGGTGATGGCTAGTGGCGTTCTGTTGTTTTCTTTGTTGAGCCTGTCCTGTAGTAGGTGACTTCTGGGTACTCTTCTGGCTCTCTCAATCTGTTTCTTCACTTGAGCAGGTGGGTATTGTAGTTGTAGGAATGCATGATAGAGATCTTGTAAGTGTTTGTCTCTGTCTGAGGGGTTGGAGCAAATGAGCTACTCTGAAAGATATTTTCCGTTTCAGATAGATTGAGATTCTAGAGCAGGTTTCATCTGATGACTCAGAATTAGGACCACAGATTTTCCCATTTCATTGTCCTCTGATCCACACAAACCTGCTTCACTCACTGCTGCCTCATTATTATTGAGTTGCATGATTTGCAAAAGTGTTAGCATCATGATAATGGTTTGTCTAGACTAGGAAATGTGGAGTACATTAGGACAGGTCAAGGGGAAATATACTGGCTAATGCAGACTAATATACTTGGGCCATGTCAGTACAGAAAACATAGTGATTTTACATCTGGATAGCTCACTGAAGCTTCTTCCGGCAACTCACGGAAGCTACTAGATCGCATGCCCTGATTCTCATGGGTGACTTTAATTTTCCTGATATCTGCTGGGAGAGCAATACAGCGGTGCATAGACAATCCAGGAAGTTTTTGGAAAGCGTAGGGGACAATTTCCTGGTGCAAGTGCTAGGGGAGCCAACTAGGGGGAGCGCTTTTCTTGACCTGCTGCTCACAAACCGGGTAGAATTAGTGGGGGAAGCAAAAGTGGATGGGAATCTGGGAGGCAGTGACCATGAGTTGGTTGAGTTCAGGATCCTGACGCAGGGAAGAAAGGTAAGCAGCAGGATACGGACCCTGGACTTCAGGAAAGCAGACTTTGACTCCCTCAGGGAACAGATGGCCAGGATCCCCTGGGGGACTAACATGAAAGGGAAGGGAGTCCAGGAGAGCTGGCTGTATTTCAAGGAATCCCTGTTGAGGTTACAGGGACAAACCATCCCGATGAGTCGAAAGAATAGTAAATATGGCAGGCGACCAGCTTGGCTTAATGGTGAAATCTTAGCGGATCTTAAACATAAAAAGAAGCTTACAAGAAGTGGAAGGTTGGACATATGACCAGGGAAGAGTATAAAAATATTGCTCGGGCATGTAGGAAAGATATCAGGAGGGCCAAATCGCACCTGGAGCTGCAGCTAGCAAGAGATGTCAAGAGTAACAAGAAGGGTTTCTTCAGGTATGTTGGCAACAAGAAGAAAGCCAAGGAAAGTGTGGGCCCCTTACTGAATGAGGGAGGCAAGCTAGTGACAGAGGATGTGGAAAAAGCTAATGTACTCAATGCTTTTTTTGCCTCTGTTTTCACTAACAAGGTCAGCTCCCAGACTGCTGTGCTGGGCATCACAAAATGGGGAAGAGATGGCCAGCCCTCTGTAGAGATAGAGGTGGTTAGGGACTATTTAGAAAAGCTGGACGTGCACAAGTCCATGGGGCCGGACGAATTGCATCCGAGAGTGCTGAGGGAATTGGCGGCTGTGATTGCAGAGCCCTTGGCCATTATCTTTGAAAACTCGTGGCGAACGGGGGAAGTCCCGGATGACTGGAAAAAGGCTAATGTAGTGCCCATCTTTAAAAAAGGGAAGAAGGAGGATCCTGGGAACTACAGGCCGGTCAGCCTCACCTCAGTCCCTGGAAAAATCATGGAGCAGGTCCTCAAAGAATCAATCCTGAAGCACTTAGAGGAGAGGAAAGTGATCAGGAACAGTCAGCATGGATTCACCAAGGGAAGGTCATGCCTGACTAATCTAATCGCCTTTTATGATGAGATTACTGGTTCTGTGGATGAAGGGAAAGCAGTGGATGTATTGTTTCTTGACTTTAGCAAAGCTTTTGACACGGTCTCCCACAGCATTCTTGTCAGCAAGTTAAGGAAGTATGGGCTGGATGAATGCACTATAAGGTGGGTAGAAAGCTGGCTAGATTGTCGGGCTCAACGGGTAGTGATCAATGGCTCCATGTCTAGTTGGCAGCCGGTGTCAAGTGGAGTGCCCCAGGGGTCGGTCCTGGGGCCCGTTTTGTTCAATATCTTCATAAATGATCTGGAGGATGGTGTGGATTGCACTCTCAGCAAATTTGCGGATGATACTAAACTGGGAGGAGTGGTAGATACGCTGGAGGGGAGGGATAGGATACAGAAGGACCTAGACAAATTGGAAGATTGGGCCAAAAGAAATCTAATGAGGTTCAATAAGGATAAGTGCAGGGTCCTGCACTTAGGATGGAAGAATCCAATGCACCGCTACAGACTAGGGACCGAATGGCTCGGCAGCAGTTCTGCGGAAAAGGACCTAGGGGTGACAGTGGACGAGAAGCTGGATATGAGTCAGCAGTGTGCCCTTGTTGCCAAGAAGGCCAATGGCATTTTGGGATGTATAAGTAGGGGCATAGCGAGCAGATCGAGGGATGTGATCGTTCCCCTCTATTCGACACTGGTGAGGCCTCATCTGGAGTACTGTGTCCAGTTTTGGGCCCCACACTACAAGAAGGATGTGGATAAATTGGAAAGAGTACAGCGAAGGGCAACAAAAATGATTAGGGGTCTAGAGCACATGACTTACGAGGAGAGGCTGAGGGAGCTGGGATTGTTTAGTCTGCAGAAGAGAAGAATGAGGGGGGATTTGATACCTGCTTTCAACTACCTGAAAGGGGGTTTCAAAGAGGATGGCTCTAGACTGTTCTCAATGGTAGCAGATGACAGAACGAGGAGTAATGGTCTCAAGTTGCAATGGGGGAGGTTTAGATTGGATATTAGGAAAAACTTTTTCACTAAGAGGGTGGTGAAACACTGGAATGCGTTACCTAGGGAGGTGGTAGAATCTCCTTCCTTAGAGGTTTTTAAGGTCAGGCTTGACAAAGCCCTGGCTCGGATGATTTAACTGGGACTTGGTCCTGCTTTGAGCAGGGGGTTGGACTAGATGACCTTCTGGGGTCCCTTCCAACCCTGATATTCTATGATTCTATGATTCTATGATATCCTGATGTCTGTCCAGGAAATCTTCAGTTGCTCTTATGCAACGCAGGGTCGATACCTGTTGCTCCAGACCTTGAACCTTCTCTTCCAATATGGAGACCAGCTTGCACTTTGTACAGACAAAGTTGCTTCTGTCCTGTGGAAGAAAGACAAACATGGCACATCCAGTGCACTCCCCATCCATATTACCTTCCTTCTAGGAGCTTCCTCAGGAGTTGTAGTAACTACTCAGAGAGGCCGGCAAGATGTAAGCCTCAGTGGGCTCTCCCCGGGCAAACTCCCTCTGTTAGCCTCTCTGCTGTTCGCTGCTCAGCTGGTTCGCAGCTGACTGGCTTTTTATAACAGTCAGACCTACTCAAGGCTCACCTGGAACAAAGCACTCCCAATTCACACTTTTCAAACATCCAATCAAGCACACTGTCAAACTGTCCCCTGTTCTTGTGTTGCTGATGTGTTCTCATTGTTTATAAATTAAGACTAAAACACATTTGTATAGAAATACTGTGGTAAGTTCAAAAGGTATTTTTTTAAATAGTTACTGTTCAATAATGGGGTGAAGAGGGGGAAAGAAACTTTGTCCATATCACTTTTCACAGTATACTTAGTGCCCCACTGCCATCCTTATTTCATTTCCTTGTTTTTACTTTCACCACTATACACATGCTGGAAGGGCATGAGGCAGCACAGGGCAACCTTAACTCTGCTTTAATGTAGTTTATGGACATTTCTTTGTCTTAATTTCTCTTTAATAGACTTTTTTGCCACTGGAGAGTAACAAATTTATTGAGCATAAGCTTTTGTGAGCTGCAGCTCACTTCATCGGATGCTGTAGCTCACAAAAGCTTATGCTCAAATAAATTTGTTAGTCTCTAAGGTGCCACAAATACTCCTTTTGTTTTTGCAGATACAGACTAACACGGCTGCTACTCTGAAACCGGTTTTTTGCCACTGTAACTGTGTCTACATTAGACCTTTTGCCAGCAAGTTATGTCAGATAGGGATGTGTTGTTTTTTTTCCACACCAATAGATGACAGCAATGCTCTCAAAACTCTGAATTAGCTACCAGTCCAATATCTATATGTAAATTTGAAAGCACTTGAAAATAGTGTTTCTAAGGGAACGTCTACAGTACGAAATTATTTCGAAATTATTCTATTTGAATTTTTGGAAGCTATTTTATACATTCGGTCTTCTGTGTCTTCACTGAAGCATGTGCATTCGGCGGATTGTGTCCACAGTACCAAGGCTAGCATTGAATGTCGGAGAGGTGCACTGTGGGTAGCTATCCCGCAGTCCCTGCCACCCATTGGAATTCTGGGTTAAGCTCCCAGTGCATGATGGGCGAAAAACATTCTCGCGGGTGTTTCTGGGTGTGTGTCATCAGAAAGCTATGGCAGACAATCGTTTTGTGCCTTTTTGGCGTGCAGACGCCATACTGCTTTCAGCAGATAGTGCACCGCTGCTCTCCTGCTACTATGAATCCACCTCTCATTTCCTCTCATCTTCCTATGTAATCTCTAGTATCTACTCTTTCTCTTTCTCATCGAACGCTTCCGCTGCCAACTTTGCTTGGCCATCGTGAAATAAGCAGCACAGCTTCCGCCACCAACTCTGCTCTCCCACTATTGCCACGCTTCCAAGCTTCTCCAGGTAGTCTGTCCTGGGCTCCCACCTCCACAAAAGCCACAGAAGACAACCATTTTCAGCCTTTGTTCAGCTACCATGAACTGAACAGCACAGCTTCCGCTGCCACTCTGCTCTCCTACATTTCGTGCCCTTTTTCCAGGATTACCCATGCAGGTGCCATAGCCATGGAGCCCGATCAGATCTCCGCTGCAGTTTTGACCATTGTAAATACCTTCCGCATTATCCAGCAGTATGTGCAGTACCTACAAAACCGGGTGAGGAAGCGACGACAGCGCGATTACTATACTGATGAGGACATGGACACAGACAGCACAGCATGTGGCGATTGGGAGATCATGGGCCAAGTTCATGCCATGGAACACTGATTCTGGGCCCGGGAAACAAGCACAGATTGGTGGGACTGCATAGTGTTGCAGGTATGGGATGATTTCCAGTGGCTGAGAAACTTTCATATGCATAGGCCACTTTCATGGAATTTTGTGACTTGCTGTCCCCTGCCCTGAAGCGCAAATACACCAAAATGAGATCAGCCCTCACAGTTGAGAAGTGAGTGGCCATAGCCCTGTGGAAGCTTGCAACGCCCGACAGCTACCGGTCACTCAGGAATCAGTTTGGAGTGGGGAAATCTACTGTGGGGGCTGCTGTGCTGCAAGTAGCCAATGCAATCATTGACCAGCTGCTATCAAGGGTAGTGACTTTGGGAAATGTGCAGACCATTGTGGATGTGTTTAATGTGCTGGGGTTCCCTAACTGCGGCGGGGTGATAGATGGAACTCATATCCCTATCTTGGCCCTGGACACCGGAGCTGCCAGTACATAAACCTCAAGGGGTACTTTTGCATGGTACTGCAAGCACTGGTGGATCGCAAGGGACGTTTCACTGACATCAATGTGGGATGGCCGGGAAAGGTGCATGACGCTCGCATCTTCAGAAACTCTGGTCTGTTTGAACAGCTGCAGGAAGGAACTTACTTCCAAGAACAGAAAATTACTGTTGGGGATGTTGAAATGCCTATAGTTATCCTCGGGGACCCAGCCTACCCCTTAATTTCATGGCTCATGAAGCCATACACAGGCACCCTGGAAAGTAGTAAGGAGCAGTTCAACTATAGGCTGAGCAAGTGCAGAATGGTGGTAGAATGTGTGTTTGGATGTTTGAAAGTGCGCTGGTGCAGTTTACTGACTCGGTTAGATCTCAGCTCTACCAATATTCCAATTGTAATTGCTGCTTGTTGTGTGCTCCACAATATCTGTGAGAGTAAGGGGGAGATGTTTATGGTTGGGTGGGAGGTTGAGGCAACTTGCCTGGTGGCCAGTTTTGCACAGCCAGACAACAGGGCGATTAGAAGAGCACAGCAGGGCGCGCTGCACATCAGAAAAGCTTTGAAAGCCAATTTCATGACTGGCCAGGATAGGGTGTGAGAGTTGTGTTTGTTTCTCTTAAAGTTACCCCCCCCATATATATATATGAAAGGAAATAAAGTCACAATTGTTTAAAAAACATTCTTTATTATTTGTTGCACAAAACATTGAGAGAAATCAGAAGCTAGATGGGGGTTGGGGGGTATTAGGTTAGGGGAGTGGAGGAGGAGGAGGGAAGGACAAGTCCAGAAACCAAATCAAAATTTAGGATACGCCAACTTTCTGCTGTTTGTGCAATCCTCTGGGGTTGACTCTGTGGGTCCCCGTAGCCTCCTGCCCTGTGTTCTTGGACATCTGGGTGAGGAGGCTATGGAACTTGGGGACAAGGGAAGGCGGTTATTCAGGGGCTGCAGCAGCAGTCTGTGGTCTTGCTGCCTTTCCTGCATTAGATCCACCCTACAGCAGAGCATGTCAGTTTGCTCCCCCATGAGCTTGACCATAGCATCCTGCCTGCTCTCATCACGCACGTCCCTCCTCTCTTCGTATTCATGTAATGTTTTACGCGACTCCGCAGTTGTTTGCCTCCACGCATTTAACTGGGCCCTATCAGTGCGGGAGGACTGCATGAGCACGGCAAACATGTCGTCCCATGTTCATTTTTTCTCCCTTCTAATCTGGACAGTCTCTGGGACGGAGTAGATAGAGGCGACATTGCAACATTTGCACCTGCTGTGGGAGGAGAAAAAGGGAGGGTAGTATTTTAAAAGATACATTTTAGAGAACAAAGGGGGCACTGTTTCTCAGTGAAACAGGCAATTCATAGTACACAGCACATGTTCTTTCTGCACAAGGTTGCATTTTGCTTCTTATATTGAAGTGCTTGCCACTTTGGTGTGAGTAAACCATCACATGTGGCCAGGCAATAGAATTCAGCTTGCAGGCAGCCTGTGGGCTCTCTGGAATGATCACTTCACACAATACCCTCCCCACCACACCACACAAACACACACACACCGCGGGGTTCCGATGAGGGTCTGAGCAGGGATGAGCCCTTTAAACTAAACGTGAACAGCTCATCATGGCTTCGATGAGGCTCTGAGCAGGGATGAGCCCTTTAAATTAAACAGTAACAGCCCAGCATGGCTCCAATGAGGCTCTGAGCAGGGATGAGCCCTTTAAACTAAACGCGAACAGCCCAGCGCGGCTGGGTTTCCCCCCACTGCATGGCTCCGACCAAGCTCTCACTCACCAGAAGTGCCTTCTCCAAGGTCATGGTCCGGGAGCATGCTTTGGGAGTAGGGGGGAGGCTTTTGGCTCCAGTGTTAAGAATAGTTCCTGGCTAGGAGGGAAAACAGATTCCCCACTTGCCGCCTGTGCACTGTCCTCTTCCTCCTTCTCTTCGTCCTCCAAAAACTCATCCTCCTTGCTCCGTGCTACTCCCCCCTTGCAGGTGTCCACAGACAATGGTAGGGTAGTGTTGTCGTCACCCCCCATAATTGCATGCAGCTCACAGTAGAAGTAGCATGTATAGGGCAGTGACTCAGAGCACCCGTTTGCCTCCCTGGCTTTTTGGTATGTTTGCCTGAGTACCTTGATTTTTGTCCAACACTGCTCTGTGTCCCTGGAGTAGCCTTTTTCTGTCATGGCCCTGGAGACTTTAGTGTACGTATTTGCATTCCTTTTTTTGGAATGTAGTTCTGCCATAACAGCTTTATCTCCCCAACATGCAATGAGATCCAGTACCTTCTATTCAGACCATGCTGGAGCTCATCTGCGAATCCAGGACTGCATGGTCTCTTGAGATGGTGGACTCTACATGGTTGCCTGTGATGGTGGACTGTGCTTATGGTCACCTGTGTTGATGGTGACCAAACAGGAAATTCAAAAGTTCCCAGGGCTTTTACTGCCTACCTGGCTAGTGCATCGGAGCTGAGAGTGTTGTCCAGAGCAGTCACAAGGGAGCATTCTGGGATAGCTTCCGGAGGCCAATATCGTCGAATTGCGTTCACAGTACCTGTAACCCGGAACTGCGATCTCAATTTTAGCACTACTCCACTTTCCGAGGTGAAGTACAGAAATTGGAGTAAAGAGCCCTTTAAATCGAAAACATTGGTTTGGTCGTGTGGATGGAACCAGTTTTATTTCTAGGTAACTCGGCTAATTCCAAAATAACCGCATACTATAGACCAGGCCTATGACAAATGTTGGTATCAAGGCAAGATTTTGAAGAGAAACTCCTGCAGAATGTAAGAAAAATCCACAACACACATTTTCAGAAAGTTGTCAGTGATAGGGCTCAGACTCAAATGCATGATATAGCTTAGGTTTAATGGCCATAGCATGTCCTCTTGAGACAATCAATTACTGTGACAGCAGATGGCTGGAAGCCCTCTAGCTTTAAAAGATCTTCATCTTGCTGCAAATATGAATTTCAGTCTCTTTGACTCCTCATTTGATGATGGCGTAGGGAGAAGGGTTTGAGGTTTATTAGGAACTGGGGAACCTCTTGGGAAAGGAGGAGCCTGTACAAGAAGGATGGGCTCCACCGAAATCAAAATGGAACCAGACTTCTGGCATGTAAAATTAAAAAGTTCATAAAGGGGATATTAAATTAAGAACTGGGGGAACGGCAATAGGTGTGAAGAAACAAATGGTTTGGACAGAGCCATCCTTTAGGGGAGGATCTCTTAATGGGGATTCTCTATTTCCTAGTAAAGAGGAGAGGATAGAAGTTCATAAAGTACAGATAGTAGCTGAAGAGAAACTGTCAAATGAAAAAAGAAAAGGAGTACTTGTGGCACCTTAGAGACTAACAAATTTATTTGAGCATAAGCTTTCGTGAGTTACAGCTCACTTCATCCAAATGCATCCGATGAAGTGAGCTGTAGCTCACGAAAGCTTATGCTCTAATAAATTTGTTAGTCTCTAAGGTGCCACAAGTACTCCTTTTCTTTTTGCAAATACAGACTAACACGGCTGCTACTCTGAAACCTGTCAAATGAAAGCGTCTTATTTAATTATATCAGACGAAGGCAGACAACTAAATATTGACAAAATTTATAAGTTCTTGTATACAGATGCAGAAAAGCTAAATTCTCAAATGAGTGTGCTTGAATGCCTGGTTTTAAATGAGGATACTGATATAATAGGCATTACTGAACTTGGAATGATGATAATCAATGGAACATGGTAATATCACAATACAAAATATATAGGAATGACAGAATAGGTTGTGCTTGTGGTTTTATCCGCACAATCTAGGGCACCCAACCTTTACCCTACTGAGGGCTCGGGGTGTAAGACACCTATCCTTACCTACGGGGCTCAGGAAGAAACCTGGCCAATTTAAGTTCCTGCCCTTTCCCTCAGGGCTCTACGGGTCTACAAAGTGTCTTACAAAGCTGTGCTCTAAACATCTATTTATTAGCAACACACAGAGAACACAAATACCTAGAAAATCTCTAATGCTTACCAATCCCAATACACAGACAAATTTCAGCCAATGGCCAGTCAGGATCCACTCATCTGGAGGTTCCCAGTGCCCATACATGGCATGGTCGTGTAGTGGGTACGATGTTTTGCAGCTTGTTGTACTGCAGTCTGAGGTTGATTCCTAAAGAACATTTTTCATTTACATTGTATGAGTAAAACTAGCTACCGCCTTCAAATTTACTAAACATATCACATTATCCTAACCCCTAAATAAGAGAGATTTTAACCAATTACACACTGTCCTCATTCCTGACCACGTTTTTTACATTGTATCTTTCATGCCCCAGTTGTAACTTAGTTGTGACCTTCTCTATTTGTGCAGATAGTCAGCATAAAAATGATGGTCAGAGCTTATCTTAACATTTGTTGAGTCTCTTTCTGTATCCTCCCTAATTTCCCAGCACCTGGGCATTTCTACTTTACAACCTGGTGGTTATAACTCTCTTAAGGGACATTCCTGAGGTGGGGGTGCTTTATCAGCAGCAGAACATTCTTTTTTTCAATTTTAGTGGTGAACACCCTGAGTTTCACCCAAGGCTGGTTTAATATGGGGGCGAGGTGGTTATCAGATCTCAGGCCAACAATGGGTAGTTGGCACTAAATGTGAAAGAAAGCATAGAGTCAAATATAGTAAAAAAAATAATAAAATTGAATGAATCAAACTGTGCTGTAGAATCTCTACTGATTATTCCACACTTGAATAATTTGAGTATAACCGTAGGAATATGCCATTGACCATCTAACCAGGATGGTGATGGTGATTATGAAACGCTCAGGGAGATTAGAGAGGCTATAAAAATAGAGAACTCCATAATTGGGGAATTCAACTTTCCCCATATTTACTAGGTAAACGTCCCCTCAGGACGGGATGCAGAGATAAAGTTTTTAGAAACCATTAATGGCTGGATC
Source organism: Dermochelys coriacea (assembly GCF_009764565.3). Taxonomy (NCBI): domain Eukaryota; kingdom Metazoa; phylum Chordata; order Testudines; family Dermochelyidae; genus Dermochelys; species Dermochelys coriacea. Next base: position 15,063 of record NC_050092.1, read on the forward strand.
AGCTGCTCCTGGAACCCACAAGGGGAGAGGCAAGTCTTGATTTAGTCCTAAATGGCACACAGGATCTGGTCCAAGAGGTGAATATAGCTGAACCACTTGGTAATTGAGACCATAATGTAAATAAATGTAACATCCTTGTGAGGGGGGAGATACCAAAGAAGCCCACTACAGTAGCATTTAACTTCAGAAAGGGGAATTATACCAAATTGAGAGACCTGGTTACACAGAAATTAAAAGGAACACTCACAAAAGTGAAATACCTGCAAGCTGCATGGAAACTTAAAAAAAACTCCACAATAGAGGCTCAAAATAAATGTGTATCCCAAAAGGGGGAAAAACAGTAGGAGGATAAAAAAAATACCACCACGGCTAAGGCAGTTAAAAGCAAAAAAGGCATCCTTGAAAAATTGGAAGTCAAACCCTACTGAGGAAAATAGAAAAGAGCATAAACTTGCCAAATCAAATGTAAAAGTATAATTGGGCAGGCCAAAAAAGGAATTAGAGCAACTAGCAAAAGTCACTGAAACTAACACCAATTTTTTGAAGCACAGCAGAAGCAGGAAGCCTGCCAGACAATCAGTGGGCCCACTGGATGATTGAGGTGCTAAACAAGTACACAAGGAAGCCAAGGCTATTGCAGCATAGCTGAATGAATCATTTGCATCAGTCTTCACTGCAGAGGATGTGAGGGACTTTCCTACACCTGAGCCATTCTTTTTAACTGGCAAATCTGAGGAAAAGTCCCAGATTGAGGTGCTGATAGAGGAGGTTTTGGAACAAATTGATAATTTAAACATTAATAAGTCACCAGGATTAGATGGTATTGACCTAATAATACTGAAGGGGCTCGGATATGAAAAGTTCAGAACTACTGACTCTGATATGTACCTTACCACTGAACTCGGCCTCTATACCAGATAATTAGGGGCATCTAATGAAAATCATTTTTTAAAAAAGTCTGCAGATGCAGTCCTGGCAATTAGTGACCAGTAAGCCTAATTTTAATACCAGGCACATTTTTGAAACTATAGTAAATAATAGAATTATCAGATACAAAGGTGAGCATGATTTGTTGGGGAGGAGTCAACATGTCTTTTGTAAAGGGAAATCGTACCTCACCAATCTACTAGAATTCTCTGAGGGGGTCAACAGACATATGGACAAGTGTGATCCAGTGGCTATAGTGTACTTGGAATTTCAGACATCCTTTGACAAGGTCCTTCACCAAAGGCTCTTAAGAAAAGTAAGCAGTCATGGGATAGGAGGGAAGGTCCTCTCATGGATCAGTAACTGATTAAAAGACAGGAAACACACCGGGTAGGAATAAATGGTCTGTTTTCACAGTGGAGAGAGGTAAATCACGGGGTCCCCCAGGAATCTATACTAGGGCCATTGTTGTTCATAAATGAAGTGGAAACATGGGGAAATGAGGTGGCAAAGTTTGCAGATGATGCAAAATTACTCCAGATAGTTAAGTCTAAAGCAAACTGAAGAGTTACAAAGGACACTCACAAAATTGGGTGACTGGGCAACAAAGAACCAGAAGAAATTTAATATTGATAAATGCAAAGTAATGCACGTTGAAAAACATAATCCCAACTATAGATACGAAAGTATGGTGTCTAAATTAGCTATTACCACTCAAGAAAGAAATCTTGGATTCATTGTGGATAGTTCTCTGAAAACATCCATTCAGTGTGCAGTGGCAGTCAAAATACATAACAGAACATTAGGAACTGTTCAGGAAGTGATAAGTAATAAGCCAGAAAATATCATAATGCCACTTTATAAATCCATGGTATGCCACACTTTAAGTACTGTATGCTGTTCTGGTCAGCCCATGTCAAAAAAGATTTATTAGAATTGGAAAAGGTGCAGAGAAGGATAACAAAAACGATTAGGGGTATGGAAAAGCCCCCCTATGAGGACTATAAAGTCATGAATGGTGTGGAGAAAGTGGATAAGGAAGTGTTATTAACCCCTTCACATAACACAAGAACCAGGAGTCACCCAATGAAATTAATAAGCAGCAGATAGGGTGTTAAAGGATCTCAGTGGGTTTAGCCCTGGTGGGAAGGGTAGGGTCTGCACTGCAAGAAAGTGACTGAGTGTTTTGCCATAGGAGAGCGGAGAACATTTCTCTGCAGGGAAAGAGCCTGGGGGAATGTGCTGTGAAATTCACTAAAGCTGCTTATGAAATCTCTTCAGTCCCCCTTCTCACCCTGATGGGCTGCAGAAGAACATCCACATTTCACTCTGGATGGGCCCAGCCTCCTAGGGGATGGGGAAGGAAAATGGCTGCTGTGGAGCTGGCTCAGGTAGGGATTATCAGGGAGTTGCTGATGGGTTCCCTCTGCACTGATGGGCAGTAAACCCATAGCTTCTGGGAAGTTTAGTCTGGAGGTGGGAGGGGGCATGAAATCCACAGGTTGGAGAAAAGCAGGGGGACAGGGTGTGACAAACCTGCTGGAATTTGTTTAAAATGGGGCTTAGGTTCTAGGAACAGACCCATGGGGGTTGGGAGAGGAAACTGCCCAATTTATGGGACAGGAAACACCCTCTCAGACAGGGCTGGAGAAATTACCAGACTGCCAGTGCTGCAGCCTGAACCTACTGACCAGAAGCTGCAGGGAGGTATGAAGGGGCTTAGGGGAGGCCCCATCCTCTCACTTCAGCTGATGACAATGAGGAGGGTGTTTGGATTCCCCTCAGGGAGCTGTCCCTGGACACTTCTGGGGGCTCCCTGTCCTATGTCAGCCTATGAGGAAAGACAATATCCTCCCACAGCAGAGAGAGGGGAGGGACAAGAGCTCTCTTTCTCCCTTTACCCTGATGCATACTGGCTGCTCTGAGCAGGGGGCAGATTGGACTCTGCTGACTGTGTGCATCCCAGAGCTTCCATCTGATGGACTCTGCGCCCCTATGAATCATGGGGTTGTCAGTGGAGCAGAAGGTACTGAGTGTTGGACTCTTGCTCTTACAGGAGCCAGTGACCTTTGAGGAGGTGGTGGTGTATTTCACCAGAGAAGAGTGGGCTCGGCTGGACCCTGCTAAGAGAGACCTGTACTGGGATGTCATGCAGGAGAACTGTGAGAATGTGACCTTGCTGGGTAAGGATTTCTGTCCCATCTGTTATTAGAAGGGGAAATGAAGAGTTGAGGTTCACATCACTCCACAGTGGAACTTCAACTCTGCCCTGTTTCAGCAACACCCCAACATACCAGTGACACACATACTAGCACTCTCCCTCCCCTGCTAGAGAACACTCTGGGAACAGAGCACAGGAGCAGTATAGCACAAAGTCTAAGGTCTTCTCTTTGCAAAGGCAAAACTTGGGTTTAGGTCTGGCATAAAGAACAGAAGTTGCCTACGCCTGGCCACCACTCAAACACTGAGCCTACTTCATACAAACCAGCTCAGACTTACAAAATGTTACCACCTCTTTACAGGAGATAATGCTGCCTGCTTCTTACTTACAGTGTCACCTGAAAGTGCGAACAGGCATTCATGTGGCACTTTTGTAGCTGCTATTGCAAGGTATTTGTGTGCCAGATATGCTAAACATTGGTATGCCCCTTCATGCTTTGGCACCATTGCAGAGGACATGCTTCCAAGCTGATGAGAGGTTCTGCTCAATAACTAGCCCTAATAGATACATTATCACCCTTTGTTGTGAGACTAAGAGCTGGATCTGTCTCTCCTTCATCTGGAAGGGATGCACAGTTTTATTTTCCCAGCTAAATTCGGTACCACTATATAGAGTTTTGGACAAAGGAAACCTCGTTGACAAGAATATTCTCTCAGAAAAATATGTTCTCGTGTCCTTTCTGTACATTCTCAGTTTACCTAAGAACATAAGAATGGCCATACTGGGTCAGACCAAGGGTCCATCTAGTCTAGTATCCTGTCTTCCGACAGTGGCCGGTGCCAAGTGCCCCAGAGGGAATGAACAGAACAGGTAATCATCATGTGATCCATCCTCTGTCGCTCATTCCCAGCTTCTGGCAAACAGAGGCTGGGGACACCATTCCTGCCCATCCTGTCTAATATCCATTGATGGACCTATCCTCCATGAATTTATCTAGTTCTTTTTTTAACCTGTTATGGTCTTGGCCTTCACAACATCCTGTGGGAAGGAGTTCCACAGGTTGACTGTGTGTTGTAAGAAGAAATAATTCCTTTTATTTGTTTTAAGCTGCTGCCTGTTAATTTCATTTGGTGAACCCTAGTTCTTGTTTTATGAGAAGTAGTAAACAACACTTTCTGATCTAATTTCTCTACACCAGTCATGATTTTATAGACCTCAATTATATCTCCCCTTAGCCATCTCTTTTCTAAGCTGAAAAGTCCCAGACTTATAAATCTCTCCACATACAGATTTGTCACGTAGCTAACTGACACAGCTATGCTGGCAAAGCTAAAATGAAAATCTGCATTTGGATTTGAGTATTTTAAAATATTTTTCCCCCCAGAAATTTTGGCAACAGGGCAAATCTTCCAAAGGAGACCCCTATAAAATGCAAGAATAAAACTCAACACAGATTGTCTGAAAGCTGTCAATGGTAGGGCTCAAATTCAAATGTAGCTCAGGTTCAGCAATGGCCCCAGCATGTCCGCTAGAGACAAGCAAATACTGTGACAGCTGATTGCAAGAAACCCTGCTGTTAAAAAAGCCTTAGTCTTCCTACACATGTGCATTTCAGTCTCTTTCATTTATCAGTTTGGCTCCTACTGATCTGAAATTCCCAATTTTACACTTTTTCAATACTGCTTCCTCAGAGAGGCATTGGGTGCCCTATACTAGCTGAGATAAATGCCAAGTGACTGAGATCCTTCAGGGACAATTAGAACCTCACGTTCATCCTAGGTGTGTGCAAAATGTTGTGAGAGGGTAGGGATTTTCTAAAATGGTTCTTTTTTGGAGGGAGTCGGGGGAATTTCAGGAACTCCTTGCTGAAATAACACCAAATTTAAACTACAAATCACACCCTGCATGCCCACAAAGAGTAGCAAATGTCATGATAATATAAGAGCACTTCTGCATTTCAGAGTGGTTCGAAGAGTCAGCTTTTAAACAGAAAGTAGCGCTCACCATAATTGTGCTATAATCATTGTACAACACTCATTATTCCAAAGCAGCTCGACTCCACCGCAGGACTTTGGAGAAACAGGACTAAAGGTATATATACTGTGACAAAGTTCCAGCTCTACCTTGGTGGGTCTTGCGCTTATTGGCGGATTTGCTCGTCTTGGAGCTTCACAGCAGCCCTCAGCTTGGCCGTTTTTCTGAACCCACAGTACAGGTCAACTCTTCCTGTGTCTGACCAGGAGTTGGGAGGTTTGGGGGGAACCCAGGCCCTCCCTCTACTCTGGGTTCCAGCCCAGAGCCCTGTGGAATGCAGCTGTCTAGAGAGCCTCCTGGAACAGCTGTGCGACAGCTACAACTCCCTGGGCTACTTCCCCATGGCCTCCTCCCAACATCTTCTTTATCCTCACCACAGGACCTTCCTCCTGGGGTCTGATAATGCTTGTACTCCTCAGTCCTGCAACAGTCCTCGTTCTCACTCTCAGCTCTTAGTGCCTCTTGCTCCCAGCTCCTCACGCACACCACAAACTGAAGTGAGCTCCTTTTTAAAACCAGGTGCCCTGATTAGCCTGCCTTAATTGATTCTAGCAGCTTCTTGATTGGCTGCAGGTGTTCTAATCAGCCTGTCTTAATTGTCTCCAGAAGGTTCCTGATTGTTCTGGAACCTTCCCTGTTACCTTACCCAGGGAAAAGGGACCTACTTAGCCTGGGGCTAATATATCTGCCTTCTATTACTCTCCGATAGCCATCTGGCCCGACCCTGTCACAATACTTATCAAATGCTACAGCCGCAGTGCTGCAGCTGTACTGCAGTAGCAGTTTAGTGTAGAAATTAACGAGAACGATCGGAGGGATTATCCTATCACCGTAATGAATCCACCTACCCAAGAGGAGCTAACTAGGATGATGGAAGAATTCTTCCATTGATCTAGTGCAATCTGTATTGGGATTAGGTCGGCTTAATTATGTCACTCAGGGGTGTGGATTTTTCACCACCTGCCAGAATGATGGTTCAGTTTAACATTAGAATGGCCTAAGGGACAGCTCGTAAGTGAGGAGGGTGGCATTAGTGCAGGGAAGGGGTGGTTTGGGGGATCTAGAGCTGCCAGGGATCCCAGCCTATTATGAGAGAATCCCTGCCCAGTCCCTATTGCTGTAGAGCCTGCACTCCATTTTAATCAGAGTCCACTTTCACTTTGTTTTACATATTGTCAAATATTATGATTCTCATTCTTTGCTCTCCACTATTCAGTGCCTACTCCCCCACCCCCAACTCTTCCCTACAAACTGTGACCCCAGACACCATTTCTGATTCCTTACATTACTCCCAGTCACAAGGTGACTCCTTCCCTGGCATAAATGTGCATTTTCTTGGTAATGTCATAGGCTGGTAATGAAACTTCCGAGGACTTCCCCCTCTCACTACCTGCAGCAGCCACAGTCTCTCTTCTCTGCAGGCTCCTTGGCTATTTGAGTCAGTCCCTCCTGAGATCACATGATCTTATTCTTTTCATAGTTTCCTTTTCCAGAGAAATTAGTTTGTTGCTACTGAGTTATAATATTTAATCCCCAACCTCAACCTAGGTACTTCAGGAACTAGTTGGGGCAATCTCAAAATCATTAGCAGTTGTCTTTGAGAACTCATGGAGGACAAGTGAGCTCCCATAGGACTGGTTAAGGACAAATACAGTACCTGTCTTTAAAAAGGGGAGCAAAGAGGACCTGAGAGATTATAGATTAGGCCTAACTTCGACAGCTGGAAAAATAGTGGAACATATTATGAAACAATCAGTTTGTCAGCACCTGGAAGATAATAGCATTTTGGGCAATAGTCAGTACAGATTTGTCAAGAACAAATCATGCCAAATCAATTGTAATTTCCTTCTTTAACAGTGTTATTGGCCTAGGGTATTATATGGAAGCAGCAGATTTGCTAGATCTTAACTTTAGTATGTCCTTTGACACAGTCCCTCATGCCATTCTCATAGGGAAACAAGGGAAATCTGGTCTAGATAAAATTATTATGAAGTGGGTACAAAACTAGTTGAAAGACCATACTCAATTTTAATCTGCAGTAAGGGCGATTTAGGTTAGATACCGGGGGGGGGGAGGGCGGGGAAGGGGAATGTGACTACAAGGGTAGTTAAGCTCTTGAATAGGATTGTGGAATCCCAATAATTGGTTGTTTTTAAGAACAGCTTAGACAAACGCCTATCAGGGATGGCCCAGGTTTACTTGTTCCTGCCTCAATGGATGGGCTGGATTAAATGACCTCTCCAAGTCCCTTCCAGCCCCACTTTTCTGTGGTTCTATCATTTTAAAACTTTCACCATGCACTGGAGGATTTTCATGCTCCTTTCCACTACACCTCACCTGCTATATTTCTGAACTTATAAAAATGTACTTTCCTGGTATCTAGCACCCCTGATGTACTCCATTCAGTGATCTCCCCATTCCTTCCTATTCCTTACTATGCTGAGCCCCGCAAGCCCATGCTCCTCAGTCCAGTTCCCATATGACTGTCTCATTACGATTGGCTCTCTGTCGGTAAGAAGCAGTTCCAAGGTGACTTCCAGTTGGCTTTCTGTGATACAGAGTTACTTTCCCTGGGCTTTAGGAGCCTTTCTGATGAGGAGTGTCTTGCTGTGTGTGACACCAGCAGAGCAGTGGAGAGTTCTAAGCATAGTGTCTGCACCTTTGAGCACCAGGAGAGTTAGCTCCAGAATATAAAATGAGCTGGGATTAAAAAAAGTCCATGTTCTTTGTGACAAATGTCACATGAATTCACCTCATGTTACTTGTTTTCTGTCATCTGAGCAGGGTTCCCAGTTTCCAGACCTGAAGTGATGTCCCAGCTGGAACCAAGGGAAGAAGAGCTGTGGGTCTCAGATCTCCAGTGCTCAGAGGAAAGAGAGATCCTGAGAGGAACCTGCTCAGGTGAGGAATCTCAATCACAAAGACCTTGAGAGCGCTTTGAGTTCAGGATTGTTCCTCAGCAATGTCATATCCTCAGAGAAGCTATCGCTCATGGCTTCCTACCCATCCTGGCTGACACGTAACAATAGCGGAGTTCCTAACCTCCTTTCATCCTGACTATTGGGATGGGATGTGGAGACTGAGTTGGACCCCTTTCTAGGAAGAGTTTCTGAGAATTGATTTCCTGATCTCCCCCCCCCCCCCATCTCTCTAGCACTTACTTGGTTTCCTCTCCCCTTTTCCATCCCAGCTTCTGAGGTTTCTCTCTCTGTCTCAGAAGATGATTGGATGGTGAGTGAGAAAAAAGAGCAGAATCCACAGCAGGAAGATGCTGAGCACATGGAACTCCACGGGAGCTTACCACAAGAAACTCAAGGGAGCATGTCCAGGAGTCATGAAGAGATGCAGCAGGAAAACAAATCAGGGGAGAAAGTGGGTATATCCATCAGTTGTGAGGAAAATCTCAAGGACCTCAAGGAAACCACAGCCCAGCAGAGAATCCTCAAGGGAGAAAGACAGAACATGTGCCCTGAGTGTGGGAAAACCTTCCCTTGGCTCTCACACCTTATTAGACATCAGAGATTCCACACAGGAGAGAGCCCCTGTGAGTGTGTGGTTTCAGAGTAGCAGCCGTGTTAGTCTGTATTCGCAAAAAGAAAAGGAGTACTTGTGGCACCTTAGAGACTAACAAATTTATTAGAGCATAAGCTTTCGTGAGCTACAGCTCACTTCATCGGATGCAGTGAGCTGTAGCTCACGAAAGCTTATGCTCTAATAAATTTGTTAGTCTCTAAGGTGCCACAAGTACTTCTTTTCTTTTTCCTATGAGTGTGTTGAGTGCAGGAAAACCTTCTCTTGGCACTCCCAGCTTATTGTACATCAGAGAATCCACACAGGAGAGAGACCCTATGAGTGCTGTGAGTGGGGAAAAACTTCTCTCAGCGCTCACACCTTAATATACATCAGAGAATCCACACAGGAAAGCGACCCTATGAATGCTGCAAGTGCAGGAAAACCTATATTCAGAGATCAGACCTTGTCAGACATCAGAGAACTCACTCAGGAGAGAGACCCTATGAATGCTGCAAGTGCAGGAAAATCTTCCCTCGGCGCTCACACCTTATCAGACATCACAGAACCACAAAGGTGCGAGCCCTTATGAATGCTGTGAGTACTGAAAAAACTTTTCTGAGACTTTATTAAGCATCAGAGAATCAAAAAAAAAAGAGAGACACAACCGTATGAATGTTGTGAGTGTGGGAAAAGCTTCATTTATTGCTCAGATATTAGGAGACATCAGAAGATCCACCCAAGATAGACACCCTAGATGTTCTGATTTTTGGAAAAGCTTACATCAGAGGTCACACCTTATTTATCATCAGGGAATCCACAAGGGAGATAAAGAGCATGATATTTAATATTTATACCTATATTCATTAATTTATATAGAATGAATAGTATTTATATAGTATTGAATAGTATTTATTCATAGAATATTTAATATCTAGGAAATCAAAAGGTCATAGAATCATAGAATATCAGGGTTGGAAGGGACCTCAGGAGGTCATCTAGTCCAACCCCCTGCTTAAAGCAAGACCAATCCCCAACTAAATTATCCCAGCCAGGGCTTTCTCAAGCCTGACCTTGCAAACCTCAAAGGAAGGAGATTCCACCACCTCCCTAGGTAACCCATTCCAGTGCTTCACCCTCCTCGTGAAAAAGTTTTTCCTAATATCCAACCTAAACCTCCCCCACTGCAACTTGAGACCATTACTCCTCATTCTGTCATCTGCTACCACTGAGAACAGTCTAGATCCATCCTCTTTGGACCCCCTTTCAGGTAGTTGAAAGCAACTATCAAATCCCCCCTCATTCTTCTCTTCCGCAGACTAAACAATCCCAGTTCCCTCAGCTTCTCCTGATAAATCTTGTGCTCCAGCCCCCTAATCATTTTTGTTACCCTCCACTGGACTCTTTCCAATTTTTCCACATCATTCTTGTAGTGTGGGGCCCAAAACTGGACACAGTACTCCAGATGAGGCCTCATCAACACCGAATAGAGGGGAATGATCACGTTCCTCCATCTGCTGGCATCTGCTCCATCTCCTACTTATACATCCCAAAATGTCATTGGCCTTCTTGGTAACAAGGGCACACAGTTGACTTATATCCAGCTTCTCATCCACGGTAACCCTAGGTCCTTTTCTGCAGAACTGCTGCCTAGTCACTCGGTCCCTAGTCTGTAGCAGTGCGTGGGATTCTTCTGTCCTATGTGCAGGACTCTGCCCTTGTCCTTGTTGAACCTCATCAACCTCCTTTTGGCCCAGTCCTCTAATTTGTCTAGGTCCCTCTGTATCCTATCTCTACCGTCCAGCGTATCTACCACTCCTCCAAGTTTAGTGTCATCTGCAAACTTGCTGGGGGTGCAATACACTCCATCATTCAGATTATTAATTAAGAAATTGAACAAAACCGACCCTTGGGGCACTCCACTTGATACCGCTGCCAACTAGACATGGAGCCATTGATCACTATCCATAGATTCATAGATTCATAGATACTAAGGTCAGAAGGGACCATTCTGATCATCTAGTCCGACCTCCTGCACAGCGCAGGCCACAGAATCTCACCCACGCACTCCTATGAAAAACCTCACCTATGTCTGAGCTATTGAAGTCCTTAAATCATGGTTGAAAGACTTCAAGGAGTAGAGAAGCCTCCCTAGAATCAACCATGCCCCATGCTACAGAGGAAGGCGAAAAACCTCCAGGGCCGCTCCAATCTGCCCTGGAGGAAAATTCCTTCCCGACCCCAAATATGGCAATCAGCTAAACCCTGAGCATATGGGCAAGATTCACCAGCCAGATACTACAGAAAATTCTTTCCTGGGTAACTGAGCTCCCATCCATCTAATATCCCATCTCAGGGGATTAGTCCTATTTACCCTGAATATTTAAAGATCAATTAATTACCAAAATCCCATTATACCATCATACCATCTCCTCCATGAACTTATCAAGTAGAATCTTAAAACCAGATAGATCTTTTGCCCCCACTGCTTCCCTTGGAAGGCTATTTCAAAACTTCAGTCCTCTGATGGTTAAAAATCTTCTTCTGATTTCAAGTCTAAACTTCCTGGTGGCCAGTTTATACCCATTAGTTCTTGTGTCCACATTGGTGCTGAGCTGAAATAATTCCTCTCCCTCTCCTGTATTTATCCCTCTGATATATTTATAGAGAGCAATCGTATCTCCCCTCAACCTTTTTTTAGTTAGGCTAAACAAGCCAAGCTCCTTAAGTCTCCTTTCAGAAGACAAGTTTTCCATTCCTCGGATCATCCTAGTAGCCCTTCTCTGTACCTGCTCCAGTTTGAATTCATCCTTTTTCAACATGGGAAACCAGAACTGCACACAGTATTCTAGGTGAGGTCTCACCAGTGCCTTGTCTAATGGTACGAAAACCTCCTTATCCCTCCTGGAAATGCCTCTCCTGATGCAGCCCAAAACCGCATTCGCTTTTTTCACAGCCATATCACATTGGCAGCTCATAGTCATCCTATGATCAACCAATACTCCAAGGTCCTTCTCCTCTTCCGTTACTTCTAATTCGTGCGTCACCAATTTATAACTAAAATTCTTGTTATTAATCCCTAAATGCAGAACCTTACACTTCTCACTATTAAATTTCATCCTATTACTATTACTCCAGTTTACAACGTCATCCAGATCTTCCTGTATAATATCCCGATCCTTCTCCGAATTGGCAATACCTCCCAGCTTTGTATCATCTGCAAACTTTATTAGCACACTCCCACTTTTTGTGCCAAGGTCAGGAATAAAAAGATTAAATAAGATTGGTCCCCAAACCGATCCCTGAGGAACTCCACTGGTAACCTCCCTCCAACCTGACAGTTCTCCTTTCAGTAGGACCCGTTGCAGTCTCCCCTTTAACCAATTCCTTCGCCACCTTTTGATGTTCATATTGATCCCCATCTTTTCCAATTTAACTAATAATTCCCCATGTGGCACGGTATCACATGCCTTACTGAAATCTAGGTAAATTAGATCCACTGCATTTCCTTTATCTAAAAAATCTGTTCCTTTTTCAAAAAAGGAGATTAGGTTGGTTTGGCACGATCTACCTTTTGTAAAACCAGGTTGTATTTTATCCCATTTACCATTGACTTCAATGTCCTTAACTAATTTCTCCTTCCAAATTTTTTCCTGGACCTTGCATACTACAGATGTCAAACTAACTGGCCTGTAGTTACCCGGATCACTTTTTTTCCCTTTCTTAAAAATAGGAACTATATTAGCAATTCTCCAATCATTCGGTACTACTCCTGAGTTTACAGATTCATTAAAAATTCTTGCTAATGGGCTTGCAATTTCAGGTGCCAATTCCTTGAATATTCTTGGATGAAGATTATCTGGGCCCCCCGATTTAGTCCCACTAAGCTGTTTCAGTTTCGCTTCTACCTCAGATATGGTAATATCTACCTCCATATCCTCATTCCCATTTGTCATGCTACCATTATCCCTAAGATCCTCTTTAGCCTTATTAAAGACTGAGTCAAAGTATTTGTTTAGATATTGGGCCATGCCTAGATTATCTTTAACCTCCACTCCATCCTCAGTGTTAAGCAGCCCCACTTCTTCTTTCTTAGATTTCTTCTTATTTATATGGCTATAGAACCTTTTACTATTGGTTTTAATTCCCTTTGCAAGGTCCAACTCTACTCAACTTTTAGCCTGTCTCACTTTATCCCTTCGTGTTCTGACCTTAATTAGGTAGCTTTCCTTGCTGATCCCTCCCATCTTCCACACCCTGTATGCTTTCTGCTTCTTCTTAATCACCTCTCTAAGATGCTTGCTCATCCAGCTTGGTCTACTACTCCTGCCTATGAATTTTTTCCCCTTTCTTGGGATACAGGCTTCCGATAGCTTCTGCAGCTTTGATTTAAAGTAATCCCAGGCCTCCTCGACCTTTAGATCCATAAATTCTTCAGTCCAATCCACTTCCCTAACTAATTTCCTTAATTTTTGAACGTCAGCCCTTTTGAAATCAAAAACCCTAGTTGCAGATTTATTTTTGTTAATCCTTCCATTTAGTTTGAAATGAATTAGCTCTTGATCACTTGAGCCAAGATTGTCCGCTACAACCATTTCTTCTATGAGGTCCTCACTACTCACCAAAATTAAATCTAAAATGGCATCCCCTCTAGTCGGTTCAGCAACTATTTGATGAAGGAATCCATCAGCTATGGCATCTAGGAAAATCTGAGCCCTATTATTATTACTAGCCTGGTCCTCCAGTCTATATCTGGGAAGTTAAAGTCTCCCATGATCATGCAGTTTCCATTAGTATTTACTTTATTAAAGACATTAAAAAAGGCTCTATCCATATCCAGATTAGATCCCGGAGGTCTATAGCACACCCCAAGCACTAGCGTAGGAGAGGCTTTACTAATTTTCTTCCCCAATGTAATTTTTGCCCAGACGGACTCTGTCTTATCCATTGCATCGCTTCTTATTTCTTTACATTCTACCTCATCATTGATATACAATGCTTCTCCACCACCTTTAGCTTTGTTTCTGTCTTTCCTAAACTGCACATCCCCTTCAATACCTGTAGTCGAGTCATGACTACTATTCCACCATGTTTCTGTTATCCCTATAATATCTGGTTTCACTTCCTGCACCAGTAGCTCTAGTTCCTCCATTTTGTTACCTAGGCTCCTCGCATTGGTGTATAAACATCTTAATTTTTGCTGTTTGGCCTCGCTCACATTTTGTACCCTATTAGGCAGAGTCATTCTACAGCCAGTATAACCTATTTGACTAGTATCCACACCACCCTCGCTCCTTATATCCATTCTCCTACCCACGGCTGTGTCCTTTCTTACTTCGTCTTCTTCCCTCTCAATGCTAAAATCTGGCGTGGAGATTACCTGGACATCTCCCAATCATCTCCCCCTAATTCCTAGTTTAAAGCTCTCTTTATCAGTTATGCCAGCCTTGATCCTAGAAGTCTATTTCCTTCCCTACTCAGATGAAGTCCATCCCGAGAGAACTGTCCTCTGTCCGTGAATGCCTCCCAGTGGCCATACATCCCAAAGCCCTCCTTATAGCACCACTGCCTAAGCCATCTGTTGACAGTCATAATCTTGTCACACCTTTGTTGCCCTTCTCTAGGAACAGGAAGGATCCCGCTAAAGATCACCTGAGCCTCAATTTCCTTAAGCGTCTTTCCCAGCCCAGCATAGTCTCTCTTAATACTTCCCAGCGAGAATCTAGCCATATCATTTGTTCCCACATGAAGGATAATTAGGGGATTCTTTCCCGCTCCCTTTAGGATCCTTTTCAACCTCAGGTCTACATCCTGTATCTTAGCACCCGGAAGACAGCACACCCTTCTATTCTATGGATCAGCTCTATCCATTGTACCCGACAATCTAGCCAGCTTTCTATCCACTTTATAGTCCATTCATCCAGCCCATATTACTTTAACTTGCTGGCAAGAATACTGTGGGAGACCATATCGAAAGCTTTGCTAAAGTCAAGGAATAACAAGTCCACTGCTTTCTCCACATCCACAGAGCCAGTTATCTCATTGTAGAAGGCAGTTAGGTTAGTCAGGCATGACTTGCCCTTGGTGAATCCATGCTGACTGTTCCTGATCACTTTCCTCTCCTCTAAGTGCTTCAGAATTGATTCCTTGAGGACCTGCTCCATGATTTTTCCAGGGACTGAGGTGAGGCAGACTGGCCTATAGTTCCCAGGATCCTTCTCCTTCCCTTTTTTAAAGATGGGCACTACATTAGCCTTTTTCCAGTCGTCCGGGACCTCCCCCGATTGCCATGAGTTTTCAAAGATAATGGCCAATAGCTCTGCAATCACATCCGCCAGCTCTTTTAGCACCATCAGATGCAGCGCATCCGGCCCCATGGACTTGTGCTTTCTTCTCTGAATCATGGGAGTATGAGTCCTCCTTCCTAGAATTGCGCATCAGCCTCACATGGGTGAAACACAAATTATCTCAGTTACCTATACTGTGGTGAACATATTTGGGCCTTGTGTCCATTAACATTTTTTGTCATTAGCTAGCTCGAGTGAGCTATCCACATACAAAATCACAACTATGTTTTCTATACTGACCTGGCCCAAATGGAGTAGTATGGGTTAGCTAACACATTTTCCCTTGTCCTAATCTACTCCATGTTTCCTAGTCTAGAGAAACCATAATTGTGATGCTAAAACTTTTAGAAATCATCCAACTCAATAATAATGAGACAGTAGTGAGTGAAGCAGGTTTCAGTGGATCAGAGGACAAATGCACTGGTAAAATCTATGGTCCTGATTCTGAGTCATCAGATGTAACCTGCCCTAGAATCTCATTGTATCTGAAATGGAAAATGTCTTGTACCTCTCTGAGATGTAGATTTTTCTCTCTTTCCTAAAGGCTGTTTGGTCACACAACTGGATATTAGTTTTCTTTGGCAGAATGTAGTTCAGATTTATTGAGGATTTTGAGACAAATGACCATTTACTTCAATAGTCCTTTCTTCCTTTATTTATGATTTTCTCTCATCCCTCCATGATGACATGGGGAAAGTTCAAATGCAGCTCGGTCAGCTGGAACGAATACTCCCAGTTATGGGATATGCTACCAAAGAAATGGTAGTGGTTTGAAATCTTCAGTCTGAAATAGTGAACAACAGCACACCCCAAACTGTGCAACTAACTTAAGTAGCTTAATATAATCATAATGTTCAGTTATTTATTATCTCAGATAATTCGGGAAAGAGTGCTACAGTAAGGGAGTTGGAATTAGGCAAAATGTCCATGTATTTGGTTCCCCAAACTATTGTAACCCATGCCCTATAGCAGATTACCATGTACTATCTGAGATAAATACCAAGGAAATGAGATCAGTCGGGGGACAATTAGGAGCATAGTTTCAGCCTGTGTGTGCGCAAAATGTTGTAGGAACAAGGGCATTTTGTAAAAAGGTTCTTTGTAGGTGTTTTCTGGGGTGGGGGGGTGGGTCCTAAAGAATTGCTTGCTCAAATAACCCTAAATTTAAACCACTAATCATACCTTGCATGCACATAGAGAGTAGCAAATGCCAAGACAATCCAAGCACATGTGAATTTCAGAGCAGTTAGAATACTCAACTTTTAAACAGAACATAGTGCTCAACTGTAACAGTGTCGGAGCTGGCGCTCTGCCGTAATCACTTCCCAAACGCATGGAGAGTGTGACAGCTGGGCTCTTCCACTGATGAAAGATAAGGTAAGGTTTCTATTCAGGGGTCTTTGGGAGAAGGGAGAGCAGAGAGCAGTGGAGGGGATGAGATGATGGGGAGCTGGTGCCTGCAGTACCACAAAGCAGAGAGCGCTGAGAGCAGGGAGTGGATGTCCTGGAGAGTCACAGGGATAGCTATATCTCTGTCGCCTTCCCAGTGTCTCTGAGTGCCTCTTGCTCCTCCCAAGGTTTCAGACTCATGCCTTTTCTGGAGCAGATTTCTGCAATTCTCCCTCTCCTAGACTGGGCTCTGGGCTACCATACCCATCATATCAGCTGTGTTTCCCCAGCATGTCAAGCTGAGTGCAGACATCTTTGGGAGCCTGGGATCAGTGGTGTGCAGTGACAAACACCACTTTAGTTTGAAGAAGGATGTTTTATTTTGCAGTAGGGTAAAAGAAAAAGAGCAAAAGGATTTTAAAATAACAAATAGTCTTCACCTCTGTGTCCCACATAAAGACTTCCCATCCCCCAGTGGTCAGCAAGGCAGGTCTAAGTTCTTCAAACACCCAGGAAGGTCCTCTTCTTTCTGTCTCTACCCTGACAATCACCAGAAGAGCCATGCCTCCCAGAGAGGAAGTCCCTTTTCTAACTGCCAGTCCATTTGATCTTCTGGTCCTGTTACTCTAAGCCAGGTCTGTAAATTGGCTGGAGCTAGGTGGCAGAATATTCAAAGCTAATCATTCTGACATTGTCTCTTAACAGTCCTTAAGGGTTTACCAAGTTGTGGCTCATCTTGAGCCATTCTTCTTCCCTCTGCTTCTTTTCCTTGCAGCCCCCTATTAAAGTAAACCAGAATAGTCATACAGTAAATATCCCAGTATCCAGGCCAACACACAATACTCATCATAATTACACAGCACCTCCAACTCCACAAGAGGGGGTTGGAGAAATAGGACTAAGGGCTACAGCTGCACAGCAGCAGTGCTGGAGCTGTGCCACAGTAGCACTTCAGCATAAACGTTAAGTAGAGCGATAGGACAGATTCTTCCATCTCCGTAGTTAATTCACTTCCCCAAGAGGTGCTAGCTAGGTTGGCATAATAATTCTTCCAGTGACCTAGCACAGTCTGCAATGGGAGTTAGGTTGGCTTAATTATATCACTCAGTGTTGTGGATTTTTCACCCCTCAAGTGATGGGTCAACTTAACATTTGAAAAAAGAAAAGGAGTACTTGCGGCACCTTAGAGACTAACAAATTTATTAGAGCATAAGCTTTCGTGAGCTACAGCTCACTTCATCGGATGCATTTGGTGGAAAAAACAGGAGAGATTTATATACACACACACAGAGAACATGAAACAATGGGTTTATCATACACACTGTAAGGAGAGTGATCACTTAAGATAAGCCATCACCAACAGCAGGGGGGGGAAGGAGGAAAACCTTTCATGGTGACAAGCAGGTAGGCTAATTCCAGCAGTTAACAAGAATATCAGAGGAACAGTGGGGGGTGGGGTGGGAGGGAGAAATACCATGGGGAAATAGTTTTACTTTGTGTAATGACTCATCCATTCCCAGTCTCTATTCAAGCCTAAGTTAATTGTATCCAGTTTGCAAATTAATTCCAATTCAGCAGTCTCTCGTTGGAGTCTGTTTTTGAAGCTTTTTTGTTGAAGTATAGCCACTCTTAGGTCTGTGATCGAGTGACCAGAGAGATTGAAGTGTTCTCCAACTGGTTTTTGAATGTTATAATTCTTGACGTCTGATTTTGTGTCCATTCATTCTTTTACGTAGAGACTGTCCAGTTTGGCCAATGTACATGGCAGAGGGGCATTGCTGGCACATGATGGCATATATCACATTGGTAGATGCGCAGGTGAACGAGCCTCTGATAGTGTGGCTGATGTGATTAGGCCCTATGATGGTATCCCCTGAATAGATATGTGGACAGAGTTGGCAACGGGCTTTGTTGCAAGGATAGGTTCCTGGGTTAGTGGTTCTGTTGTGTGGTGTGTGGTTGCTGGTGAGTATTTGCTTCAGATTGGGGGGCTGTCTGTAAGCAAGGACTGGTCTGTCTCCCAAGATCTGAGAGAGCGATGGCTCGTCCTTCAGGATAGGTTGTAGATCCTTGATGATGCGTTGGAGAGGTTTTAGTTGGGGGCTGAAGGTGATGGCTAGTGGCGTTCTGTTGTTTTCTTTGTTGAGCCTGTCCTGTAGTAGGTGACTTCTGGGTACTCTTCTGGCTCTGTCAATCTGTTTCTTCACTTCAGCAGGTGGGTATTGTAGTTGTAGGAATGCATGATAGAGATCTTGTAGGTGTTTGTCTCTGTCTGAGGGGTTGGAGCAAATGCGGTTATATCGTAGCGCTTGGCTGTAGACAATGGATCGAGTGGTATGATCTGGATGAAAGCTAGAGGCATGTAGGTAGGAATAGCGGTCAGTAGGTTTCCGATATAGGGTGGTGTTTATGTGACCATCGCTTATTAGCACCGTAGTGTCCAGGAAGTGGATCTCTTGTGTGGACTGGTCCAGGCTGAGGTTGATGGTGGGATGGAAATTGTTGAAATCATGGTGGAATTCCTCAAGAGCTTCTTTTCCATGGGTCCAGATGATGAAGATATCATCAATGTAGCGCAAGTAGAGTAGGGGCATTAGGGGACGAGAGCTGAGGAAGCGTTGTTCTAAGTCAGCCATAAAAATGTTGGCGTACTGTGGGGCCATGCAGGTACCCATCGCAGTGCCGCTGATTTGAAGGTATACATTGTCCCCAAATGTGAAATAGTTATGGGTGAGGACAAAGTCACAAAGTTCTGCCACCAGGTTAGCCGTGACAGTATCGGGGATACTGTTCCTGACGGCTTGTAGTCCATCTTTGTGTGGAGTGTTGGTGTAGAGGCTTCTACATCCATAGTGGCTAGGATGGTGTTTTTAGGAAGATCACCAATGGACTGTAGTTTCCTCAGGAAATCGGTGGTGTCTCGAAGATAGCTGGGAGTGCTGGTAATGAAGGGCCTGAGGAGGGAGTCTACATAGCCAGACAATCCTGCTGTCAGGGTGCCAATGCCTGAGATGATGGGGCGTCCAGGATTTCCAGGTTTATGGATCTTGGGTAGCAGATAGAATACCCCAGGTCGGGGCTCCAGGGGTGTGTCTGTGCGGATTTGTTCTTGTGCTTTTTCAGGTGGCCTAAGGGACATCTGGTAAGTGGGGAGAGTGGGGTTAATGTGGGTAAGGGAGGGATGGTTCGGGCAATTGAAAGCTGCAGGGGATCCCAGCCTGTTAGAGGAGAACCCCTGCCCAGTTCCCCATTGCTGTAGAGCAGGGGTGGCCAATCTGTGGCTCCAGAACCACACGTGGCTCTTCAGACATTAATATGTGGCTCCTTGTCTAGGCACTGACTCCGGGTCTGGAGCTACAGGCGCCAACTTTCCAATGTGCCAGGGGGTGCTCACTGCTCAAACCCTGACTCTGCCACAGGCCCTGCCCCCACTCCACCCCTTCCCACCCCCTCCCCTGAGCCTGCTGTACTCTTGCTCCTCTCCCCCCAAGCCTCCTGCATGCCAAGAAACAGCTATAGGGAGGTGTGGGGAGGGAGGGGGAAGTGCTGATCAGCGGCACTGCCAGTGGGTGGGAGGCCCTGGGAACAGTGCGGGCGGGAGGTGCTGATGAGGGGCTGCTGACATATTACTGTGGCTCTTTGGAAATGTACATTGGTAAATTCTGGCTCCTCAGGCTCAGGTTGGCCACCCCTGCCTTAGATCCTGCACTTCATTCTAATTAGAGTCCACTTTCACTTTGTTTTACAGCATCTCCATTATTATGATTCTCATTCTTCTCTCTCCACTGATCAGTGCTTACCTGCCCCCCCACCACACACCTATTCCCTACACACTGTGACCCCAGCCACCAGTAAGAGCAATTCCTGATTGCTCACCTTCTTCCCAGTCACAAGGTGGCTCCTTCCCTGCCATAAATGCACATTTTCTTGGTGATGTCATAGGCTGGAAATGAAACTTCTGGGGACTTGGAAGGTCTCGCTCCCCCCTTCCTAGCTGCAGTAGCCACAGTTTCTTTTCCCTGCAAGCTCCTTAGATCTTTGAGGCAATCCCTCCTGAGATCACATGGTCTTATTCTTACTTTTCATATTCTCTTTTCCAGAGGAATTAGTCTGTGGCTACTGACTTGTAATATCTAATTCGCCAACCTCATCCTAGGTATTTCAGGAACTAACTGAGGCAATCTCAGCACCATTAACAATTATTTTTGAGGATTCATGGAGAACAGGTGAGATCCCAGAGGACTGGTGAAGGGCAAACATAGTACCTGTCTTTGAAAAGGGGAGCAAAGAGGACCAGAGAAATTATAGATCAGTCAGTCTATTATTGAGATCTGGAAAGATACTGGAACATATTTTTAAACAATCAGTTTGTCAGCACCTGGAGGATTATAGCATTATGAGGAATAGGCAGCATGGATTTGTCAAGAATAAATCATGCCAAACCAACCTAATTTCCTTTTCTGATAATGTTATTGGCCTAGGTTATTACAGGAAAGCAGCAAATTTGTCTTATCTTAATTTTAGTACCTCCTTTGGCACAGGCCCACATGCCATTCTCATAAGGAAACTAGGGAAATGGGGTCTAGATGAAATTATTATAATAATGGGTGCAAAATTGTTTGAAAGACTGTACTGTATCTTAATGTGCAGCAAGGGTGACTTAATTTAGGTATTAGGAAGATAATTGTGACTATAAGAGTAGTTAAGCTCTGGAATAGGATTCCAAGGGAGGTTGTGGAATCCCCATCGTTGGAAACTTTTAACAACAGTTTAGACAAATACCTCTCAGGGATGATCTAGGTTTCCTTGTTCCTGCCTCAGTGCCTGGGCTGGATTAAATGACCTCTAGGAGTCCCTTCCAGCTCTACATGTCTGTGATTCTATCATTCTGTAGCCTTCCCCATGCACTAGGGGATTTTCATGTTCCTTTGCATTACACTTGACTCGCTATATTCCCTAACTTCTCAGAAAACAATAGAACGCCACTAGCCATCACCTTCAGCCCCCAACTAAAACCTCTCCAACGCATCATCAAGGATCTACAACCTATCCTGAAGGACGAGCCATCGCTCTCTCAGATCTTGGGAGACAGGCCAGTCCTTGCTTACAGACAGCCCCCCAATCTGAAGCAAATACTCACCAGCAACCACACACCACACAACAGAACCACTAACCCAGGAACCTATCCTTGCAACAAAGCCCATTGCCAACTCTGTCCACATATCTATTCAGGGGATACCATCATAGGGCCTAATCACATCAGCCACACTATCAGAGGCTCGTTCACCTGCGCATCTACCAATGTGATATATGCCATCATGTGCCAGCAATGCCCCTCTGCCATGTACATTGGCCAAACTGGACAGTCTCTACGTAAAAGAATGAATGGACACAAATCAGACGTCAAGAATTATAACATTCAAAAACCAGTTGGAGAACACTTCAATCTCTCTGGTCACTCGATCACAGACCTAAGAGTGGCTATACTTCAACAAAAAAGCTTCAAAAACAGACTCCAACGAGAGACTGCTGAATTGGAATTAATTTGCAAACTGGATACAATTAACTTAGGCTTGAATAGAGACTGGGAATGGATGAGTCATTACACAAAGTAAAACTATTTCCCCATGGTATTTCTCCCTCCCACCCCACCCCCCACTGTTCCTCTGATATTCTTGTTAACTGCTGGAATTAGCCTACCTGCTTGTCACCATGAAAGGTTTTCCTCCTTTCCTCCCCCTGCTGTTGGTGATGGCTTATCTTAAGTGATCACTCTCCTTACAGTGTGTATGATAAACCCATTGTTTCATGTTCTCTGTGTGTGTGTATATAAATCTCTCCTCTGTTTTTTCCACCAAATGCATCCGATGAAGTGAGCTGTAGCTCACGAAAGCTTATGCTCCAATAAATTTGTTAGTCTCTAAGGTGCCACAAGTACTCCTTTTCTTTTTGCGAATACAGACTAACACGGCTGCTACTCTGAAACCTGTGATTATGCAAGGCACTGAATTTAGCCGTATAGAGTGGAAATCTGTCAACTTCATGAAAAAACTCGCACAGATACAGACAGATATCATCTTCCTCTCCAAATGCAAACAGATGGACATCATACCGAAAGGACTGAAGGTAAAAAATCCATTACAATCTACATACCACACAGACTATGCTGACAGCTTGTGCCACACACTCTCAAGGAAACTGCGTAACCACCTGATCAACATCCTCTACAGCAAACAGGGAAAGATTAAGAATGAGCTCTCAAAACTGGATACTCTCATAAAGAACCAACCTTCCACACAAACTTCCTCGTGGCTGGACTTTACAAAAACTAAACAAGCCATTTACAAAACACACTTTGATTCTCTACAAAAGAAAAAGGACACTAAGCTATCTAAACTACTATATGCCACAAGGGGCCACAACAATGGTTCCCGTAACCCACCCAGCAATATTGTTAATCTATCCAACTATACTCTTAGCCCAGCGGAAGAATCTGTCCTATCTCGGGGCCTCTCCTTTTGCCCCTCCACCCCCACGAACATGATACAGTTCTGTGGTGACCTAGAATCCTATTTTCGACGTCTCAGACTCAAGGAATATTTCCAACACACCTCTGACCAACATATTAACCCACAGAGACCTTCCTGCCAACACTACAAAAAGAAGGATTCTAGGTGGACTCCTCCTGAAGGTCGAAACAGCAGCCTGGATTTCTACATAGACTGCTTCCGCCGACGTGCACGAGCTGAAATTGTGGAAAAGCAGCATCGCTTACCCCATAACCTCAGCCATGCAGAACACAGTGCCATCCACAGCCTCAGAAACAACTCTGACATCATAATCAAAAAGGCTGACAAAGGAGGTGCTGTCGTCATCATGAATAGGTCGGAGTATGAACAAGAGGCTACTATGCAGCTCTCCAACACCACTTTCTACAAGCCATTACCCTCTGATCCCACTGAGAGTTACCAAAAGAAACTACAGCATTTGCTCAAGAAACTCCCTGAAAAAGCACAAGAACAAATCCGCACAGACACACCCCTGGAGCCCCGACCTGGGGTATTCTATCTGCTACCCAAGATCCATAAACCTGGAAATCCTGGACGCCCCATCATCTCAGGCATTGGCACCCTGACAGCAGGATTGTCTGGCTATGTAGACTCCCTCCTCAGGCCCTTCGTTACCAGCACTCCCAGCTATCTTCGAGACACCACCGATTTCCTGAGGAAACTACAGTCCATTGGTGATCTTCCTAAAAACACCATGCTAGCCACTATGGATGTAGAAGCCCTCTACACCAACATTCCACACAAAGATGGACTACGAGCCGTCAGGAACAGTATCCCCGATACTGTCATGGCTAACCTGGTGGCAGAACTTTGTGACTTTGTCCTGACCCATAACTATTTCACATTTGGGGACAATGTATACCTTCAAATCAGCGGCACTGCGATGGGTACCCGCATGGCCTCACAGTATGCCAACATTTTTATGGCTGACTTAGAACAACGCTTCCTCAGCTCTCGTCCCCTAATGCCCCTACTCTACTTGCGCTACATTGATGACATCTTCATCATCTGGACCCATGGAAAAGAAGCTCTTGAGGAATTCCACCATGATTTCAACAATTTCCATCCCACCATCAACCTCAGCCTGGACCAGTCCACACAAGAGATCCACTTCCTGGACACTACGGTGCTAATAAGCGATGGTCACATAAACACCACCCTATATCGGAAACCTACTGACCGCTATTCCTACCTACATGCCTCTAGCTTTCATCCAGATCATACCACTCGATCCATTGTCTACAGCCAAGCGCTACGATATAACCGCATTTGCTCCAACCCCTCAGACAGAGACAAACACCTACAAGATCTCTATCATGCATTCCTACAACTACAATACCCACCTGCTGAAGTGAAGAAACAGATTGACAGAGCCAGAAGAGTACCCAGAAGTCACCTACTACAGGACAGGCCCAACAAAGAAAACAACAGAACGCCACTAGCCATCACCTTCAGCCCCCAACTAAAACCTCTCCAATGCATCATCAAGGATCTACAACCTATCCTGAAGGACGAGCCATCGCTCTCTCAGATCTTGGGAGACAGACCAGTCCTTGCTTACAGACAGCCCCCCAATCTGAAGCAAATACTCACCAGCAACCACACACCACACAACAGAACCACTAACCCAGGAACCTATCCTTGCAACAAAGCCCGTTGCCAACTCTGTCCACATATCTATTCAGGGGATACCATCATAGGGCCTAATCACATCAGCCACACTATCAGAGGCTCGTTCACCTGCGCATCTACCAATGTGATATATGCCATCATGTGCCAGCAATGCCCCTCTGCCATGTACATTGGCCAAACTGGACAGTCTCTACGTAAAAGAATGAATGGACACAAATCAGACGTCAAGAATTATAACATTCAAAAACCAGTTGGAGAACACTTCAATCTCTCTGGTCACTCGATCACAGACCTAAGAGTGGCTATACTTCAACAAAAAAGCTTCAAAAACAGACTCCAACGAGAGACTGCTGAATTGGAATTAATTTGCAAACTGGATACAATTAACTTAGGCTTGAATAGAGACTGGGAATGGATGAGTCATTACACAAAGTAAAACTATTTCCCCATGTTATTTCTCCCTCCCACCCCACCCCCCACTGTTCCTCTGATATTCTTGTTAACTGCTGGAATTAGCCTACCTGCTTGTCACCATGAAAGGTTTTCCTCCTTTCCTCCCCCTGCTGTTGGTGATGGCTTATCTTAAGTGATCACTCTCCTTACAGTGTGTATGATAAACCCATTGTTTCATGTTCTCTGTGTGTGTGTATATAAATCTCTCCTCTGTTTTTTCCACCAAATGCATCCGATGAAGTGAGCTGTAGCTCACGAAAGCTTATGCTCTAATAAATTTGTTAGTCTCTAAGGTGCCACAAGTACTCCTTTTCTTTTTGCGAATACAGACTAACACGGCTTCTACTCTGAATTCTCAAAATGTGTTTTCCTGATCCCTAACACTCCTGACATGCTGCACTCAGTGATCTTCTCACTCTTTCCCATTCCTTACTGCGCTGAGCCCGCTGCACTCAGTGATCTCCGCACTCTTTCCCATTCCTTACTATGCTGAGCCCCGCAAGCTCATGCTCACCAGTCCCAGTTCCCCTATGACAGTCTCATTTCCTTGGGGTCTCTCTGTCAGTAAGAAGCAGTTCCAAGGTGACTTCCCCTTGGCTTTCAGTGATATGGAATTACTTTCTCTGTATTTTAGGAGCTCCTCTGATGACGAGTGTCTGACTGTGTGCACGGCATCAGAGTGGTGGAGAGTTAATCCCGTTAGAAGCAGAGCTTCTGGCACCTTTGATCACTGGACAGTTAGCGCCAGAATTTCAGTGTTTTAAAATGAGCAGGGATTAAGAAAAGCCGTGTTCCTTGTGACAAATGTCCCATGAATTCACCTCATGTTACTTGTTTTCTGTCATCTGAGCAGGGTTTCCAGTTTCCAAACCTAAGTTGATGTCCCAGCTAGAAGCAGGGGAAGAACTGTGGGTCTCAGATCTCCAGGGCTCAGAGGAAAGAGCAACCAAGACCTTTTGAGCTCTCTGAGTTCAGTATTGTCTCCCAGCAGGTGTCATATAGTCAAGGCAGATATTGCTCATGCCTTCATACCCCTTCTGACTGATACATGGCAACAGCTCACTTCCTAACCTCCCTTCATCCTGAGCGTTGGGATGGGATGTGGAGACAGAGTTGATTCCCTCCTCTTTTCCCTCTGGGGAAGAGTTTGGGGGAATTCATTTCCTGATATTCCCCCCATCTCTCCAGCACTTCCTTTGGTTTCCTATTCCGGTTTCCATTCCTGCCTCTGAGGTTTCTTTCTCTGTCCCAGGAGACGATGGGATAGTGAATGAGAACAAGGAGGAGAATCCAAAGCAGGAAGATGCTGAGCACATGGAACTGCACAGGGAATTATCACAAAGAACTAAAGGAAATGTGTCCTGGAGTCAAGAGGAGCGGCAGCAGGGAAACCAGCCAGGGGAGAAAGTGGGCAAATCCATCAGTTGTGAGGAAAACGACCTCAAGGGAACCGCTGCCCAGCAGAGACTTCTCAAGGGAGAGAGAAAAAACATATGCTCTGAATGTGGAAAAACCTTCCCTCGGCTCTCACACCTTATTTTACATGAGAGAATCCACACAGGAGAGAGACCTTATGAATGCTAGGTTTCAGAGTAACAGCCGTGCTAGTCTGTATTCGCAAAAAGAAAAGGAGTACTTGTGGCACCTTAGAGACAAACAAATTTATTAGAGCATAAGCTTTCGTGAGCTACAGCTCACTTCATCGGATGCATTGAATGCCGGAAAACCTTCACGCGATGCTCAACCCTTATCAGCCATCAGAGAACCCACACCTATGCAAGACCTTATGAGTTGTGAGTGCGGGAAAACCTCCACTCGGCACTCAGACCTTTTCAGACATCAGAGAATCCACACAGGCGTAAGCCCCAGTGAATGCTGTGAGTATAGAAAAAACGTTTCTGATAGAGAAGCCCTTATTAATCATTAGAGAATCCGCAAATTGCAGAGACCCTATAAATGTGAGTGTGGGAAAACTTTCATTGACCGCTCAGACCTTAGGGGACATTAGATCGGGGTGGGCACACATTTTGGCCCGAGGGCCACATCGGGGTGCAAAAGTGTATGGAGGGCCAGGTAGGGAAGGCTGTGCCCCCAAACAGCCTGGTTCCCATCCTCTATTCGCCCCCTCCCACTTCCCGTCGCCTGACTGCCCCCATCAGAACTTCTGACTCATCCAAACCCCCCTGCTCTTTGACTGCCTGCTCACAGGACCTCCTACTCTAATTTGCACCTCCCAGGATCCCACCTGCTATCCAACCCCCCTGCTCCCTGTCCCCTGACTTCCCCTCCCTTGACCTACACCTCCACCTCCTGATATGCCCTCCCAGGACTCCCCCACCCTATCCAATCCCCCCTGTTCCCCATCCCCTGACCGCTCCCCCCGCAAACCTCCGCCCCATCCAACTGCCCCCAATCCCTGTCCCCTGACTGCCCCCCAGGACTCCCTAACCTTTATCCAACCCCGCCGCCCCCACCACCTTACCATGCCACTCAGAGCAGCAGGAGCTCATAGCCCCACTGCCCGGATGGAGACAACTGTGCTCTCCGCAGAGTGAGCTGAGGCTGCGGGGAAAGGGGGACAGCAGAGGAGCAGCCTCCCCAGCCAGGAGCTCAAGGGCCTGGCAAGGACGGGCTTGCGGGTCATAGTTTGCCCACCTCTGCATTAGGTGATCCAAACAGCGTGGACTCCCTATAGATGCTCTGAGTGTGGGAAAAGCTTCCATGAGAGGTCACGCTATATTTAGCATCCGAGAAGGCCAAAGGGAGATGAACACCATAAAAACCTTCTCTAGGGCTGACAATAAATAGGTTTTGTTCTTTAATATTCATTGTGGTCTCAGCTGCCCCAGGTGAGTGGTCCAGTTTTGCTTTTCGCAGCTTGCCCTCTGGTGTTATGTGGACCAGTGATCTGCTAGGTTACTCACATTCTTGACTCTGGGAGCCAGCCTTACCCTGGTCTGCTGTGAGAACCCCCACTCAACCGCCACACCTGGGCTGTTCACGCACAGCCTCTGGCATGTAAGCTGCTCCTTGGATTGTGCAACCGAATAGCATTAGCCAATATCTCCGGTCCCAGACACAACCCTAGGAACATCCATCTTGCAGTGTCCAGTTATGTCTGCTAGATGCCGCATGCTTATATGAGTTCATCAATTTAACAAAGAAATTGATATGTACCAGGCTTGTTATCCCAAGGGGAGTCTCTGACATGCTTCAAACCAAATGCACTCCTTCAGGTAGAATAAACAGATTTATTAACTACAAAGATAAATTGTAAGTGATTACAAGTCAAAGCATAACATAGAATCATAGAATATTACGTTTGGAAGAGACCTCAGGAGGTCATCTAGTCTAATCCTCTGCTCAAAGCAGGACCAACATCAACTAAATCATCCCAGCCAAGGCTTTGTCAAGCTGGGCCTTAAAAACCTCTAGGGATGGAGATCCCACCACCTCTCTAGGTAACCCATTCCAGTGCTTCACCATTCTCCTAGTGAAATAGTGTTTCTGAATATCCAACCTAGACCTTCCCCACTGCACCTTGAGACCATTGCTTCTTGTTCTGTCATCTGCCGCCACTGAGAACAGCCGAGCTCCATCCTCTTTGGAATCCCCCTTCAGGTGGCTGAAGGCTGCTACCAAATCCCCCCTCACACCTTTTCTGCAGATTAAATAAGCCCAGTTACCTCAGCCTCTCCTCATAAATCATGTGCCCCAGCCCCCTAATCATTTTTGTTGCCCTCGTGCCGCAATCCTATGCCAGTTAGTGACCCCCACGACTCGTTTTGTTTGCCACATACCGCAAACCTATGCCAGTTAGTGACCCCCACAACTCGTGTCTACATTGCCTGGGGGACAGACATCAAACTGAACAGTGTAGGATTGGCAAGGTGTTTAAGCCAAGGACAAGGAAAGAAAGAAACTTTCACCTAAAGAAGCTGTTGATGGGCCGCATTGCAGCTGCAGGGCCCGGAGCGCCCAACGCTGGCTCAGGCTTCCTTGGTGCATAGTGCCCCGGAGCCATCGAGAGACCCGGCACCGGCTAAGCACTGTAGACTGTCAGCCCCAGAGTATAGCTACCTGCACTGGGCCCCGGACAGCAGGGACCCTCAGGGGAGCTGGCAACCCCAGTTGGGGCTGCCAGGCCATTGGCCCTTCTGGCCCTCCTGTGCCTATCAGGAGCGCCAAGGGACCCCGTCCAGGGCAAGTTACTCGGTGCAGTGGTCCCGGTCTCTGCACCAATGCCAGACAGTGCTGGAGGCAATGGTATCCAGGCCTCCAGCATCTCCCCAGCATAGACCAGAGAGACCTGCACCGAGCCATCCCATGGATTCCCGCCCCGGCCTGAGCCGGAGGCCCCTCCCACGGAAGATGGGGAGCAGGAGGACCAACCAGAGGGGGTCGAGCAGCAGCTAACCTCTTTGTCTTCCCCTGATGAGGTGGTGGCAGGTACAGAGGTGTCCGGCTCTCTGCCAATAGACTATAGAGCCCACCGGGAATTGCTGCGCAGGGTCGCCCAAAACTTGGGGTTGCAGGCCGAGGAGGGGGTTGAGCAGGAGGACCCTATGGTGGACATTTTGAGCCCCGAAGGTCCAACCAGAATAGCGCTCCCACTCATTAAAACCATTCAATCCAACTATAAGACTATATGGCAGACCCCAGCCTCCAGCGCTCCAACAGCTAAAGGAGTGGAGCGTAAATACTTTGCCCCATCTAAGGGCTATGAGTTCCTGATCTGCCACCCGAGTCCATGCTCCCTAGTGGTTTCAGTGGTAAACGACAGGGAGTGCCATGGACAGCAGGCCCCAGACCCTAAGGCCAAGGAGGCGAAATGCCTGGACCTTTTTGGCAGAAAGGTATACTCATCTGGGGGCCTTCAGTCAAGGATTGCGAACCAGCAGGCCAAGCTCAACAGGCACAATTTCAACTCCTGGGTGGCAGTAGGGAAGTTTAAGGACAACCTCCCGCAAGGTTCCCAACAGGAGTTCATGGCCCTGGTGGACGAGGGCAAGGCAGTAGCCAAGACCTCTCTCCAGGCCTCCCTGGATTTGGCAGACGCAGTTGCTAGAACATATAGGGGTGGTCATGAGGCGCTCGGTGTGGCTCCAGGAGTCAGGCCTGCCACCCAAGGTCCAGAATACACTCCAGGACCTCCCCTTGGAAGGGTCCGAGCTCTTCTCAGACCAGACAGACACGAGGCTGCATAGTCTCAAGGACTCATGAGTTATGCTCAAGTCTCTGGGTATACACACCCTGGCTACCCAGAGGAAGCCCTTTAAGCCGCAGCCTCCCCCTCAACGCAAGTACCAGCCTCGCCATAGGCATGAGCCTTACCATATGCGAGGCAGGGATAACAGGCAACGGCGCAATAACAATAATGCGCCGGGCCAGAACCAAAGCCAGCACAAATCCCAGCCGGGCACTAAGCCAGGCTTTTGAAGGTGCACTCGAGGACAGCATACCAGACCAGTCACCAGATCCATTCCTTTGTTTCCCGAACCGCCTGTCCCGTTTCTCTCGTGCATGGTCCATCATTACGTCAGACTCTTGGGTCTTACGCACGGTGCGGAACGGGTACTCGCTGCAGTTCACCTCCTTCCCCCCCTCCCAGACCCCTTCCCCGTCCCTCTTCAGGGACCCCTCTCACGAGCATCTCCTAGAGAAGGAAGTCCCCTCACTGCTAGAGGTGGGGGCGGTAGAGGTGGTGCCGCATAGCCTAAGGGGGAAGGGGTTCTACTCCCTTTACTTCCTCATCCCCAAGGCCAAAGGGAGTCTTCGCCCCATCCTAGACCTGCGCAGGTTCAACAAATTCCTGGTCAAGGCCCGGTTCCACATGGTCTCTTTGGGCACCATCATCCTTTCCCTGGATCCGGGGGACTGGTACACCGCCCTCGACATGAAGGACACATACTTTCATATTGCCATCCACCCAACACATCGGCGGTTCCTACGCTTCACCATGGGCCGAGAACATTACCAGTTTGCGGTTCTCCCATTCAGTTTAGCCGCGGCCCCAAGGGTGTTCACGAAGTGCATGGCAGTGGTGGCAGCTTTCTTACAGAGGCAGAGAATCCAGGTGTACTTGTACCTCGACGACTGGCCCCTAGCAGGCCGATCTGAGGCAGAAGTGCAGGGCTATGTGGAGGTGGCCCTGAGATTGTTCCACGAGCTGGGACTCCTGGTCAACGTCCCCAAGTCCACGCTCATACCCACGTGGAGAGTGGAATTCATAGGGGCGGTCCTGGACGTGGTGCAGGCCAGGGCAAGCCTTCCAGTATCCTAATTCCGAGCTATCCAGCAATCGGTGGCCTCCCTGCGCCAGTTTCCAACGACAACGGCTAGGTGCTACTTGCAGCTGCTGGGCCACATGGCAGCATGCACGCACGTGGTCAGGCATGCCAGACTGAGAGTCAGGACTCTGCAGGCATGGCTTGCTCAAGTGTACCATCCAGGCAGGGACCCCCTGGACTTGGTAGTGACAGCCCCCAAGGATGTGCTGGACTCCCTGCTGTGGTGACAGTCCCAGCCTGTGGTTTGCGAAGGCATCCCCTTTGCTCCCCCACAACCGGACCTGATGCTGGTGACGGATGCATCAGGCCACAGATGGGGTGCTCATTTGGGGGACCTCATGATGCAGGGGTTGTGGTCCGGAGCAGAGCGGTCGCTCCATATCAATGTGAAGCAGCTCAGGGCGGTTTGTCTCACCTGCCCAGATCTTTCACACCACTCTGAGTGGTCACAGCATGATAATTCTGACAGACAACACTACTGCCATGTTTTATGGAAACAAACAGGGCGGGGCTCATTCCTCGCCACTCTGTCGTGAGGCTCTCCTCCTCTGGGACCTTTGCATAGCCCATGCAATTCACCTTGAGGTGTCCTATCTCCGGGGGGTATGAAACGAGCTGGTGGACTCCCTCAGCAGGTTGTACCGCATGCACGGGTGGACGCTCAGGGCAGACGTCGTGCTTTCGCTCTTCTGCAGGTGGAGGTTTCCCCGGTAGACCTGTTTGCCACCAGGGCCAACACCCAGTACCCACGTTTCTACTCATTCCAGGGCTGCAGCCTGGGTTCTCTCGCGGACGCGTTTGTGATCCCGTGGGGGGGGGGGGGCTTGATGTATGCCTTCCCCCCGCTCCCCTTGGTACACAAGGTCCTACTCAAGATGTGCAGGGACAGGGTGGCAGTGATCCTCATCACCCCAGCCTGGGCCCGCCAGCACTGGTACACATCGCTCCTAGAGCTGTCAGTGGCGGCCCCATAGTCCTGCCCCTACACCAGGACCTCCTTACACAGGATGGCGGGCGGCTTCTCCACCCCGACCTACAGTCACTGCACCTGATGGCATGGAGGCTCTGTGGCTAAATGCCCTGGAGAGCCAGTGCTCCCTTCCAGTGCAGCAGACTCTGCTTGGCAGTGGGAAGCCCTTTACCAAGGCGGCCAAGTGGAAAAGGTTCTCGTGTTGCTGTGAACCCCGACAGATGCGACCGTGCCAGGCCCCAGTGCAGGCCATCCTGGAGTATCTCCTGCACCTCAAGCAGCAATGGCTAGCCCCATCCTCACTCAGAGTGCACCTGGCGGCCATCTCCGCCTTCCATCTGGGGTTCTCGTGGGGCTCGGTGTTTTCCCACCCAATGGTGGAACGGTTCCTTAAAGGGTTGGAGAGGGTGTTCCCGTACTCCCGCCCACCAGTCCCTCCATGGAACCTTAATCTGGTCCTCTCTAAACTCATGGGACCCCCTTTCGAGCCCCTTGCTTCCTGTTCCCTCCTTCACCTTTCCTGGAAGGTGGCATTTCTGGTTGCCATTACCTCGGCCAGAAGGGTGTCTGAACTGAGGGCCCTCACCTCTGAGCCACCGTATGCAGTATTTCACAAGGACAAGGTGTAGCTCTGGCCGCGCCCGAAGTTCCTCCCTAAGGTGGTCTCCCAATTCCATTTGGGCCAGGACATTTGTCTGCTGGTGTTCTTTCCAAAACCCCATACGGACCTGAGTCACTGCAGCTTGCACACCCTGGATGTGCGTCGAATGCTGACATTCTATTTGGAGCGCACCAAGCCCTTTCGCAAATCTGCGCAGCTGTTTGTGGCTGTAGCCGAGAGGATGAAAGGCCTCCCAGTGTCAGTGCAGTGGATTTCGTCTTGAATTACGAGCTGCATCTGGGCATGCTATGAGCTCACAGGTGTTCCAGCCCCGGCGGTCACGGCCCACTCGACCAGGGCGCAAGCAACTTCCACGGCGTTCCTGGCACAGGTCCTGATCCAGGAGATCTGCAGAGCAGCCACCTGGTCCTCGGTGCACACCTTCATGACCCACTATGCGTTAACCAGCAGACCAGAGAGGACACGATGGTTGGCAGAGCAGTCCCTGAGCAGTTGTTCTGTGACTCCTACCCTCCTCCAGAGGTAAGCTTGTGATTCACCTAATGTGTAATGGATGTGAACTAGCACTCGAAGAAGAAAAAACGGTTACTTACTTCTCGTAACTGTTCGTCAAGATGTGTTGTTCACATCCATTCCACCATCCACCCTCGTACCCCTCTGTCGGAGTCGCAGGCAAGAAGGAATTGAAGGGGGTCAGGCCGGCAGGGGTATATATGCACGGCGCAGTGGCACCACTTGGGGGCCCCGCCAGCCCGATGGGAGCTGCTAAGGGAAAATTTTCCAATGCTCGGGCACGTGGCGTGCACACACCTAATGTGGAATGGACGTGAACAACACATCTCAAAGAACAACAGTTACGAGAAAGAAAGTAACCTTTTTTCTCCCTCTCCTAGACTGGGCCATTGGCTCCATACCCAGCATATCTGCTCTGCTTACCCCGCACGTCAGGCTGAGTGCAGACACCTTTGGGAGTCTAGGATGAGTGGTGTGCAGTGACATTAAACACCACTTGAGTTTGAAGAAGGCTCTTTTACTTTGTAGCAGAGCAAAAAGAAAAGAGTAAAAGGAATTTAAAATAACAAAGTCTTCACACCTGTGACTTACCTAAATATTTTCTATGCCCCGATGGTCAGCAAGGCAAGTCTAAGTTCTTTAGGCACGCCTGTGGAATCATGTTGATGATCTCTTTCCCCAAACAATCACCTGAACAGCCATGCCTCTTCCCTTTAGCTGCTCCAGTCAGTTTGATCTTCTGGTCCTGTTTGTCTATGCCAGGTTGGAGCTAGGACATAGAATATTCAAAGCTAATCATTCTGACATAATCTCTTCATAATCCTTCAGGGTTTACCATGTTGTGGCTCATGTTTAGCAATTCTTCTTCCCTTTCTGCTTCTTTTCCTTACTCCCACCCCCTTTTAAAGTAAACCAAAATATTAGGGAAGTCAAGCGCTTTAAAAAAAATCACGATCAATTGCACAATTTATTGCTCTCTTAAAGAATAATAGAATACCATTTATTTAAATATTTTCGGATGTTTTTCTACATTTTCAAATATATTGATTTCAATGACAACACAGAATACAAAGTGTACAATGCTCACTTTATATTTATTTTTCATTACAAATATTTGTACTGTAAAACACAAAAGAAATAATATTTTTCAATTCACATAATACAAGTACTGTAAGTGCAGTCTCTTTATCATGAAAGTTGAACCTGTGAATGTAGAATTATATTCCAAAAAAACCTGCATTCGAAAATAAAACAATGTAAAAGTTTAGAGCCTATAAGTCCAATCAGTCCTACTTCTTGTTCAGCCAACTGTTCAGACAAACAACTTTGTTTACATTTACAGAAGATAATGCTGCCTGTTTCATGTTTACAATGTTATCTGAAAGTGAGAACAGGCATTTGCATGGCATTCTTGTAGCCAGCGTCGCAAGATATTTACATGCCAGATGTACTAAAGATTCGTATGTCTCTTGATGCTTCAACCATCATTCCAGAGGATGTGTGTCCATGCTAATCATAGAATCGTAGAATATCAGGGTTGGAAGGGACCTCAGGAGGTCATCCAAGTAGGACGAGCCCCCAACTAAATCATCCCAACCAGGGCTTTGTCAAGCCTGACCTTAAAAACCTCAAAGGAAGAAGATTCCACCACTTCCTTAGGTAACGCATTTCAGTGCTTCACCACGCTCCTAGTGAAATTTATTTTCCTAATATCCAACCTAAACCTCCCCCACTGCAACTTGAGACCATTACTCCTTGTTCTGTTATCTGCTACCACGGAGAACAGTCTAGATCCATCCTCTTTGGAACCCCCTTTCAGGTAGTTGAAAACAGCTATCAAATCCCCCCTCATTCTTCTCTTCTGCGGACTAAACAATCCCAGTTCCCTCAGCTTCTTCTCAGAAGTCATGTGTTCCAGTTCCCTAATTATTTTGTTGCCCTCCGCTGGACGCTTTCCAAAATTTCCATATCCTTCTTGTAGTGTGGGGTCCAAAACTGGACACAGTACTCCAGATGAGGCCTCACCAATGTCAAATAGAGGGGAACAATCATGCCCCTCAATCTGCTGGCAATGCCCTTACTTATACAGCCCAAAATGCTGTTAGCCTTCTTGGCAACAAGGGCACATTGTTGACTCATATCCAGCTTCTCATCCACTGTAACCCCTAGGTACTTTTCCGCAGAACTGCTGCCTAGCCATTTGGTCCCTAATGTGTAGCAGTACATGGGATTCTTCCGTTCTAAGTGCAGGACTCTGCACTTGTCCTTGTTGAATCTCAGATTTCTTTTGGCCCAATCGTCTCATTTGTCTACGTCCCTCTGTATCCTATCCCTACCCTCCAGTGTATCTACCACTCCTCCCAGTTTAGTGTCATCTACAAGCTTGCTGACGGTGCAATCCACACCGTCCTCCAGATCATTAATGAAGATATTGAACAAAACCGGCCCCAGGACTAACCCTTAGGGCATTCTGCTTGATGATGGGTTCTGCTTGATAACGATCCAAAGCTGCACGGACCGACGCATGTTCATTTTCATCATCCGAGAAAGATGCCACCAGCAGAAGGTTGAATTTCCTTTTTTGGTGGTTTGGATTCTGTAGTTTCTGCATCAGAGTCTTGCTCTTTTAAGACTTCTGAAAGCATGCTCCACACCTCGTCCCTCTCAGATTTGGGAAGGCACTTCAGATTCTTAAATCTTGTGTCAAGTGCTGTAGCTATCTTTAGTAATTTCACAATTGTATCTTTTGTCAAATTTGCAGTGGAATTGTTCTTAAAACAAACAACATGTGCTGGGTCATCATCCAAGACTACTATAACATGAAATATATGGCAGAAGATGGGTAAAACAGAGCAGGAGACATACAATTCTCCCCGAAGGAGTTCAGTCACAAATTTAATTAACGCATTATTTTTTTAATGAGCGTCGTCAGCATGGAAGTATGTCATCTGGAACGATGGCCGAAGCATGAAGATGAAGATGAATCTTTAGCATATCTGGCATGTAAATATCTTGCGATGCCAGCTACAACAGTGCCATGTGAATGCCTGCTCTCACCTTCAGGTGACATTGTAATTAAGAAGTGGGCAGTATTATCTCCTGTAAATGTAAACAAACTTATTTGTCTTAGCGATTGGCTGAACAAGAAGTAGGACTGAGTGGATTTGTAGGCTCTAAAGTTTTGTGTTGATTTGTTTTTGAGTGAGTTATGTGATGAAAAAAACCTAGATTTGTAAGTTGCACTTTCATAATAAAGAGATTGCACTACAGTACTTGTATGAGGTGAACTAAAAAAATACTATTTCTTTTGTTTATCATTTTGCAGTGCAAATATTTGTAATAAAAAATAATATAAAGTGAGCACTGTACACTTTGTATTCTATGTTGTTATTGAAATCAATATATTTGAAAATGTAGAAAAACATCCAAAAATATTTAATACATTTCAATTGGTATTCTATTGTTTAAAAGTGTGATTAATCGCGATTAATTTTTTTGAGTTAATCGCGTGAGTTAACTGTGATTATTCGACAGCCCTAGAAAATATTCATACAGTAAATATCCCAGTACACCTGCCAGTACTCATCATTATTACAGAGCAACTCCAACATGGGGGGGGTTGGAGAAATAGGACTAAGGGCTTTTCTACTCTTCATAGAATCATAGAATCATAGAATATCAGGGTTGGAAGGGACCCCAGAAGGTCATCTAGTCCAACCCCCTGCTCAAAGCAGGACCAAGTCCCAGTTAAATCATCCCAGCTAGGGCTTTGTCAAGCCTGACCTTAAAAACCTCTAAGGAAGGAGATTCTACCACCTCCCTAGGTAACGCATTCCAGTGTTTCACCACCCTCTTAGTGAAAAAGTTTTTCCTAATATCCAATCTAAACCTCCCCCATTGCAACTTGAGACCATTACTCCTCGTTCTGTCATCTGCTACCATTGAGAACAGTCTAGAGCCATCCTCTTTGAAACCCCCTTTCAGGTAGTTGAAAGCAGCTATCAAATCCCCCCTCATTCTTCTCTTCTGCAGACTAAACAATCCCAGCTCCCTCAGCCTCTCCTCATAAGTCATGTGCTCTAGACCCCTAATCATTTTCGTTGCCCTTCGTTGTACTCTTTCCAATTTATCCACATCCTTCCTGTAGTGTGGGGCCCAAAACTGGACACAGTACTCCAGATGAGGCCTCACCAGTGTCGAATAGAGGGGAACGATCACGTCCCTCGATCTGCTCGCTATGCCCCTACTTATACAACCCAAAATGCCATTGGCCTTCTTGGCAACAAGGGCACACTGCTGACTCATATCCAGCTTCTCGTCCACTGTCACCCCTAGGTCCTTTTCCGCAGAACTGCTGCCGAGCCATTCGGTCCCTAGTCTGTAGCGGTGCAT
The DNA here is from genome assembly GCF_009764565.3 of Dermochelys coriacea. Lineage (NCBI taxonomy): Eukaryota > Metazoa > Chordata > Testudines > Dermochelyidae > Dermochelys > Dermochelys coriacea. Next base: position 52,872 of record NC_050092.1, read on the forward strand.
TGGATTCTTCCATCCTAAGTGCAGGACCCTGCATTTATCCTTATTGAACCTCATTAGATTTCTTTTGGCCCAATCCTCCAATTTGTCTAGGTCCTTCTGTATCCTATCCCTCCCCTCCAGCGTATCTACCACTCCTCCCAGTTTGGTATCATCCGCAAATTTGCTGAGAGTGCAATCCACACCATCCTCCAGATCATTTATGAAGATATTGAACAAAACGGGCCCCAGGACCGACCCCTGGGGCACTCCACTTGACACCGGCTGCCAACTAGACATGGAGCCATTGATCACTACCCGTTGAGCCCGACAATCTAGCCAGCTTTCTACCCACCTTATAGTGCATTCATCCAGCCCATACTTCCTTAACTTGCTGACAAGAATGCTGTGGGAGACCGTGTCAAAAGCTTTGCTAAAGTCAAGAAACAATACATCCACTGCTTTCCCTTCATCCACAGAACCAGTAATCTCATCATAAAAGGCGATTAGATTAGTCAGGCATGACCTTCCCTTGGTGAATCCATGCTGACTGTTCCTGATCACTTTCCTCTCCTCTAAGTGCTTCAGGATTGATTCTTTGAGGACCTGCTCCATGATTTTTCCAGGGACTGAGGTGAGGCTGACCGGCCTGTAGTTCCCAGGATCCTCCTTCTTCCCTTTTTTAAAGATGGGCACTACATTAGCCTTTTTCCAGTCATCCGGGACTTCCCCCGTTCGCCACGAGTTTTCAAAGATAATGGCCAAGGGCTCTGCAATCACAGCCGCCAATTCCTTCAGCACTCTCGGATGCAATTCGTCCGGCCCCATGGACTTGTGCACGTCCAGCTTTTCTAAATAGTCCCTAACCACCTCTATCTCTACAGAGGGCTGGCCATCTCTTCCCCATTTTGTGTTGCCCAGCACAGCAGTCTGGGAGCTGACCTTGTTAGTGAAAACAGAGGCAAAAAAAGCATTGAGTACATTAGCTTTTTCCACATCCTCTGTCACTAGCTTGCCTCCCTCATTCAGTAAGGGGCCCACACTTTCCTTGGCTTTCTTCTTGTTGCCAACATACCTGAAGAAACCCTTCTTGTTACTCTTGACATCTCTTGCTAGCTGCAGCTCCAGGTGCGATTTGGCCCTCCTGATATCTTTCCTACATGCCCGAGCAATATTTTTATACTCTTCCCTGGTCATATGTCCAACCTTCCACTTCTTGTAAGCTTCTTTTTTATGTTTAAGATCCGCTAGGATTTCACCATTAAGCCAAGCTGGTCGCCTGCCATATTTACTATTCTTTCGACTCATCGGGATGGTTTGTCCCTGTAACCTCAACAGGGATTCCTTGAAATACAGCCAGCTCTCCTGGACTCCCTTCCCTTTCATGTTAGTCCCCCAGGGGATCCTGGCCATCTGTTCCCTGAGGGAGTCAAAGTCTGCTTTCCTGAAGTCCAGGGTCCGTATCCTGCTGCTTACCTTTCTTCCCTGCGTCAGGATCCTGAACTCAACCAACTCATGGTCACTGCCTCCCAGATTCCCATCCACTTTTGCTTCCCCCACTAATTCTACCCGGTTTGTGAGCAGCAGGTCAAGAAAAGCGCTCCCCCTAGTTGGCTCCCCTAGCACTTGCACCAGGAAATTGTCCCCTACGCTTTCCAAAAACTGCCTGGATTGTCTATGCACCGCTGTATTGCTCTCCCAGCAGATATCAGGAAAATTAAAGTCACCCATGAGATATGCTTCTACAGACACAACATTCTGAAGATTCAGAGCAGGCTGCACTGTGGGGACAGGAGGATGGTGAAGAAATTTGGCAGCATGTGACCTCCAGAAGAAGAAAGGGGAGCGTCCATGTACCAGCAACGCAGATACAGGTAAGTACCGTTTTCATGTTCTTTCCACAGGTACTAATGCGGAGAGTGGACTAAATGACACATCTGAGGGAAGGAAACAGAAGGAGACTCCGCCAATTGGAAGGTCTGAGATGCACTGTCCTAGGGTTGGGGGTTCCACGACCACCGCTCCCAAGAGAAGGAGGTGGGTGGTGGTGGTCGGGGACTCTCTCCTCAGGGGGACTGAATCATCTATCTGCTGCCCTGACCGGGAAAACGGAGAAGTCTGCTGCTTGCCAGGAGCTAGGATTCACAATGTGACAGAGAGACTGCCGAGACTCATCAAGCCCTTGGATCGCTACCCCTTCCTGCTTCTCCACGTGAGCACCAATGATACTGCCAAGAATGACCTTGAGCGGATCACTGCAGACTACGTGGCTCTGGGAAGAAGGATAAAGGAGTTTGAGGTGCAAGTGGTCTTCTCGTCCAGCCTCCCTATGGAAGGAAAAGGCCTGGGTAGAGACCGTTGAATCATGGAAGTCAACGAATGGCTATGCAGGTGGTGTCAGAGAAAAGGCTTTGGATTCTTTGACCATGGGATGGTGTTCCAAGAAGGAGGAGTGCTAGGTAGAGACGGGCTTCACCTAATGAAGAGAGGGAAGAGCATCTTCACAAGCAGGCTGGATAACGTAGTGAGGAGGGCTTTAAACTAGGTTCAGCGGGGGAAGGAGACCAAAGCCCTGACGTAAGTGGGGAAGTGGGATACTGGGAGGAAGCACAAGCAGGAGCACGTGAGAGGGAAGAGCTCCTGCCTCATACTGAGAAAGAGGGACAATCAGCGAGTTATCTCAAGTGCCTATACACAAATGCAAGGAGCCTGGGAAACAAGCAGGGAGAACTGGAAGTCCTGGCACAGTCAAGGAATTATGATGTGATTGGAATAACAGAGACTTGGTGGGATAACTCACATGACTGGAGTACTGTCATGGATGGATATAAACTGTTCAGGAAGGACAGGGAGGGCAGAAAAGGTGGGGGAGTTGCACTGTATGTAAGGGAGCAGTATGACTGCTCAAAGCTCAAGTATGAAACTGCAGAAAAACCTGAGAGTCTCTGGATTAAATTTAGATCTGTGAGCAACAAGGGTGATGTCGTGGTGAGAGTCTGCTATAGACCACCGAACCAGGGGGATGAGGTGGACAACGCTTTCTTCTGGCAACTCACGGAAGTTACTAGATCGCAGGCCCTGGTTCTCATGGGAGACTTCAATAACCCTGATATCTGCTGAGAGAGCAATACAGCGGTGCACAGACAATCCAGGAAGTTTTTGGAAAGTGTAGGGGACAATTTCCTGGTGCAAGTGCTGAAGGAACCAACTAGGGGCAGAGCTCTTCTTGACCTGCTGCTCACAAACCAGGTAGAATTAGTAGGGGAAGCAAAAGTGGATGGGAACCTGGGAGGCAGTGACCATGAGATGGTCGAGTTCAGGATCCTGACACAGTGAAGGAGAGCAGCAGAATACGGATCCTGGACTTCAGAAAAGCAGACTCCTCAGGGAACTGATGGGCAGGATCCCCTGGGAGAATAACATGAGGGGGGAAAGGAGTACAGGAGAGCTGGCTGTATTTTAAAGAATCCTTATTGAGGTTACAGGGACAAACCATCCCGATTTGTAGAAAGAATAGCAAATATGGCAGGTGACCAGCTTGGCTTAACGGTGAAATCCTTGCTGATCTTAAACACAAAAAAGAAGCTTACAAGAAGTGGAAGATTGGACAAGTACTATAAAAATATTGCTCGGGCATGCAGGAGTGAAATCAGGAAGGCCAAATCACACCTGGAGTTGCAGCTAGCAAGAGATGTTAAGAATAACAAGAAGGTTTTCTTCAGGTATGTTAGCAACAAGAAGAAACTCAAGGAAAGTGTGGGCCCCTTACTGAATGAGGGAGGCAACCTAGTGACAGAAGATGTGGGAAAAGCTAATGTACTCAATGCTTTTTTTGCCTCTGTCTTCACGAACAAGGTCACTCCCAGACTATTGCACTGGACAGCACAGCATGGGGAGGAGGTGACCAGCCCTCTGTGGAGAAAGAAGTGGTTCGGGACTATTTAGAAAAGCTGAATGAGCACAAGTCCATGGGGCCGGATGAACTGTATCTGAGAGTGCTTAAGGAGTTGGCGGATGTGATTGCAGAGCCATTGGCCATTATCTTTGAAAACTCATGGTGATCGGGGGAAGTCCCGGATGAATGGAAAAAAGCTAATGTAGTGCCCATCTTTAAAAAAGGGAAGAAGGAGGATCTGGGGAACTACAGGCCAGTCAGCCTCACCTCAGTCCCTGGAAAAATCATGGAGCAGGTCCTCAAGGAATCAATTCTGAAGCACTTAGAGGAGAGGAAAGTGATCAGGAACAGTCAGCATGGATTTACCAAGGGCAAATCATACCTAACTAATCTAATTGCCTTCTATGACGAGATAACTGGCTCTGTGGATGAGGGGAAGCAGTGGACGTGTTGTTCCTTGACTTTAGCAAAGCTTTTGACACGGTCTCCCACAGTATTCTTGCCAGCAAGTTAAAGAAGTATGGGCTGGATGAACGGACTATAAGGTGGATAGAAAGTTGGCTAGATTGTCGCGCTCAACGGGTAGTGATCAATGGCTCCATATCTAGTTGGCAGCCGGTATCAAGTGGAGTTCTCCAAGGGTCGGTCCTCGGGCTGGTTTTGTTCAATATCTTCATAAATGATCTGGAGGATGATGTGGATTGCACCCTCAGCAAGTTTGCAGATGACACTAAACTGGGAGGAGAGGTAGATACACTGGAGAGTAGGGATAGAATACAGAGGTACCTAAACAAATTAGAGGATTGGGTCAAAAGAAATCTGATGAGGTTCAACAAGGACAAATGCAAAGTCCTGCACTTAGGACAGAAGAATCCCATGCACCGCTACAGACAAGGGACCGAATGGCTCGGCAGCAGTTCTGCAGAAAAGGACCTAGGGGTTACAGTGGACGAGAAGCTGGATATGAGTCAACAGTGTGCCATTGTTGCCAAGAAGGTCAATGGCATTTTGGGATGTATAAGTAGGGGCATTGCCAGCAGATCGAGGGACGTGAAGCTTCAAAAACAGACTCCAACGAGAGACTGCTGAATTGGAATTAATTTGCAAACTGGATACAATTAACTTAGGCTTGAATAGAGACTGGGAATGGATGAGTCATTACACAAAGTAAAACTATTTCCCCATGGTATTTCTCCCTCCCACCCCACCCCCCACTGTTCCTCTGATATTCTTGTTAACTGCTGGAATTAGCCTACCTTGCTTGTCACCATGAAAGGTTTTCCTCCTTCCCCCCCCCCTGCTGCTGGTGATGGCTTATCTTAAGTGATCACTCTCCTTACAGTGTGTATGATAAACCCATTGTTTCATGTTCTTTGTGTGTGTATATAAATCTCTCCTCTGTTTTTTCCACCAAATGCATCCGATGAAGTGAGCTGTAGCTCACAAAGCTTATGCTCTAATAAATTTGTTAGTCTCTAAGGTGCCACAAGTACTCCTTTTCTTTTTTCTAAAGACTAAGGGACTGCTCTTCTACGAGAGAGAGAGAGAGAGGTTGTTCCAACGCGCCATGGACGGTAAGAAGGAACTGGAGGGGGTTGGGCCGGCAGGAGTATATATGCATGATGCAGTGGCGCCACTCGGGGGCCCTGCCAACCTGATGGGAGCCACTAAGGGAAAAAGTTTCCGATGCTCGTGCACGCGGTGTGCACACATCTAATGTGGAATGGATGTGAACAAGCACTCGAAGAAGAATGGCAGAAATCCACTCCAGGAGACGGAAAGGCATGAGGCTGACACCTTGCAGGGGAAGGGGAAAGAGATATAACTAGCCCTTTCACTCACCAGGACACCCAGTCCCCTTCCTCCCACTGCTCTCAGCCCTCCCTCCTTTATGGTAGTGAAGGGTCACCAGATCCCCATCATCTCATCACCTCCACTGCTCCTTGTTCTCCCTTCTCCCAAGGACTCCTGATAGGAATCTCACACTGTCTTGTATCAGTGGATGGGCCCAGCCGATTGTCACACCTTCCATGGATGTGGGAAGTGATTGCCGCAGAATGCCAGCTCTGACACAGTTACAGTTCAGCACTACTTTCTGTTTATAAATTGACAAATCTAACTGCTCTGAAATCCACTTGTGTGCTCAGATTATTTTGGCACTTGCTACGCTCCTTGGCAGCGGTTCTGAAACTGGAGGTGAAAACCCCTCAAGGGGTCATGAGCTTATTTTGTGGGGGCCACGAGTACATGCATGAAACAGAGAACATATATATTTATAAATATATATTTATATATTATTATAAAATATATAATTTAAATCTTGGGTTTTAGAAAATTACACACACCTTTCTGTTGCAATGTGTATTTACTTCCAAAAGAATTGTAAGTATGTAATACAGAGTTATTGTTCCGAAACAAAATATGTTTGTATTTTCACCACTTTAAGGAAATTGGACTCTGCAGATCATAGTATTGTGTGCAGGTTTGTTGTCTTGAGACTAAAAAGGTGGGTCTGAGACAACATTAGAGGGATTGAGCATTCAGCAGTTGAAGACCTGCATTAAACCGCAGACCAATCAGAACACAGAGATGGGCCACAAAAAAAAAAGGAAATAATAATTTAACACTCAGACACACAGACAAGGATGGTGCTGAGGGGTGGCTAGTGGGGGCTATAGCCACCCCAAAATTTGCCCGAACTCCCCGCTCCCCCGCCCATAGCCACCCCTTCCAGCGCAAAGGTCAACCGTTACTCAGAACTAAGGATGCATAGTATGGCATTGCCACCCTTACTTATGCAGTTGTGTCCTCCTACTGGCAGCAGGGTTGCCTTCATAGCTGGGTGACCAGCTGGCAGCTGCTGCTCTCTGGCCCCCAGGCTCAGAAGGCAACGCCTACTGCCAGCAGAAGCCCAGAAGTAAGGGTGGCAATGGGGCACTAAGTATACTGTGAAAAGTGATATGGACAAAGTTTCTTCCCCCCCACCCCATTATTGAACAATAACTATTTTAAAAAAATACCTTTTGGACTTATAACAGTATTTCTATACAAATTTGTTTTAGTCTTAATTTATAAACAATGAGAACAGATATATTAATTTAAAACAATATGGTAATAAATTTAGCATTTAAAATAGCGTTCAACATAAGAAAATGTGTTTTTAATTTATAAGGGGGGGAGGTCACAATCAGAGGCTTGCTGTCTGAAAGGGGTTGCCAATACAAAAAGTTTGAGAACCACTGCTCTATGGGCATGCAGGGTATGGTTAGTGGTTTACATTTGAGGTTATTTAAGCAAGCAGTTCCTGACATTCCTCCCCAGAGATCCCCCCAAAAAGAACATTTTTATACAATCTCCTTGCTCTTACAACATTTTGCACACACCTAGGCTGAAACCGTGCTTCTAATGGTTCCCAGACTAATCTCATTTCCTTGTCATTTATCTCAGCTAATACAAGGAAATCTCCTATAGGGCCTAGGTTACAACTGTTATGGGAACCAAATATACAGGTATTTTGCCTAGTTCCAAGATACTTACTGTGAAACTCTCTCCCCAGATATCTGAGATAGTACTGACCTACATAACTGAATAATGCTATGATTATACCCAGTTACGTAGGTTAGTTGCACAGATTGGGGTGTGCTGTTGTTCACCATTTCAGACTGAAGATTTCAAACCCCTCCTGGTTCCTTGGTAGCATATCCCATAACTAGGAGAATTCTCTCCAGTTGACTGAGCTGCATTTGAACCTTCCCCATGTCATCATGGAGGGGTGACGGGAAACCATAAATAAAAGAAGAAATGACTATTGAAGCAAACCATCATTTGTCTCAAAGTCCTCAATAAATCTGAACTACATTCTGCCAAAGCAAACTAATATTCAGTTATGTGACCAAACAGCTTTTAGGAAAGAGAGAAAAATCTACATCTCAGAGAGGCAGAAGACATTTTCTGTTTCAGATAGAATGAGATTCTAGAGCAAGTTACATCTGAGGACTCAGAATCAGGACCACAGATTTTCCCATTGCGTTGTCCTCTAATCCACTGAAATCTGCTTCACTCACTGCTGTCTGATTATTATTGAGTTGTGTTATTTGCAAATATTTTACCATCATGATAATGCTTTCTCTAGACTAGGGAATGCGGAGTAGATTGGGACATGTCAAGGGAAAATATATGAGCTAACCCAGACTAGTATACTGGGGGCATGTCAGTATAGAGAACACACCTGTGCTTCTATATCTGGATAGCTCAATGGCGCTACCTAAGTATAAAAACATGCTAACGCAGACCAGGCCCCAGTAGATTTTACCACAGTAAAGCTAACTGATGTCATTTCTGTTTCCCCCACCTGGGGCTGACGTGCTGTGATGTTTGGTACTTCGTGGGAACACCCTACACCCCCATGTTCATCCTTATAAAATGACTGTGTGGTATCCAATGCAAAATTTGTCATGTTGGGTGTCTTGTGAAGGCTCATGATGCACTGAGCATTGTTGTTACAGTGATGTTATAGTAATTGTTGTTGCAGTAATGTATATAGTTATGAGGCTGAAAATGTATCCTCGTGGCTTAAAATAAGACCAGGCAAAAACACGCTAAGAGCAGAGGGGAAGTTCACACCTCATCAAGGCATGTATGGGACAAACCCAGCCCAGCCTCACAGGAATAAAGGACGCTGGCCTAGACAGTAACAAAAGGATCTGCTGGACTCTCGAGTGAGTCACTCCCCTTCCTTTGGTCAGTTTGGGACCGCGAGGAGGTAATGCTCATCTGACTCTGAAGGGAGGGGGGCAAAGCCAAGAGGGAAGAAAGAACATGGTAAAAGGGAGAGATGTTTGCCATGCTCTCTCTCTCTTCCACCTACATCTACAGACACCACACCAAGAGACTTAAGCGCTGATTAAAGGGGACAGCCTGGCTGAAGAGCAACCAGCCAGCCTGTGGTAAGAAGCATCGAAGTTTGTAAGGGCACTGGAAGTGTTAAGATCAGCTTAGAATGCGTTTTGCTTTTATTTCATTTGACCAAATCTGACCTGGTCACAAAACACAAGGAGGAGAGTACAAGACGGGGAGCCTCCTGATTCATACTGAGAAAGTAGTGTGGAAGTAAATAAAGGGAATTTGGATGCAGGTCTCTGAAATGAGCAGGAGTCAGGCTAACTCTAGCTTTAATAATGCGAGATTTGTAGAAGCGGGGATAGTGAGAAGCTAGTGGAAAACAACTGTGAAAGAAGCTGTTGTGACCTTGTATTAGATAAGAATAGAATGCAGACTATAAGAGAAATGGTAAGAAAAATAAGATATCATGAAGGAATATGTATAAACAATATGCAGTTGTTGCTTATTATTGTCTGTAATAAAGGTTTAAATACTTGCTCAAATTTTTTATCTGGGAGAGACCTGCCTAGGTGGGGGAAACCCTGTGTCCTAGTGCACTCTCTCCCTCTGTACAATTGCTTGAGATAATAAACTGTGTCCGACTTGCTGCATCCAACCTGAGACTGAGAACTGTGTTTTTCTCCGACAATCTGGGGGCTCGTCCGGGATGGCAATGCCTGCAGAGACAATGGCAGCTGCTGCGGACCGTTCCCCTTTGAACCCCATGGCACCACAATAGAGGTAAGAGACCTTTTGAAATATGTATTGGGGTATCGGAGGAGGACTGCCCGTGAGGCTGTCTGTCCCTTTTCAGCTTACGCCATCCAAACTTATTGATTGTGCAGCAAGATCAGATACAGAGCGGTGCTGGGGAACTGTTTTGCCACCCCCAATAAGGTTAGTTTGATGTGGTGCTGGGGATTTAGTTTTGCCACCCCCAATAAGGTTAATGTACTGGTACTGAGGGGTTGTTACTGCCTCACATAAGGGAAAGGTTGTATTAAGTCCGGATATAAGATGCATCGTGGTACGCAGGAATAGAGGCCTTGGGGTGTGGGTGTGGGTGTGTGGGTGTTTACCAGTGTGAATGAGGGTCACTGGAAAACGCCCAGAGCATCCTGCGAAGCCAAAGGCTCGTGACCGGGGCTGTCTCTAATGCAAGCCAGGTGGACTGCATCTCAGTAAAAGATCCTAACTGAGGGGCTGTCTCTGCATGGCATCGCCTGGCAAGCAGCCTGCCTGGGCTAGGGTTGTGTGCCTCTATCCATCTTGTCCCTTTCTCCCATGCTTACGAGCCACTGACTGGTCTGACCATCTCACTGGAAGCAATCAGAGTAAGTTGCGCCATCCCTCTGAGACTAGCTGACGCTCTTTGCTGAAGGGAGGTGTAGGAAGGTCGTGGACATCCTCGATAAATCTTTCCTGTGTGAGTGATCCGAGCGGAAGAGATATTCTTAGCTTATCAGCTCCCTACTGTGTGTCTAGAAAATGGGTGGGGGACAGTCTAAATATTCCCCCGTATCCCCTAAGGGTATGCCAGCATAGCACATGTATGTACATTATGGTCCTAGGTCCTGTAGGTATTTGGAAAATTGGAATCTTCACACGCGTGATAATCCATCTAAACAATTCCCACTAGAAGGTACCTTCGATTTAAATAAAATCATACACCTCAGAGGAAGCCACAAAGAGACTCCACGAGTCTCAGGTGCGGAGTCTAAAGGACCCCAAGGAAAAATTAAAAACTCAAGTACAAGCTTTGAAACAAAATGTAAAGCATCCAGATGCCTCCCAAATTATTTTTTGTTAACCCCTCAGCTTCTTTATATTCCCAATTAGTTAAGGCTGAAGTCAAGGAGGGAAAGGAATGGGTTAATTTTAAAAGTTAGCTTGGCCTAGAGATAAGAAGAAAGCTGCTTTGTGTTCAAGATCAAGAATCGACACAGACCATGCCAAGCACAAAAAAAAACCCTGCTTTCAGTCCCAGCTGGCTGTGAAGAAAATATAGACAAAGGTAAAACAAAGGGAAATAAGTTGCAGGACTGAGATTATATTTGCGAAAGTTAGCCACCCGGTGAGACCCAACAGTCTGCCTTTGCAACCCTGGAGCCGATGTGGTTTGGGGATGCTAAAGAAGCCACAGGCAGCCGGCCTGGACTGGAATACCTCCCAAAAGCAGAAGCAAGTTGGAAATTTTTACAGCGTATCTCTGGACAATCTGAAAAAAAAGAAAAGGAGTACTTGTGGCACCTTAGAGACTAACAAATTTATTTGAGCATAAGCTTCCGTGAGCTACAGCTCACTTCATCGGATGCATTTGGTGGAAAAAACAGAGGGGAGATTGATATACGCACACAGAGAACATGAAACAATGGGTTTATCATACACACTGTAAGGAGAGTGATCACTTAAGATAAGCCATCACCAGCAGCAGGGAGGGGAAAGGAGGAAAACCTTTCACGGTAACAAGCAAGGTAGGCTATTTCCAGCAGTTAACAAGAATATCTGAGGAACAGTGGGGTGTGGGGTGGGGTGGGGGGGAGAAATAACATGGGGAAATAGTTTTACTTTGTGTAATGACTCATCCATTCCCAGTCTCTATTCAAGCCTAAGTTAATTGTATCCAGTTTGCAAATTAATTCCAATTCAGCAGTCTCTCGTTGGAGTCTGTTTTTGAAGCTTTTTTGTTGAAGGATAGGTTTCAGAGTAGCAGCCGTGTTAGTCTGTATTCGCAAAAAGAAAAGGAGTACTTGTGGCACCTTAGAGACTAACAAATTTATTAGAGCATAAGCTACAGCTCACTTCATCGGATGCATTTTTTTTCCACCAAATGCATCCGATGAAGTGAGCTGTAGCTCACGAAAGCTTATGCTCTAATAAATTTGTTAGTCTCTAAGGTGCCACAAGTACTCCTTTTCTTTTTGTTGAAGTATAGCCACTCTTAGGTCTGTGATCGAGTGACCAGAGAGATTGAAGTGTTCTCCAACTGGTTTTTGAATGTTATAATTCTTGACGTCTGATTTGTGTCCATTCATTCTTTTACATAGAGACTGTCCAGTTTGACCAATGTACATGGCAGAGGGGCATTGCTGGCACATGATGGCATATATCACATTGGTAGATGCGCAGGTGAACGAGCCTCTGATAGTGTGGCTGATGCGATTAGGCCCTATGATGGTGTCCCCTGAATAGATATGTGGACAGAGTTGGCAACGGGCTTTGTTGCAAGGATAGGTTCCTGGGTTAGTGGTTCTGTTGTGTGGTGTGTGGTTGCTGGTGAGTATTTGCTTCAGATTGGGGGGCTGTCTGTAAGCAAGGACTGGCCTGTCTCCCAAGATCTGTGAGAGTGATGGGTCGTCCTTCAGGATAGGTTGTAGATCCTTGATGATGCGTTGGAGAGGTTTTAGTTGGGGGCTGAAGGTGATGGCTAGTGGTTTTCTGTTATTTTCTTTGTTGGGCCTGTCCTGTAGTAGGTGACTTCTGGGGACTCTTCTGGCTCTGTCAATCTCTTTCTTCACTTCAGCAGCTGGGTATTGTAGTTGTAGGAATGCATGATAGAGATCTTGTAGGTGTTTGTCTCTGTCTGAGGGGTTGGAGCAAATGCGGTTATATCGTAGAGCTTGGCTGTAGACAATGGATCGTGTGGTATGATCTGGATGAAAACTAGAGGCATGTAGGTAGGAATAGCCGTCAGTAGGTTTCCGATATAGGGTGGTGTTTATGTGACCATCGCTTATTAGCACCGTAGTGTCCAGGAAGTGGATCTCTTGTGTGGACTGGTCCAGGCTGAGGTTGATGGTGGGATGGAAATTGTTGAAATCATGGTGGAATTCCTCAAGAGCTTCTTTTCCATGGGTCCAGATGATGAAGATGTCATCAATGTAGCACAAGTAGAGTAGGGGCATTAGGGGACGAGAGCTGAGGAAGTGTTGTTCTAAGTCAGCCATAAAAATGTTGGCATACTGTGAGGCCATGCGAGTACCCATCGCAGTGCCGCTGATTTGAAGGTATACATTGTCCCCAAATGTGAAATAGTTATGGGTGAGGACAAAGTCACAAAGTTCTGCCACCAGGTTAGCCGTGACAGTATCGGGGATACTGTTCCTGACGGCTTGTAGTCCATCTTTGTGTGGAGTGTTGGTGTGGAGGCTTCTACATCCATAGTGGCCAGGATGGTGTTTTTAGGAAGATCACCAATGGACTGTAGTCTCCTCAGGAAGTCAGTGGTGTCTCAAAGATAGCTGGGAGTGCTGGTAACGTAGGGCCTGAGGAGGGAGTCTACATAGCCAGACAATCCTGCTGTCAGGGTGCCAATGCCTGAGATGATGGGGCGTCCAGGATTTCCAGGTTTATGGAGCTTGGGTAGCAGATAGAATACCCCATGACGGGGTTCTAGGGGTGTGTCTGTGCGGATTTGTTCTTGTGCTTTTTCAGGGAGTTTCTTCAGCAAATGCTGTAGTTTCTTTTGGTAACTCTCAGAGGGATCAGAGGGTAATGGCTTGTAGAAAGTGGTGTTGGGATAGTTCAGAGAAAAGCAGGATCAGGGCCAACTGGGCAGGCAACAGATAGAGAGATTGGAAAACAGGTTGGAAACTTGGAGGGCACAGTGAAAGAAAAGGAGTAAATAATTACAGGAATGGGAAGCTTAAATCCCGGAATAATACTTGGAATGGTAAAATCTGAGTTGACTGGGTGTCGTTTTTGGTGATAAGCAAGTGATTTAAGAAAGGAAAGTGCGAAGTTAACTCTGTAGTTGCTGGAGGGAATTAAGCAGTTGAACTTTGTGACATACTAGAAAGAAAAAGAATTCTTGGTTTCTTTGCAGCCATTTTGAAAAAAATGCACCCTTTTCCAAAGGAATGCAATTATACAGTGCTACTTAATTAATATCTAATTAGGCTCCAAGGGACTACAGTAGGTGGTGTCTTCCTTTTCAGATTGCTGTGTGTTTGAAAGTAGGAGTTAAAAGTAAAAGGCAATCAAAAGTCTGGTAACGTTTATTGTGTCCTTTATAAGTAAGAGTCTCTAAACTGTGGATAGCTTTGGATCCAAAAGCAAGCTGGAAAGCATCTGTTTTAATGTATATTACCTAACTGATAAGGTAGAAGCCACTGAAACCTGGGCTGCCTATGAAACAAATACAAGAAAATATGGGTAATTCCTCTATTTTGCCTGCAATTAACAAGGGTATTTGTATAAAAAGGAAATATTTTAAGCAATGACTGACTGCCCAGAAGGGGTAGATCTATGTTCTTTTTGTCTTTCAGAAAATCAGAGAAAACTGATGCCAGCTGAAAAGCAATTCAACATATCATGAATTTACTGGCACAACAGGAATTACGTTCTGTGTTCGATGTCATGTTTTGTGGTGTTTGTCTTGTGGCCAGAATTGCTGTGTTTAATTTTTCATAGGACAGTTTAGTTTAAAACTAAATAGAAGGGTTAAATCAAAATGCAGATACTTGTTTTATTCAACTTGGAATACAAAGTGTTTGGATAATATCAGGAAAATGTGATATACTAAAGTTTAATACATTTGCTTAAGTCAGAGCTTTTAATTGAAAAAATTGTTAAAATTTGCACACCAACAGTCTTTGGAAGCAAGGACATGAAAGGTTAACCCACTCCCCATACTGCATATGTGATCCTTCTGGCTACCTCAAATTTCTAGCCAGAGGGCTGGGGAGGGAGGAAAGCTATTGGACACCAGAGGTTGTACCAAGTGGACTCCTCAAAAAGGGGTGTGCTTGTCCTGGCTTCTTGCTCCAAAGCTCTGTAATAAAGTCATTTTACTAGAAGGGTGTAAGTGGCCTACATCGAACAATAAGATTAAAGTGCTGTATAATGGACAAGATATATGTGTTCATTTTTTAACAAAGGTATATGAGTGGAAAGTGAAAGTTCCTTTGTAGGTTAAAAGAAGCCAAAAAGTGGGGGGGGGAAGAACTGAGGATGAGTTAACTCAACGCTGTAGCTGGCAGGCTCGGTCCAAAGATAAGACGCTGGCCTGCCCAAGGACAGCTAAGATTTGGCTGAGAGCCAAGAAAGAGACGGGGGCTTGAATGTGCCCAAACAGCCGTGAGATCTGCAAATCACTGTCAGGCACTAATGAAATATGTTAAATCTGTTTATACACAGGTGAAAGAAGCACTACCCAAGGATCCTGAGCAACCCTGCCACTCGCTAGAACCCAGTCTACATAAAAGTCCATCAGCAAAAGACTGCCCTGACTCCGCGCTGGAAAGACCCTTACCAAGTCCTGCTAACCACCAACACTGCTGCGAAGTGCCCAGGACTGACTACCTGGACCCATGCTTCTCACTGCAAAAAAGCCCCTCCACCTCGGGGTGACTCCCCAACTGATGATCACTATCTCTCCTCCTGATGCTGCTGTTCCATCTGGACAGCAGGAGAAAAGGAAAAGGTGAAATGCTAGTAACCTCTCCCTTGTCCACAGACAGACCTACTGTGCCTTTGAATGTTGCTAGAAAAATCAAAGCATTTCAGGATGATGTGCTAGTAACCTCTCCCCTGTATAATGCAAAACCACGACTGTTCCAAGAGAGAAGAAGGAACGCCCACTCTGCTGAAACCACCAAGATCCAAGGCTTCCTGACTACAAAAGACATTGAGAATTGGTCTTGGTGGCGAAGACGGAGCATTGTACATTGGCAGGGAAGGAGTTGTGGGATATATTCTTGGGAATGTGGAGTGAAGTGGTGGGGTTGGTTTATTCCAGGGGCTGGAATCTGTGCTTATGGGCAAGTACCATCAGAATACACTGCCCTCCCTAATTGTCTTCCGGATGATGAATACCAAAAATGCCTTACAGCCACGAACATTACTCCCACCATTCCCTCCACCTTTGCCACCACTCCTGTAAGATATTCCAATACAAATGATACTGTATATTCTAACGAAACCTATTGGCCAAGACCTTCACATCTAAGTGATTTATTTATTTTTTTAAGGTTCAGAATAGTTCATATGAGAGAACAATTGAATGGAAAACAAATGGATCAGTGGAAATAGAAATATATGATATCACTACAGATGAACCCCAAGAATCAGAAATTGAGATTAGTGGGTTCTATAGCGAAGTGGATATGATGGTCATTCCTGGAGTCTGTAAAATGTTAGATGAAAGAGGTCCTCGTTGTTACCTGTACTGAAATTATTCCAGTAACTAATAATTTAACCTGTACCATATTGCAATATACCCCCCCCCTTATGCCATTAATGCTAATGCCTCTCGGAAGTATATGAAAGTGTTTAGCCAACAGATGTGGTATAGTACTGTTCCAGAAAGAGATGTAGTAGGATATCGATGGACTGTGATTAATGCTACATTAGGGACTATAAAATTCACACTGCCCTTGTCCAGTTTTCAAATTACCTCTACATATCCAAATTGCTCAAGAGGGGCTGCCATTAGGTTAACACAACAAAGGTTTCCTCTAGAAAGAAGAGGGACTTAGCTGGATCCCTGTGGGATTGGGCCAATAGTGCAGCAGCAATTTGGAATATTTATAGAAACCAAGAACATGAAGAGAAATTAGGACAACTGGAAAAAGTCACTGGCCTTATAACTGGAGCACAACTAACCCAGGTTCAAGCTGGAGTGGGTGAATTACGTGTTATCTCCACTCTTGGTTCGATGACCCAGAAGCTGTTAACAGAGATGGTACTGAATATCACTGAGGCTGGAAAGGCATTGCAGTGGGATCTAGCTTGCTCAGAAATTCAGGATTTCCTGAATGACTAGTTGATGGCCATTAGGAGTGATCTCGAGCATCAGGCCTGGCCTACTGCCCTTACAGACACTTCATGATTATCATCTGAGCTGTGGCCATGGAGACACACTTGGAGATATTCTTGGTGGAGGTGCAAACGTTTGCAGCGTTTCTTTCAAGTATACGGACCGATTGGAGGGATGTGGGCTCCCGCATACCATATCCTGCCTGGTCCGTGGGGAGGATGCATGTGGACTGGGTAATTCACAGAGACATTTGGGAACTTAGACTACCTGGTATGCCTAATAGATTTTTAGTCAGTGCTCCCAGAATAACACTCAACATTTGGATAGGGAGAGGGAGTTAATGGACGTTCTGGCCATTAGAACCCCCACAGCTTCAATGTGTACGTAAACTGAAGCCAGGGGAAGTTGTCACTGTTCATGACAATGTTTGTTGGGAGGGTATGGGACAAGGAACTACCCTGACAGGACACCTACTCTTCCAAGCTAATGATAGCTGTGTGCATACTGAGGCCAACATATTACAAGATATTCATTTTTATCTCACCACTGCTGCAGGCCTGCGGATAGAATTTTTCAATCAGCCCTTAGGTTTCAGATACCCTTTAACTGGATCACCCTAATACCTGATCAATTCCAAAATTTACTTTCACTCGTACCAGAAATTTTCTGAATCTCTGAGTCACAAGGGCAACTTCATATGCTTCAACTTATATATCAAGTTGAAAAGTATGCCATACATACCGCTTATAGAGTGTCTATCTTATGTAGTAAGTATGATGTATTATGTTTTGTGACTAAAACTGTGCAACAACCCCATTATAGTATTATTGTGGGCATGTTATTGCTTGTATTGTTGTTATTTGGTTTAGGGTTATGTTATC
The DNA here is from genome assembly GCF_009764565.3 of Dermochelys coriacea. Classification (NCBI taxonomy): domain Eukaryota; kingdom Metazoa; phylum Chordata; order Testudines; family Dermochelyidae; genus Dermochelys; species Dermochelys coriacea. The sequence goes on from NC_050092.1 coordinate 70,264, forward strand.
GTTGTTGTAAAGGATGTAATAATAATACTTTCATGTCCATACTAACCATGCATTGTCATTGTATCCAATTAAAACCCCTAATGTTGAAGTCTTTGATGCAGAGTTTGAAATACAAAATTTAATGAAAATGGAAGTTTAAAATTGATAGTTGTGCTGGAAGCACAAAATGGGAGAGTGTGGAAATAGATAACGGGAATTTGGATGCAGGTCTCTGAAATGAGCAGGAGTCAGGCTAACTCTAGCTTTAATAATGCGAGATTTGTAGAAGCGGGGATAGTGAGAAGCGAGTGGAAAACAACTGTGAAAGAGGCTGTTGTGACCTTGTATTAGATAAGAATAGAATGCAGACTATAAGAGAAATGGTAAGAAAAATAAGATATCATGAAGGAATATGTATAAACAATATGCAGTTGTTGCTTATTATTGTCTGTAATAAAGGTTTAAATACTTGCTCAAATTTTTTATCTGGGAGAGACCTGCCTAGGTGGGGGAAACCCTGTGTCCTAGTGCACTCTCTCCCTCTGTACAATTGCTTGAGATAATAAACTGTATCTGACTTGCTGCACCCAACCTGAGAGTGAGAACTGTATTTTTCTCCAACGGTAGGGCAATCGGCTAGTTATCTTAGGTGCATGTACATGAATACAAGAAGCCTGGGAAACAAACAGGAAGAATTGGAAGTCCTGGCACAATCAAGGAACTATGACGTGACTGGAATAAAAACTTGGTGAGGCAGTTCACATGACTGGAGCACTGTCATGGATGGGTATAAACTGTTCAGGAAAGACAGGTACAGGAGGAAAGGTGGACGAGTTGCATTTTATGTAAGAGAGCGGCACGATTGCTCAGAGCTCCAGTTTGAAACAGGAGAAAAGCCTGTTGAGAGTCTTTGGGTTAAGTTTAGAGGCGAGAGCAACAAGGGTGATGTCGTGGTGGGCGTGTGCTATAGACCACCGGATCAGAAGGATGAGGTAGACGAGGCTTTCTTTGAACAACTAACTGAAGTTTCCACATCACAAGCCCCGGTTCTAATGGGGGACTTCTCCCACGCTGCTGGGAGAGCAATACAGCAATCCAGGAAGTTTTTGGAGAGTTTTGGGGACAACTTCCTAGTACAAGTGCTAGAGGAAGTGACTAGGGGCCGTGCTCCTCTTGACCTGCTGCTTACAAACAGGGAAGAATTGGTAGGGAAAATAGAAGTGGGTGGCAACCTAGGCAGCAGTGACCATGAGATGGTCGAGTTCAGGATCCTGACAAAAGGAAGAAAGGAGAGCCGCAGAATATGGACCCTGGACTTCAGAAAAGCGGACTTTGACTCCCATAGGGAACTGATGGGCTGGATCCCCCAGGAAGCTAATATGAGGGGGCAAGGAGCCCGTGAGAGCTGGCTGTATTTTAATGTTCTCTGAGCTTGGGACGCAGCAGGGAGGGGGGAGTGTTGGCCTGGGGATGTGGCAGGGGAGTTTCACTGGGGATGGGAGACCTGAGAGCCTGTCCCCTGAGCCAGGAGGGGGTTAGGGCCAGCTGACACCTTTGCCCGGGAAACTGGACAAAGGCTGGCGGAGGGGCTGGCGGGGAAGGGACGCCGGAGGGTTTTTCTTTCAGTTTGGCGTGGGCTAGGGAAGAGCCCCAGAGTGGGGGTCTAAGCTCTCTCCCCCACACAAAGGACCTGACTAAGGAGCCGTGATCGCGCCTGGGTGGTGGATCCTTGTCCACTCGGGGTGGATTGTGATCCTTGTCGTCTCTAATAAACCTGCCGTTCTGCTGGCTGGCTGGGAGTCCCGGTGATTGTGAATCACAGGACACAAGGGCACAGGGCCCCTGACTCCCCCACGCTTCCTAACAGACCGCGGGGCTCTGTAGCCTGCCCCTAGCGTCACCACTCGCCCGCTGCCGGCAGCGGGCAAGCCGCGCACAGGGCCCGCCCGGCCCCAGCGCAGCGCCCCGGCCCCCGCCCCGCCCCGCCGGCCGCTCCGCCCTGCCGGAGCCGCGGGCGGTGGGGCTCAGCGGGGAGCAGGTGAGAGCCGCCGTCGCGCGGGGGGGCTGGGAGGGGCAGTGCCCTGGGGGCAAGGGGGCGGTGGGGAGTTGGAGCGGGCTGTGCCCTGGCGAGTTGGGTGCTGAGTTTTGTTGGCGGTGCCTGGCTGGGGGCAGCTTTGAGACCAAGGAGAGGGGCTCAGGGCCAGCGGTGCCCAGAGGAGAGGGGGCAAGGCTCATGTTTGACAATAGGTGCAGGAGAGCAGGAGGGGGCCCTCAGGGCTCGCGATGCCCAGGGAGGAGTCAATGGAGGCTGGCAGGTTCTGGGGGAGTTGGGATGGGGTGTGCATGGGGGACAGTGCTGGGGGGCAGTGGTGGCTCCCGGCTGGCAGTGCTAATAAAAGCAGACATAAAAATACAGAAGTGGTCACAGCACAGTAATACTGAAAAAATGCTGACTTTCTCATTTATGCCAAATAATTATAACATCAGTTGAAATATAAATATTCCTTATATGCTCTACTGAAATGTAAGTACAAGTCATCGTATGAAATGTTACTTTGTACTGACTTTGCTAGTGCCTTTTATGTATCCTGCTGTAAAACTAGGCAAATATCTAGATGAGTTGATGTACCCCCTGGAAGACCTCTGCGTACCTCCAGGGGTACATGTACTCCTGGTTGAGAACCACTTCCTTAGCCCACCTTGCGCTCATTTCAGAGTAGCAGCTGTGTTAGTCCGTATTTGCAAAAAGAAAAGGAGGACTTGGGGCACCTTAGAGACTAACAAATTTATAAAAAGAAAAGGAGGACTTGTGGCACCTTAGAGACTAACAAATGTATTTGAGCATAAGCTTTTGTGAGCTACAGCTCACTTCCTTGCTATCATTGTGGGTCAGCTGAAATCCCATTAACTCCTGGGTCCATTTGAAACCCCCAAACCATTGGTGCTTTAATACCTCCCCCCCGTCCCCACGGCAAATGATTCTGCCCTTCTGTGGGTAACTGAAGACTTGTCTACAGCAAAGAGTTAATATTAAAGCAGAGTAGGTACTTTCCGAGGTGTCAGCAGAGCATATATAGGCAGTTAGAGTGCAGTGCATTAGTGCACTTTACAAATTGCCCCTCCGGTAGGGCAGAAAATCTTTAAAATGTGTCTTGAGTGTCACAGATGCAATGTCTGCCTGAGGCTGCAGAGAGCTTGAGTCAATTGCCCTGAGAGGCAGAGTTGCCCCATGTACTGTATCTCAGTGATCCACTACTTGGGGGTGCGCTGCCAACCCCTCCCCAGTGGAGATCTCTGTATGTGGCAGGAGAGGAAGAGCACAGTGAGTCAGAAATGGAAGGCCCCCCCTGTTGCTGACTCTGCCTCTACAGAGAAAGAGAGGACCCCTGTTGCTTCCCCCCCACACACACACCTAGGGGCCAAGGAAAAGGGCCTCAGGCTTGTCTGGGATAAGAGGAGGGCAATCCTGGTGCTCCCACTGCTTTGCTGCTACTCCTGCCTCTCTGGGATGAGAGAGGGTCAGCCTCTATTTGCATTGGCCTGGAGCGGCGAACTGTGGCCACTGGGAGCCACAATCGGCTGAACCTGCGGACACGGCAGGTAAACAAACCGGTCCGTCCCACCAGGGGCTTTCCCTGAACAAGCGGGGACCTTCAGATGGGATTTCTGCCCCTGCTTCAGCCAGGCTTCCTCAGCCATGCCCAGGTCCACCCAGTCTGCCCCTCCTCCAAACCGGGCCTCTCCCCACACACTTAGGCTAGTCCCTCCTCCACCCTAGGGTTACTTTATATATTTTCTGAATTTCAGATGTTTAAAATTGCAGTACTTTCAGCCCCCCATCCAGATCCCAGCTCACATGGGGGACAAGGAGAGGGGCTCAGACAGCCCAAAAGGAACAGGGTCCCCCCATCCCCAGATCCCAGAATACACAGTGGGCAGGGACACAGGCTTAGACCCCTGCAGTGGGGGAGGGCTCCCTTAGATTCCAGCACACACGCGGAAGGGGAGAATTCAGAGCTGACAGTCCCCCCCCCACCCCGCAACTTCCTCTGCTACCTCTTACATTCTCCAACGCTTCCTGTCCTCTCCCTGCCCACTCTCCCGTACCTGACCCCTAACCCCTCTTCCTTCCCCTACTACCCATTCCCATTTATCCCCTTCCCCACCCTACCACCATCTCCCACTGCAGACCCAAACCCCTCTCTCCCTCTCCCCACCTACGCTATCTTCCTGGTGAGCATTTGCATGTGTCATTTATTTTCTTTTCAAAAATAGTTTGAGAGCTTCTTACTTATCTGCTGTAATTGCATTACATTTTTAAAAATGCTAACCAACCAAACAAAAAATCCAACACTCCACACCTTGACAGAGGCAGATTTTCCCTAGATGTTATAGTTCAGTCTCAGATTTCTGTCAAGGGTGGGTTTCAAATTTCAAAGTTGCTAGAATCTGTGAACTTAATGATATGCTGTTTTTCCCCCCGGGGGGCTGTGTCTTGGGAACCCCTTGCTCAAATGACCCCACATTTGGATCACTAGCCCTACCCTATGCTCCAATGAGGCAAATGAAATGTCAAGCCAATCTGTATAAGCAGATGGATTTTAAAGTAAGTGCTTTAAAATCTACATGCTTACACAGATTGTCTTGAATAGTCATCCTTTAAATAGGAAGGGCTTCCCAACCTCAGCAGGAGAGCAGAGCTGGTGCTCTGCTCTAATATTTTATGAAACTAGAGGAAGAATGGAGGGTTCTACTCATCCATGAGCAGCATAGCAGGCTCAGAGAGATGTGAAGTGGCCCATTTATCTCAAAAAGATGTTCTCAGCTGAAATATACTAACCAGTGGAGCTGAATACAGCCTGAAACCCTAGCGCTGAGATGTGTGAGTGGGGGTTCACTTCCTCCCTCCCCAGTGTAGGAGAGTTTCTGAATTCTGCCAGTTCTCAGCTCCTCACTGTGTGTTCTTCGTGCAAACTCTGAGTATGCCGCTTCTATGCTCCCCCCCATCCTGGCTGACATGGGGGTGGGTGGTAGGGAGATAGGCTCAGACCCTGTCATAAATATAAAGGGAAGGGTAACCACCTTTCTGTATACAGTGCTATAAAATCCCTCCTGACCAGAGGCAAAACCCTTTCACCTGTAAAGGATTAAGAAGCTAAGGTAACCTCGCTGGCACCTGACCCAAAATGACCAATGAGGGGACAAGATACTTTCAAATCTGGGGGGAGGGGGAACAAAGGGCTCTGTCTGTCTGTGTGATGCTTTTGCCAGGAACAGATCAGACATGCAAGCCTTCCAACTCCTGTAAAGTTAGTAAGTAATCTAGCTAGAACATGTGTTAGATTTCCTTTTGTTTAATGGCTGGTAAAATAAGCTGTGCTAGAGGAAATGTATATTCCTGTTTTTGTGTCTTTTTGTAACTTAAGGTTTTGCCTAGAGGGATTCTCTATGTTTTGAATCTGATTACCCTGTAAGGTATTTACCATCCTGATTTTACAGAGGTGATTCTTTTACCTTTTCTTTAATTAAAATTCTTCTTTTAAGAACCTGCTTGATTTTTCATTGTTCTTAAGATCCAAGGGTTTGAGTCTTTGTTCACTTGTCCCAATTGGTGAGGATTCTTATCAAGCCTTCCCCAGAAAAGGGGGTGTAGGGTTGGGGGGATATTTTGTGGGAAGACATCTCCAAGTAGTCTCTTTCCCTGTTCTTTGTTTAAAACACTTGATGGTGGCAGCATACTGTTCAAGGATAAGGCTAAGTTTGTACCTTGGGGAAATTTTTAACCTAAGCTGGTAAGAAAAAGCTTAGGGGGTCTTTCATGCAGGTCCCCACATCTGTACCCTAGAGTTCAGAGTGGGGAAGGAAACTTGACAGACTCCCTTAGAGGAATAAGGCATCCCATATCCTAGCTCACATGAGGGGTAAGAAGTGCAGCTTAGAGACCCCCGAAAGGCAAGTCCCCCAGAACTTGGCTCACATGAAGAGGGGCATGGAGGGGCCTAGATAGGCAGGGGGCCCCAAATCCTGGCACATGCATGGTGGGCTGGGATTGGGGCTCAGATATCCCTAGAGAGGCAATGCCCCCATGTCCCAGCTCATATGGGAAGGCAGGAAGATGTGCTCAGATTCCCTTCATGGGGTAGGGCTCCCCAGATCATGGCACACCCCCATAGAAAGGAAAAATGTGGGTCTGACAAGTGCCTCTGCCTCTCGCGCCCATGTCCCCACCTCAGCCCAAAAGGCCCCTCATCCCTATTCCCCCTACTTCTAGAGGCATAGAGTGCCCCTCCCTTGTTAGCAAGCATTCACATCTAATCTTTTTACAAAAATAATTTGATTACATTCCCCCCAAATAAAAATAATAAATAATACAAAAGAAATGCGATAGTGACAGATTTCAGCAATATGCCACCCAGATTTTTGCCTAAGGTGGGACTTAACCATCACTGCCTGGGTGAATTGGGCAGCAAAGTCTCACCGCTTATCCCCCTGAGCTCTTCATCTGCAGTGAAAGCTTTCCACCTACAAATCCTTCTAGCCTCACTCTCTGCACATGCTAACTGTGATCTGTTCAGTGCATGACCCTTACTCAAGAGCCTAACTGGAGAGCCAAACTCATGCTAATAACATTCTGAATTTTGTTCCCTGAAAGGGCTAGCTGGTGCCACGTACTCTCTGCAGGCAACCCTCAAGTGAGTGAGACTCTTGTGTCTGGATCAGAATGATAGTTTGTTTGATCTCTAGATCTGAGCAAAACATCTTTACCAGAATATCCCTTTAGAAAGCTGTTTATTGCAGAGGTGGAGGGTGTATCTCAGAAACCCCTTGGTCAAATGACCCCAAATTTGGATCACACCAAATTTCAAGGCAATCTGATAAGCGTGCAGGTTTTAGAGCACTAAGGCCTGGTCTACACTGGGGATGGGGATCAATCTAAGTTACGCAAGATTCAACTCTTATGGAGGAGATGGTACGATGGGATAACGCAATTTTGGTAATTAATTGATCTTTAAATAGTCATGGTAAATAGGCCTAATGGCCTGTGATGGGGTGGGATCTGAATTACCCAGGAAAGAATTTTCTTTAGTATCTGGCTGGTGAATCTTGCCCATATGCTCAGGGTTTAGCTGATCGCCATATTTGGGGTCGGGAAGGAATTTTCCTCTAGGGCAGATTGGAAGAGGCCCTGGAGGTTTTTCGCTTTCCTCTGTAGCATGGGGCACAGGTCTCTTGCTGGAGGATTCTCTGCTTCTTGAAGTCATTAAACCATGATTTGAGGACTTCAATAGCTCAGACATAGGTGAAGTTTTTCACAGGAAAGGGTGGGTGAGATTCTGTGGCCTGCATTGTGCAGGAGGTCAGACTAGATGATCATAATGGTCCCTTCTGACCTTAGTATCTATGAAACTTCAGCTACGTGAATAATGTAGCTGAAGTCGACATACTTAGATCTACTCACCGCAGTGTCGTCACTGCGGTAAGTCGACGGCTAGTGCTCCCCTGTTGACTCTGCCTGCGCCACTAGCTCTGGTGGAGTACCGGAGTTGACGGGAGAGCGCTTGGCGGTCAATTTATCATGTCTAGACTAGATGCGATAAATTGACCCCTGCTTGATTGATCGTTGCACGTCGATCCGGTGGGTAATGTAGACAAGCTGTAAGAGTCGTTATCCTTTAAACAGAAAGGGATTCTCAACCTTAACTCTAGTAGAGCTAGTTCTCCACTATTATAGAGAGCAACCCTGCATTGTCTGGGAGGTGAACTGGCTACTTTAGTAGGTCTTTTCTCTTCTCATTCTTCTGTGATTGTCTGAGTCAAGAGATCCTGTCGCAGGATTTATGTGTGTTTTGCTTTGTAGGCAGAATCAAATTGAAAAAGTAAAAAAAAAAATAAATAAATAAAAATCCCCACTAGAAATGACACACCAGTGTGGCCACAGCGACATAGGTGGCGCTTCATGTACACCTGACCCTCAGAGTACGAACTCAGGTGACTAGCTCAAGCCTGTGCCAGCTAGCTGGAGCAGAGCTAGTGTGTGTAACACTGGGAATCACTCTTCCTGACTGCTGTGTAGACAGACCCTCAGTGTCTTAGCTCACACAGGGCAAAAGCCTAGTCTGGGCAAGGCAGTTAGCATGTCTAGGTAACAGTGGAGAGAAGCCTAGTGAAGAGAAGGCCTTACTGGAATTTCCAGTTTTTGCTATTTATTGCATTGTGTCTATGATCTACTGCTTGCTCAGTAAGATCTGGAGGAGACACTTTGCTCCCCACATATGTGTGCAATCTGGAGTCTGTTAAAAGCTTGCTTCATGGTTCTGTAGGATCTGGCACCCTGTTTACAAGCTTTTCAGTTATTTGCATCTTTATATTTCATTCCAAAACGGCTCCCCTTAGAAGAAAATGTTTATCCTAGAGCAGGTTTCAGAGCAAAGCACAAGAGACTAAGAGCCCTCACCTGATGCCAGGATTTACATGTGAAATGGTAGGTTCTTACTCAAGGGCAAAAATGGCATTCTCCTCCTCTAACCTGAATGACCCAATCATTGTTAAATCAGAATCAGAGATGCAGAAGTTGGGCTGCAGATTATGTGGTTCAGGCTCCTATCCAAAGATTGGGGTCTGCAGTGATATAGTCTTTTGGAAGACATGCATAGCACTGTGTCATCTTTGAAGGGGGCTTGTAGTTTTCATCATGTAGTGGCAGCCAGAAGTGGGTTTGGGTGATGGTTTCAGTTTGCAAGGCTAGGATCTCAAGTTAGGCTGTTTCAGGCAGAGCTCTCCACGAATCCCCTCTTAACTGTTCTTCACTCAGGGGCTGCATTGGGGGTGAGGGGAGTGTAGCGGTATTCTGTTAGGCCCTGCCCACTTGGGATGCTACTCACTGGAAATTGTGCAGATCTCTGTAATGTGATCCTGTCTTGTTTCTAGGACCACCAGTGAAAGAGGTAACGATGTTGGTACTTCAGATAATTTTCAGATGGGTTGGGGCAGGTCACTGCTTCTCCGAGCTATTGTTCCAGGCTGCCTGAATTCTCAGGTAGACTTTGCTCACAGTTTGAAGGTTACCTTCTTGGCCATAGGGACTAGAGCCTGTGGTGTTGTCTAAGCTTGGGAACAATACCATGTCAGCAATCGGTTCTAGCAGTCCATGCAGCTTCACTGGTTCTGAGCTGTATTTGTCTGTGTCTGCACTTACAGTTAACCCATGGCCAGCACGGCTTCAGTTCCAGTGATTGCTGGAAGTGTGTGCTGAAACAGCACTATTAAATGCAGACAGGGCCTTCACTTTATTCTTTTATAAAAGAAAGCTTCGATTCTGGAGTACAAGATGGCAGCTCCAGAAAAGAGGCTTGGCTGGGAAGCTGCTGCCTATCCTCACTGCTGGAGCCTCTGTCCTCCTCACTGTGTGCTCAGTTGAGTAGGAGCTGGGTGGCAGTGTTGCACCTGTGCTCAGCACAGCAGCTGGGGAAGGGGTCTGGGATACTTATTCCCAAAGCCTGAAATATAGGCACTGACACACACACACAACTGGAGATGCTCTAGAATTTTGGCCAAACTCCAGTTTTCTGAAGTTTACTGCAGTTCCCTGTCCCATGTATACAAGCAGTTCACAAATAATTTTGTCCTTGACTTCCTCCCTTTGAGCAAGGGATTTCACTTTGCCATATGGCCGTATTAGGGGATTTCTCTGCAGATGCCTCAGGTGCAGTCAGATCATAGGCAGGTAGCCAGGGAATATCTTAAAGATAAAGGGAAGCATCATCATTGAGTGACACACTTGACCATGAGTCTGGATCGCTTTCTCCCAGCTCTCTGTGCTGATGAAATCCTCTCTTGAGCAAGGCCTTTCAAGAATGACCTCTTCCTGAACTTCTTCTCTAGTTATGCATCCAGTCAGTGTTGCTTTTTAACATGAGCTCAGCTACTTCAGATTTGCTTATCTCCATCTCCTGTGAAACTGGAAGAATCTGCACTTTGCTCACATTCCACTCCAAAGAATGAGGTACATTCATTTTAGTAATGGCTTAAACCCACCCAGGAGCAAAGGTCCACTGGAACATCACCTGCCTCAGTGCCCTCCTCCAGAAGACAGGCACCACAGCACTGTTCAGATCACAGCACTTGCAGTGTGAATTTCGCTTTAAGGGCTATATTTCCTGGGCTTGTAGGTTTACTCTCGACCTGTAATTCAAAAGAAAATTAACTTTCTTCTTGCATGTTTAGAATCCATTGCTTGCTGTTCACCCCTTACAGAGTGGGCTCCATGCTCTCTGTAACATCAGCTGAATGTAGTAAGGTCTGACACTGGTCTCCCCATCTTACAGTGTAACTGACAAATGGGTAAATGTGGACAGATTGTGAAGGAGGAGCACAAAAGAATAGCAAAAGTGTGTAAGGACAAAATCGGAAAGGCTAAAGCACAGAATGAGTTTCACCTGGCAAAGGACATAAAAAGGCAACAAGATGAGGTTCTATAAATACATTAGGAGCAAGAGAAAGACAAAGGAAGGTGTAGTCCACTACGTAGCAGAGAAGGAGAGTAATAACAGACAACTCCAAAAAGACTCTGTTGTTTAATGCCTGTTTTGTTTCATTCTTCATTAAGAAAGTTAATTGTGACAGGATGTATAATGCAGATAACAATAAGAGGGAAGGAACGCAGGCCAGAAAAGGGAAGGAATGTGTTAGAAACTATTTAGATAAGTTAGATGTATTCTAGTGAACAGGTCCTCACAAAATGCACTCTAGGATACTTTAAGAACTAGCTGAGCAATCTCGGAACCAATGGTAATTATCTTCAAGAATACATGGAGGATGGATGAGGTCCCGGAGGACTAGAGAAGAGCAAACATAGTACCTATTTTTAAAAAGGAGAACAGAGGACATGGGGAATTATAGGCTTGTCTGCCTAGCTTTGATAACTGGAAAGATTCTGGAACATATTATTAAACAATTAATTTGTAAGCACCTAGAGGCTAATAGAGTGATAAATAATAGCCAGCATGGATTTGTCAAGAACAAACCATGCCAAATCAACCTAATTTCTTTCTTTGACATGGTTATTGGCCTAGTGGATAGGGGAAGCAGTAGGCATGATGTATCTTGATTTTAGCAAGGCTTTTGACACAGTGCCACATGACATTCTCATAAGCATACTAGGGAAATTACTATAAAGTAGATGTATGTCTGGTTGGAGACCTATACTCGGAGAACAGTTATCCATGATTTGCTGCCAAACTGGGAGGACATAACTAGTGGGGTCCTATATGGGAGAGTCCTGAGTCTGGTACTATTCAACATTTTCAAGCTGGAAGGGGTTGCAAGCACTTCGGAGGACAGAATTAAAATTCAAAACGACCTTGATAAATTGGAGAATTAGTCTGAAATCAACAAGTTGAAATTCAATAAAGGCAAGTGCAAAGTATTGCACATAGGAAGAAAAAATCCAAGGCACAAATACAAATTGGGGAATAACTAGCTAGTTGGTAGTACTGCTGAAAAGGATCTGGGGTTATAGTGGATCATAAATTGAATATGAGTCAACAATTTGATGCAGTTGTGAAAAAGGGTAATACTGTTCTGAGGTTTATTAACAGGAGTGTGATATGTAAGACCTAGGAGGTAACTGTTCTGCTCTCCTCAGCCCTGGTGAGGCCTCAGCTGAGGTACTGTGTCCAGGTCTGGATGCTACACTTTAAGAAAGCTGTGGACAAAATGGAGAGAGTCCAGAAGAGAGCATTTCAAAAACCTGACCTATGAGAAAAGGATAAAAAACTAGGCAAGTTTAGTGTGATAAGCGTACACTGAGGGGAGACCTGAGAGGTCTTTAAATATGTGAGGTAGGTAAGTAATGTTTACAGATGGGTAAATCCGGATATAATTCACCCCAGGTCACACATTGAGTCAGTGGCATAGCTGGGTATAGAATCTTGGAGTCCTGATTATTATTATTTACATCCTACTCACACCTACATTGATGCACAGGGCTTCCATCCCTCTCTTTCATTAAGCAGGAGACCTGAGTCTCCAGTTCTAACCACTAGAAGATACTTCTCCTGATAAGCTTTAGCTTCAGTTACTATGATTTATTCGTGAGTTATTTTAGTTGAAATGAACAGAAAATGGGTTCTGTGATTTGCTATGATTTAAATTAGTTTTTAGAAAATGGAGTGATTTGACTTCAGAGAGGTGTTGGGATTTTTTATATGTTGAGTCATGGGTTTATTAGGCCCACTTCTAAAACATTAGGAAATTCTTCTCCCCTTTTGCCTTGTGGAGTTATTGTATTTCCTCAGTAAAGAAATGACCAGACACAGGAATGGCATGTGCCTTGCAGATTAAGTAGTCTGCCTGCACCCAATTAGAATAACAAATGACAAAACTAGTTCTGAAAGAGGGGGATGTTGGCTGCACTCAGGATGTAGCCCTCCCTCCCACAGCCAGGGCCCTGGCAAAACTTTTCCTTTGGGAACTGCCTCTTGATTATCTGGCTCTCTCTTCCAGCTGTCTTTCTCCATGTATATGAAAACTGCCCTTTCAGAAGGGCTCAGAGGCTGTGAAGTCAGAGGCTGTGTTTAATGTCCTTAAGGGAACGATGGATGCAATTTTAGCATTGTCTTCCAACTGCAAAGTAGGAATGTGAAAGTAGAGTTCCCACAATAATCACTGGGCATGTGATAAAGATTTTCTCAAAGTTATTTTGCCCTGGTAATTGCATCAGTTTGCTGTGAATTGATGTGAGGAGAAAGTGTCTCTCAACTGCCTCAGTAGCTGTGTTTTAAAAATAAACCGTGAGCTCAGCCAACATGAATCAGGGATGTGCTGTGAGAATGAGGGATGGGAGCTTTGTATATGGAGATCCAAATGGCTATGGCTGACATTGTGGTTTGTGTTCAAGGGTGGCTCCTCTCCTCTCCATAAATGATTATAGGTGTAATGGTCTGAGCTCAAGCAACAATGAACAGGTGTCCCTTGTGCAGATAATCCCCCACTTTGAGTGTAAACAGACTGGTGGAAGTGCTCTGGCCTGTTACACAGGCGCTCAGAGTAGGTGATCACAATGGTTCTTTCTGGCCTTGGAATCTAGGGCATGATGGGACTGTTCTCGGTAATAAGTACTGTGACTAATGCTTAATGTTTCAGGGACAGTCCCAGTGTCAATAATATATTGGGCCATGATGATGATGATATTTACCATTATGGTAGTGCCTAGGGACCCCAATCTTGGACTAGGATCCCGTTGTGCTGGATTCTGTACAAACAGAGAACAAAAAGAGCCGCAAAGAGCTGGCAGTCTAACTATTTTCCCATCCGTATCCTTTTGAGATATTCTTAAATTAAGAATGAATTAAGAATACTTTTCAGCCCTACATTTCTATGATTCTATGATCACATTCAAAGTACTGATCATGACTTTTAAATAAATTTCCTCACATAGCAAATTACACCAGTAATTAAACAGGAATAATTTTAAAAAACTGAGTCCTGGTCTACTCTAGAAAATTAGGTCGGCTTACCTGAGCAGTGTAGTTAAGCCAACCTAAGTCTCCGTGTAGACAGTGCTAGGTCAGTGAAATAATTCTTCCATCGATCTAGCTACCACCTCTCTGGGAGGTGGATTCCCTATGCCAAAGGAGAAGCCCTGCCATCAGCATAGGAAGTGTCTACACTGAAGTGATGCTGCTGTACTGTTGCACTATTTCAAGTGTAGACAACTCCTCACTTTCCAGTCTCGTGATTTATACTGTTTTCATTTTTCTCTGCTTGGCCTGTGAAAATTTAGTAGCCAGTTCTGGTCTGTTTAACTTTGTCTATCATGAGGCTAAGCAACCAAGGGATCGCAAATGGGAGTTTGAGAGGGAGTTTGTGGGAGGGAGATGTAATATAGTCGCTATGGTTAGGAAGGGCTGCATCGCCACTGCCAACGCTGTTCCTGTCTTCTTCTCCTGTGCCTGTATCCAGACGAGAGACTGCTGAATTGGAATTAATTTGCAAACTGGATACAATTAACTTAGGCTTGAATAAAGACTGGGAGTGGATGGGTCACTACACAAAGTAAAACTATTTCCCCTTGTTTATCCCCCCGCCCCACACACACACACTATTCCTCAGACGTTCTTGTCAACTGCTGGAAATGGCCCACCTTGATTATCACTAGAAAAGGTTTCTCCCCCCACCCCCACACTCTCCTGCTGATAATAGCTCACCTTACCTGATCACTCTGGTTACAGTGTGTATGGTAACACCCATTGTTTCATGTTCTCTATGTATATAAATCTCCCCACTGTATTTTCCACTGAATGCATCTGATGAAGTGAACTGTAGCTCACGAAAGCTTATGCTCAAATAAATTTGTTAGTCTCTAAGGTGCCGCAAGTACTCCTTTTCTTTTTGTATCCAGACAGACAACCTAACCATGGATGCCTCTACCCAGATCCTGGTGTGGATTTGCAGAGACTGTGGCCTGCATTTCCCACTCATAGAAAGCCAGGCTATGGGGACCATCCAATGTGAGAGGTACCTGCTGGTGGACTCTCTCAGGAAGCAGGTGGGAGAGCTGCAGGAGGAGGTGGCTTTGCTGAGGAGCATCTGTGCCCATGAGGAATTCATTGACAGTTTTCATATGGAGATATCCAAGGCTAAGGAGGCTACCCATCTAGAAAGGACTGCTGTCACACCCCTGGCAGAAGAGGATATGGCTCTGTCACAGGGAGGACACTTGCTGCTGGTTCCTTCTGGAAGTAGGCAGTGCTCCGTCCCTACTCCCAACCCCCCCACCATGGAGATGGAAAACCATTATGCTGCCCTGGCAATGAGGAATCACCCCCAAAGGAGGAAGAGGAGAAGCCATGTACCCCAGGCTGGGAGGATTGCAGCCACCACTCCCAGGAGGAAGTGTAGGGTGGTGGTGGTTGGTGACTCTCTTCTGAGGGGGACAGAGGCACCTATCTGTTGCCCTGACATGGCATCCTGGGAGGTATGTTGCCTGCCAGGGGCCATATCCGAGACATTTTGAAGGGATTGTTGAGGATCATCCAGCCCTCTATCTATGACCCCTTGCTACTCATCCACATGGGCACTAATGATACTGCGAGGTATGACCCTCAGCGGATCAGAAGTGACTACAGGGCTCTGGGAGTAAGGGTGAGGGAGTTGGGAGCGCAGGTGATGGTCTTTTCAATTCTTATGGTCAAGGGTAGGAGCCCAGGCAGACACAGTTGCATCCTGGAGGTGAATGCCTGGCTACAAAGATGGTGTCCCAGGAGCGCTTCAGCTACCTTGACCACAGGATGCTGTTCTAGGAGAGAACAGAGATGCTAAGCAGAGATGGGGTCCGCCTATCGAGGAAGGGGAAGAACATATTTGGATACAGACTGGCTAACCTAGTGAGGAGGGCTTTAAACTAGGTTTGAAGGGGGCAGGTGACCAAAGACCACAGGAAAATCAAAAACATGGAGATGGGAGAAGGATTGGAATTTGGGGGGGAGCAAGGGCTGTTATAGCAGGGATAAGGGGAGACCAGACAGAACTGGGTCAGGGGGAATCAAATCAGTATTTTAGATGTCGGTATTCTAATGTGAGAAGTATGGGGAATAAGCAGGAAGAACTCAAAATGCTAGTAAATAAACACAACTATGACATAGATGGCATCACAGAGATTTGGTGGGATAATACACATCACTGAAATATTGGTATAGAAGGGTACAGCTTGCTCAGGAAGGACAGGCAGGAAAAATGGGAGGAGGCGTCGCCTTCTATATTAAAAATGTATACAGTTGGACTGAGGTTGAGATGAAAATAGGAGACTGACTTCTTGAAAGTCTGTGGGTAAGGATAAAGGGGGTAAAAACAAGGGTGATGTTATGGTGGGGTCCACTACAGACCACCTAACCAGAAAGAAGAGGTTGATGAGGCTTTTTTAAACAACAAAGCCATCCAAAGCACAGGACTTGGTGGTGATGAGGGACTTCAACTACCCAGATATCTGTTGGGGAAAATAACACAGCAGGGCACAGATTATCCA
Organism: Dermochelys coriacea; assembly: GCF_009764565.3. NCBI lineage: Eukaryota > Metazoa > Chordata > Testudines > Dermochelyidae > Dermochelys > Dermochelys coriacea. The sequence continues at coordinate 86,267 of NC_050092.1, forward strand.
AAAAGTTCTTGGAATGCATTGGAGACAACTTTTTATTTCACAAGATTGAGAAAGCTACTGGGGGAGGCTGTTCTAGATTTGATTTTGACAAATAGGGAGGAACTGTTTGAGAATTTGAAAGTGGAGGCCGCTTGGTTGAAAGTGATCATGAAATGATAGAGTTTATGATTTTAAGGAATGGTAGGAGAGAGAACAGCACAATAAAGACAATGGATTTCAAGAAGGCAGACTTTAGCAAACTCAGGGAGATGGTAGGTAAGATCCCATGGAAATTAATTCTAAGGGGGAAAACAATTGAAGACAGTTGGCAGTTTTTCAAAGAGACGTTATTAAGGGCACAAGAGCAAACTATCCCACTGAGTAGGAAAGACAGGAAGTAAGGCAAGAGACCACCCTGGCTTAACCAGGAGATCTTCAGTGATCTAAAAATCAAAAAAGAGTCCTACAAAAAATGGAAACTTGGTCAAACTACAAAGGATGAATATAAACAAATAACACAAGTATGTAGGGACAAAATTAGAAAGGCCAAGGCACAAAACGAGTTCAAACTAGCTAGAGATATAAAGGGTAACAAGCAAACATTCTACAAATACATTAGAAGCAAGAGGAAGACCAAGGACAGGATAGGCCCACTACTCAATGGGGGAGGGGGGGAACAATAACAGAAAATGTGGAAATGGCAGAGGTGCTTAATGACTTCTTTGTTTCAGTTTTCACCAAGAAGGTTGGTGGTGATTGGACATCTAAAACAGTGAATGCTAGTGAAAATGAAGTAGGATCAGAGGCTAAAATAGGGAAAGAACAAATTTAAGGGTATGTCTACACTATGAAATTAGGTCGATATTATAGAAGTTGATTTTTAGAAATTGTTTTTGTACAGTTGATTGCGTATGTCCACACTAAGTGCATTAAGTCAGCGGAGTGCGTCCTCACTACCATGGCTAGCATCGACTTACGGAGCAGTGTACTGTGGGTAGCTGTCCCACAGTTCCCACAGTCTCCACTGCCCATTGGAATTCTGGGTTAAGCTCCCAATGCCTGATGGGGCAAAACATTGTTACGGGTGGCTTTGGGTACATGTCGTCAGTCTCCCCTCCCTTCATGAAAGCAACCGCAGACAATCGTTTTGCGCCTTTTTTCCATGCGGACACCATACTGCTTTCAGCAGATGGTGCAGTAGGATTACTAACCGTCATCATCCACCGCTTCCGCTGCAAGTCTGCTCTGCTGCTATTGTCTCAATAGTGAATTTCTCCATGTCGTCTGTCGTGGGCTCCCAGGTACATGTGTTCTTCCTTGGGAAATGTGCACGCTGCTATCCATCATCCTCCACTGCTTCTGCTGCAACTCTGCTCTCCTGCTCTCATGAATCCACCTCGCAGGTCCTCTCATCGTTCTCTATAAATATCTGTTCTCAGCCACTATCTCGTCAGCCACTGCTTCCGCTGCAACTCTGCTCTCCTGCAGACACCATTACATTACATGGCAAGCATGGAGCCTGCTCAGATCACCGTGGCAGTTATGGGCATTGTGAACACCTCATGCGTTATCCTGCAGTATGTGCAGAACCAGAACCTGCAAAAGCAGGCAAGGAGGCAACAGCACCGTGGTGACAAGAGTGATGAGGACATGGAAACAGACTTCTCTCAAAGTACGGGCCCCAGCAATTTTGACATCCTGGTGGCAATGGGGCAGGCTCATGCCATGGAATGCCAATCTGGGCCGGGGAAACAAGCACAGACTGGTGGGACTGCAACTGTTGCAGGTCTGGGATGATTCCCAGTGGCTGCGAAACTTTCGCATGCGTAAAGGCACTTTCATGGAACTTTGTGACTTGCTTTCCCCTGCCCTGAAGCGCAAGAATACTAAGATGAGAATAGCCCTCTGGAAGTTTGCTACGCCAAACAGCTACCGGTCAGTTGGGAATCAATTTTGAGTGGGTAGATCTACTGTGGGGGATGCTGTGATCCAAGTAGCCAACGCAATCACTGAGCTGCTGCTATCAAGAGTAGTGACTCTGGGAAATGTGCAGGTCATAATGGATGGCTTTGCTGCAATGAGATTCCCTAATTGTCGTGGGGCGATAGACAGAACGCATATCCCTATCTTGGGACTGGAGCACCAAAGCAGCTAGTATGTAAACTGCAAGGGGTACTTTTCAATGGTGCTGCAAGCACTGGTGGATCACAAGGGACGTTTCACCAACATCAACGTGGGATGGCCAGGAAAAGTACATGATGCTTGCATCTTCAGGAACTCTGGTCTGTTTGAACAGCTGCAGGAAGACCAGAAAATAACTGTTGGAGATGTTGAAATGCCTATAGTTATCCTTGGGGACCCAGCCTACTCCTTAATGCCATGGTTTATGAAGCCATACACAGGCACCCTGGACATCAGTCAGGAGCTGTTCAACTGTAGCAAGTGCAGAATGGTGGTAGAATGTGCATTTGGATTTTTAAAAGCATGCTGGTGCAGTTTACTGACTCGGTTAGACCTCAGCGGAACCAATATTCCCATTGCTATTGCTACTTGCTGTGTGCTCCACAATATCTGTGAGAGTAAGGGTGAGACATTTTATGGCGGGGTGGGAGGTTAAGGCAAATTGCCTGGCCACTGATTACACGCAGCCAGACACCATGGCAATTTAGAAGAGCACAGCAGGGTGTACTGCGCATCAGAGAAGCTTTGAAAACCAGTTTCATGACTGGCCATGCTACAGTGTGACAGTTCTGTTTGTTTCTCCTTGATGAAAACCTGCCCCCTTGGTTCACTCTACTTCCCTGTACGCCAACCGCCCTCCCCCCTTCGATCACCGTTTGCAGAGACAATAAAAATTGTTGTTTCAAAATCATGCATTCTTTATTAGTTCATCACACAAATAGGGGGATAACTGCCAAGGTAGCCTGGGAGGGGTGGGGGAGGAGGGAAGGACAAGGCCACACTGCACTTTAAAACTTATTGAATGCCAGCCTTCTGTTACTTGGGCAGTCCTCTGGGGTGGAGTGGTTGGGTGCCCGAAGCGCCCCCTCCGACATTCTTTGGCGTCTGGGTGAGGAGGCTATGGAACTTGGGGAGGAGGGCGGGCAGTTACACAGGGGCTGCAGTGGCAGTCTGTGCTCCTGCTGCCTTTCCTGCAGCTCCACCAGACGCCGGAGCATATCAGTTTGATTCCCCAGTAGCCTCAGCATTGCATCCTGCCTCCTCTTATCACGCTGCTGCCACCTCTCATCTTTCTCATCCCTCCTATCCTCACGTTCAATTTTGTGCTTTCCTGGACTCTGCCACTGTTTTCCTCCACACATTCTGCTGAGCTCTTTCAGTGTGGGAGGACTGCATGAGCTCAGAACATTTCATTGTGAGTGCATTTTTTTTCACCCCCTTATTTGCGCTAGCCTCTGGGACAGAGATGATTGGGGAGTATTGAAACATTTGCAGCTGTAGGAGGAAAAAGAGGGAGAGTAGTATTTAAAAAGACACATTTTAGAGAACAATGGGTAGACTCTTTCACGGTGAACCAACATCACATAGCACATGTGTTTTTGGTACAGGTTGCATTTTGCCTCTTATATTGAGGGCCTGACGGTTTGGTGTGAGAGATCACACACGCAGGGCTGGGCAACAGAACTTGGCTTGCAGGCAGCCATGATAAGCCACAGTCTTTCGGCTTCTTCAGCCTTCATTACATGTGGCAATGGTTTCAAACAGCAGCACCCTCCTTTCCCATACCAAGCACCCATTGGGTTGGCCATTTAAAAGGAAGGGCTGCAGTTTTTGGGTTAATGAGCAGCACACACCCAACTAACTCCCGCCCCCCCCCGAATTATCTAGGATTATCTTCACCCCTCCTCCCACTGCATGATTAGTATCAGGGAAGATCCCTGCCAGCCAAACGTGAACAGCTCAGCGTGAACAGCCCCCCTCGCCTCCCCCCACCACGTGGCTAAAAGTGGGGATGATTTCTTTACAGCCACAGGCAAACAGCCCAGCAGGAACGGCCACTGTAACCGCTAGGTCCTTTTCTGCAGAACTGCTTCCTAGCCTTTCAGTCCCTAGTCTGTAGCGGTGCATGGGATTCTTCCGTCCTCAGTGCAGGACTCTGCACTTGTCCTTGTTGAACCTCATCAGATTTCTTTTGGCCCAATCCTCTCATTTGTCTAGGTCCCTCTGTATCCTATCCCTACCCTCCAGCGTATCTACCACTCCTCCCAGTTTAGTGTCATCTGCAAACTTGCTAAGGGTGCAATCCACGCCAGATCATTAATGAAGATATTGAACAAAACTGGCCCCAGGTCCGACCCTTGGGGCACTCCGCTTGATACTGGCTGCCAACTAGACCTGGAGCCGTTGATCACCACCCATTGAGCCTGCTGTGCAGCCTGCTCTGATTTTTCAGAATGTTGTGTCCCTAGAAGCATATCCTGACCTCTGTCCAGGAAATCTTCAGTTTCTCTTATGCAACGCAGGGTTGATACTTGATTCTCCAGAAGGAGCACTGCTCTCATGAAGGAGCACTGCTAGTCCTGGAGAGTGAGGGAGGACCTGGTGTGAGCAACCAGTGGAAGGGGGGGCATCAGGCCTGAGTGGAGTTAATCCCCGGATGCAGCCACAAGGAAGTGCTCCAGCAGTGAGCGAACCCTGTGACAGCCCTATTGTTGGCAGTGTCAGTAGAGACATAGGTCTCCTTGGGCCCATTCTATCCTCTCAGTCCTAGAGGTGGCCCTCCCATGACAGGGTGTTGGGATATTGGTCAGAGGCCTTTCCCGTGTAAGGGAAGCTGATACTGCAGCTGCTTGTGCTGTGCAGACTTTGGGGATAAATAGCTCTTCAGTTTACAGGGATGTCAGTTTGGCAGATTTCACTGACTCTAAACTCACTGTAAAGAAAAAGAGCCTTGCAAAGAGCTGCGCTGCTGCCGCTGCTTTGTTCATTAGTGAGGAGCTGTGAGATACCGAGATCACAGCTGAATACAGAGCTATGAAATGCAAGGTGTTAACCAAGGAAATAATTAGCCTTTAGTCATCAGGGATGTTGAGTTGATCAAAGAATTCACAGTGAATAATTCAACCACCTTTGCTTCCTCACAAACAATTGTGCAATCTCATATCTTGTTATCCTAATTATTAGCAAATTTCTCTAACAGCCTGCAGATGGTTTAAATTGCAAGTATTGTGCTTGTTTGTGCTGCAACCTGTGGAACTAATTTAATAAAGTTCACTGTGCTTTAATTTCTGTGCATTTTATAAGATGTACTGTATATGAAACAAGGTCTCCAGGCACTGGGTATCTTCCCTGGCTGTTTCAGGGCACATCTGAGTTAGTGTCTGTCATGCAAAAGCTGGTTTTCCTTTTTGAGAGTGTAAAAAAAACCATGCAAAATATACTGGGAATCTGCTACATTTGGTTTTCAAAGGCTCGTTGTCAGATGAAAACCATTCTTTACCAGACCACTCAAGGGACTGCTCCTCAACGTCTCATTTCAGCCTCCAACACAGAGCTGTTTCAGAACTAAAGCTGGTCAAGTAAAGGTTGCAAGAATGTTTAGGTAAATGGGAAAGTGTATGTTTTTCTCCTTCTACTCAAAATTGGCTGAACTGTGTTTATTCACACTTGCTAACAGGCTAAACCGGGCCGGGGTAGGGTAGCAAGCTAGAAGTGTTACAGCCCCCTGGATGAACATTTCAGAAACAGATAAGTGACTGAAAATGGGATTAGCCAGGCAGCCCTAACTATAGGCATTTAATGCTTGGACGGTGCCCTTTGCTTGAGGGAATCAAAGCGTTTCACAATCACTCTCATTATACAGTGCAAAGATTGCTTGGTGCTTAAAGAATTAAGCCCCTCAACCTCTTTCTGGAGGAAGAAAGTTACTCTAATGAGCATGTTTCAGATGGGGAGACAATGGCACAGAGTTTAAATGTTTTACACAGAGAGCACATGGCAAATCTGGGATTAGAACCTCAGGAAACAATCCCTCAGTGCCTTGCCTTAATCACCAGCCAGCGCTGCCCCCCTCATTAGCTCAGGACTGTAAGGATATGCTGGAACAGCTTTCAAATATTCATAGAGTTGAAGGCCAAAAAGGACCATTAGATAATCTAGTCTGATTTCATGCACATCACAGGCCATTAAATTTCCCTCAGCTGCCCCTGTATTGATCCCAATAATTAGTGGTTTTCATTCTTTCATTCTTTGTCAAGTAGCAGGTGGGAGCAGATGGAGATTTCACTCAGGGGATCATGAACATAGAAGGCAACAGAAACAAGAATAAAGGATTTATCCATGCCAGGCAGCCGGGTTGGATTTGACAGGTGCCCTGGTCCCTCCCCGGTGCGTTTCTGTGGACAAGCCTATGTACCCTAAAGTCTCCACCAGGTACAGGGGATCAGCCTCCTCACGTATTGCCTGAGGCCATGTGCAGGCACCTGTATACCTCAAGCTGGTGAAACATAAGGGGGAACCCAGATGGTTTAGCCATGTCCACTTCTCAGTCCCAGCTTTTGGCATTGTTGCTGACTTGATGGCATCACGTGTGATTTTCTGCACTATTTGTTTATAGAGCATGGAATACACATGCCCCTATTATAGCAACAAAGCTCAGTGCCCAAAATTGTTTGGCAAGATTTGCATGGCTTATTTATTAAGTAAACGTTAAGGAGAAGAATATTGACTGTCCTCAAATGCTGTGAGTACAAGCCATTGCTACCTCTCCCCAGTGTGCAGATGGTGAGCGAAGTTTGTTACATATAACAATGAGGCCATGACGTTGGTGCCAAGCATCACTTAAACTGAAGCCTTGGCGATGGTCTTAGTTCCTTTTGTCCTGTGTAGGTAATGTGTAGCTCCTTTTAGTAACATTGTATTAGCAGCAGTATTGTAAGCAAGACACGAGAAGTAATTCTTCTGCTCTTCTCCACATTGATTAGGCCTCAACTGGAGTATTGTGTCCACTTCTTGGTTTCACGTTTCAGGAAAGATGTGGGAAAACTGGAGAAAGTCCAGAGAAGAGCAACAAAAATGATTAAAGTTCTAGAAAACATGACCTATGAGGGAAGATTGAAAAGATTGAGTTTGTTTAGTCTGGAGAAGAGAAGACTGAGAGGGACATAACAGTCTTCAAGTATGTAAAAGGTTGTTACAAGGAAGAGGGAGAAAAATTGTTCTTCATAACCTCTGTGGATAGGTCAAGAAGCAATGGTCTTAAACTGCAGCAAGTTAGGTTGGACATTAAGAAAAACTTCCTGTCAGGGTGGTTAAGCACTAGAATAAATTGCCTAGGGAGCTTGTGGAATCTCCATCATTGGGGATTTTTAAGAGCAGGTTGGACAAACCTGTCAGGGATGGTCTAGATAATACTTAGTTCTGCCTTCAGTGCAGGGGACTGGACTAGCTGACCTCTTGAGGTTCCTTCCAGTTCTATGATTCTATGATTGCTATCCAATTAGCTGATGCTATTAGTGCTCATAACTACAGGTCAACACAGGGGACCCCCTTGGTACCAGCAAACAAAGTTCACATGGATTCTCTGATGAAGGAAGATAGCAGAAGCAGCCTGGTGACACCCAGAGGGGAGGGAGCTGCACTTGGAGTCTGATCCGGACTACTAAAGCCTTGATGACACTTGTGTTGCCAGCTCTTGTAATCTCGAGCCTAGTAATGGATTTGGACCCCAGTCTTGCCATAAGAAATGCTGCAGCCCTATCACTTAGCCCTGCTTGGGAGAAAATGTCCTCTGATTGGCTGCCTGCCTCACTGTCCCACCTCCTGGGGAAGAGCAGCCAGTCAGGGCTGCTGCTGGAGGCAAGCTGAGCTCCCCTCTCAGCTGCCCAGAGAAGTTTTTGGGTAGGGGAAGGGGAGAGGGAACAGCTGACTCCACCCCACAGAAAGGCTGGGGTGAGGAGGGAGCAGGAAGAGCCCAGCAGCTCAGCTCCCTCCTGTGACCAGGGGTAAGTCTGCTCCCTGATGCCCTCTCCCTCCCTGCAGCACCAGGCCTGGGGATTGATGGGCCTGTGGGTGCATAATTAATTGCTGGCTGGGGGACAAGCAGATGTGGGGGGCACGGACACAAAATTAATGAGGATTTTGGGATGTGAGGAGAAGCTGAAAGTGCTGCACCATCAGGCAGCCACGAGAGTTCCTGCAGTAGGGACCAGAATCACCACTATAGGTGCTCAGAACAGTGGGGAACACTAAAATTGGTCTCCCCCAAGCTGGGGATGGGCAGTGGGAGATCAGAAGACAGCCCAGGCAACACAGCATGATCCTTTGTGAAATGTCACTTTGATGGTGGAGGGGTGTGGCTCATTATTTTTCAACTTTTGTCATTGGCAAGACTGACATGTTCCCGCTGTTGCTCTGTCAGGGATGGCAACGGGGTATCTCAGCTCTCTGTTTTACCCAGCGGTGAGTGCGGTTAATGTACTGAGATGTCTGTGCTCCTGCTCTCCCCAGTGACAGCACTGCTGGAGTACAATGTCAAGGGCAGAACTCAAAGAAAGAGTTTTAATGCAGACACAGATTCAATTACTGCGCAGGTCCAAGGGCAGCCACCAACTCGCCGGGGATGGGCTGTGGAGACTGAGATTTTGGCCTGGTGACTGCACATACTAGGTTGAGTTCCCTAGCTTGAGAGGTGGCAAAAGCCCAGCTCTTCACTAAAGCATCTGATTCCTCCTATCCCCCTTTGCCTCACATAGACGTGTATAAATGCAGACAAGTGAACACCTGTGCGCGTGCACACGTTCTCTCTCTTGTACTAGCTTGGGAGCAGATGAAAACATCTTCAGATCATCATGCTCATAACTTTCTGAAATGTTCCCCTTTGGGATGTAGCCACAAGCGAGGTTGGAAAGGGGGAGGGGAATTTGGACAAACCCCTTTTGTCGTTTGAACTGGGAGGGGAAATAACTTTTCTAGCTAGCTGCCACACTTCCTTTCTCTGAGAGATCTCAGAACAGCTGTGCTTTGAAAACTCTGATGCTCATTATGTAAATAAGCATGGCCACAGGTGCCTGGTGAGGGCAGTGGCATTCTGGTTCCCTAGTCCCACCCCAAGGCTGCAGGGAGCCCAGCTGAGCTGTTCTCTGCTACAGGACATGGTGTTTGTAGAATCCTTGGAGCACTTCAGCAGGATTGTTAGCACTTTCTTTCCTTTTCTGTAGAAGGAAGTGAGGGAAGCTTTTTGCATTTAATCCACAAAGATGAGCAAGTAAATTTAAAAAAAACGCATCAGGAAATGCAAAAATTAAGGCTCCTTCAGCAACCTAAAGGCTCCCCCAGGAACGATGGACCATCACAGACCTCACTTTCCACTGCAAATGCAAGACATTTCTTTGACTGGCCTTCTCTAACATAAACACAGAGCAACAGGTATATTTATTTTAAAGAAAACAAAACAAATAACCTACCAAAACAAGACACTCCACTGCATGTGCTTCTCCCCCTGAGGAGAGGATGAGAGAACAAACAACCCATGGGGCACGTTCTTTAATGTATGACAGGCAGATGCTCAGATATGACAGTGATAAGTGTGATATGAAAACCTATATAGAATGGAATAGTGCCAGCAAGTGCCTGCTGCACAGCGTGGTGACCATAGCAGTGGGTGATCATTAGCTGCTGGGAATCTCCTTAGCTCTATTGACTGCAGTGGAGCTGTGCCAATTTACACCAGCAGACACTCTGTCCCAGTGAGGCTTCTCACAGCAGACAGCTGGTCATGCTGGTAAGGTTTGGCCCTCTCCTGGCCACATGCCACATCCCTAATACTTCTATTCCAGTTTCTCTTTTCATAATTTTATATCATCATATAACTAGGTTAATGTTGCTGTTGCAACCTTCATTTTTTCATTTCCTGACTGACTTTTAAATCCTAATTGTGAAACCCTGGCCTAATGTTAACCCTTTATTTTATTTTTGTTAGACTATAAGCTCTTTGGGGACTGTCGTTTTATCACGTGTGTACAGTGCCTAGCACCATGGGGCCCTGTTCCTTGATTGGTGCCTCTAGAGGCTACCAAAATACAAATAATAAATACGTACAATAAATACAGATAACAATAATCATAGAATATTTTCTGTAAGGCATTGAGGGCTTCTTTAAAGAACAAGGTAACCTTGTCCTCTGGTGGTAGAAAGTCATTTTAGAGTCACTGCCATTACCCTCAGCTTTCCAAACTTCCTTAACTCCAGGATTTGTTCTATCTGAATTGCAAAGGGTAGAGCAGTAGCTTTGCTTTGTACCCTTTTCTGTCCTTTTCTGTTATATAAAGAAGGCCTTAAAGATGCTGGAATCATTAGCAATCAGACTAGATGTTCATAATAATGGGCCCTTCTGACCTTAAAACCTAAGACTCTATTAATTTTTAGCTTCAGAGAATTATCAATGTTTGGCATTAGAAGTATGAGAGAGAGAAAGTGTGTTTGGCCCCAGGGCATAGTGACAATCCTGAGCTGGATCCTCTCTGCCGTCCCCTGTGAGGACGCTGCTTCATTCACACGCAGCTTTTTCGCTCACTTTTTATTAGGAAATGGCGTGAGACAGGTTTTAAAACAATTATACAAGCAAAAAATAGAGCTGCTTGGTTAGTCATATTATTGAGTCATTTTTAAAAAATGTTATTTTTAATACCTGCAGAATAACTTAACCCAATAAACATCAGAACAAATGTATTTAAAATTACTGATACCAGATAGGCCTAAACATCATAGCAAAAATAGAATACTGATCCCTGGGGCAAAACCTAGAGTATATAATAGAACCAAGAATGATAGGCTATTGCATTGAAACACCCAATTTAAACATCACCTGTAAGGAAAAGGGGGACATGGGGGTTACTTTCCTTTTTTGTTGTTTTTGTTTCTGGAGGATGGAGTAAAACCCTAACCCGGGCAGCAGCTTCCCTTCTGCCCTCCCAGCACAAAGCAGATTGGGGCTAAGCCCTGCCATGGGACGCACATTTCCAAACAGCCTGACACCTGCCCGGCTCTCCACTCTGGAGGGAGATGTCACCAGCTTTACTCCTGGTCAGCCCAGTGCTGGGGTATTAGGCCCGTATCACCTTGGGCCTGTGTGGCAGGCTTGGCTCGTCCCTGCAGTGCCCCATCTTATTGCTCCCAGTGCTTATCCCCACTCCAAGCAGCCCTGGGAAGTGCACCCAGAGTACAGGTCACAAGATGCCTGCAGCCAGCCTGGCTCAGTCCTGTGCTAGGCACTCCACACATAGTCTGCAAGAGGCAAACACCAGACCCCATGCCTGACCACAGTGAGATCGTTGGTCAGGAGGCCTTTTATCATCCGCAGCCTCATCACCAAGTGCTGCTGGCAGGTATTGCAGGCTCAGTGCTAGTTCCTCTCCTCCCTCAGGCCACTCCTTATACCACAGATCTAGGCTAAGAGAGAAGGTGGAGGGAGATTGCTGGCTTGTTCTATCCCAGGCACCAATTCAAGCTAGGCCACCTGGAGACAGACTCCTCTGAGGGCATCTTACCTCTGTGAATAGAGACACTCCAACATGAGCACCCTGTTAACGGACAGACCTCCAAAAGCCAAAGGTCCCTTGAGGCCCTGACAGATGCTGTGTGACATAGGGATGCAGTTTCCTGGACTTGACATCTGCCTGTCTTGAGAGCAGAGAGCATCGTTCTGCTTTTGCTCTGCTGCCATTGTGAAGAGAGCTCCTAGGTATTTCCTGGAAGGAGCACACTTCTAAGCCTGTTGAGTCTCACTTCCATAACTCAGAGCTATGATGTTACTGAGCTGTGTGTACTAGCAACAGAACGGCAGATCTGTTGGGGCAGAGGGAAATGTCTCTCCAGATGGGTAACATCCCTCAGAGTGAGGGTTAATCCATGGGTAGAGAGTGTTCTGGCAAGGCAATAAAACATAGCATTTCTACAGTGGTTTTGCTCTCCTGAGTACTGTACGTACACAGCCCACCAGCTCCTCTGGTGTAGGCTTGCAAATGGCAGCAGCCACCACAAAATCTTTCCACCATAGCTGTAGACATTGTGTGGGAGGGCCGCACAGTGCGTGGGCAGTTGGGAATAGCCCTGAGGCCTGCTGGCAAAAACCAGCCGAGAATCGGAATAAAATAATGACCAGAAAAGAAAGCACTGAACATGCTGACTGAGCAAGGAGATGGCTGAGTTGGCCTCAGTGTACACAGGCTCCCAGCAAGAACAGATAACGTTATTAGCAATGAGGTGAAAATGAACATGATGGGAGTTGGACTCTGTCATGGTCAGCATCATTACCCCATTTGCCACATGACTTGGATAAAGGGATCCTGTACCCAAATGGAAAGAACCAATACAGTCACAGCATATCAAGCAGTTTAGCCCTGAAAGGTGGTTCCTGTGTTAGAGCTGTGGCTACCAGAAGTCCCATCCTCCCACTTATCAAGGAAAGCCCTTATTGATGGAGCATGTGGTGGCAGAGTCTGCCTAATCTGTTTGTAACCAATCTCTCTCATAGTCCACACTTGTGCCAAGGATGCTCCAGGAAAAACAGGGAAGTCATGACTGGAATGAGCAAGATCCTGGTTTTACAGTCATGGCCAGGCCCAAAGAGTTGAATGAGCTGAGTGGTAATCTCCAGGCCAAGAGGAACAGTCAGACCCTGCACACTTCCAAAGTCAGCCATGTTCTCACACTAAGAAGGAATCATCTGGTGAAAATTGCCTATAAAAGCAAATCTCTCTTCCATATTTGATCTACTCTGCACTGCTGCTGGCAGGAAATGGGCTGGGATTTAGGTCCTTTCTGGATGGGAGTCCTGCACTGCTGTTTCTCATGCTTGGGTTCCTTCCACCTTCCCCTCGGTTTCTGTAAAACAGTGTTTGCTGTGTGGCTGGGCATGGTAATTCCAGTTATCTAATTGTACCTTGCTTCCCTATCCTTTCCCGCTTCCCTATGTGATGATTGGCTATACTTAGACCAGGTGTACCACAGACTCATAGAATACCAGGGCTGGAAGGGACCTCAGGAGATCATCTAGTCCAACCCCTGCTCAAAGCAGGACCAATTCCCAATTTTTGCCCTAGATCCCTAAATGACCCCATCAAGGATTGAACTCACAACCCTGGGTTTAGCAGGCCAATGCTAAAACCACTGAGTTATCCCACCCCTCCTATGTACCACCTATGGTGAAGTGCATGTTCTAGAGGGTGACACAGTTCACAGCTCTACCTGCACGAGAGTTATGGAATAATAGCCGTAATCATTTTCTTTAAAATTCTATAGAAAATTCAGTCTTTCCTGGAAGAATTCCTGTGCCAAATGTGGGGATTCAATTTAATCATTAAAGCAAAAAACGGATTTATTTTTCCTGTACTAAGGGCAAACTTAGAGCAGCTTTAATTAGTCTTGGCACTGGAGCCTCCATTTTGTGTGTGTGTGTGTATGTGTAAAATAAGAGTGTTAATAAAACATAAGGATGAGACTTTTTTTAAACAACTAACAAAATCATCTGAAGCACAGGACTTGTGTCAGAGTTGGTTAAGCACTGGAAAAAATTGCCTAGGGAGGCGATGGAATCTCCATCATTGGGGATTTTTAAGAGCAGGTTGGAAAACACCTGTCAGGGATGGTCTAGATAATACTTAGTCCTGCCATGAATGCAGCGGACTGGACTAGATGACCTCTCGAGGTCCCTTCCAGTTCAATGATAAAAAAAATAAGAGATCAAAAGGCCCAGGAGGGAGGAAGTGTACAGATAAAAGGAGCTCTATTGGCAGGCAGTGCAGTGGGATGGACATTGGGGATGGGGCACCTCACTGCCTGTTGGAGGGGAAGCCTCTCCAAACGTGTTCGGAATCACGGATACAGTGCTAAACTCTAAAGTGGCTGGTGCTTCATGCTGGGAACAACAACAACCCTTGTTCTGCCGAGTGTTAAGGCATTGATTTCATTTCAACATTTTAGGCCTTGTGTTAGTAACCAGTGCTTGCATAATGTCTGATTAAAAACGTACTAGTGGATTACAAATATCTTGTGTCAGTATGTTCCCACCCCTCTCCTCCTTTCAAAGCCAGGTGCGTGCTCAGCTCAGATGTAATCTTTGCCTGCTTCACTGGCCTGTGCTGACTGGTTTGCTGTCTGCTAGAATATCCTCAAGCTCACTCTGGTCTCCTTCTCTTCCAGGATGATGCACTCTTTGAATGAATGGTTATGGTGGCATGAGTACTGGCTTCCCCCAGGAATCACCTGGGAAGATATGAAGGAATCTGAAGACATCCATTACCCTCAGCCTCAAGACCTCCTGCTCAGCATCCCCTGTGCCCTGCTCTTGATTATTATCCGGTACCTTTTTGAAAGGTGAGTCTGTTTCCCCTGTTGGCAATTTGGGCCCTGCAACTGGGAGCCAACGTGTGGCCAGTGGAAGTTCCAGTGTGGCCCACAGAGACTTTAGCTTTGAGCATGTGCTGAGACAGTTGTATCATTATTCTGCCAGTAGTGCCTGGCACTTCACAATCTAGAGCAGGGGTCCCCAATGCAGTGCCCGTGGGCGCAATGGCGCCCAACGTGGCAGTTGTGTGTGCCCGCAGGACACTGCGCCACTGAAATGCTGCCAAGAAGCGTTGCTGTTTCTTGGCAGTATTTTGGCGGCGACGCTTCTTTCCGCTGCCGCTTCTTGGCAGCATTTCGGTGGCAGGGTGTTTGGCACCTGCCACAGTCTTTTGGGAATAGGAATGTGCTATTCCCACAGAAAGATTGGGGACCACTGATCTAGAGAGTGCCAAACAGAGAATAAGAATGCAAACTCTGCCCCAAAGGTCTAACACTCAACACCATTCCCACCCCTCTTCAACAGCACCTTAAAGCTTTTTTTTCCCTTGTAGTGTTTGAAGAATAAGTACTGTTGGTCCTGGATTAGTCTTTATGCATGTGCTTTAGAAGCAGATTTTATATTGTGTGTTTGTGTTTGTTCTCTTGCACCTTATCGCCTGCTTCTGGGCCCAGAGCAGTACAGACATAATGTTAGATTATCCAGCTAGTGTCTGCTATAATGAAGGCTGTAAAATAGTTCCCCTTTTCAGATTCTCAGAACTTTTTGAAACTGTCTCTTTTGGGCTGAAACTTTCTATCTCTAGTCTCTATCCCAAGATGAATTAATTCTTTTTAGCTAGTTTGATCAAAAACCATGCAGCTGTTTTTTAATCTTAAGGGGGTAGGGAAGAAAATTTGGTATTTTTAAGAATTGTTGTGATCCCTTGAGAGAGGTTGGGAAAGAAATTTCAAAAACAGATGCCTCTCTAGGCTTGAGATGTGGCTTCCTGTCCATAGTCCCTGAGGTCTAAGGGGAGCTTGGCTGAGTTTAGAGCATTCTGACCAGTGCTGTAGCCGTGTGTTAAGTTTTAAGTGGAGATGTGAATCCCAGTGTCTGTGTATGTCTGTGCAGCTATTTAACTGCATGGGTGAATGGCTAGTCCCTTCAATTGCTCCCAACCAGTCTAGGACACCCACGGCAAAAGGGTTCTTTTCCTTCTCGTCAAAATACCTGCTTGGCCTGGGGGTTGATACAGGGCTGGAAGCTACTTATTCCCCACCATTCCCACTCGCTGTTGGCCTTAACGGGACTGTGAACTCAACAAGTGAACTCCTTGCTTATTTAGTGAGGCCTTTTATCCCCCTCTTGAGAGAAGATAATGTCAATAGCTCCATTTGACAGATAGGCTGACAGGCAAAGAGGGGTTAAGCCGAAGGCAGAGCGGGACTAGAATCTGTGTCTGCAGCTGAACCCATGTCTTTCCATCACTGTGGTGCCCCCAGGCGAATTGCAAATTATCCCTCTAGGCCTGAGTCTTGGTTCCCTGCCTAACCCTGTGCAGTCATTTATACAGTGCAAACTGAAAGTGAAATCTTCCAGTTCTAATTCAGTAGTTTTTCACAGCCACTTCATACTGGTGCACATCACTGCCCAAGGTGCATGGCAAGCCCACATCTGAACGGGATTAGTAATATTTAATTTAACATTTGCAAAAAGGTTTCAGACTTGCAGATGGAAAAATGTTATTATAACTGCACAATGAATGTGTTATGTCTTCCCTTCTGTGTCAATCCACAGAGCATATGAGCTGTCCTAGCCCCCAGATAGGCAACCTTGTCTCTTTAGCTCAAGCTGTAAAGACTTGTTCTCTTAGCTTTGAAGGTCCCCAGTTCAGCCCCCCAGCATGTCAGTCAACATGGTGTAAGTGTAAAGTACTATTATGATTCTCCCCATTTTACGAGTTGGGAAAACTGAACCACATGGAGCATGAGGTTCTTGCCTAGCAGGCTCTGTGCACTGGTTTCCGAACTGTACTCCATGAAGCCTTTGGCAGAGGCCTGTGTAGAATCAGCTGTTCATATGGTGCTGGCTGCTCTTCCTGGTTTCTAGCTGCTAAATCCTATTTAAAGAAGATTAAATGTTTTCCCACTGTTACTTCTCCATGTAAAGATTGCTGGAATTGCCTCAAGGATGTTTGTAATTGAGTCACAGGGGTTGGGGAGCTGGCATGTGAGCATGAACAGGAGAGAAGATATACTTGAAAGGTATGCTCCATGCTGGGAAATAATTTGAGAACCCTTGATCTAGGGAACTAGGGTGTAGCTTCCTAGATAGAACACCTCGGTTCTAGTCCTGGCTATGTCACCTTGGGCAAATCAATTATTTTCTCCATTTGCCCCAGTGATGAAATAGCAGGCATCGTCTTTTTTGGGGTCGGGTGGTGTACAGCAGCTAGCACCATGGGATCCTGGTTCTGAACTAGTGCTCCTAGGTGCTATGGTTATACAAATAATAATTAATTATTAATGGTTGTATTAATTCCTCCTGGAGGCTGTGAGGAATCATGTTTGTACAGTCCTCAGAAAAGCCCTGTGTTGTTATTAGTTATTTATCATATGCCGCCAATAGTTTGGAGGAGCAGAGAGCAGCACTAAACCGCAAAGGATCTGGTCTTGGTCTGCTACCTTCCACAGAGCCTAGAACAAGGGGGAAGAGGTGCTGGTTATATACATAGGGAAGGAAAAAACTACATTAAAGCAAAAACAAACACTCGGAAATTGGAAAATGCCAGAATTAAGGTCCCCTGTGCAACCTTAACTTTACCTCCTTGTGTGTGTGCACTGGGATACGGTCTTTAATTATATGGCCACAGATTGTGTTTTCCACATTGTTCAGTGCACACGATGGAGGATGCTATGAGAATGACGTCGCTGTTCTTTATTTCTTATCAATCTGTGTGTGGCCCCTGTCTTATTTATTGCCACTATCCAAACCCTGAACTCTGTGTGGAATGATTCATTTCCTCCTGGGTTTTTCCTTTCTGCTCATAGAATATCATAGAATATCAGGGTTGGAAGGGACCTCAGGAGGTCATCTAGTCCAACCCCCTGCTCAAAGCAGGACCAATCCCCAACTAAATCATCCCAGCCAGGGCTTTGTCAAGCCTGACCTTAAAAATTTTGAAGGAAGGAGATTCTACCACCTCCCTAGGTAACCCATTCCAGTGTTTTACCACCCTCCTAGTGAAAAAGTTTTTCCTAATATCCAACCTAAACTTCCCCCACTGCAACTTGAGACCATTACTCCTTGTTCTGTCATCTGCTACCACTGAGAACAACCTAGATCCATCCTCTTTGGAACCCCCTTTCAGGAGTTGAAAGCAGCTATCAAATCGCCCCTCATTCTTCTCTTCCGCAGACTAAACAATCCCAGTTCCCTCAGCCTGTCCTCATAAGACATGTGTTCAATCCCCTAATCATTTTTGTTGCCCTCCGCTGGACGTTTTCCAATTTTTTCACATCCTTCTTGTAGTGTGGGGCCCAAAACTGGACACAGTACTCCAGATGAGGCCTCACCAATGTTGAATAGAGAGGAACTATCACGTCCCTCGATCTGCTGGCAATGCCCCTACTTATACATCCCAAAATGCCATTGGCCTTCTTGGCAACAAGGGCACACTGTTGACTCATATCCAGTTTCTCGTCCACTGTAACCCTGTCAAGGTTCCTTCCCCACTCTGAACTCTAGGGTACAGATGTGGGGACCTGCATGAAAGACCCCCTAAGCTTATTCTTACCAGCTTAGGTTTAACGCTGCCACCACCAAAGTGTTACACAAAGAACAGGGTAAGTGCCCACTTGGAAACGTCTCCCCCCCATAATATCCCCCCAAGCACTAAACCCCCTTTCCTGGGGAAGGCTTGATAAAAATCCTCACCAATTTGCATAGGTGAACACAGACCCAAACCGTTGGATCTTAAGAACAATGAAAAAGCAATCAGGTTCTTAAAAGAAGAATTTTAATTAAAGAAAAGGTAAAAGAATCACCTCTGTAAAATCAGGATGGTAAATACCTTACAGGGTAATCAGATTCAAAACCTAGAGAATCCCTCTAGGCAAAACCTTAAGTTACAAAAAGACACAAAAACAGGAATATACATTTCATTCAGCACAACTTATTTTATCAGACATTTAAACAAAACAGAATCTAACGCATATCTAACTAGATTGCTTATTAACCCTTTACAGGAGTTCTTACCTGCATTCCTGCTCTGGTCCTGGCAAAAGCATCACAAAGACAGAGAGAGAACCCTTTGTTTCACCCCCCCCCAGCTTTGAAAGTATCTTGTCTCCTCATTGGTCATTTTGGTCAGGTGCCAGCGAGGTTATCTTAGCTTCTGAACCCTTTACAGGTGAAAGGGTTTTTCCTCTGGCCAGGAGGGATTTAAAGGTGTTTACCCTTTCCTATATATTTATGACAAACCCCTAGGTCCTTTTCTGCAGAACTGCTGCCTAGCCATTTGGTCCATAGTCTGTAGCGGTGCATGGGATTCTTCCCTCCTAAGTGCAGGACTCTGCACTTGTCCTTGTTGAACCTCATCAGATTTCTTTTGGCCCAGTCCTCTCATTTGTCTAGGGCCCTCTGTATCCTATCCCTACCCTCCAGCGTATCTACCTCTCCTCCCAGTTTAGTGTCATCTGCAAACTTGCTGAGCGTGCCATCCACACCATCCTCCAGATCATTAATGAAGATATTGAACAAAACTGGCCCAAGGACTGCATTCTATGAGCATATCACACTGTAGTGAATTTCTCCTCTTGGCTTCCCTGCATGCTCACAGATCTACCTCTACCTACCTCACAAGAATGGGAGACCAAGTGTTCACATATTTGGATGACTGGCTGTTTTGCGGGAACTCCTGTCAATAAGTAGCAAACAGCATTCAACAGATCCTTTTTCTATTTCCATGCTTGGGACTGTTAATAAAAGAAGAAAAGTCAGTACTGACCCCAGCACAGAGAATAGAGTTTATAAAAGCCTGTGATGGGGTGTCCATCCCATGCAGGACTGGAAGGGTGTAAGATGGCTATGTGGGCTAATTAACTCCACAGGCTGCACCTGGAGGAAGAGCCAGGGAAGCAGGCTCAGCAGGGGGAGCATATATTAGCTGGCTACAGAAGCTGGCTACAGAAGGTGCTGCAGGAAAGCAGGGCTGCAGTCACTTCCTGGGAGGAGGGAGGTGTGTTCTGGACTATAGAGGGTAGTCCACGGTTATGCAGGCCTTGGCTGCTGACTGGAGGGCCCCTGAGCTGGAACCCAGAAGAGAGGGCATGCCCTGGTTCCCCTACTAACCACTGGGGATGTGATACCGATTAGGCAGAGGACAGTGGACTGCCTGATTTGTTCTGGAAAGACTTTGCTACATACCCTCCACTCCCTGGAAGGGGGAACCATGCAGTGGCCTGCCTGGAGGACTGAGTCGCAAAGAGGAGGCTGTGGTTCCTGGAGAGAGAGGGATCTTCAGGATGAGAGGATGGCGGGAGAGACACTGCCAGAGGAGGGCACAGTGCCTGGACATGGCTAATTCCCAGGACAGCCAGAAGGAGGCGCCACCAGCGGTGAGTGGACCCAGGGACAAAGCCATTCTGGACTCCATGACTACAATGACCTACCTATCTAGAAAGGTTTGGAATGATGCTCAACCTTTGTACTCACTAGCAGCCTTAACTGTGATGTTACCCAGTGTACAATCTGGACTGTTGAACAGCTGTGTTCTCTTAACTCTCTAGACTGGGATTCCTTTGACACTGCTTTGCTGTCAGAACAGCCACGCCTGGCCCGCTCACACAGACTTTAGCATGCAAATTCACTCCCAGCTAAACACATGAGCACTCTGACCAATCACTCACGAATTACATACAGGGCGACAGAAGTATTGTAAGCAAGACATGAGAAGTAATTCTTCTACTCTACTCTGCGCTGATTAGGCCTCATCTGGAGTATTGTGTCCAGTTCTGGGTGCCACATTTCAAGAAAGATGTGGAAAAGTTGGAGAAAGTCCAGAGAAGAGCAACAAAAATGATTAAAGATCTAGAAAACATGACCTATGAGGGAAGATTGAAAGAACTGGGTTTGTTTAGTCTGGAGAAGAGAAGACTGAGTGGGGACATGATAACAGTTTTCAAGAACATAAAGGGTGGTTACAAAGAGGAGGAAGAAAAATTTTTCTTCTTAACCTCTGAGGATAGGACAAAAAACAATGGGCTTAAACTGCAGGAAGGGCGGTTTAATTTGGACATTAGGAAAAACTTCCTAACTGTCAGAGTGGTTAAGCACTAGAATAAATTGCCTATGGAGGTTATGGAATTTCCATCTTTGGGGATTTTTAAGAGCAGGTTGGACAAACACCTGTCAGGGATGGTCTAGATAATACTTAATTCTGCCTTCAGTGCAGGGGACTGGACTAGCTGACCTCTTGAGGTCCCTTCCAGTTCTATGATTCTATGACATTCTATGACAAATTCTCAGTCCCAGCCTTGTTCCCCCAGGAATGTATGTCTTGTAATGTGCAGCATGCTACTGAACAATGCAAGCTCATAAAAGTTCACCATTTCATCAAAAGAAAATGATATATTCACCAGCCTTGTTATCCCAAATGGAGTTTCCCACACTGTAATTCAAAACTCTAGTTAAGATAAAACAGTAAGATAAGTTTATTAATTACACAAAGATAGATTTTAAGTGATTACAAGTGATGATGCATTGAAGTCAGGACAGGTTACAAAAGAAAATAAGAATAATTACGCAAGCTAATAACTAACTTAACAAGCTAAGTGAACTTAAAAGCAAAGGTTTTGCCTCACCGTATGCTGTTGTACATTTCACAGGCTGGGTCTCCTTCCAGCCTGGGACCACTCCTCCTTAATTCAGAGCTTTGAGAGTCATTGATGTCATGATCAGAAAGATGGGAGGAGGAGAAGTGAAGTTATGTGTTTTCCTCCCCCTTTACAACTCAATTTCTTGTGATAGAAACATCCTTGCTGAGTTATGGTGATGCGCAGTCTGTTGTGGACATGAGGTTTGAATCGTCCCTGTGACAAAATGTAAATTTCTTGTTTACACCTTCCCCCTCACTTCTGGAGGATGGCTGCTTACGTTGGTGATGGCCCTTGAACACCTGTCTGGGGTGCCAGTGTGTCTTTGTCTCTGAAAAACTGGTTTGAGCCTTCCTTTTTAGATCAGGGAACATGTTACAGCAATATTATACAGTAGAAACTCTCTATACACACTCTCCTTACAGTGTGTATGATAAACCGATTGTTTCATGTTCTCTGTGTGTGTATATAAATCTCTCCTCTGTTTTTTCCACCAAATGCATCCGATGAAGTGAGCTGTAGCTCACGAAAGCTTATGCTCTAATAAATTTGTTAGTCTCTAAGGTGCCACAAGTACTCCTTTTCTTTTAGTAGAAACTTGTAACCATTCATACAGTGTTGAGACACATATTTTACCAGGACAGTAATGTTCAGCAAATTAAGAGTTTTCAAATGATACCTCACAAGCGATACTTTGGACAAAATTTATCATAGTTTTGTAAAAGCAGTGACCATAATAGTATAGACCAGTGGTGGGTGGCCTGCAGGCTGCATACGGCCAATCAGGGTAATCTGATCACGGGCTGCTAGACATTTTGCTGACGTTGACCATCCACAGGCAAAAAGAAAAGGAGTACTTGTGGCACCTTAGAGACTAACAAATTTGAGCATAAGCTTTCATGAGCTACCGCTCACTTCATCGGCTGCATTCAGTGGGAAATACAGTGGGGAGATTTATATACACAGAGAACATGAAACAATGGGTGTTATCATACACACTGTAAGGAGAGTGATCACTTAAGATGAGGTATTACCAGCAGGTGGGAGGAAGAAAACCTTTTGTAGTGATAATCAAGGTGGGCCATTTCCAGCAGTTGACAAGAACGTCTGAGGAACGGTGGGGGGAGAATAACATGGGGAAATAGTTTTACTTTGTGTAATGACCCATCCACTCTCAGTCTCTATGCAAGCCTAAGTTAATTGTATCCGGTTTGCAAATTAATTCCAATTCAGCAGACTCGCGTTGGAGTCTGTTTCTGAAGTTTTTTTGTTGAAGAATAGCCACTCTTAGGTCTGTAATCGAGTGACCAGAGAGATTGTGGCTGCGGTTAGGGTTAGGGCAGTGGCCATGGTTCACTGTTCCCAGCCAATTCCAATTCCGCCGTTCCCTTCCTGGTGCAAGGTTTGGGGAGACTTACCCTCCCCCAGCCTCCATTACGTGCCACCCATGGGTGTAGGCAATATATCAACTAGGCAACCATCCCTGGACATGCAGGTGCATATTCCACCAAAAATCCTGCTGTCATTGAAATGGGGGTGGACCCAATACAAGACTGAAACCCCACTCATCTCTGAGCCTCGCAGGCTGGCCATTGCACCAGTGGGGATGTTCCCTCTCACAGGGATGGTATTATATTATGTTATGTTAATAGCCACTGTCTAATGGTGGCACAATAAGCAGGAGCAATCCCGGTCCATTATGCTTAGAGTTGCCAGGCATCCAGTTTTCGACCGCAGCGCCTGATTGAAAAGGGATGCTGGCAGCTCCCGTCAGCACCACTGACCAGGTGCTAAAAGTCTGGTCGGCGGCGCAGTGGGGCTGGCAGGCTCCCAGCCTGCCTTGGCTCTGCGCAGCTCCCAAAGGGGCCGACATATCTGGCTCTTAGGCGCAGGGGCGGCCATGGGGGCTCCATGCGTTGCCTCTGCCTTGAGTGCTGGCTCCGCAGCTCCCATTGGCCAGAGACCCTACCCCAGTGCTGAGCTCCCTCCTGCATTCCAAACCCCTCATCTCCGTCGCCACCCCAGAGCCCACCCACCCCCGAGCCAGAATCCTCACACCCTCCCGCACCCCAGCTCCCTGCCACAGTGAGTGAGGGTGTGGGAGAGCAAGGGAGGGAAGGAGGGGGGATGGAGTGAGCAGGGACGGGGCCTTGGAAAAGGGGTGGGGCATGGCCTCGACAAAGGGATGGAGCAAGGGTGTTCATTTTTGTGTGATTAGAAAATTGGCAACCCCAATTCTGCTGCACCAGCTGCTATGCCTTGCAATGTTCAGTGACTTCATTGTTTAGCCTGTTACCCCCAGCCGTTCCAAATGGAATGGGACCCCGACCCCCTTCGATGGTGCTGCTAACTGGCAATCAGAGAGCTCTGCTTTGGACATTACACCCCCAGTCCAGGCCCTCAATCTGTGTGGTTGCTTCTCTCTCCTACTCCAGCCGTAGCACAGCCCTGACTGCCCCCCACTAGCCATGGTGACTCCAAAGAGACAGGAGAGGGGGTGCACCATAAAATAAATTATTCACCCGGTTCTAGTGCCTAGTGACCCCTCCATTCCTCCTCCCGAACACTGGTTTGGGTAAGCCTCCCACACACACAAGAGCTGGATCCTGTCCTAGTTGGCTGCTTTCCTGTAGCTGCACTCAGAGACCAGAGCCTGAGTAGAGTGCGCTGGTGGGCATTACCGCAGCCTCTGCACATCTCAGCTGCTCATTTCTGAGCTCACTCTGTGACAAGTGCAGTGTAAATGCACAGCTTGCAAAATCAAAGCAAGCTTTCACAGGAGTATCAATTTGCCCCTCCAGGCCAAATTCCACCTCCGCCCCAGCTGGGATGGTGGAATTGCTGCTCTAATAAATGTTGCAAGATTTTTTTTTATTTCAGGAAGCATAATTTTTTCTCTCCTACTCAAGGAGGGGGGAACTATTTCTGCTCAAACTTTCCAGAAAAATCCATCTTCAGGCACAGATCAATGCTGAAAAGTTTCAGACAGTTAGACAAATCTTCAGAAAATAATGAGTGAATGGATACTGTTACCGTTAAACGACAGGGGCCATTCCTACTCTGACTCCTCAGCCTCTCGCCCGTTGCTGGCCACTCACCCTTTTGTCTGCACATTCTCTACGTGGATTAAAAACTCAGAGTCAGGGAGCTGCCTCCAAACATATTCCAAAAGCACCAACCACACATCTGGGGGCTGCATAAATAAATAACGGTGATAATGTAGCATAATCGAAACCAATGCCAGAAGGGGTTCTGTGGCCTGCAATGTGCAGGAGCTTAGACTAGATGATTATGGTGGTCTAGAGTTGCCAACCCTCCAGGATTGGCCTGGAGTCTCCCGGATTCGGCATTGATCTCCTGGTGACTATTGAAAGCAATCCGGGAGACGTTAATATGATATTTTAAGAAAATGCCATTAAGTCATGTTGGGGGGAAAAAAACTTCCCAGAATAGCTTCAGGTTTCAGAGTAGCATCCGATGAAGTGAGCTGTAGCTCACGAAAGCTTATGCTCAAATAAATTTGTTAGTCTCTAAGGTGCCTCATTTCAGAGTAGCAACCGTGTTAGTCTGTATTCGCAAAAAGAAAAGGAGTACTTGTGGCATCTTAGTGACTAACAAATTTATTTGAGCATAAACTCTTGTGAGCTATAGCGCACTTCATCAGATGCATCCGATGAAGTGAGCTGTAGCTCACGAAAGCTTATGCTCAAATAAATTTGTTAGTTTCTAAGGTGCCACAAGTACTCCTTTTCTTTTTAAGGTGCCTCAAGTACTCCTTTTCTTTTTTGAGAATAGCTTCAGTCAGAGTTGGCAACCCTCTGTCCCTTTTGACCTTAAAGCCTATGAGTCTAAAAGGAAAATTGCAACATCACTCTGTGATGAGCTTGAGTGGGTGCGAAGGGGGGACATTAGCAAGGGGAGGGGGTTGTTACCAGCTCTGTGTGGGAGACTCAGTCCTTGCTGTTTTCATAGTTACACCAGGTTAAAATCAGTTTAGCTAATAGGGTGCAAACCCCTTTGTGGGCACTCTTAAATGGATTTAAACCTGGATTATCTGGAGTGTGATTACTAACTGATTTAAGATAACTGGCAATAAACCAGGTTAAAATCTGTTTGCAACCACACAGGACTTTCCACTGGGTTCCCTAAGTCAATTTAAAAAATGGGTTTTGCTAAATTGGTGCAACAATGACTGTAGCTAAGGCCCTAGCTTTATGAGTAAAGAGCCTTGGGACACTGCTGAGGCAAGGCATTCTGGGGATGGGAGATGTTATCTGTCACAGCTCAGATCCTGTCCTGCGCTCTCAGATAGCACTGGCAGTGAATATTTTCTTTTTAATGGAGACCACTCTATCGTAAAAGGCACAATATTAGCATAAAAGTGAAAAGCATCAAGGTCAGTCAGAGACAGAGAACTTGGAAACCCTGTACTCGGAGCACTGTACTTAATCCTTTAAAACCAGGGGTTCTCAACCTTTTTCTTTCTAAAAACAATCTTGGTAGCTGTTTGATATTTCCTAATGTATTTTCTTTTTGTTTTGCTAAGAAAGTCTATGTAACATTACCACTCAGATGACACTTTAGGGCTGCTCTAGCTTCCATCGGTGCTGGAAGAACTACAGGGCTTGTGTGTGTAGTAGAGAAATGCAAAATTAAATCCAAAGTACTGAGAGTGAAAAGATCAAGATAGGCTGGTTACACCTGGCTTGTTGCAGGGGAATGGAGATTATGTCTCTCCCCAGTGGCATGTGCCCCAATGGCTTGTGCCAGCCAGTGCAAGCAATATCAACTACCACCTGCTTAGGCCAGCAGTTGCCTGTACCTCATGAAAGAAGCAGATTTCAGATTGCTTATCGCAGGAATGATGGCCAATTCCTGCAGTGGCAACACATGGAATGCAGGCAGCTTTCACCCACTGTTGCTCTTTGCAGCCTCAGCCAGGAGACCAGGGGTGTTTGTCATTAGCACAGCATAGCATGTCTTCAAAACTGTAGTAGCCATATCCCCCTAGCACTTGGCAGAGGTACAGTGGAAAGTCAGCATAACTGGGCGGGGAAAAACAGGCACTGTAGCATAGCTGTCTGACCAGCCCCATGCATTCAAAATCATGGGTCAGGACCCCAAAATCATGAGGTTTTAAAAATATCATACATTTGGAATCTCTGTCTTTGCCTTCTGGTTTCTGAGCCTTTAGGTCACGGTCAGGACACGTGTAAGCTTTTCTCTGCAACCATAAGGGCTAGAACCTTATTTTTCAAAGAAAGATGAAATTCTCGGTCCATACAGTGATTCCAGTAGCTGGGCTTTAAGCAGACACCAAATATTGTGAGACTTGGCAACACCTCTCTGTACTCCCACAACAAGGAGCCCATTGTTCCTTATGTACTTTGCAAAGGGGGGAAGTCTCAGACTGGGGAATGAACTCCCCCAGGAACTAGGGACCATCCCAAACCTCCCCACCTTTAGCTGTAAGGCCCACATTTCTTTGACCAGGCCTTCCCTAACAAATACACAGCACCATATAGTTTAAAAAAAACAAAGCAAAACCAGACACTCCCTTGCACACGCTTCTCCCACTGGGGAGAGATGGGAGAACAAATAACACATGCTGTATGTTGAGCATGTTGTTCAATGCACGACTGGAAGGTGCCCAGATACTATGGTAATGAGAACCTATAGATTAGAACAGAGCTCAGCCAAGAGCTCTGCTCTGCCACGTGCACCCAGACTCAGCCCACGAACACTCAGGGAGAGTGGCCAGGCCCAGCTGTAGTGCTCCATGTTACACTCACAGCCCTCTTACCCGCTTTTCTCCAGCTTTCCTCTCCACAGAGCCAGTGGAGGGCTTGGAGCTGGGACACTTGTATTCTCACTGGTGCTTGTCACCTTCAGCGTGCTTGCCCTAGTCCTTTGTGATGGAGAATCCAGCTGGTTTGCACTTGCCTAGCAGGGCGTTCTGGTCCTTGCAGAGGAGCAGCAGATATCTGTCACTCAGCACTCAGCACTTGGCAGCACAAATGGGAATGACTGAGAGAGCAGGCCAGCAATCAACTGGCTCATCTTGGAGCTGAAGGGCAGCTTTTGTCCACCCACTCACTGACCCTGGGAGACTGATTGCTTCAACGCCTTCATGGCAACAAGTTAAAATTATGCTGGGGACTAAGGTTAATAATTCATCCAATTCACTGTGCAGCAGCCGGAATAAACCATGTGACAAAGGGCTCTTTGGCTGTAAATCCTCATTTAAAGGCCCATCCATACTCAGGGCTGCCCGAGTTCATTCACTTGCTGTCTGGCTCACCCCAACTGTGGGTGCAGATTGCATAGCTAGACACTTGTTTTCTTCCTCTAATGCTCTCCTTTTGCTCCTTAAGCCCAGGCCGTGTACTTGGGGTATCACCAAAACAGGCACAAGCAAATTAGGGGAAAGTTCCCTCAGCTGGAGTGTGCGTTTCCTGTAGCCCTGTGACTTGAACCTATCTGGTCTCTCAAGACAAGCTGTTTGACTGGGTCACTGCCTGGCTGGGAGCCCTCCAAGGGCACTAGAGACAGCGGAGTTGGTAGGAGTGCTCAGCCTCGCTCCTCAGCCGGCCCTTAGCTTGGAAAACAAAAGGTCTGTGAGGTGCTGGGAGTGTGGGAATGATGGCTCTGGAGCACAGGGTTTGGGGTGCCCAGCATGGCTCCTCGCATTGTAGGAGACTTTAGGCAAAAACAGCACAACGCCTGACAGCCACCTCCTCTGTCATGGGGCGTGGGAGGGTATTGGTTCAACCCTGCTATGCCTTATGGGGTTCTTACCTGAGCTGTCAGCAGCAAATCCTGGTCTGTTCAATGGGACATCCACTGAAAACTGCATCCCAATCCTTCCTAGCCTGCTCCCATGACCCTGCAGGGGAGCAGCTGGAATGGCTCTTGCTCCTCCTTTCCTGTTTCTCCCTAAGAGATGGTTGCCAGCCAGTGGGGATATTACTGGCAGCAACCCGGCAGGGCAGAGACAGAGCTGCTACTCAGAGTGTTCCTGGCCAGCACAGGTGGCAGGGGCAGGACGGAAGGTGGGGCACGGAATGGCACTGGAATAAATTGCCCAAGGAGGTTGTGGAATCTCCATCACTGGGGATTTTTAAGAGTAGATTAGATAAACACCTGTCAGGGATGGTCTAGATAATACTCAGTCCTGCCATGAGTGCAGCGGACTGGACTAGATGACCTCTCGAGGTCTCTTCCAGTCCTATGATTCTATGGTGGCCCTGAACCTGTGTGCCAGCATGCTGTAGGGGCACTGTTGCTGGAGGGGGTCTCTCCCTCTAGCGGAATGGCTGACTGTTCCTCCTGTGTCTCTCATCCATGTGGTGTCCATGAGGAGTGTTCCTCGGCCATTCTGCAGGGCCTTGTGCACACTGAGCGCTAATCAGCCCCTAGTTCCGTCAGCTGCAATTCCCATTGGGTTGTAGAAGGAAGACACCATATCCAGCAGAGCCGGGCTCTAGCTCAAGGGGACTATTTGACTTTTTACAGGTCTTTTGGAGGAGCCTTAGGGTGGAGGTCCTGGCTTTTTGAGTTCATTAAGCATCCCATGGCACTTCCTTCCTGCCCCCCAGAGTCAGGGTCTTTGCTGTGGTATCTAACCAGGGCAAGGCCACGATCTCTGCGTAAATGCCCCTGCAGTTTAGTAGGGTATGATCTCTCCACTTCCTGCCCTAACATGTTGTGTCATGACTGTGAATTGTGAAACACGTTCGGGGGTGCTGTGATGCCTACACTGTATGTGCAGCCATTTGTGTATCACTTTAAATGAGTAAAGAGCCTTGGGACACTGCTGAGGCAAGGCATTCTGGGGATGGGAGATGATATCTCTCTCAGCTCAGATCATGTCCTGCGCTCTCCATCGGTGCATGTTTTAACAAAGAGCGTTTTGGCAGCAGACTCGTGTACATGAGCTCTCCACGTGGTGTCTGCTATTCCTGCATTAACATGCTGGGATATTTTTATATATGAAGATAAAGACCTGGACTGCATCCTACATTCAAACAATACTCACCAAACACTGTATCACATTATTGGATCAATGTCTGCTGGAGCTAAAAGCCAAGTCCCTAGGTGCCTGTTAGATCAAAGCATGGGAGACTGTTTTTTCTTTCACGGACAACTTTATTCTTCTTACTCTCGAGCTTGGTCTGGGGTTTCCATATGCAACTGGCACCAGCTAGAGAGCTGTGATGCAGACCAAATGCTACAGGGTTTTATCAGCAGCAGTCTCCATTGGCAGGACTTGAGTTCATGTCTCACCCAGATTTCCAGAGAAGTTCTCTGTTGTGGTGAAACTCAAGCCAGCAATCACTGACACAATCCAGTGGCTGGAAGATGAAACTAAAATCAGGAGCGCACACAGGGAGGGTAACTAACCATTGGCACAACTCACCTAGGAATGTGGTGGATTCTCGAAGTTAAGACTGAATATTTCTTATATCCCACTCAGCCAGAAGTTATTGTGCTTGATACAGCA
The DNA here is from genome assembly GCF_009764565.3 of Dermochelys coriacea. Taxonomy (NCBI): domain Eukaryota; kingdom Metazoa; phylum Chordata; order Testudines; family Dermochelyidae; genus Dermochelys; species Dermochelys coriacea. The sequence continues at coordinate 115,911 of NC_050092.1, forward strand.
ATTGTTGGCTGAGTCTATGGCCTGGTTATGCAGGAAGTCAGACTTTAGGGCAAGAATTCTGACCTGCCAAAGATCACAAAGGTCTTTCCTGCCCTTAAAATCCTTGAATCTGTGTTAGGTGTTCTTCCCACGCTCTCTTGCAGTCCCATCCCAAGGAGCAGCCTTGCAGAGCAGGTGAGCCACATTATAAGTATGCTGAGCTGCTGTTCTGCTTTGGATCCCCAGTTCCCACCCAACATTACCACTTGGTCCAACCTGCCTCGGGGTTTCCTATATGCATTGTGTCACAAGGATGGAAGGATCCGTTCCCCTTTCTCAGCCTTTACTAGAATGTAATATCTGCCTTTCAGTAAAGCACCAAGGGAGGAGGGGGGTTATGCCCCCAAGATCAGTGTAGAAAGGGGATCCTACCTGGGTGAATCTTGTCCCTCCATGTGGCAGGGAGACGGGTATTATCAGCCTCCTCTACTGCTGGACATGAGCAGTAGTGTGGGTTGGGTGCCTCTGCGTTCCCTCAATTAATAGAGCCCAGGCAGTGGCTGAATTCACTTGCAGACCTGCTATGCACCAGGGAGCTGTGTGCAGAGCTGCAAGTGTACAGGGGCCAATGGAAAAGCACAGAACCTCTGTGTGGCCTTGTGCTTCTGGAGGAACCTGCAGCATTGCATTGCTGGAAGTCAGTTTGCCCCTTTGAACGGCCAAGTCGAGCACTTGTGTTCTGCAGTGCACTTGAGCAGTGTGACAGGTCTATTCCTGGGTCACAGGCTTCCCTCCAGCGTACTCTGGGGTAGATCAGCCAATGTCATGTCCTTGGCAGGTCATTGTTTGGGAAGGGTGACTACAGTTTCCTGTGTCTGTTCCCTCCTGCTGGGACTGCCTCACACAAATTCTTATCCTTCAGAGTTCAGTTTCTGCTCCAGGTGTCTGCACTGACTTTCCTCATCTGGCTGTATTTGTGACTGGATCCCATTGTCTGAATGAAAACAGTGCACTGGCATCTTCCAGAACTAGAGGGAGAGAGAAAACCATGAAAGCAAAGGGTAGGTCCAAACTCCAGGGAGAATCATGCGCTTTAGGGGGAAGCTTTGCTGTGCTGTAAGCTCGAGCTACAAAATAAGCTGAAAACCTTGTGTGAAAGAAAACTCCTCCTCTCCTAGCTTGAAGCCGTATGTGGCCCTCCCAGCTGGAATACTATTGGCCCCATCCTCATTGGCCAAAACCCTTCTTCCTTTATGGGAAGCACATTTCTTTGTTCTAACCAAAAGCCAAGGAGACAAGTTACGAAATACATCATCTACAGAAACTATTTTCGTCTGACTCATGCTTCATCCTGACTCCCAATGGACCTGGACATTGGGTATTGTTCTCTTCAAGTGCCCACATCCAGTGTCGTATGCATACCTCCATCACTGTCTTATGTTTAGCTTAATAACTTGAGCCACCACATCCTTGAAGAGAAAAGTCTGGCAGCCCGCAAACTGTTCCAGACCCCAGGGGATGAGACACAGGAAAACAGGAAGCCAATCCCAAACCCAAGGCCCCGGACTGTCGAGAACTCCAGGAGAACCATAACTGGGAGGAAAGACATTGAAGAATGACCCGAGGCCAAGAAGGGACCTGGGGGTTTGGGAAGAGAGGGCTGGGGGGGTCGGCGAAATAGGGAGCAGTGTTACGAGTGTGGGAATTGGGGCATATGGCAGCCCAGTGCCCCAACAGGGAAGAGCCTATGCAATGTAATCTGAGGGATCACAGGGAGCAATGTGGCCTAACTGGCCTGGTAGGGGGTCGCAGTGACCTCACATGGGTATACAAGATCAGTAAAAATGAATGGAATCAAAATCATAGCATTAGTAGATTCCGAGAGTGCTGTCATGCTGGTCTTGGGGAAGTTAGTGGGGCAAGACCAACTAACTCAGGCCAAAAACACAGGGGTAATGTGCATTCATGGCACCATAAATTTCTACCCCACAATCCCGGTACGGATTGAGATCCAGGGAAATACTACCAGGCTCCCCTACCTTGTCTTAATTGGTAGGGACTTCCCCAGATTTGAGAACTTACTCCCCCCAGTAGAGCCGGGGGAGGGTAGCAACCCCCAGGCTGAGACAGAGGCACCTACAGATAGCCTCACCCCAATGTTTGCCGAATTTGCCCCAGAGTTATTCTCATCCCCTGGAAAACCCCGAAAGTCTAGGTGGGAAAGGAGGGCAGATAAAAGATTAGGGACCAGGATTTTAACAGAGAACCAGAAAACCTCCTTTGTTGGTAGGTGAAGCCATTCAGGAGGCCAGGAGATCATTCAGGCCAGTGAGGACTCGGAGGCAGTTCCTAGCCCAAGTAGGGGCAACCCAGGGGGCGGAGTAGAAACAGCCTCCTGGAAATTAGGTCAGATTGGTACCGCAAGTGGGAATTTTGGGCAGGACCAAGCCAAAGACCCGCTATATGCAAATGTGAGGGAGGAGGTAGTGGAAGTCAATGGTTTACCCGTGGAAGGAAAGACCAAAGGCCCAAGGCCATATTATGTGCTCAAACATGATCTGTTGTACAGGATAGCGGAAATACGAGGAGAAGAAGTAGAGCAACTGTTAGTCCCACAGAAACACTCAAGGGCAGTACTAGAGTTAAGTCACAGTCATCTATTTGGGGGACATCTAGGAGTAGACAAGACACTGGAAAGAGTCCTAAGAAGGTTTTATTGGCCAGGAATACATGCAGAGGTCCAGCGCTATTGTGCCTTCTGCCCTGAATGCCAGCTGCATAGCCCCCAATCGCATTTGTGGGTCCCATTAGTATCTTTGTCTATTATTGAAGTCCCTTTCAAGAGGATAGCAATGTACATAGTGGACCCATGGGAAAGATTGTCCTGGGGCCACCGAAACGTACTAGTCATCCTTGACTACGCCGCACGGTATCCAGAAGCCATTCCTTTAAGAAACCCCACATCCAAGGCAATAGCAAAAGAACTACTCCAGGTTTTTGCTAGATTGGGTATCCCTAAGGAGATATTGACAGACCAAGGAACCATGTCAAAATTAATGAAAGACTTATGTACCCTACTCTGCATCCAGGCCATATAAATCTCAGTCTACCATCCACAAACAGATGGACTGGTCAAGTGGTTTAACCGTACCCTTCAAAGTATGATCTGGAAGGTGGTAGCACAGGACGGAAAAGACTGGGATACCCTTCTACCATATCTAATGTTTGCTATATGGGAAGTCCCCCAGGCATCCACTGGTTTCTTTCCCTTTGAACTACTATACAGACGCCACTCATGCGGAATATTAGATATTGCCAAGGAAGATTGGGAAGAACAACCCAACTCAGGAAAGAATGTCATTGAGCACATGACACAGATGAGAGAGCGAATAACTCCTATAGTATGAGAACATTTAGAAAAAGCACAAGAGGCCCAGTGAACATATTACAACCGTTGGGCAAAAGTACGGAGATTTCAGCTGGGGGAACGGGTAATGGTGCTAGTATTAACAGCAGAAAGCAAACTCTTAGCCAGCTGGCATGGACCATATGAGATAGTGGAAGCCATTGGGGAGGAGGACTATAAGGTCAGACAACCAGACTGCCGAAGGCCCAGAGCAAATCTACCACATCAACTTACTGAAGCCCTGACGTGACCGAGAGACGTGCCTGGTCATTTGGGGAGCCCAGACAGATGACCCACAGGGACAGGTGAAGATATCTTCTGAGTTAACTCCAGAACAATGAACAGAGGTCATTGATAGATCCAACAGAACCAGGACGTGTTCTGTACACAGCCAGGCCGTACAACACTGATCCAACATCATATTGTCACCAGTCCCAGAGTAAGGGTGACGATAAGACCGTACCAAATATCGGAAGCTAAAAGGGAAGAAATTAGGACAGAAGTGAAGAAGATGCTGGAACTTGGGGTTATTGAAGAATCCCACAGCCAGTGGTCCAGCCCTATCGTCCTAATCCCCAAGCCTGACGGCACCCTAAGGTTTAGCAACGACTTCCGGAAGTTGAATGAAGTATTACAATTCGATGCCTATCCAATACCACGCATTGACAAGCTCATTGATCAGTTAGGCAAGGCCCGATACCTAACCACTCTAGACCTGACCAAAGGATATTGGCAAATTCCCCTGGCCGAGAATGCCAAGGAAAAGACTGCCTTCTCTCCACCCGATGGCCTGTTCCAATACACTGTCTTCCCGTTCGGACTCCATTGGGCCCCTGCAACATTCCAACGACTTATGGACAAATTGCTGTGACCCCATGCCAAGTATACCACCACCTATCTAGATGACACAGTCATCCATAGCCCTGATGGGGAAACGCACCTTGGAAAAATAGAAGCGGTGCTAGACGCCCTGCGGAAGACTGGCCTCACTGCCAACCCTCTCAAATGCGTGATAGGACTAGTTGAGGCCAGATACCTTGGGTATGTAGTAGGAAGAGGTTTGGTGAAACCCCAATGGAACAAAGTGGAGGCAATACAAGGTCGGCCTCAGCCAGTTCTCAAAAAGCAGGTGAGAGCATTTTTAGGGATAGTAGGATACTATCAGAGATTCATCCCTCATTTCGCCACAAGAGCAGGGCCATTGATGGATTTGATAAAGGCTCAAGGCCCTGAGATAGTAGAAAGAAAAGGAGTACTTGTGGCACCTTAGAGACCAACAAATTTATTTGAGCATAAGCTTTCGTGAGCTACAGCTCACTTCATTGGATGCATTTGGTGGAAAATACAGTGGGGCGATTTATATAAACACACAGAGAACATGAAACAATGGGTTTTATCATACACACTGTAAGGAGAGTGATCACTTAAGATGAGCCATCACCAGCAGCAGGGGGGGAAAGGAGGAAAACCTTTCATGGTGACACGGCTGCTACTCTGAAACCTGTCATTATGCGAGATAGTAAAGTGGACTGATGTAGCAGAAGGAGCATTTGCAGATTTAAGGACAGCCCTTTGCTGCCATCCAGTACTCATAGCCCCAGACTTCAAGAAGGAATTCATCCTACAAAAAGATGCCTCAGAGGTAGGGCTAGGAGCCATCCTTTCGCAGATGGTAGGGGAGGAGGAACACCTGATCTTGCACTTCAGCTGGAAACTCCTCCCCAGGGAACAGAAGTACGTCGTTGTTGAAAAGGAATGTCTGGTGGAAAAATGGGCTATGGAGACTGTCCGCTACTACCTACTGGGGCGGCGGTTTACCCTCGTGACACACCACGCCCCACTCCAGTGGATGCACAGAAACAAGGAGAAGAACGCAAGAGTGACTAGGTGGTTCCTATCCCTGCAGCCCTTCCATTTCCGGGTACAGTATAGGGCCGGAAACCAACATGGCAACACTGATGGCCTATCATGACAGCACTCTCTCTCGTCCGAAGTAGCCCAACCCCCATGGTGTTGAGCGGGGGGGGCGGGGGGTGATATGTAGCTCCCACCCTGGGCCTCTCACAAATAGTTACCAGCATTGTGATACAGCATGGCCAGAGGGCAGCAGGAGAGTGTTAGAAGGGAGCCTTATTCCCTGTAGAGAGAAGAAAGTTTGCTATAGATTAATTAAAGCACCTGAAGGCAATTAAAAAGAAAAGGAGTACTTGTGGCACCTTAGAGACTAACAAATGTATTAGAGCATAAGCTTTCGTGAGCTACAGGTCACTTCATCGGATGCATACAGTAGAAAATATAGTGGGGAGATTTTATATACACAGAGAACATGAAACAATGGGTGTTACCATACAGACTGTAACAAGAGTGATCAAGAAAGGTGAGCAGGAGAGCGGGGCTGGGGAGGGAGACCTTTTGTAGTGATAATCAAGGTGGGCCATTTCCAGCAGTTTACAAGAACAGTAGGAGGGGAAATAAGGGGAAATAGTTTTACTTTGTGTAATGACCCATCCACTCCCAGTCTTTATTCAAGCCGAAGTTTATTGTATCCAGTTTGCAAATTAATTCCAATTCAGCAGTCTCTCGTTGGAGTCTGTTTTTGAAGTTTTTTTGTTGAAGAATTTGCCACTTTTAGGTCTGTAATCGAGTGATCAAAGAGATTGAAGTGTTCTCCGACTGGTTTTTGAATGTTATAATTCTTGATGTCTGATTTGTGTCCATTTATTCTTTTACGTAGAGACTGTCCAATGAAACCAATTAGAGCACTTGAAGCCAGTCACCTGATAAACCCCCCCTGCTTCAATCAGACAAGGGAAGGAGTTGAAGTAGAGTGGATTGGTGTTGGAGTAGAGAGCAGTTTGGAGGAGTTGAAGCAGAGTGGATTGGTGTTGGAGCAGAGAGCAGTTTGGAGGGAAGCAGAGGAGAGTTTGGAGAAGTGCTGCAGAGGGCTAAAAAGACCAAGACCCTACGTAAAGAGACACCTGGTTTGTGCAGAGGGAGGGCAGGAAACCCCATAAGCTGAAGGGAAGGAGAGGAAAGTAGCGCAGAGGAAGGAATTGCTAGTTCAAGCAGTTTACCGCTATGCCTAGGGCCCCTGGGCTGGGACCCAGAGTAGAGGGTGGGCCCGGATCCCTCCCTCTCTACTCCCCTCCTCTAGGACATTAGTGGGGCAGTTAATACTCCAGTTCAAGGGTGAGAAATGGTGCCCTGAACCCTCCCCAAGAAGAGAAAGCATGAGACCCATCAAAGTAGTGCCGGCAATTTGCCACAGTACTTAAAGTACGGATATCCTTATCAAATAGAAAAAATGCATATTTCATTACATCACAACAACCTTAACTCTGATCCAATGGGCTTTTTATATTATTTTTATAATATTTATTTTAAAATTATTATTTTAAAATGATTTTAATGTAATGTTATTCATCTGACAGTAAATTTGTTTGGTAAAGTACTTAGAACCGTTATTGCTTGGGAACATTTGCTTTCTGTGTAATAATAGGAAAGTCTATAATTTATCAACTTGAATGTCTGTGGACACATGTTTAAAGGTAACCCATATATCATTAATGAGTGTGTGTGCTCATTCGTGTGTGTAATTTGTTTCTTTTGCAGCAAGCTGCTGTGTATGTTTATATTTTGCGGTTACTCATGAGAGGATGGTATTTATTTTGGGTTGGAGTTGAGGCTGCCGTGATGAAACATGCACTTCTTTCTGTAGAAATGAATGCATTTCTACTCTGGCTATGTAGATTTATGACAGTCTTAACTATTCATTTCCTTATGAGTTAGTTCTTGGGTTTTGTAACAGATGCAGGTAATTGGCAGGTGCAGGGACAGTCTCTAGAAATGAAAGAGCATCCTCCTGGCTGCATTATCTTACGGCCACCTGCCTGTGACCTCCTGGGAAGCCAGCCAGTCAGGAATCAGCCAGAGGTTGAGGTTCCTGGCAGTACCCTTCCTCACGAAAGAGGAGCTGTATTGAAAGGTGACATGGAACTGGCTGCACTGGCACTATGGCACCAGGGATTTCCCCCTGCCAGGAGATCTCCAGAAAGTCAGCTCAGGCAGCTTTAAGAATGATTTGCACCACAGCAGGGGCAGAAAGCAGCCTCAGTGGGATGGAGAAGCTGGCCCCTCATGTACAGTGCTGCCCCTGCTGCAGTGAATGACCGAAAATGTCCATTGACATTTATGAGAGTTCATGACTCCTATTGAGATTCGCTTGAACAGAACTGCCCACCATAATTATTCACAGCAAAAATCGCTGCCAACTTTGCTTAATTTCAAACAGTTTTTCTCACATATTCACTAATGCCCAAGTCTCCATGGAGATGCAACCCTGTGGAAAATGTGAAGGGGTCATGACAAGCCATCACTGAGCTAAAGGGAGACAAAGGCCCAGTGTCCAAACAGGGGAGTTGTGAATGGCTTGTGAAGCCCTGCAGGCACAGTCGTGCAGGGCGGAGCTTTTCTTTGGAAGGACTGTGTAAGGAGAGCCATTTGGGCTCAGGCTCGCTAGTCCTTGTGAAGAATGCCCTGGAGGGTCTGGGGCACGCACTGATCCACAGTTGCCTGGGTGACCTTTTTCCTGCATGGTGACAGGTCTGAGCAGCTGTCTCAGCATCTTTCTTGTACAGGAGCAGTTGGGTGGCGCTAAAAACACTTCCCTTTGTCTCCTCAAGCTGTAGGAACCTACCCAGTTCATTCCTCAGACTCCCTCCTTTCCTCTTCCGTAGAGCTGGTGACTTGGACCCATGACTCCAGACTCTATGATGCAATCTGTGAGGTTGTAATTAGCACAGAAAATGAGCTAGGAAGAGGAAACAGGACAGGATTTAATTTTCAATTGAACAGTGAGTCAGAGTGTACATCCAGCATGTGAAACCTTCTTGACTCCGAGGAAGAAAGAAACCCCAGGCCTGAATCCCCATTGATGTTAGCGGGAGCAGGAATGGGCTCTAAAGCATCTACAGCAAAAGACACTGTAACTTTGCTTAGTTACCATCTATTTCCTTCAGTCCCAGCCAGTGCTCACTGAGGTAGTGGGATTTCACCATATGGTCATAATGAGCCAGAGGTAGACAGAGACAGGAGAACATCAAAGCAGCATTAAAAGACCACTCAACAGGGGCAGCAGAGCTGGGGAGGGGACAAGCTAGTGCCACCTTAATGGAAATATTGGGGGGCTGATCTTTTGTCCCCCACCCCTTGTATCGCTCCCCCTCATGTTCTGGGAGCAAACATTCCCTGTAAACAGTGAGAGGGTGGGGGTAAGAGCTACTCCAGAGTGGCTGGAGTAGCCACCGCAGTGCCTGGGGTCGGACTGACGACCAGACAGGAACCAGGTTGTTCTGCTGCTGCCAGGAGCAGCTACCTCCAGCAGTCAGTCTGAGATGGAAACTGCTGAGAGCCCCCTTCCCAGCATGCCGCCAGCTGCCCCCCACCCTGTCCTAGTAGCTCCCCTCGCTCCCTATGTGGAACACCCACCCTGACACCCCAACCTTCCCTGCTCCCCATACAGAGTACCTGCTCTGCCACCCTCCTATCCCTGACACCCAAACCTCCCTCCACTCCCAATATGGAGTGTGATGCTACTCCCCCATAAGGCTTTATGGAAATATGCTTATGAATGTATATATGACATAACTAGAATATGTTTTATGCTACATATGCCATGTAACATATCTCTGTAAAGGTTATGATCTACTGAATCTATTAATCCTATTTGTATGCATGTATCATTTTTGTAGTCGAAGTTATGAATATTGGCTGTGTACTGGCTTGATTTTTAGTAACCTTTGTAAAGCTTCTTGAGAAACGAATGTGCAAATCAAGAAGCACTTAAGAGGCAATAGATCTTGGAATGCTCCAATCCACATAAGAAGTCTACTTGAGGATGTTCAAGGTAGCATGTGACTCATGGCTGCTACCTGTAAAAAACTGAGTCATGTGTGGACATGTGACTTGCCCATGTGACTCCAAAACTCCATCTTGGAGCTGAACTTTGCGTAGGAGACAGTGGGGGGGGGGGGTCTCCACCCACAATAGAAAGTCTATTTAAACCCCTCCATTTTGTCAGCTGTCTAAAGAGAGAGCCTCTCCACCCCCAAGGATACCTGAAAGAAACTGGAACAAAGGACAGTAACTACAGGGGGTGTGAGTGATTGCTGGACCCAGACTAAAAGGAGACTAGTCTGTAAAAGGAAGCTTACTGAAACTGATGAGGTTTTATCTGTATACAGTTTTCTTAGACATAGACTTGTGTGTTCTATTTTATTTTGCTTGGTAATTCACTTTGTTCTGTCTGTTACTACTTGGAACCAGTTAAATCCTACTTTCTGTATTTAATAAAATCACTTTTTACTTATTAATTAACCCAAAGTATATATTAATATTTGTGGGCGGGGGGGAAACAGCTGTGCATATCTCTCTATCAGTGTTATAGAGAGCGAACAATTTATGAGTTTACACTGTATAAGCTTTATACAGGCTAAAACGGATTTATTTTGGGTTTGGACCCCGTTAGGAGTTGGGCATCTGAGTGTTAAAGGCAGGAACACTTCTTAGATTCATAGATACTAAGGTCAGAAGGGACCATTCTGATCATCTAGTCTGACCTCCTGCACAGCGCAGGCCACAGAATCTCACCCACCCACTCCTATGAAAAACCTCACCCATGTCTGAGCTATTGAAGTCTTTAAATCATGGTTCAAAGACTTCAAGGAGCAGAGAAGCCTCCCTCAAGTCAACCATGCCCCATGCTACAGAGGAAGGTGAAAAACGTCCAGGGCCTCTCCAATCTGCCCTGGAGGAAAATTCCTTCCCGACCCCAAATATGGCGATCAGCTAAACCCTGAGCATATGAGCAAGATTCACCAGCCAGATACCCAGGAAAGAATTTTCTATAGTAACTCAGATCCCATCCATCTAATATCCCATCTCAGGGGATTTGGCCTATTTACCCTGAATATTTAAAGATCAATTACTTACCAAAATCCCATTATCCCATCATACCATCTTCTCCATAAACTTATCGAGTAGAATCTTAAAACCAGATAGATCTTTTGCCCCCACTGCTTCCCTTGGAAGGTTATTCCAAAACTTCAGTCCTCTGATGGTTAAAAACCTTCGTCTGATTTCAAGTCTAAACTTCCTGGTGGCCAGTTTATACCCATTTGTTCTTGTGTCGACATTGGTGCTGAGCTGAAATAATTCCTCTCCCTCTCCTGTATTTATCCCTCTGATATATTTATAGAGAGCAATCATATCTCCCCTCAACCTTCTTTTAGTTAGGCTAAACAAGCCAAGCTCCTTAAGTCTCCTTTCATAAGACAAGTTTTCCATTCCTCGGATCATCCTAGTAGCCCTTCTCTGTACCTGCTCCAGTTTGAATTCATCCTTTTTCAACATGGGAGACCAGAACTGCACACAGTATTCTAGGTGAGGTCTCACCAGTGCCTTGTATAACGGTACTAAAGCCTCCTTATCCCTACCGGAAATGCCTCTCCTGATGCATTCCAAAACTGCATTAGCTTTTTTCACAGCCATATCACATTGGCAGCTCATAGTCATCCTATGATCAACCAATACTCCAAGGTCCTTCTCCTCTTCCGTTACTTCTAATTGATGCGTCCCCAACTTATAACTAAAATTCTTGTTATTAATCCCTAAATGCATAACCTTACACTTCTCACTATTAAATTTCATCCTATTACTATTACTCCAGTTTACAAGGTCATCCAGATCCTCCTGTATAATATCCCGATCCTTCTCCGAATTGGCAATACCTCCCAGCTTTGTATCATCTGCAAACTTTATTAGCACACTCCCACTTTTTGTGCCAAGGTCAGTAATAAAAAGATTAAATAACATTGGTCCCAAAATCGATCCCTGAGGAACTCCACTGGTAACCTCCCTCCAACCTGACAGTTCGCCTTTCAGTAGGCCGCCTTAACTTGCTTTTCAGTTAAGTCTGCAGCTTTGGGGCACATGGTTCAGACCCTGGGTCTGTGTTGGAGCAGATTGGTGTGTCTGGCTCAGCAAGACAGGGTGCTGGAGGCTCAAGCTGGCAGGGAAAGCAGTGGCAGAAGTAGTCTTGGCACATCAGTTGGCAGTCTCAAGGGGCTTTCTGTGATCCAACCCATCACACAGAGCACCTACCCTGCCCCCTCCTATCCCTAACAGGCCAACTTCCCCCCACTCCCCATACAGAGCAGCTATCCTGCCCCCTCCTATCCCTAACAGGCCAACTTCCCCCCACTCCCCATACAGAGCAGCTATCCTGCCCCCTCCTATCTCTAACATTCCAACCTCCCTTGCTCTCCATACAGAGCACCCGCCCTGCCCCTCCTATCTCTGACACCCTAACCTCCCCCCACTCCCCATATAGAGCACCCGCTCTGCCCCCTCCTATCCCCAACACCCAAACCTCCCCCCCCATACAGAGCACCTACCCTGCCCCCTCCTATCTCTATGTAACGATGCTGGTTCTGGTGGGACCCAACTGAGAGTGCCAATTCAGGACAAATTGCTTAAAGCAGGGCAGGTACAGCCCAACGCTGGGGTTTTTCCACCTCTAAGGCAAACCAAACCAGCCAAACAGGGAGGACTTTGGTTTTACCCCACTGGCTAACCACAAGTCACACAAGCAATTCCCTTTGACACTCTAGTTTCCCAGTATCACCACCAGTGCCACTCGTTATGGGGACAAATGGTTATGAAAACCAATGCCCCAGTAAAAGAAAAAAGGTTCTCTCGATCCCAAAGGACCAAGCCCCAGACCCAGGTCAATATACAAATTAGATCTTACCCACAAATCACACTGTTGCCAATCCTTTAGAATCTAAAATCTAAAGGTTTATTCATAAAAGAAAAAAGATATAGATGAGAGCTAGAATTGGTTAAGTGGAATCAATTACATACAGTTCTTGGTTCAGGCTTGTAGCAGTGATGGAATAAACGGCAGGTTCAAATCAAGTCTCTGGAGTACATCCACAGCTGGGATGGGTCATTCATTCCTTTGTTTCGAGCTTCAGTTTTAGCAAAGTCCTTCCAGAAGTAAGAAGCAGGACTGAATATCAGATGGAGGAGCTGCAGCAGCTTTTTATATTTTCTTGACATGTGGTCTGTCTTTCTTCATTCCAAAGACAAGCTGTCCCTCACATGGCATGGAAAAACCTCAGAGTTCTGTCCATAGGCATGTCCCTTCATGCCTTGCTGAGTCACAAGGTGTGTCTGCCTTCTCTCAATGGGTCAATTGTGGACCATCAAGCAGGCTAGGCAGAATTGACACTAACTAGTCTGGGGTGTCACCCAGAAGCACAGCATGACGGTATACAGACGTTTGAAATACAGACGATATAGAGCCAATACTTATAACTTTAAATACAAAAATGATATATGCATACAGATAACATAATCATAACCAGCCAACCATAACCTTGTCTTAGACAGCTTATTTGACCCCCTTTATACAAGATTTGGTGCCATTACAGGACCTTGGTTGCAACAATGATCTATATGGTCCCAGATTATGTCAATAATGTCACACACTAACACCCCAACCTTCCCTGCTCCCCATACAGAGCACTTACCCTGCCCCTTCCTGTCCTGATACCCAAACCTCTAACCGCTCCCCAAACAGAGCACCCGCCCTGCCCCCTCCTATCCCTGTCATCCCAACCTTCCTCCGCTCCCCAAACAGAGCACCCACCCTGCCCACTCCTACATCTGACACCCTGTTGCCCATGCAGAGCAATCACCTGGGGATGGGAGGGCTATTTTGTGGCCCTGTTGAACTGGCTATGCACAGAGGAGGTAGAGGCTTATCCATCACCCTCCAAACCTGCCAGTGTGTAACATGAGTAATACAATTGTGTGACACGTGATCAGAATGCAGAACACTGGGGGTCTGGTTGCTCTGCCTCTCTCTAAGTGGATAACCTGTTGGAAGGACACTTTCACTCTGTTTTTTTAAAAGGATTCTAGAAAAACAGCCCTTTAAGTGGGTACTTGGCAGGGTTTGTACCTGGACTTTCAGCTCCACCACACAGTCCTCTACCACTTGAGCTAAAGATTAACCTCTGTATGGAACAGCCACTAGGAGAAATGTCAGCAGGTTACACAACCGTTTGCTAGACAGCAGTGGAGTTTTGGAGATCTGGAATCCTGGGTGGTTTAGTCATGGGGGTACAGACAAGAGAGGCAAGCACATAGATTTCAGAGTAGCAGCCGTGTTAGTCTGTATTCACAAAAAAGAAAAGGAGTACTTGTGGCACCTTAGAGATTAACAAATTTATTTGAGCATAAGCTTTCATGAGCTACAGCTCACTTCATCACCGAATGCATCCGATGAAGTGAGCTGTAGCTCACGAAAGCTTATGCTCAAATAAATTTGTTAGTCTCTAAAGCACCTAGATGGATCACATTCCAGAAGGCAGTGTGGCTGGATAGATGAGCTTTATGTTCGCCATATAAGAGACAGGAGGTCTACTCCCAGACCTTCCTGAAGTGACTTTGTGCAACCTCTCTGTTAACATATGTGTGAAGTAGAAGGAATGATACTTGACTGCCTCCCAAGATAGAGGTCTGAGGCTCTGAAGTGCACAGATATATAAACAGCCGGCAGAGGTAAGAGTTGAATTCATGGCTCCTGCTTCCAAGCTCAGTGCACTGTCCCCTAGACTACAGGGTACTTGGATAAGCTTGTTCTTTCTTCTCCATCGTGGACTGTCACCTGGTTTAGGCAGAAGAGCTGAGCTGCAGAACACTGCAAAGTCTGGTAAAGTTGAGAAACCTGGCTGCAGGGCAGCCATACATCAGGCCCTTTCTCTGGTTTGGTAAGAAGCAAGCGCACTATCCAGTGTTTGTCACATGTCAGGAAAACTTGGTGCAAAGATTGCCCTGTAGAGGATCAAGGAGAAGTTGGCCCTGTCTAGCCAGATGAGAGCTCCTGACAGTTGGCTGTGTAGACCAGACCTGGCTGCTCTCTGTTCAAACCACCATCCTGTCACTGCTTTTGGGTTTTGTAACTGTTTGCTTAACACTGTTTGCTTAACACTAATTACAAATCATCTCTAATCTGACAGATAATCTAGAGGAGCTATTATCACTCTGGGCACAAACTTCCTGCTGCTGCTGCTGCATGTACAGATAAAGTTCTCCTGAGAACTTGATATTGCAGCATTAATGATAAGCCCTCAGGCAGGGACTCTGCCTTTCTTTTCCCCTGGAGACACATGCACACCTGGGACAATGTATGAATATACAGTGCTAATTACCTGGGAACATATCATCCTTTGGGAGGGAGGGGCAGTTCATTTAATGCCCCTGGGGTTTTCAATGCCTTATTAAAGAAAAGGGGTTGTCTGTACTTTCTGTCTAGTCAGTGTCTTGTGTCCTGTTTATTCATTGTTTGCCTGTGTTTATGAGGGTCTTTCCAGCTGCAAAAAGAGAAAAAGCATTTAAAAAATTGGGACATTGAATTGTCAGCCCCCTGCCTGTGGCCTCACAAACATATTTTCCTGTTTATAAAGATGTTTTTCTCTCACATGTTTCAATGTGAGACCTGCACAGGGACTCCAGGACTGGGGTATTACCCCAACTCCTTGTTACTAGCTATCAGATTGATAGTGTCCTTTGCACAAAGAACAGGGCTGGGAAGGATAAGACCCAATGTTTCTGGTGTGCCCCGGGCCTATGTTCTCCCTCTCCATTTGCATGCCATGCACTGTGTTTGATTGGATTGTAAACTTTTTGGGGGGTGCCTTGGAGAATAGCTAAAACATTCTGGGAACTGTAAGGCAATAATAACCATCTCTTGGTTGAACCCTGCTGTGGTCTCTTGCAGATTCATAGCTTGGCCCCTGGGCAGAAAGCTGGGTGTGAGGGACAAGGTGAGATTGAACACTCCACCCAATCCTGTGCTGGAAACCTTCTATGCTACTCACAGCAAGGATCCAAAGGAGGTGAGTTCCTTCTCCCTCTCCCAGCCCCTTGTCTTGGGGCTCTTTCTTATCACTGTCTAGCTGGAATTTCATTGAACTAAACTTTCTGGCCAAAGTTCTCAAATTTGGCAGCATAAAGTTCAGCAACTCCATCTGTATTTAGAGCCTCAGCCAAGCAGCCATGTCCCCAGAGGTGCTGAGCATCTGTCTGACTGCAGTAGGAGCTGGGAGCACCAAGCACCTCTAAAAGTGTCATCAGAAGCAGCTCCCAGTTGCACACACAGGGACGATCGCTCTGGTGCATTCAACAGCTGGAGCTTAGGGGAGTTATGAGGAGGATGCCAGACTCTCTCTAGAACTCCAGGGGCAAGGGCGCTGCTACCCCAAAAAGAAAAATGTCTTGTTCTAATATCAACTCCTGTTCCTTGTTCATCTGTCTTTAAACATGGCCTCTTTGTGTGTATTTCTGCATTACTTGTCAAACACCCCATGACAAATCAGGATCTCTCAGACACTCTGACACTGTGCCAGTTACTGCAGCCCAGCTAGTTCAGCCTGCAGACTCCGCTCGACAGCTACTCTGCTCAGTGATGTCATGTGCTGCTGTGAAGCCTGTGAGTTTGGAATCATTCTTACTGGCAGGTACCACAAGCCAGTGTCCTGGGTATCATCATC
Source organism: Dermochelys coriacea (assembly GCF_009764565.3). Taxonomy (NCBI): domain Eukaryota; kingdom Metazoa; phylum Chordata; order Testudines; family Dermochelyidae; genus Dermochelys; species Dermochelys coriacea. The sequence goes on from NC_050092.1 coordinate 131,916, forward strand.
ACACCCAATATGGAGCTGTGGGATTTCTCTGCTGGAGATGAGGAGATGGTGACCTGGCAGGGCAATTTCTGGTGCTCTTGGCATGGGTTCTACTGCTGGGCAGAATTCTCCAACAGCTGGAGGTTCTAAGAGCAGTATCCAGAGTTCTAATTGTTCCTGCTCTCAAGGAGAGCATTGGAAGGGAGTTGAAACCTCATGCTTTGGGATTTAAATCTATCTATGAGGGATTAGCATGTGATCTGTGTAGAGTGCGATTATCCCACCCCGCCTGTTGTGGGGTTTCGTCCCCCTTCTTCAAGTATCTGGCCGCTCTTGGATGCAGGATACTGAACTAGATGAACCCGGGGTCTGATTCAATCTGGCAATTCCTATGAAAAAGCACACCACCCACATGGATGTGTTTCACCTCCTTGCACTATAGCATGATCTTCACCATGCCGCTGGTGCTCAGAGGGCTGAGCGACCAGGACAAAGTCATGCAACAATCCCGTGACAAAGTCCAGAACAGAATGCAGAACTCTTGACCCCCAACAACCTGGCCAGCCTTCCCCTGCTAGCAATGGGAAGTGCTGAGGTTTCATTTCAGATCCAGAATGACAAAGGCCCTTTGTAACAGATTGGGTCCAAAATAAACAGCCAGAGGAGAGCCTCAGAGGCATGGAGACCCTAAACAAGAAAAGAAACAGGAAAACAAAAGGTAAACAATGGGTGAAATCCTGGCTTTCCTGAAGTCAGCAACAAAACTCCCTTTGCCTTCAGTATGCCTGAATTCCCCCCAGTGTGGTTAAATGGCAGGACTCAAAAGGTTATCTGAGCCAAGAATGGAAATCCAGCCAATAGAACGGGATCAACTATGGCAGATGAAATATGTAGTGGAGAGTAGGAGTCTAAGAATGACTTTGAAAAGCAAATAGCTAAAGGTATAAATACGAATATGTTCGTTAGGTTTTCCTGAAGCAGAAAACCTGCAGGTGAATCAGTGGGTTCATGGGACCATGAGGGAGAAGGGCATCGCAGAGACGCTAATGGTGGCTTTGCATGTCAGGAAAGCATTAAACTGATGCCCTTGTTGCCCTTTGTGTGCCCTCTGACGTGGCAGGACTGCAGCGCAGAGCTCCCCAGTTCCTGGTAGAAGGGGTTGCTGACCAAGGAAACAGCTTGAGAGCACTGGCAGTCCAGGCCCTTTCAGAAAGGTGTCCTGATTTTTCATACCTGCTATCTAGTCATCTTACTTTTACCCCTCTGCAAGGTGGGAGATACCCTGAACAGCACAGCCAAGGGGCCCTGCCATAGTAGACAGCAGCAGCACCCACCCTCTGCCCATGGGCTTACTAGAGAAAGAGAGCCTACCACCTCACCACAGTTGAGTTTGGAGGTATGCTTGTCAGGTTATAAAGATGAAGTGCTGCCAGGGATTGAGGGGTGCTAGAAAGAGGTGCTGGAACAAATTAGTGAATTAGAAAGCAACAAGAGAAAGGTATAACATGGCCCAGAGGTTGGAAATTGAAGCTAGACAAATAGAAATAAGGCATACATTTTCAACAGAGGGTAATTAACCACTGGGTGATCTAGGTGTGGTGGATTCTCTATTACCTGAAGCCTTTAAACCAAGACTGGATGTATTTCTAAAAGATACACTTTAGCACAGACAGAGGTATGGGCTTAATGCTGAGGTTACAGAGTGAGGGTCTGTGGCTTGTATTAATGCAGGGGGTTGGACTAGGTCAGTGGTTTCAACTTTCTTTCATTTATGAACCCTACAAAATTTTGAATGAAGGTGCAGACCCCTTTGGAAATCTTAGACATAGTCTGTGATTCCCCAGGGGTCTGCAGAGCACAGGTTGAAAATCACTGGACTAGATGATCACAGCAGTCCTTCTAACCTTAAAATCTGTGAAGCTACGAGTCTGAACCCAGATTCCTTGGCTGTTTTCCAGGGGCAGCTGATCAGCTTATCCAAGCAGTGTGACTTGCCCGCCAGAAAGGTGGAGAGGTGGTTCCGATACCGGCGGAACCAGGACAAACCCAGCCTGACTACAAAGTTCTGTGAGGCCAGGTGAGTGCTATGGACAGAGGCCTTGGGTCACTTCAACCTTCCAGCAGGGTCTGAGCTCTACAGCCTGTGCACCGCCTCCCAGCATCGCCATGGTCCCAGCTGGAATGTGCCGTTCCTGCTGCTCCTCTGCTTCTCCTCCCCCTGTGCTGCCTCCCTACCCTAAATCAGAGGCCTCTCTTTTCCCTCCACCTTCAGCCCCTGGACTGTCTCCTTGGTCCTATCTCCTCCTATGCCTGCCCTCCTCATTCCTTCTGATCCCTACCTGCCCTTACATTCCTTACCTTTAAACAGGCTTGTTACCCAGGGTTTTCAGAACCCAAAGCAGGGGTAACTTAACTGTTTCAACCTTCCAAGGGGAGCAGTGGGGGCAAAAGGCATATCTGGCTTGAAGACTAAGCTTGATAAGTTTATAGAGGGGATGGTATGATGGGATAGCCTAATTTTGGCAATTAATTGATCTTTGATTATTAGTGGTAAATATGCCCAATGGCCTGTGATAGGATGTTAGATGGGGTGGGATCTGAGTTACTACAGAGAATGCTTTCCTGGGTGTCTTGCTGGTGAGTCTTGCCCACATGCCCAGGGTTTAGCTGATTGCCATATTTGGGGTCGGGAAGGAATTTTCCTCTAGGGCAGATTGGCAGAGGCCCTTGGGATTTTTCACCGTCCTCTGCAGCGTGGGACATGGGTCACTTGCTGGAGGATTCTCTGCACCTTGAAGTCTTTAAAACACGATTTGAGGACTTCTGTAGCTCCGACATAGGTTAGGGGTTTATTATAGGAATGGGTGGATGAGATTCTGTGACCTGCGTTTTGCAGGAGGTCAGACTAGACGATCATAATGGTTTCTTTTGACCTTAAAGTCTATGATTCTATGATTCTAGGTGGCCCCACCAGTTTACATCAGCAGATAATGTGGCCCAAAGAGCTCAGCTCCTGCATCCCTTTGTTTCAATGTGATTGGTCAGTGCTCAGCAATTGTAATTCCACCAACGCCCCTCTGAAACTGCTGTGTATAAATCAGCTCAATTACACAGATGACAAAGCTGAGGCACAGGGTGGTCAAGGCAAAAGCTGGGTTCCTCAGGTTTTGGGCGCCCAAGTTTAGACAGCAAAGATGTCTCAAGCTGGGCACGCAAAAATGTAAGTCCCCAAAATCAGAGGTTCTGGGCAACAACTGCTTCCACTGGCTTCACTGGAAGGAGGCTAGAGAGGGATTGTCACAGCACTGGTCTTGCATGTGATGCTTCTCATCCCGTGTCTGCATCAGTTGGTGACATTCTCTGAGGGTCAGACTAGATGATCAGAATGGTTCCTGGACATTGCTGACTCCATGAAACATTTTGTAGAAAACAGTTCTGCCTGGGTGCCCAGGAAGGGGAGCTAGAGGACCTAGTGGGCTGTTCCCATGTCTAACGTCTCTGATGCACTGACCAGTCTGAACATGTTCAGTGTACTTGCCCAGGGGCTGAGGCACTCCATACCCTTGGGTGCCCATCTCTTGCAGGCAGGGGCTGGGAGCTGAAGCTCTTGTACATAACACACTGGATCTCTACCACCACGCAGGGGCTGATGCCAAGCAGCAATTTCCATGCATAGGAGGAACAGAAAAATAAGGGATCAAAAATAAAGGAACAGATCCAGTGAAATCCCCATAGTCTCTGCTAATTCCATTCCACTGAGCCCAGCTGACATGCCAGGAGTCTCACACTGCTAAAAGGCTGCTTTGGCCAGGGATCACGGCTGCTGAGCGGGTGTGGTCCTTGCATATGTCAGGGTCAGAGAGAGGGAAAAGCCCTGGTTTGAAGCCTGTTGCTACTGGCATAAAAATATCCCAGTTCCCCTATAGTCATTCCCTCCTCCAATCCCAGAGATGTGTTAGACTGGGCTAGTTACCATATAGAGGAACAGGACTGTGGCAAGTGATAAGGAATTGGGATGGAGGTATCTTGACAAACACTTAGCACCTGAATATTTGGAATGAGGGAATTAAATGTACCTGTGTCACTGCAAGAAGTGGGGTGAAATCCTAGCTCTAATGACATCAATGGGAGTTTTGCCATGGACTTCACTGGGTCCAGGATTTCTCCCTGGGACTGGAACCCTGGAGAGATGGGTTGTATTTCCAGTGCTTATTCTCTGGGTGATCGTGGGCAAGGCATTTACCCACTCTTTGCCTCAGTTTCCCCATCTGTACAGTGGAGATGATACTTTCCTATCTCTTATGAGGTTGAGCAATTACTGTTGTAAAGTTCTTGGAGATCCTTGAATTGAAAGTGCTAGAGACATGCAAAGTACAACTATAATTTGTAGCATCTGGATGAGCATCTGATACCACCATGGCCCATGTGCCTTTGACAATGTCACTGTTTGAATGAATGTCTGGCTGACACTGGAGACAGAGTTGCAGCCTGACCTCTGATGGAGTTCTAACGTGCTTTGTTTTCTTTGTTTTAGCTGGAGGTTTACATTTTACTTCATTTCTTTCTTCACTGGACTTGCTGTTCTGTATGATGTGAGTATATAAGCATGCCCACTTGGGTCAGCTGAAATGGTAGATATTATAATTCAGACAAATATCCACTTGGACCTGAGTTTACACATCTTCCACAACTCACATCAGCCACTAGATGGTAAACATGTTTGGTCTTGAATAATCTCCAGCTTGGATGTGAAACGATCCCTAGCAGATTGTCAACCCCCGAACCACTCATTCCCCTCTGTAATCATTTAGTGATATAGAAGGATGTGCACAGACAACCTTAACTCTAACATCTCCTAACTTTTGAGTGCTTGACTTTGCAACCTTAATGTTATTTTCATGTGGTTTTTGTTGATGAAATGTCTTATGTTTCTAAAACCATATTGAGCCCCACATGGGTCAGCAGCAGGGTTAGGACTTCTAGATCCATAGCACACACCTCTGCCATGTGAGCTAATGGACAGGAGTAGTAGATCGTCAACCTCTACTTGGACTACACTAGCAGGGATGAGACACACACTTGGCCAGTGGGAGTCAGAGATATTTGCTGACAGCAGAAGAATGGTGAGACTCAGGAATCCTGGGTTCATTTTCACGTTCTAGAGGAGCGTGTCCTCTAGTGTTTACAGAGTCTTCTGCTTCCCTCCAGCCTGTGCCTGATCATAGAATCATAGAATCACAGAATATCAGGGAAGGGACCTCAGAAGCTCATCTAGTCCAACCCCCTGCTCAAAGCAGGACCAATCCCCAACTAAATAATCCCAGCAAGGGCTTTGTCAAGCCTGACCTTAAAAATTTTGAAGGAAGGAGATTCTATCACCTCCCTAAGTAACGCATTCCAGTGTTTCACCACCCTCCTGGTGAAAAAGTTTTTCCTAATATCCAACCTAAACTTCCCCCACTGCAACTTTAGACTATTACTCCTCGTTCTGTCATCTGCTACCACTGAGAACAGTCTAGATCCATCCTCTATGGAACCCCCTTTCAGGTAGTTGAAAGCAGCTATCAAATCCTCCTTCATTCTTCTCTTCTGCAGACTAAACAATCCCAGTTCCCTCAGCCTCTCCTCATAAGTCATGTGTTCCAGTCCCCTAATAATTTTTGTTGCCCTCAACTGGACGTTTTCCAATTTTTCACATCCTTCTTATAGTGTAGGGCCCAAAACTGGACACACTACTGCAGATGAGGCCTCACCAACGTCGAATAGAGGGGAACGATCACGTCCCTCTATCTGCTAGAACTGCCCCTACTTCTCCTTCCCAAAATGCCATTGGCCTTCTTGGCAACAAGGGCACACTGTTGACTCATATCCAACTTCTCATCCACTGTAACCCCTAGGTCCTTTTCTGCAGAACTGCTGCCTAGCCAGTCAGTCCCTAGTCTGTAGCGGTGTATGGTATTCTTCCGTCCTAAGTGCAGGACTCTGCATTTGTCCTTATTGAACCTCATCAGATTTCTTTTGGTCCAATCCTCTCATTTGTCTAGGTCCCGCTGTATCCCATCCCTACCCTCCAGCATATCTACCTCTCCTCCCAGTTTAGTGTCATCTGCAAACTTGCTGAGCGTGCAATCCACACCATCCTCCAGATCATTAATGAAGATATTGAACAAAACCGGCCCCAAGACCGACCCTTGGAGCACTCCACTTGATACCAGCTGCCAACTAGACATGGAGCCATTGATCACTACCCATTGAGCAGGACAATCTAGCCAGCTTTCTATCCACCTTATAGGCCATTCATCCAGCACATACTTCTTTAACTTACTGGCAAGAATACTGTGGGGGACTGTGTCAAAAGCTTTGCTAAAGTCAAGGAACAATACGTCCACTGCTTTCCCCTCATCCACAGAACCAGTTATCTCGTCATAGAAGGCAATTAGATTAGTCAGGCATGACTTGCACTTGGTGAATCCATGCTGACTCTTCCTGATCACTTTCCTCTCCTCTAAGTGCTTCAGAATAGGTTCATTGTTGACCTGCTCCATGATTTTTCCAGGGACTGAGGTGAGGCTGACTCGCCTGTAGTTCCCTGGATCCTCCTTCTTCCCATTTTAAAGATTAGCACCACATTAGCCTTTTTCCAGTCATCCGGGACCTCCCCCGATCGCCATGAGTTTTCAAAGATAATGGCCAGTGGCTCTGCAATCACAGTGACTCTGCAATCTGCCAACTCCTTTAGCACTCTCAGATGCAGCGCATCCAGCCCCATGGACTTGTACTCGTCCAGCTTTTCTAAATTGTCCCGAACCACTTCTTTCTCCACAGAGGGCTGGTCACCTCCTCCCCATGCTGTGCTACCCAGTGCAGTAGTCTGGGAGCTGACCTTGTTCATGAAGACAGAGGCAAAAAAAGCATTGAATACATTATATTTTTCCACATCCTTTGTCACTAGCTTTCCTCTCTCATTCAGTAAGGGGCCAACACTTTCCTTGACTTTCTTCTTGTTGCCAACATACCTGAAGAAACCCTTCTTATTACTCTTAACATCTCTTGCTAGCTGCAACTCCAGGTGTGATTTGGCCTTCCTGATTTCGACCCTGCATGCCAGAGCAATATTTTTATACTCTTCCCTGGTCATTTGTCCAATCTTCCACTTCTTGTAAGCTTCTTTTTTGTGTTTAAGATCAGCAACGATTTCACTGTTAAGCCAAGCTGGTCACCTGCCATATTTACTATTCTTTCTACACATCGGGATGGTTTGTCCCTGTAACCTCAATCAGGATTCTTTAAAATACAGTCAGCTCTCCTGGACTCCTTTCCCTCTCATGTTATTCTCCCAGGGGATCTTGACCATCAATTCCTTGAGGGAGTCAAAGTCTGCTTTTCTGAATTCCAGGGTCTGTATTCTGCTGCTCTCCTTTCTTCCTTGTGTCAGGATCCTGAACTCGACCATCTCATGGTCACTGCCTCCCAGATTTCCATCCACTTTTGCTTCCCCTACTAATTCTTCCCAGTTTGTGAGCAGCAAGTCAAGAAGAGCTCTGCCCCTAGTTGGTTCCTCCAACACTTGCACCAGGAAATTGTCCCCTACACTTTCCAAAAACTTCCTTGATTGTCTGTACACCACTGTGTTACTATCCCAGCAGATATCAGGGTAATTGAAGTCTCCCATGAGAACCAGGGCCTGCGATCTAGTACCTTCCACTAGTTGCCGGAAGAAAGCCTTGTCCACCTCATCCCCCTGGTCCGGTGGTCTATAGCAGACTCCCACCATGACAGCACCCTTGTTGCTCACACTTCTAAACTTAATCCAGAGACTCTCAGGTTTTTCTGCAATTTCATACCGGAGCTCTGAGCAGTCATACTGCTCTCTTATATACAGTGCAACTCTCCCACCTTTTCTGCCCTGCTTGTCCTTCCTGAACAGTTTATATCCATCCATGACAGTGCTCCAGTCATGTGAGTTATCCCACCAAGTCTCTGTTATTCCAATCACGTCATAATTACTTGACTGTAGCAGGACTTCCAGTTCTCCCTGCTTGTTTCCCAGACTTCTTGCATTTGTGTATAGGCACTTGAGATAACTCGCTGATTGTCCCTTTTTCTCAGTATGAGGCAGGAGCCCTCCCCTCTCGCCCTCTCCTGCTCGTGCTTCCTCTTGGTATCCTATGTCCCCACTTACCTCAGGGCTTTGGTCTCCTTCCCCTGGTGAACCTAATTTAAAGCCCTCCTCACTACGTTATCCAGCCTGCTTGTGAAGATGCTCTTCCCTCTCTTCATTAGGTGGAGCCCATCTCTGCCTATCACTCCTCCTTCTTGGAACACCATCCCATGGTCAAAGAATCCAAAGCCTTCTCTCCGACATCACCTGCATAGCCATTCGTTGACTTTCACAATTCGACGGTCTCTACCCAGGCCTTTTCTTTCCACGGGGAGGATGGACAAGAACACCACTTTCGCCTCAAACTCCTTTATCCTTCTTCCCAGAGCCACGTAGTCTGCAGTGATCTGTTCAAGGTCATTCTTGGCAGTATCATTGGTTCCCACGTGGAGAAGCAGGAAGGGGTAGTGATCCGAGGGCTTGATGAGTCTCGGCACTCTCTCTGTCACATCGTGAATCCTAGCTCCTGGCAGACTTCTCGGTTTTCCCAGTTGGGGCAGCAGATAGATGACTTAGTCTCCCTGAGGAAAGAGCCCCTGATCACCATCACCAGCCTCTTTCTCTTGGGAGTGGTGGTCGTGGAACCCCCATCTCTAGGACAGTGCATCTCATGCCTTCCAATCGGCAGAGTCTGCTTCTGTTCCCTTCCCTCAGATCTATCATCTGGTCCACTCTCTGCATTAGTACCTGTGGAGAGAACATGAAAACGGTTGCTTACCTGTGTCTGCGTTGCTGGTACATGGACGCTCCCCTTTCTTCTTTTGGAGGTCACATGCTGCCACATTTCTTCACTGTCCTCCTGTCCCCGCTGTGCAGCCTGCTCTGAATCTTCAGAACATTGTGTCCGTAGAAGCATATCCTGACGTCTGTTCAGGAAATCTTCAGTTTCTCTTATGCAACAGAGCGTCGATACTTGTTTCTCCAGAACTTGAATCTTCTCTTCCAATATGCAGACCAACTTGCACTTTGTACAGACAAAGTCGCTTCTGTCCTGTGAAAGAAAGACAAACCTGGCACATCCAATGCAGGTCACAACAGCTGAACACTCCCCATCCATATTACCTTCCTTCTACGAGCTTCCTCAGGAATTGTAGTAACTACTTAGAGAAGCCGGCAAGATGTAAGCCTCAGTGGGCTTTCCCCAGGCGAACTTCCAGGCAAATTCCCTCTGTTTGCCTCTCTGCTGTTTGCCGCTCAGCTGGTTCGCAGCTGACTGGCTTTTTATAACACTCAGGCCCACTCAAGGCTCACCTGGAACAAAGCACTCCCAATTCACACTTTTCAAACAACCAATCAAGCACACGGTCAAACTGTCAAACTGTCCCCGCAACAGACACTCAGCACCAACACACCTCCCTACTGCAGCCCTTAGCCTACCTCCTCTCAGACAGATCCCAGGCAAACTCCCTCTGTTAGCCTCTCTGCTATTCGCCGCTCAGCTGGTTCGCTGATCTTACCTCGCACCTCCATAGCTCTAGTCCATGTCCCTTTCTGATCCTATACACACGCATAGACTCTTATTGCTGCTTCTCACCATTCCCTCTGCAGGTTCTCTACCTCCTGCTGTCTCTAACCCTCACCAGTTTAGTCCTCCCTCCTCACCCTTCTCAAGCTGCTTCCTCCATCTCCTCCACTTTAGCATTAGCAGGGGCCACCGAGAGTACAAGAGAGACAGTTTCCCTACTCTCAGTTCTGGCACCAGCGTCAAGAAGAGCAACTACGGAGAAAGTCCTGCTTAGCTCTCCCGCCTGGGATGGAGCACGTCTGTGACTCTGTGGGATGGCACATTGACACATGCTCAGTCTGGTCAGCTCTAAGAGAATGCTCAGTCCAGACAGATTATTTGGAGAATTTAGCTGCCAATGTAACTAGTCTCAGCTGAGGATGTGCAACCTGAGATTTTTCACAGACTCTTTGCTTCGCCAAGTCTGGTATGATTTTTCATGGAGATAGCAAAAAGCACCTTCCTGACACCAGGATGACCCTTCACTGTCTAATTTCACAGAAGTGCTAGAGCATCGCAATAAAATGGTTATAAGAATATTTTTAAGATGTGAAAAACATCATATTTCCCCATCACCTCATTCTTGGAAATGGCTGGACTTTTTTAGCAGAAACTTTCCCAAAATATTCCGCCGGAAGCAGAAACTCGGCACGGGAAATTTCAGCTGGAACAGTTAACAATTGGCAAAGTTACAAGCAACTGAAAAAAAGTCTTAAAATGAAATGTGTCAGGCAACCTTAACTATAGGTGGTGCAATCAGCTCTGCCCATAATAAAACATGACCATGTATAATGGGAACAGGCCCAATTGTCACATTCTGGGGTGTAATTCAGACCAGTGATGGGTTGTCTCGCCACCTGCCCCACAATGCTTTGCTCTTGTAGCTCCCACCCTGGGCCTCTCACAAATAGCTACCAGCATTGTGATACAGCATGGCCAGAGGGCAGCAGGAGAGTGTTAGAAGGAAGCCTTATTCCCTGTAGAGGGAAGAAAGTTTGCTATAAATTAATTAAAGCACCTGAAGCCAAGTAAAGCACCTGAAGCCAGTCACATGATAAAAAAACCCTGCTTCAATCAGACAAGAGGAGGAGTTGAAGTGGATTGGTGTTGGAGCAGAGAGCAGTTTGGAGGGAAGCAGAGGAAAGTTTGGAGAAGTGCTGCAATGGGCTAAGACCAAGACCCTAGGTAAAGGGACACCTGGTTTGTGTAGAGGGAGGGCAGGAAGCCCCACAATCTGAAGGGCAGGAGAGGGAAGTAGCCCAGGGGAAAGAACTGCTAGTTCTAGTGGTTTAATGCTATCCGTAGGGCCCCTGGACTGGACCCGGAGTAGAGAGCGGGCCTGGGTCCCTCCCTCTCCACTCCCCTCCTCTAGGACACTAGGGGGCAGTTAATACCCCAGTTCAGGGGCAAGAAACGGTGCCTTAACCCCTGCCCCCAAGAAGAGAAAGCATGAGACCCATCATAGTAGTGCCAGCAATTTGCCACAGCATGCAGGTCACACTGAGTGTCTGTGTATAGCTGCAGCCCTGGTTCAGCAGCTCTGACCCCAGCATCCTGTCAGCAACACAACAGCCACACTCTGGCTTCCAGCAGCCTTGGTTACTATTTTCTGGGTGACCCCAACACAGTCCCAGTCCTAGATTTTCCCAAAACTTTGTGTTTGGTACTGTCCATCCTTCTGGACAGTACAGATATTAAGGTCTGTTGCCTCTGTAAGGGGTCAATATTCTACAGTTTGCTAATTTAACTGGAGTTACCAAACAGCTCAGTTTAAATACAGCACTGGATTGGTTTAGATTAAAAATAAAAGGTTTATTAACCAACAATGATAGGGTTTTAGATGAATTCAAGTATAAGAAAGGGTTACAAGCAAATAAAAGTGAAAACACATATCTGAAAGTCTAAAACTTCAACTTAATCTGGTTCAAGGCTTTGTTCAAGATGGTCTTTCTCACCCACAGTCTTCCAAGAAGATGGCAACTGACTCTTTCCTTGGTCAGGATCTCTCGCCAAGGCCCAAAGATGCTGGTTCCTTTGTCATCTTAGGTGAAAGAGAGAGAGAGAACTTGAGATTCTCTGCCCCTTTCTTTTATAGTCCAGTGAACTGTTGAGGTGGATTCTTCTCAAGATTTCCCCTCAAAGCAAAGTTTATTCAAACAATAAAGAAGGTGAGATGAAGTCTGGTGGAGAAGGAGGCTCCATGATCCTCCTTCCTACCTGTGTTTGTTGAAATGCAACTTTGCTTTGTCCCTGCTGCCTGGAGGAGCCTGTTTACTACTTATGTGAAATTGAGGTAAATGCACATTCCTTTATTTAGGATAGATCCCATTTAACAACCTTTGCCTAGGCTGGGCTGTGGGGTTTTGAACATGTGCTAATAACATCATACAGGAGGATTTTGTAACTTTACATATAATGTTGCTTCATATATTTCACCATGATATTATTGATGAGCATTTTATTAGTTTTCAAATGATACCTCACAAGGCATATTCTGTACAAAGATTAGTTCAACAGAGCGTCGGATACGAATACAGGATGCTTAGTGTCTCTCCAATTCATTAGGCAGCTGGCATTCTCATAGTTAAATTACACTTTGTTTCTTTACAGAAGCCCTGGTTTTGGGACCATAGAAAATGCTGGGTGGGGTATCCACAGCAGGTGAGTCACTCAGATGCAAAGATCCATATTGCAAGTCACCTCTCATCCCTGTCTCATGTGCAAACATCTGGTTACACTCCTTCACTTGCGCTATTAAGATTGGAAATGGGCCTGAACAAAAACCCCAGACCCACATAGAGCCAGAATCCAAACCCTGATCCCAAACCAATCTCCAGGTTATGCCAGACCATTTTCTTGTATGGGTAACTCCAACTGCTGAGATACAGTGTGAAGAGGATACCTACCGATGACTTTGGTGTGATTCCAGAGACATCAGTCACCCCTGGACAGGCTTGTTACCCCTTCCCTCCTGTAGTGCTGTGAATTATGATTATTTTAGAGTGGGGGAGAAGGAGCCAACAGTGATGAGTGGGCAATTGGAGAAGTAGAAGGAAAATGAGGAGAGTCCTTGGTCATGGCAGCCAAAGCATAGTGAAGAATCAAAGAGGATGAGGGAGTGCTCCCAGGTATCAAGGTTTGAAGATGGGCTTGAGGATGCGGAGGGCCCTTGGTCAGCAACAGGACATTGGAGACTCTGGTGGAAGAAGTTTTGGTGCATGTCTATAACAGGGTACATTCAGGTTGCTGTCTCATATCTGGCAGTGCTGAAGAATCACCTCCCCGGCAATGCGCTTCCTCATGAGGACTGGCGGCAGCAGGGTCTCACACCTATTGAGTATTCTCCTATAGCTTTACACTGTCCAGGCCCAGCCCTCATCAGCTAAAAGCTGCAATGGGGGTCAGACCACTGCCTGCCATGTCTCCTGTGGACCGAGCCCAGGAGAAGAGAAATGAACATTTACCAGCCAACGCACAAAATCCGTTCCCTGCTCTTTATCTGGGTACTGATGATAATGACAAAAATAAAAGATGTTTGCTTGTCAATCAAGCCCCCCACCACTTTCCAAAGTCAAGGGGCCAAGAGCAATGTGGGGAGGCTGTAGCTAGGCATCTCCTACTGTGTTTGAGAGCTGGTGATGACAATGCCTCTCTCCTTATCCCAGGATACACTCTGCCTCCTCTGGAGAAGACTAGTTGGCTGAATAGCAGTAACTGCCCCGCATGGTAAAGGCAGCAGGCTAGCATTCCAACAGCTCTCAGAGAGGGTGTGTGAGGAGCTGAGCTGAGGTCCATCAGATGTGAACAAACTAATTTTAATTTCCCAAGAATTCTTTCCGTAAAAAACTAGAGGAGCTGCCATATCCAAGGTTGATGAGAAATCCAGTGAGTCAGTGTAAAGCCTGAGCCGTCATGCTAGCTCCCCTCAGGAGAGCAGCTGTCAGTCAGTAGAGTCTGCATGGGGTTGCATGCTTGGCAGCAGCAGGTGACTACTAAGGGGATTTGTGGAGCTGCTACAGCAAATGAGTCATTGTGGCCCCTGCGAGCCTCCTTGACAACTGGAATTTTAGCCCACCAGAGTTTGAATTCTACCTCTCCCTTTAGCTCCTCCTGAACATTTCTCAGGGTATGCTGGGAAGGCGAGGTAAGTCTGAGCTTGGGAAGGATTTCCCATTGCAGTTCTCAGCGGGGAACTGTAAAATCCACGATCAGTTCACTGTCATCACCGGTTTCAAACCCAGCCCTTAGCAAGGCTTGCTCCTGCTTTCTCATCTGATAGAACATTACATAAGAACGGCCATACTGGGTCAGACCAATGGTCCATCTAGCCCAATATTCTGTCTTCCAACAGCGGCTGGTGCCAGGTGCTTCAGAGGGAGAACAGAACAGGGCAGTTTATCGAGTGATCCATTCCCTGTCATCCAGTCCCAGCTTCTGCGAGTCACAGGTTAGGGACACCCAGACTATGGAGCCACAGACCTATCCTCCATGAACTTATCTAGTTCTTTTTTGAACCTAGTTTATACTTTTGGCTTTCATAACATCCCATGGCAATGAGTTCCACAGGTTGTCTATGCATTGTATGTTTCCTTATGTTTGTTTTAAACCTGCTGCCTATTAATTTCATTGGATGACTCTGGTTCCTGTGCTATGTGAAGGTGAAACAACACTTCCCTATTCACTTTCTCCACGCCAGTCATGATTTTATAGCCCTCTATCATCTCCCCCCTTAGTTATCTCTTTTCCAAGCTGGACAGTCCCAGTCTTTTTACCCTCTCTTCCTGTGGAAACTGTTCCATCCCCTCATCATTTCTGTTGCCCTTCTCTGCATTTTTTCCAATTCTCATGTATCTTTTTTTCAGATGGGGCTACCAGATCTGCACCCTGCATTCTAGTTGTGGGTGTGCCATGGATTTATATAGAGGCAATATATTTTCTGTCTTATTTCTATCCCTTTCCTAATGGTTCCTAACATTGTTAGCTTTTTTCACCTGCTGCTGCACACTAACAAGATGTTTTCAGAGCATTATCCATGGTGACTCCAAGATCTCTTTCTTGAGTGGTAACAGCTAATTTAGCTCCCATCATTTTCTATGTATAGTTGGGATTAGATTTTCCAATATGCATTACTTTGCATTTATCAACATTGATTTTATCTGCCATTTTGTTACCCAGTCACCCAGTTTTGTGAGATCTCTTTGTAACTCTTGTGGCAAATGGCTGATGCTACTGTGATGGGTCCTGTGCTTTTTCTTGGTGTGGTGGGTCAGGGTGCCACCCCTTGCCTCTATTCTTGGGCATTGTGGGATCTGCTAGTGCCCCACTGGAAGAGAGAGAGGAGCGGGGAAGGGACCCAGATCCGCTCTCCTACTTCGGGTCCCAGCCCCTTCAGCTTTGTGGGCTGCTTACCCTCTCTCCCCTTGGGTAGTTTCCCTCAGTCCTCTGTGCCAAGGGAGTCCCTCTGCTCTGCTTGGGCAGGGTTTCCCTTCCCCTGGTCCTCTGGCTAACAGCAATACTCCTCCAAACTCTAGCCAGCTTTCATTTCCTCTCTCTCTATCTGACTGAAGCAGGGGGGATTTATTAGGTCTTGGGCAGGGCCTTAATTGGCTCCAGGTGCTCCAATTACCCAGTAGTAACCTTTCCCTAGTCCACAGGGAATAAGGCCTTGATCATCCTAGGGTTTATATACCTCCCATCTACGACTCTTCTGCTGCTCTCTGGCCCTGTTGTATCACACTCTTCACAGTCAACTTTGGACGTAACTATCTTGAGTAGTTTTGTATCATCTACAAACTTTGCTACCTCACTGTTTACCCCTTTTTCCAGATAACATATGAATATGTTGAACATCACTGGTCTAAGTACAGAACCCTGGGGGACACCACTATTTACCTCTCTCCATTGTGAAAACTGACCATTTATTCCTACCCTTTGTTTCCTGTATTTTAAGCAATTACTGATCCATGAGAGGACCTTTTCTTGTATCACATGACTGCTTACTTTGCTTAAGAGCCTTTGGGGTGACACCTTGTCAAAGGTTTTCTGAAAACCCAGATACACTATATCCACTGGCTCACCCTTGTCCACATGCTTGTTGACACTCTCAGAGGATTCTAGCAGATTGGTGAGGCATGATTTTCCTTTAAAAAAGCCATATTGACTTTCCCCCAACATATTGTGTTCATCTACATGTCTGATAATTCAGTTCTTTACTATAGTTTCAACCAATTTTCCTGATACTAAAGTTCAATTTATCAGCCTGTAATTTCCAGGATTACCTCTAGAGACTTTTTAAAGTAAGCAATCATGGGATAAGAGGAAAGGTCCTCTCATGGATCAGTAACTGGTTAAAAGATAGGAAACAAAGGGTAGGAATAAATGGTCAGTTTTCACAATGGAGAGAGGTAAATAGTAGTGTCCCCCAGGTTCTGTACTTGGACCAGTGATGTTCAACATATTCATAATCTGGAAAAAGGGGTAAATAGCAAGGTAGCAAAGTTTGTAGATGATACAAAACTACTCAAGATTGTTAAGTCCAAAGTGGACTGTGAAGAGTTAAAAATGTGATCTCACAAAACTGGGTGAATGGGCAACAAAATGGCAGATGAAGTTCAGTGTTAATAAGTGCAAAGTAATGCACATTAGAAAACATAATCCCAAGTACACATACAAAATGATGGGGTCTAAATTAGCTGTTACCACTCAAGAAAGAGATCTTGGAGTCACCATGGATAGTTCTCTGAAGACATTCACCTTAATGTGCAATGGCAGTCAAAAAAGCTAAAAGAGTGTTATTATCCATTAGGAAAGGGATAGATAATAAAACAGTAAATATCATACTGCCAATATATTAATCCATGGTACTCCCATGCCTTGAATGCTGCATGCAATTCTGGTTGCCCCATCTCAAAAAGGGTATATTTGAAATCGAAAAGGACCAGAGAAGGGCAAGAAAAATGATTAGGGGATGGAACAGCTTCCATGTGAGGAGAGATCAGAAAGATCTGGACTGTTCAGCTTGGAAAAGAGATGATTAAGGGGTGGGGCAGATAAGACAGAAATCTACAAAATAGTGACTGGCATGGAGAAAGTGAATAGGGAAGTGTTATTTACCTTTTTAACATAACACAAGAACCAAGGGTCACCCAATGAAATTAATAGGCAGCAGGTTTAAAACAAACAAAAGGAAGTACTTCTTCATACAACTGACAGTCAACTTGTATAATTCTTCATCAAGGGATGTTGTGAGGGCCAAAACTATAAATGGATAAAGTCCATCAATGGCTAATAGTCTAGATGGTCAGGGATGCAGCCCCATTCTCTGGGTGTCCCTAAGCCTCTGACTGCCAGAAACTGGGACTCGATGACAGGACAGATCACTTGAAAATTGTCCAGTTCTGTTTTCTTGGTACTAGAATTTGTTGGTTCATAAATCAAACCCACTGCTGAATGAAGAAAAGATTAAGAGGCGACTGGATCACAGTCCGTAGGTCCCAACACAGGCAGAAAATGTCTGATAGAATCATAGAATATCAGGGTTGGAAGGGACCTCAGGAGGTCATCTAGTCCAACCCCCTGCTCAAAGCAGGACCAATCCCCAACTAAATCATCCCAGCCAGGGCTTTGTCAAGCCTGACCTTAAAAACTTCTAAGGAAGGAGATTCCACCACCTCCCTAGCTAACGCATTCCAGTGTTTCACCACCTTCCTAGTGAAAAAATTTTTCCTAATATCCAACCTAAACTTCCCCCACTGCAACTTGAGACCATTACTCCTTGTTCTGTCATCTGCTACCACTGAGAACAGTCTAGATCCATCCTCTTTGGAACCCCCTTTCAGGTAGTTGAAAGCAGCTATCAAATCCTCCCTCGTTCTTCTCTTCCGCAGACTAAACAATCCCAGTTCCCTCAGCCTCTCCTCATAAGTCATGTGTTCCAGTCCCCTAATCATTTTTGTTGCCCTCCACTGGACATTTTCCAATTTTTTCACATTCTTCTTGTAATGTGGGGCCCAAAACTGGACACAGTACTCCAGATGAGGCCTCACCAATGTTGAATAGAGGGGAACGATCACTTCCCTCGATTTGCTGGCAATGCCCCTACTTCTCCATCCCAAAATGCCATTGGCCTTCTTGGCAACAATGGCACACTGTTGACTCATATCCAGCTTCTCATCCACTGTAATCCCTAGGTCCTTTTCTGCAGAACTGCTGCCTAGCCATTCGGTCCCTAGCCTGTAGCGGTGTATGGGATTCTTCCGTCCTAAGTGCAGAACTCTGCACTTGTCCTTGTTGAACCTCATCAGATTTCTTTTGGCCCAATCTTCTAATTTGTATAGGGCCCTCTGTATCCTATCCCTACCCTTCAGCGTATCTACCTCTCCTCCCAGGTTAGTGTCATCTGCAAAATTGCGAGGGTGCAATCCACGCCATCCTCCAGATCATTAATGACGATATTGAACAAAACTGGCCCGAGGACCGACCCTTGGAGCACTCCACTTGATACCAGCTGCCAACTAGACATGGAGCCATTGATCACTACCCGTTGAGCCCGACAATCTAGCCAACTTTCTATCCACCTTATGGTCCATTCATCCAGCCCATACTTCCTTAACTTGCTGGCAAGAATACTGTGGGAGACTGTGTCAAAAGCTTTGCTAAAGTCAAGGAATAACACATCCACTGCTTTCCCCTCATCCACAGAGCCAGTTATCTCATCATAGAAGGCAATTCGATTAGTCAGGCATGACTTGCCCTTGGTGAATCCATGCTGACTCTTCCTGATCACTTTCCTTTCCTCTAGTGCTTCAGAATTGATTCCTTGAGGACCTGCTCCATGATTTTTCCAGGGACTGAGGTGAGGCTGACTTGCCTGAAGTTCCCCGGATCCTCCTTCTTCCCTTTTTTAAAGATTGGCACTACATTAGCCTTTTTCCAGTCATCCAGAACTTCCCCCGATCGCCAGAAGTTTTCAAATGGTCAATGGCTCTGCAATCACATCCACAAACTCCTTTAGCACTCTCAGATGCAGCGCATCCGGCCCCATGGACTTGTGCTCATCCAGCTTTTCTAAATAGTCCCGAACCACTTCTTTCTTCACAGAGGGCTGGTCACCTTCTCCCCATGCTGTGCTGCCCAGTGCAGTAGTCTGGGAGCTGACCTCGTTCGTGAAGACAGAGGCAAAAAAAACATAGAGTACATTAGCTTTTTCCACATCCTCTGTTGCTAGGTTGCCTCCCTCATTCAGTAAGGGGCCCACACTTTCCTTAACTTTCTTCTTGTTGCTAACATACCTGAAGAAACCCTTCTTATTACTCTTAACATCTCTTGCTAGCTGCAACTCCAAG
The DNA here is from genome assembly GCF_009764565.3 of Dermochelys coriacea. NCBI lineage: Eukaryota > Metazoa > Chordata > Testudines > Dermochelyidae > Dermochelys > Dermochelys coriacea. The sequence continues at coordinate 150,904 of NC_050092.1, forward strand.
TGTGATTTGGCCTTCCTGATTTTACTCCTGCATGCCAAGCAATATTTTTATACTCTTCCCTGGTCATTTGTCCAATCTTCCACTTCTTGTAAGCTTCTTTTTTGTGTTTAAGATCAGCAAGAATTTCACTGTTAAGCCAAGCTGGTCGCCTGCCATATTTTCTATTCTTTCTACACATCAGGATGGTTTGTCCCTGTAACCTCAATACAGATTCTTTAAAGTACAGCCAGCTCTCCTGGACTCCTTTCCCCCGCATGTTATTCTCCCAGGGGATCCTGCACATCAGTTCCCTGAGGGAGTCTGAGTCTGCTTTTCTGAAGTCCAGGGTCTGTATTCTGCTGCTCTCTCTTCTTCCTTGTGTCAGGATCCTGAACTTGATCATCTCATGGTCACTGCCTCCCAGGTTCCCATCCACTTTTGCTTCCCCTACTAATTCTTCCCGGTTTGTGAGCAGCAGGTCAAGAAAAGCTCTGCCCTTACTTGGTTCCTCCAGCACGTGCACCAGGAAATTGTCCCCTACACTTTTCAAAAACTTCCTGGATTGTCTGTACACCACTGTATTGCTCTCCCAGCAGATGTCACGGTGATTGAAGTCTCCCATGAGAACCAGGGCCTGCGATCTAGTAACTTCCATTAATTGCCGGAAGAAAGCCTTGTCCACCTCATCCCCCTGGTCCGGTGGTCTATAGCAGACTCCCACCATGACATCACCCTTGTTGCTCACATTTCTAAACTTAATCCAGAGACTTTCAGGTTTTTCTGCGTTTCATACTGGAGCTCTGAGCAGTCATACTGCTCTCTTATATACAATGCAATTCCCCCACCTTTTCTTCCCTGCCTGTCCTTCCTGAACAGTTTATATCCATCCATGACAGTACTCCAGTCATGTGAGTTATCCCACCAAGTCTCTGTTATTCCAATCACGTCATAATTACTTGACTGTAGCAGGACTTCCAGTTCTCCCTGCTTGTTTCCCAGACTTCTTGCATTTGTGTATAGGCACTTGAGATAACTCGCTGATTGTCCCTTTTTCTCAGTATGAGGCAGGAGCCCTCCCCTCTCGCCCTCTCCTGCTTGTGCTTCCTCCTGGTATCCCACATCCCTACTTACCTCAGGGCTTTGGTCTCCTTCTCTTGGTGAACCTAATTTAAAGCCCTCCTCACTACGTTATCCAGCCTGCTTGTGAAGATGCTCTTCCCTCTCTTTGTTAGGTGGAGCTCGTCTCTGCCTATCACTCCTCCTTCTTGGAACACCATCCCATGGTCAAAGAATCCAAAGCCTTCTCTCTGACACCATCTGCATAGCCAAATCGTCTACGATTTGACAGTCTCTACCCAGGCCTTTTCCTTCCACGGGGAGGATGGACAAGAACACCACTTCTGCCTCAAACTCCTTTATCCTTCTTCCCAGAGCCACATAGTCTGCAGTGATCTGCTCAAGGTCATTCTTGGCAGTATCATTGGTGCCCACGTGGAGAAGCAGGAAGGGGTAGCGATCCGAGGGCTTGATGAGTCTCGGCAGTCTCTCCATCACATCGTGAATCCTAGCTCCTGGCAAGCAGCAGACTTCTCGGTTTTCCCGGTCAGGGCAGCAGATAGATGACTCAGTCCCCCTGAGGAGAGAGTCCCCGACCACCACCATCCACCTCCTTCCCTTGGGAGTGGTGGTAATGGAACCCCCATCCCTAGGACAGGGCATCTCATGCCTTCCAATCAGCAGAGTCTCCTTCTGTTCCCTTCCCTCAGATCTATCATCTGGTCCACTCTCTGCATTAGTACCTGGGGAGAGAACATGAAAACGGTTGCTTACCTGTATCTGCGTTGCTGGTACATGGATGCTCCCCTTTCTTCTTCTGGAGGTCACATGCTGCCAAATTTCTTCACCGTCCTTCTGTCCCCGCTGCGTAGCCTGCTCTGAATCTTCAGAATGTTGTGTCCGTAGAAGCATATCCTGATGTCTGTCCAAAAAATCCTCAATTTCTCTTATGCAAAGCAGGGTCGATACTTATTTCTCCAGACCTTGAACCTTCTCTTCCAATATGGAGACCAGCTTGCACTTTGTATAAACAAAGTCGCTTCTGTCCTGTGGAAGAAAGACAAACCTGGCACATCCAGTGCAGGTCACATCAGCTGAACGCTCCCCATCCATATTACCTTCCTTCTACGAGCTTCCTCAGGAGTTGTAGTAACTACTTAGAGAAGACAGCAAGATGTAAGCCTCAGTGGGCTGTCCCCGGGCAAACTCGCAGGTAAACTCCCTCTGTTAGCCTCTCTGCTGTTTGCCACTCAACTGGTTCGCAGCTGACTGGCTTTTTATAACAGTCAGGCCCACTCAAGGTTCACCTGGAATAAAGCACTCCCAATTCACACTTTTCAAACAATCAATCAAGCACACAGTTAAACTGTCAAACTGTCCCCGCAACAGACACTTAGATACTCACCAACACAGCCCTCCTACTGCAGCCCTTAGCCTACCTCCTCTCAGACAGATCCCAGGCAAACTCCCTCTGTTAGCCTCTCTGCTGTTTGTCGCTCAGCTGGTTCGCAGGTCTGTCTCTTCTAGCAGACACATGCAGGACAATATCCTGCAGGTCCACAATGAAATCAGGAAAGTTCAAAACAGAAATAAGTTGCCCATGTTTAATAGTGTGAGTAAAGGTTTTTAAGGCCCAGCTTGACAAAGCCCTGGCTGGGATGATATAGTTGGTGTTGGTCCTGCTTTGAGCAGGGGGTTGGACTAGATGACCTCCTGAGGTCTCTTCCAACCCTAATCTTCTATGATTCTTTGATAATTAACCATTGCAACAGATGAGCAAGGGATTTGCAAATCCTCCTTTACTTAGAGTCTTCTAATCAAGACTGGGCATCTCTTGTCAAAAGATCTGCTTTAGCAGAACCTGTGGGCACATCCTTTTGCCTGTGTAATGCAGGAGGTCACAATGGAGGTTCAGAATGGTCCCTTCTGGCCTTAAAATCTCTTAAACCTTGGGATAAAGGATGTTTGAATAAATGAAGTGAAAACATACTATCAAGCCTACATTTAGGGAAAACAGAAGCAAAGGTGTACATCCAATAATCCACGGATGAGTTGGTTGCAGTGACTCTGAAATCATAATAATTTCTAAGATGGTAAATTCTAGTGTAAGAAAGCCCTGTGGTGCCTACAGAAGACACAATTGCTAATTAAAACGTGTGTGCCCTACAGAGCTGGGCTGAACACTGTCTTTTCTGCTACGAAACCACAGGTGAGCAAACAGATTTTTGACAGCTGGTAAAAGTAATAGAAGGTTACTTGACCACATCATGGAACATCCTCTAGAGGGCAACATTACATGCTTAAAATCAGCACTTCCCACTGGATCCAAGGGGCAATATCCCTCCATCCCACAGCATTCATGTAAGGTCTTTCCCCTGAAATGCAGAGACCTGATCACTACCCAAAACTGTTTGTTTTGTTGGTTGTTTTTTCCCCTTGCCCCCATTCCTTGGTGCTTGTGTGTGGGGTATAACACAGCCTCTCCCTCTTGGTGTTGCAGCCCTTACTGCTCTCGGTGTTCTGGTACTACATGCTGGAGCTCTCCTTCTACTCCTCGCTGGTCTGCACGCTGCCCTTTGATGTGAAAAGGAAGGTAAGTGGCAGCGCCATGGGGATGGGGGCACAAACTGAGCTGGGGCATCTGGAAGGAGGTCAGTTTGGTGAATGTGCCATGCTGCAATCTACCAAATTCAATTTGCCAATTGTACAAGTGTTACAGCCAATGTTAGAATGGAATCTAACAGGATGGCCCCTTTCTACTGAGTCCAGGGTGGGATCATTAGCTTACTAATTTAATGCTAGTTTCTTTTCATGTCAGCTTTTAATTGGAACAGTATTTCTGAAATCAGGACACTTGGTTATTCTTAACCAATCAACAATCACCCAGTCTTACATCAATATACTGTCAACAGTTGACCCGTCAAGCGTAGATACAATCAATGTTCTAGGTATGTACTGAATACAGTTTTGCAAGTAATTGTCAAAGTGTGGTGTGGGGCTTACACCAAAGAACAGTCAAATCACCAAGATTTCTTGCTACATTTACTTATGATCATCAGTTCTTTAGTACCGAACACATTTATCAACTTTCAGTATTTCTCCAAGGACCAAGGATGGACTTGTCTTTAAGGCACTTTCGGGAGTGTGGTCCCTGCTATTTCAGTGGTTTAGTTTGCAATGGACAACCTTAGAACATCAAAAGCAGTTGCTTAAAGTTATGGTTCAAATCTCTCTTAGGCCAATTTGCTTTTACTTATAAAGGAGGGCAGGTATATAGCATTAGTTACAATCTAAAATATGGTTAGAGATCTCACGAGAGCATGCAGACTCAGCAAGATAACTGACCTTCATTTATTTATATTAAAGAATAGAAGGAAAAATACAATTTTTGAAATGAAATCTCACCACTTTTTATCTCAAAACTAGATACTCTCATAAAGAACCAATCTTTCACACAAACTTCCTCTTGGCTGGACTTTACAAAAACTAGGTAAGCCATCTACAACACAAAATTTGCTTTTCTACAAAAGAAAAAGGACACTAAACTATTTAAACTACTACATGCCACAAGGGGTCACAACAGTGGTTCCCTTAACCCACCCAGCAATATTGTTAATCTATCCAACTATACTCTTAGCAAAGCAGAAGAATCTGTCCTATCTCGGGGCCTCTCCTTTTGCCTCTCCCCCCCTACGAATATGATACAGTTCTGCAGTGACCTAGAATCCTATTTTTGACGTCTCCGACTCAAGGAATATTTCCAACACACCTCTGACCTACATATTAATCCGCAGAGACCTTCCTACCAACACTACAAAAAGAAGGATTCTGGGTGGACTCATCCTGAAGGTCGAAACAACAGACTGGACTTCTACATAGAGTGCTTCCGCCGACGTGCACGGGCTGAAATTGTGGAAAAGCAGCATCTCTTGCCCCATAACCTCAGCCGTGCAGAACACAATGCCATCCACAGCCTCAGAAACAACTCGGACATCATAATCAAAAAAACTGACAAAGGAGGTGCTGTCGTCATCATGAATAGGTCGGAGTATGAACAAGAGGCTACTAGGCAGCTCTCCAACACCACTTTCTACAAGCCATTACCCTCTGATCCCACTGAGAGTTACCAAAAGAAACTACAGCATTTGCTCAAGAAACTCCCTGAAAAAGCACAAGAACAAATCCGCACAGACACACCCCTAGAACCCCGACCTGGGGTATTCTATCTGATACCCAAGATCCATAAATCTGGAAATCCTGGACGCCCCATCATCTCAGGCATTGGCACCCTGACAGCAGGATTGTCTGGCTATGTAGACTCCCTCCTCAGGCCCTACGTTACCAGCACTCCCAGCTATCTTCGAGACACCACTGACTTCCTGAGGAAACTACAGTCCATCGGTGATCTTCCTGAAAACACCATCCTAGCCACTATGGATGTAGAAGCCTCTACACCAACATTCCACACAAAGATGGACTACAAGCCATCAGGAACAGTATCCCCGATAATGTCACAGCAAACCTGGTGGCTGAACTTCGTGACTTTTTTTCACCCATAACTATTTCACATTTGGGGACAATGTATACCTTCAAATCAGCGACACTGCGATGGGTACTTGCATGGCCCCACAGTATGCTGACATTTTTATGGCTGACTTAGAACCACGCTTCCTCAGCTCTCGTCCCCTAATGCCCCTACTCTACTTGTGCTACATTGATGACATCTTCATCATCTGGACCTATGGAAAAGAAGCCCTTGAAGAATTCCACCACAATTTCAACAATTTCCATCCCACCATCAACCTCAGCCTGGACCAGTCCACACAAGAGATACACTTACTGGACACTATGGTGCTAATAAGCGATGGTCACATAAACACCACCCTATATCGGAAACCTACTGACCGCTATTCCTACCTACATGCCTCTAGCTTTCATCCAGATCACACCACATGATCCATTGTCTACAGCCAAGCTCTATGATATAACCGCATTTGCTCCAACCTCTCAGACAGAGACAAACACCTACAAGATCTCTATCATGCATTCTTACAAATACAATACCCACCTGCTGAAGTGAAGAAACAGATTGACAGAGCCAGAAGAGTCCCCAGAAGTCACCTACTACAGGACAGGCCCAACAAAGAAAATAACAGAAAACCACTAGCCATCACCTTCAGCCCCCAACTAAAACCTCTCCAACGCATCATCACGGATCTACAACCTATCCTGAAGGACGACCCATCACTCTCACAGATCTTGGGAGACAGGCCAGTCCTGGCTTACAGCAGTCCCCCAGCCTGAAGCAAATACTCACCAGCAACCACACACCACACAACAGAACCACTAACCCAGGAACCTATCCTTGCAACAAAGCCCGTTGGCAACTCTGTCCACCTATCTATTCAGGGGACACCATCATAGGGCCTAATCACATCAGCCACGCTATCAGAGGCTCGTTCACCTGCGCATCTACCAATGTGATAGATGCCATCCTGTGCCAGCAATGCCCCTCTGCCATGTACATTGGTCAAACTGGACAGTCTCTATGTAAAAGAATCAATGGACACAAAATCAGATGTCAAGAATTATAACATTCAAAAACCAGTCAGAGAACACTTCAATCTCTCCAGTCACTCGATTACAGACCTGAGAGTGGCTATCCTTCAACAAAAAAACTTCAAAAACAGACTCCAATGAAACACTGCTGAATTGGAATTAATTTGCAAATTGGATACAATTAACTTAGGTTTGAATAGAGACTGGGAGTGGATGGGTAATGACACAAAGTAAAACTATTTCCCCATGTTATTTCTCCCCCCACCCCACCCCCCACTGTTCCTCAGACATTCTTGTTAACTTCTGGAAATGGCCCACCTTGATTATCACCATAAAAGATTTTCCTCCTTCCCCCCAACTTCCTGCTGGTAATAGCTCATCTTAAGTGATCACTCTCCTTACAGTTTTCAGAGTAGCAGCCGTGTTAGTCTGTATTCGCAAAAAGAAAAGGAGTACTTGTGGCACCTTAGAGACTAACAAATTTGTTTTTTATGTTTGATTCATTCAAGGATTGTATTTCAATATTAGCCCACATTATTTATTGGAATTTCCCCTTTTTTAGACAGTTTCTTATAGTAATGCAAAGTTATACTGTGGTTTATATCTTTTAACACGCCTCTTCCATATGCCATATAAATCGTATTGCTTCTAGAGTGCCACAATTATTTATAATGAAAACCAACAAAATCTCTTATAATCTTCCAAACTTGATGGACATGCTTCACACATTCTTTGATTTTGGGTTATTTAGGGTTTGCAACAGAACAAGAGACATTATCCACATATAGAGAGATGTAAATCTGACTCCCAGGCCAAGCAAATATGCATCATTAATTTGGGATGAAAGACATGTTGATGGGGCAAAACAGATTATCCATGGTATATTTGATTTACAAAGCAAACAAATGTATAGTTTCATCTGAGGTGAAAACATGTGATTTGAGTTTCTTGGGGTAACTGGCAGTTTGCCCCACTTGTTAACTTTCAGTCTCACAACTAGTTATTTCTAGTTTGGTTAACTCCCAACTTCCAAATCCAACTCTTGACCAACTCCGAGTGTGCAGTGAGCCACTTTGCACAGGAAAGCTAGGCGATACCCTTGCATGGTAACTTTTTGGAGGCCTTTTAGCTAAATTGGGAGGTAGAAGGAGGCTTAATCTATATGTAAATTATGGGAGATTTGTGCCTCTGTGGTTAACAATCTTCCCGTTTAGCTATTTTAGTTTCTATTCCTGGGGTGTGGAACTCCTAACCTCTTACACTCCTAGTCTAACAAAGGCTATGTCTACATTACAGCCCTTAGAGTGGCACAACCGTAAGGTCTCCCGGGTAGCCACTGTGTGCTGACCGGAAAGAGCTCTACCATCAGCATCACCGCAACGAGCAACGGTAGCTCTGTCGGCAGGAGAGTGTTTCCCACCAACATAGCACTGTCCACACCGGCACATCTGTCGGTGAAACTTATGTCAGTCAGGGTGTTTTTTTCATGCCCCTGACCAACAAAAGTTTTACCAACAAAAGTGATAGTGTAGGCATAGCCAAAGTGTCTCACATGACGTTAATCATTTTCTTATTGTCTTTGCTTGCTGGGTGGATCCTATTTTGTGATAACAGAAATGGATATTTTCTAATTTTCGAGGGCCAGGAGACATTGTTATTAATCATTCAAGACATATCATTTGTCTCTACCTCTTACACTTCACACTGAAGAGAATATTCAGACTGTGTGTGCTGGCCTGGTCCTTGGTTCTGCAGGTTTCACTCCTCACTGGTTAGACTGGATTCCTCTTCACAACAACAGGGCTTCCCTCCCCTCTGGGAAGGTGGAGAACTACACGGCCAAACTTCCAAAGGTGCCAGCTTCTTTAGGGTGTCCAGCCTTCGGCATTGTGAGCTGGGATCCCCCAAAGTGTGAATGTTTTTGTAAATTCTGCCCTTGATCTGCCATGCCACACTAGTGCTGGAGATGGGAATAGAAACAGCTGACCGCCATGCAGGCTGATCGTGTCCATGTGACCAGGGCTCCAGGAGACATGGGGCTCTATGTGGTTGCATAGGCTTAAGGCTGCCATATAAGGCTTCATGTTCAGAGGGGAGGGTGGGTGCATGCGTAGATAAGGGTGGGGTGTGCATTGCAGGCATTAGGTGAGTTGCAGGTATAGGTGAGGTGAGGGTGTAGACTTGCACATGGGCACAGAGCAGAGGTGGGAGCTAGTGTTGCTCTACGGCAGAGGGGAGGTTTCTCTTTGCCTCCTCCACTGTAGGGCATAGGTCTGCGTTGTGAGTTGGGTGCATGTGTGCTTTCTCCATGTACTGTCCCAGCCCTGCACAGATAGGTGGTTCAGCAGAAATCAGTAATACTACCCAGAAAGACCACAAGCTCAGTTCAGTAGCAAAGGCACTTGGCCAGGTTTATTGTCGATGAAGCATGGTCCTAGCGCCCCATAGGAGACACAGGCACACTAACAATGTATGCTCAGGACAATGGACCAGCTCAGTCAGCTGCAGGACTTTCTACTGCCCCCTCAGCTGGACAAATGTGCCCCTCCTATGACTTCTCTTTTACACATTGTTACAAACAAGTTACCTATCTAGGGTGACCAATTAGCAAGTGTGAAAAATTGGGACTGGGTGGTTGGTAATAGGCGCCTATATAAGAAAAAAACCCAAATATCAGGACTGTCCCTATAAAATCGGAACATCTGGTCATCCTATACGTATCACACTCCTGACATGGTTAGTTACCAGCCCTACACCTGGTTCCTGCTGGCTCGAACAAAACATCCCCATTGATTATTCTGTCCTCCTGTCCTTACCTTACTCAGGGTCAGGGTGTTCTCATACCGTCTCCCAAGAATGTGTTAACATGTCTATCTGGTACCTAGTACTTAGGAGTTCCTGTGTCCTACCCACGCTCACCGTACCTCTGACAAGTGTATGTGCCAGACAGTGAAACTGTGAGCAAGCATCTGCCGTATGCCAGGGCCTGACTTTGGCTCCTAGCATGGCCTGACTTTGCTGATTGTGGTTCAGGCCTCAGGTCTGGCCCGAGACCCCGTGCTCCAGGCCCTCTCGCTCTACTACAGTTTGTAGGAGTTCTGTGTGTGTGAGTTTGCCCAGATCAGACCGAGTTTGCCACCATTGACTCTTTCTTCCCATTTTTCTGGTTGTGGGTCATCCAAGAGTCATGAGTGCCTCATCCCTTTCACAGCCACCAGGGAGTAGACAAAGTTCTCTTGGCTGCTCAGAGCTCTAGAATGTGGCCAGGTTAGAGAGCTGCTGTGGGAGGGCAGTCTGGGAGCTGCTTTGTGCCTCGTAGCAGGAAGAGCTTTTATTTCTGGTCGGGAGGAGAATGTGCTCTGCCAGGAGAGAGGGTGGGTCTTGTGTTTTAATCTCTGCTGTACATGCTCATCCCTTTTCTCATCAGGACCTTAGTCAGCAGATTGTCCACCATGTGGCTACCATCTTCCTGATCTGTTTCTCCTACTGTGCCAATTACCTCCGCATTGGGACATTGGTGATGGTGATCCATGATGCTTCAGACTGTATCCTAGAGGTGAGCACCACATCTATGGGCGGGGGAGGGGGGGGGGAAATCGCTGTGCAGCCCACGAGAATCTGCGTTTGGTTTTCCAATAAATCCTGGGCCAGTCCAGTGAGTCAATGCAGAAGCTTACAGTTGTGGAGACTTGTGCTGGAGCCTGGCTAAATCCACTTGTGAAATGAGCTACATGGTCTCAGACTTGTCTCTAGTGGACATTTCTCCATACTCCAGTTCTGCACTCTTGGCAGTGTCTGCCTGCAGGAAAAGCGGGGTCATGGCAAGTCAGCACTGAACGGGAGGAGCTGGGTGGGCTCTGGCCTGGCTCACCCCACGCTGATGCAGTCAAGTTGAAGAGCGCTGGCTGAGCTAGTGCAGGCCCAGGATTGGAAAAGCAGGGTGCTGCAGCTCAGGAGGATGGGCCACTGGCAGAGAACTCTGGAGACCAAACACACCCAGCCTCATGCCTCACCCCTGTCTGGGCTGGGAGATCAGCCTTCACAGCCCTGTCCATCCTAGACTCCCTGCTGAGGGGGCCAGCAATGGGACTGCCCCTGCCCCTCTCCCCATGTCTTCCCGCCATGCAGTCACTGCTGGGGCACTCTCCCAGGCTGCTCTCTTTTACTTTTCTTTTCTTTTCAGCCAACCAAGATATTCAATTATATGAAGTGGAGACGAATTTGTGACGGGCTCTTCATAATCTTCTCAGCTGTTTTCCTCATCACCCGCCTGCTCATTTTCCCCTACAAGTGAGTCTGCGCTAGAGTATGGTTCTTCGAAAGGGCTTCCTAGGGAATCACTTCAGAGTCAGGAGCAGCCGGCCTGGCCCCAAATCCCAGCTACAGCCTCTGCTCCCTCCATCTCCAAGCACCTGCCCCTCCATAGCAGGGCTGCAGCATATGCATATGTGACCAGCCTTGCTCAAGGGATGAGCTGGGCACATGTGGCCTTGGAGGCCAGAAGACTAGAGTGATTCCCTGGCACAGGGTGTTTCCATGAGTTACCATCTCACACAGGCCTCTGGCAGGTCATTCCCCACCCACACTGGGCTGCTTGCCTGCCACAGGTCTCCTCGTGGTCATTGCCTCAGCTCTATAATCTCCCTACCCCAGCATATGAGCGCATCCGTCTGAGACAAATAGTGCTGCCACCTTCCAAGTCTCTCCCAGACACACCCCTGTGCCTGAGTCTATAGAAAAGCCTGACACATGACACAGAAGTGTGAACCCTCCTGCCCCCATTCATCGGACTGGAGAATCAACTTTGGTGTCATCATTGACTGTTCAGGCATTGAGGGGTTCGGGGGGGAAGCAGGTGTGAATGAAGTCTGTGGGGCTGGGAACTGGGAGATGTTGCAGCAAAGGACACACAGAGGGAGGAGCAGAGGAGGCTCCCAGGACCCAGGAAGAGGAGGAGAGAGGGAAAAGAGTATGAGGAAAGAAGGGGCAGGAACCACAGTGGCCTGAAGAGGAGCATATCCCCCCTGGAGGGCATTTCCCCATGGAGTGACGAATGTGACAGTAAGACAACGGGCCAATAATAACTAAACATGTAGTTACTGCAGAAAGGCCAGATTCTTCCCTTAGTCTCTGTGCAGCCCCCTACAGGGAGCACTGTTTGCGTTGCAAGGGGTCTGTAGTTCTGCATGTATCCCTGGCCCCCGACCATTATTAAACTTGGAATCCAGCCACTCCCCCAGGTGCGGTGAAACCCAGTGCTGGGGTATGGTTGTACTTTACTTTTCATACAGATACAGGAAAATCAGTCCAGAAAAACACACCATAGACAAAAAGCTAACTTACAACCTAGGTCAGTTTTTAAAATAACCCTCTGGCTGTTCTCAACCCCGCTGGGGAGCTCTGAGCCCATCAGACGGACACACAAAAACAATGTGTTTGTAGCTCACTCAGAGCCAGAAGTGTGATTAGGCTCCAGTTAGTTTTGAGCTGGGACCTGGTGGCACTTAAGGAGCCCTAGAAATAACTGGGGAGCTGTGACCCAACACAGCCTGCATGGGTTTGGGCTGGCAGGCTGAGCATGGAGGATCTCAGGCCCTAGGAGAAGGGCTAAGGATAAGAGTGAAGGTAGAAACAATGCAGCAGGGTCAGATAGCAGCCAGTTACTGTTCCCATGTGGACAGATCAGTCCTAATCCCTTCTCTCACCATCTGTCACATTTCTCCTTTCCAGAGAAGCCAGATGCAGCTTTCAGCAGCTGCCAGCCAGAGCCGGGGGCAGCTGCTCACTCAGCTGCACAGCAAAAGACTGAAAGGGGAGAAGCAGCTCTGGGCAGGGGGAGTGAGGGTTGTCTGTAGATCAAGGAGTGCAAGCCAGTCAGCCAGCCCCTGCAGTTTGGTCTTGGAAAAAATAAAGGGAGGATGAGGCTGTGACAAAACCAGGTGTGACTGGAAAGAGTGTCGGACCTGGATTTTAGAAGGTGGGAGGTCTAGGGAATGTGCGAATTAGGGAGCAGGAGATCCTATGTCTGGCCCAGAGAAACTTGAGAGAAAAGCCCCAAACCCCACAGTCCACCTGGCCAATTGTACAATGCTATATGTGGGGATGGAGCGGAGCACAGGGGCATTCCAAGGACTACATTTGTTCTGTGATCCCCTTATGCCCTGAGGCCTTCTCCCCCATAGCCCTACCCTGCCTGCACATGCTTTTATCGCTCACCAGATTGTCAGCCCTTTAAAGCTCTAGCCGCAGTATTTGAGTCTCCTGTGGCTTGGAGTCCTGCAGGCTGTGACCACGCCTGGTGTGAGCGACTATTTCCTTTCATTCGTTCTGGACATACCGGCCATTCCCCAAATTCGGTTACAATCTGCTCGTAGACGGGGAAGCCACATTTTCAGACATGGCCTCTTGCTTTGGATGCCCACTTGAAATGCACCAGCGACCTGATGTTCAGAGGTGCTGAGCACCCACAACTCCACCTGCAGTCAAAGTACTGGTCACCTCAGGCTGCTCTAAACCCCATTAGCTGTAATGGCCCAGAGCGCAGCTGCACTCTGATCACACCCCAGTGTGACCCCTGCACTGGGAGCTGCAAGGGAGAAGTGGCATAAGAACCAGCTGAGCTGGCTCGCCACCACCTGGGGATCTTCCCCACCCAACTAGCTGCTCTGTGACACCAGATGGGTGCAAAGCAGTGGGGGTGAGAGGAGGGCCAGAGGAGCTGGCCCAAAAACGCAGTCTGCCACCATGACCAGAGGCAGCTGCCTTGTAACCGTGCTGAGCACAGGCCGGAGCTTTGGCAGACAGCCCAGTACGGACAGCACCTGAGTGAGATGTAGAGCCAGTGGTGAGAGATGCAGGGCTAAGGCCTGGTGCATACCTGAGAGAGGAGGAGCTCCTGCCACCTTCGCTCAGCAAAGGAGAGCTAAGTACAGCTCATCCCTGGCTGGGGGCTGGCTCCCAAGTGTTCTGGGTAGGGACTGATGTGCACCCATGGCTAGAGCTGAACCTTGCTGAATCCTGCTAAGATCTCGCCTGTTGCTCATGGGGACTCTCTCTTTGGCAGGGTGCTCTACAACACATACTACTACTCCATGGAGCTCTACCAGCCCTTCTTCGGGTACTATTTCATGAATGCTCTCCTGATGATTCTGCAGCTGCTGCACATCTTCTGGTCCTGCCTAATTATTCATATGGTCTACAGATTCATCCTGTGTGGCACGGTATGAATCCGCTAACAGTCTCCTGTACCCTCCCTCTAGGCTCCTGGGATTCTCAATTGTCCATGGTGGATTCTGCATCCTATTAGAATCCAGGGGCTTATATTCCTCGCAGTGCAGAGTGGGGGCCAGGCTCATTGGCAGTGTTGGCCCTAAAGGTGAAACTTCCATGGAAGTTAATAATGGGCCCAAACCTGACATCTTTGTTCAGGGGGGATCCATGCTGGAGTCAAAGGAAGTTTTGCCTGAGTAAAACTTGCATAAAGACGGAGTCAGGACCTCCAAATTGGGGGCAATGTGATCTGCATTTGTCACAGGATCACAGAAATTGGAGAAGGGGAACTCTGTCATGTCACTAATGATCCCCTGCAGCATCTTCCCCAGAGCTCTTCCAGTGCCATCTTTTCCCATTTGTTATTGATACACCTTGTGACTCTAATCTACAGCATGTTCTGTCACACTGAATTGCTGCACAGAAGGAAATGCTCTCCCAAAGGCGAAGGCACAGTCTTAGCAATCTTAGATTGCCAGAAACCAGGCTGTAGGAAGGGGCAGTGGGGCCCAGTAGAAATAGCAGGAAGGGCCAGCATAGTGACAGATGGGAGCTGCTCTCACAGCTAAACTCTCTTTTATTGGTCTCTGATTCTGACACTATCCTACAAGAACCGAGAATAAGCAGTCACCATGCCCTGTTCCAGTCCAAATACCTGGCCTTTCCTAAGAGCAACACAGAGCAACCCCAACTAACTAAATGAAAAATAACACTCATTAATTACCCATAGTTTCCCCTGGGGTGGAAAAGAACTGAATTTGACAGACAGGAAGGTGCTCATTTACCACGGTGATGGGCACAGTGTAAAAAGATGAACAGAATAGAAGAAAGCCTTATTAGATGAGGAATGGGCCATGAGGAAAACTACACTCAGTTATATCCAGAATTAATTCATGTTCTATCTAAAAATACTTCACCTTGTGGTATGTGCAAAAATATATTTCAGAGACTTTCAAATTCAGCAGAGCTCAGCAGGGAATAATAGTGCAGCATCCACAGCCAGGTGTGTAAACTTTGCTTTTAACGATAAAGACTCTGAGTGGCCCAAGTAGCATTAGGAAGGATGTGGCATGATCTCCCTTACTTAGAGAAGATCAGCCAGAGAATTCACACAGTTCAGTCCAAGACTCCGGCTCCTTTAGTGGATCTAGTTTCCTGCTCCTTTTTCCCTCCTTTTCTCCTTCTTCTTTTTATTCTCCCACAAAAGTTCAAAGAAAATTTTTCTCCAGTAAAGCAACGGGAAAGTGCAGGGCACGTCAAAGAGCAGTGCCCAGTCCTGCAGCACAGCTCAGGGCTCACCCATTCTAACTAGCCCCAGAAACAAACCCCAGGATTGGGCAGGGCATCAGGCACAGCACCAGCAACTAAGGGGAGATCTGCAAAGTCACCTCTGAGACTTAGGAGCACAAGTCCTTACAAGTGACTGTCAAAGGGAGTTGGGCACCTTCCAAGCTTCCCAGCAGCCCCCAGGACTCAGGCAGAGCTTAGCAAAGCTGGAAGCCTCCCCTTCCACTCAGCAGAGCTGTCTGAAGCTGGCATCCCCACTCAGGCCCCAGGGTGGAAGTGATGGCTGCAGTCCTGCTAATACCCATGCAGCTCAGAGAGCTCCTAGGCCAACGGTCCAGTCTAGTTTTAAATGACTAGAGCAATGGGATTTCTCCTCCTCCCATGGGACACCATCCCAACGCCCTGGAATTCTGATCCCCAGCTAGATTTTTCCTTTGCCTAATTCCATCTCATTGCTCCTATTCTCTTCCCACTAACCAGCAAAAACAATTCCTCTCCCTCCTCAGCCTTTATACCCCTCCTAGCCCAGATGGCCATATTCAGCTCTGAGCATCTCACACTATTCTCTCCAGCTCTCTAGTCATTTTGATTGCCCTGCTCTGAGTGTTGGCATCTTTCTAATATTAAGATACCCAGGACCAGATACAGTATTGCAGATACCCGGCCAGATTCATGCCCCTTCTCCAGTCCCTTTGAGTTGCTCAGGTTCCACTTGCTATTACTCTCAACAGACATGGACATGCACCTAAAAAAAAGGCTAGGATTGGTCTTTTCTAGGAGGTGTCCCTGCACAGATGTTCAAATGTCCTGAACATTTAGGTCCACCCCCAACTAAATGTTTTGTTTCAATTTTGAGGTTTTTAAAAATATTTTATATGTTCTTAAACAAAATTGAGGGATATACTGAAACAAAATATCTCTCCAAAACAAAAAGTCTAAAAGTTTCATTTTGGAAATGCCTAAACACAAACCATTTTGACATTTCCCTTTTTTTTCCCCTGAAATGATTCACCAACAAAATCAACCTCAATTCACAGATTATTATGGTTGACCCAAATTGGCATTTTTCAGGAGGAAAAACAAAGTATTCACAGTTATCTGTGATGAGATAACTGGCTCTGTGGATAAGGGGAAAGCAGTGGATGTGTTATTCCTTGACTTTAGCAAAGCTTTTGACACAGTCTCCCACAGTATTCTTGCCAGCAAGTTAAAGAAGTATGGGCTGGATGAATGGACTATAAGGTGGATAGAAAGCTGGCTAGATTGTCGGGCTCAACGGGTAGTGATCAATGGCTCCATGTCTAGCTGACAGCCGGTATCAAGCGGAGTGCCCCAAGGATCGGTCCTGGGGCCGGTTTTGTTCAATAACTTCATTAATGATCTGGAGGATGGCGTGGATTGCACCCTCAGCAAGTTTGCAGATGACACTAAACTGGGAGGAGAGGTAAATACACTGAAGGGTAGGGATAGGATACAGAGGGACCTAGACAAATGAGAGGATTGGGCCAAAAGAAATCTGATGAGATTCAATAAGGACAAGTGCAGAATCCTGCATTTAGGAGGGAAGAATCCTATGCACCGCTACAGACTAGGGACCGAATGGCTAGGCAGCAGTTCTGCAGAAAAGGACCTAGGGGTTACAGTGGATGAGAAGTTGGATATGAGTCAACAGTGTGCCCTTGTTGCCAAGAAGGCCAATGGCATTTTGGGAAGGAGAAGTAGGGGCAGTTCTAGCAGATCGAGGGATGTGATTGTTCCCCTCTATTCAACATTGGTGAGGCCTCATCTGGAGTAAAGTGTCCACTTTTGGGCTCCACACTACAAGAAGGATGTGAAAAAATTGAAAAACGTCCAGTGGAGGGCAAAAAAATGATTAGGGGACTGGAACACATGACTTACGAGGAGAGGCTGAGGGAACTGGGATGGTTTAGTCTGCGGAAGAGAAGACTGAGGGGGGATTTGATAGCTGCTTTCAACTACCTGAAAGGGGGTTCCAAAGAGGATGGATCTAGACTGTTCTCAGTGGTGGCAGATGACAGAACGAGGAGTAATGGTCTCAAGTTGCAGTGGGAGAGGTTTAGGTTGGATATTAGGAAACACTATTTCACTAGGAGGATGGTGAAGCTCTGGAATGCGTTACCGAGGGAGATGGTGGAATCTTCTTCCTTTGAGGTTTTTAAGGTCAGGCTTGACAAAGCCCTGGCTGGGATGATTTAGTTGGGGATTGGTCCTGCTTTGAGCAGGGGGTTGTACTAGATAACCTTCTGAGGTCCCTTCTAACCCTGATATTCTATGATTTACACCATTTTTTTCCTGCAACTCTAGAGATGACTTAATTACAGTCTATCAGTACCTACAAGAAAGAAAAGGAGTACTTGTGGCACCTTAGAGACTAACAAATTTATTTGAGCATAAGCTTTCATGAGCTACAGCTCACTTGATGAAGTGAGTTGTAGCTCACAAAAACTTATGCTCAAATAAATTTGTTAGTCTCTAAGGTGCCACAAGTACTCCTTTTCTTTTTTGCGAATACAGACTAACACGGCTGCTACTCTGAGTACCTGCAAGGAGGTGGAATTTTCTGATACTAAAAAGATCTGTACTGTAGCAGACACAGACACAATAAACTGCAAACTGAAGCTAGACAAATTGAGACTAGGAATGAGGTGCAGATTTTTAACAGTGAGGGTAACTAACCATTGGAACAACTTGCTTAGGATATGGCGGATTCTCCATCATTTGAAGTCTTGGATGTCTCTTTCTAAAAGGTTTGCTCTAGTTCAAGCAGAAGCTACAGATCTGATTCAGGAGTCACTTTGTGACATTGTTGCCAGTGTTGTGCAGGGGTCGGACTGGAAGATTGAAAGGGATTGTAAAGGATTAGGCTATGAACCTGCCCACTATGCATTTAATTCCTTACAGTTACAGTCACCAGAAATGCAGTGCTCTCCATTGTAAAGTCACCATGGGCCAAGTTACCACCCGGTGAGATCGGAAACACCACAGTTCTTCTTCGAGCAACTGCAGATGTTTATTCCAGTCAGCTGCACGCAAGCCCAGCGCACTGATGCCATAGAGTTTTGCTTAGCAGTACCACAGGGGCAGCGCTCCCATAGCCTTTCCCATGGTTGTATCCCCAACCCCCCTCAGTTCCTTCTCATTGTCCACAGCTCAAGTTGAAGTATTTTGTGTGGGCATTTTCCTCACACAGTTTCCTATCTCAGTCCTCTGAGATTTTGCTGTAAATAGTTGACAGTTAGTTAACAGTAATACCCGTACTATTAGTTGGAAATAGTTCATTAGGGTAAGTAGTTGTCCTGGAGGGATGTGCTTACTGGAGTTTAAGCACTGGGGTGGCTATTCCCAATTGTGATCCCCACACATGGTGTTTATTGTGCCTAGAAGAAGGGCACATTGAAGAGAGATGCTCCATCTGCAGCCTCTTAAGACAAGAACTGCAGGTGGTAGCAGGGGACTGGAGACTCTTGCAGCACCTTATGGCACAGGCCACATCAGCAATGGGGACCTCCACAGAACATTCTGCCCCTCAGACAACTTGGGAGCCTCAGTGAGCCTGTGTTCCTCAGCCAGACTCTGCTACCTAACCCAGGTGGAGGAGAGATCGCTTTCCTCCCTCAGGTTTCCAAACATGGCACAGCAGCCACTCCAGA
This sequence comes from Dermochelys coriacea, assembly GCF_009764565.3. Lineage (NCBI taxonomy): Eukaryota > Metazoa > Chordata > Testudines > Dermochelyidae > Dermochelys > Dermochelys coriacea. The sequence goes on from NC_050092.1 coordinate 169,725, forward strand.
GCTTGGGAAGCATCCTCCTCCTTTGCCAGGAAGTACAAAGACTGGCTCTGGGATTCTTTCAGTACATGAGATAGAGCTGGCCATCTACCTACTCTCCAGTGCCAAGGCAGCATCAGGTCGGTGCTGTACCATGGACTCCAATACCCATGGGGCACCCATTGAGTCCAGTACCAACAACATCGGCACCAGCTGTTTCCAGCTGTTTCCATGCCATTAGCGTGCCAGGCAGAATCAGACTTGCTTTGGCTCCCTGTTCCTGATTTCCCAGTTAGTCAGGAGCATTCAGTTGCCAGGTCCTTGTCGGTACAGACAGTGCTGCCTAGAGCGATTGCTGATGTGTCCCAATTGTTGGCACTAACTTCAGCGCCACCTAACATTCAGAGTGCACAGCCAGAGTCGGCCTTCTGATCGGTACCCAGGACGCCATCAGCACAGTTCCTATCTTCAGTACCAATAACGACTGTGGTGCATGCCCCATCTTCAGGATCAGTACCGATCCCGGCGCCATCCCACATGGGAGTGTGATGCCCCTGCCTGGCCTCAGGGTGCTGACTTCCTTGGCCGCGATACTGATGCAGTCAGCGTTTGGGTTCTGGACAAGGCTGGACCCTTGTTCGTTCCACCTCGGGTAGCTCCCTCCATTACCTTCTGAAGACTCTGAGGGTTCATTGGGATCAAGCTTGGAGACATCCTCCCCTTCTCCCTCACCATCCAGACACTGTTCTAGGAGATGGTTGAGACCTCCTATGCACCACAATCGGTACCAGGATCGGCACAGTTCCCACAGCAGAGACCAGTGTTCTTGGCCTAGTTCCTACTGGCCAGCAATGCCATATCCCTATCCTCCATGGGATGTTTCATGTTCGGTAAAGTTTCAACTCTTGACCCACTCTAGGGTCATGTCACCCTACCAACCCATGATGCCACCTGCTTGGCCACCTACATTACAGACTCACATGGAGGCTGCTTCCTCAGAGCAGGTTCAGACTGAGCCACTTATATAGGGACCTGCGCTGCAGCAGGACAGTTCAGTGGCTCCACTTCCATCTTCGTCCTAATCCCCCGATGATTCCATGGTACTGGAACGTTCCTTCCCAGTGCCTGAAGATTTTAAGGCACATCAGGAGCTTCTCAGACGAATGGCTTCAGCCTGGGTCGTCAGGCTGAGTTTGTGCACAGTCTGATAGACATTCTTCAGTCCTCGACCCTGGGGAGGGTCGCTCTCCCTTCAAATGAAGCACTGTTAGAACCTGCCCAAACTTCATGGAAGACCCCAGGTTCTTTGCCATCTCCAACAAATTGTACAGACAAGCATTATTACATTCCTGTTCAGGGGTTCGAGTGCTTTAATTCACATCCTGCTCTTAACTCTCTTGTTGTAACAACAGCTAAAGAGAGGTCGCGATGAAGGAGATACAAATCCACACCCTGGGACAAAGAAGCTAAGAGGCTGGATTTCATAGGAGGAAAAATCTACCCGACTTTTCCCTTGCAAATGCGCATTGCAAATCAGCATGTGCTGCTGTCCAAATAAGATTTTGGGAGTTAAGTTTGGTAGCAAAATTCACAGACAAGTCACCTGAATCCTCTCGGGAGGGGTTCAAGGTGTCCATTGCAGACAGCCGATTGGTTGCTAACATGGCTTTGCAGTCGGCACAAGGCACAGCGGATGCAGCTTCCAGAGGTATGGCATCAGCATTTACAGTGAGAAGGGCATCATGTTAGCAAAACTCTGGCATAGCTCCAGAGACCCAGCAGAGTGTAGAACACCTGCCCTTGATGTTGATGTTTGTTCTCTGATAAAACAGATAAGACTTTACATTCATTTAAGGACTCTCAAGCAACTCTGCGTTCCTTGGGGATTTATACCCCAACCACAAAGAAATGTCATTTTGCGGGTCAGTAACAGCAGCAGCAGTATCGCCCTCAGTTTTTCGGACAGGTATCTTACAAGTTAAGGCACCAAGACTACTCCAGAAAAGGGAACAAGACAAACAGAAGAAGACCTTCTGGATCTAATTTTACCTAATCAGCCCGTCCTCCTCCAGCTTCGGGCAGGCAGCCTTCTGTATCGAGAGCAGCATACCAGTGGTGAATGTCTCAATCCCATCTCCTCAGTTTGGGGACAGGCTGTCTCACTTCTACAGCACTTGGGAAGCCATAAGCACTGTAGGATCAAGTTATGCTATTCAATTTCTCTCCATTTTCCCCTCCCAACCCCCATTCTGTCTCTATTCAGAGCTCCTCTCATGAGTCACTGTTTCTTCAGTAGGTCCAGGGCCTCTGTGTTCTGGGAGCTGTAACTATATTGAGCTATCCAACTATACTCTTAGCCCAGCAGAAGAATCTGTCCTATCTCGGGGCCTCTCCTTCTGCCCTTCCACCCCCACGAACATGATACAGTTCTGTGGTGACCTAGAATCCTATTTTCAATGTCTCCGACTCAAGGAATATTTCCAACACACCTCTGAACAACATACTAACCCACAGAGACCTTCCTACCAACACTACAAAAAGAAGGATTCTGGGTGGACTCCTCCTGAAGGTCGAAACAACAGACTGGACTTCTACATAGAGTGCTTCCGCCAACGTGCATGGGCTGAAATTGTGGAAAAGCAGCATCACTTGCCCCATAACTTCAGCCGTGCAGAACATAATGCCAGCCACATGCTCAGAAACAACTCTGACATCATAATCAAAAAGGCTGACAAAAGAGGTGCTGTCATCATCATGAATAGGTTGGAATATGAACAAGAGGCTGCTAGATAGCTCTCCAACACCACTTTTTATAAGCCATTACCGTTTGATCTCACTGAGGATTACCAAAAGAAACTCCAGCATTTGCTCAAGAAACTCCTTGAAAAAGCACAAGAACAAATCTGCACAGACACACCCCTGGAACCCTGACCAGGCGTATTCTATCTGCTACCCAAGATCCATAAACCTGGAAATCCTGAATGCCCCATCATCTCAGGCATTGGCACCCTGACAGCAGGATTGTCTGGCTATGTAGACTCCCTCCTCAGGCCCTACACTAACAGCACTCCCAGCTATCTTCGAGACACCACTGACTTCCTGAGGAAACTACAATCTATCGGTGATCTTCCTGAAAACACCATCCTAGCCACTATGGATGTAGAAGCCTCTACACCAACATTCCACACACAGATGGGCTACAAGCCGTCAGGAACAGTATCCCCTATAATGTCACGGCTAACCTGGTGGCTGAACTTTGTGACTTTGTCCTCACCCATAACTATTTCACATTTGGGGACAATATATATCTTCAAATCAGCGGCACTGCAATGGGTACCCACATGGCCCCACAGTATGCCGACATTTTTATGGCTGACTTAGAACAACGCTTCCTCAGCTCTCGTCCCCTAATGCCCCTACTATACTTGCGCTACATTGACGACATCTTCATCATCTGGACCTATGGAAAAGAAGCCTTTGAGGAATTCCACCATGATTTCAACAATTTCTATCCCACCATCAACCTCAGCCTGGACCAGTCCACACATGAGATACACTTACTGGACACTACGGTGCTAATAAGCAATGGTCACATAAACACCACCCTATACCGGAAACCTGCTGACCACTATGCCTACCTACATGCCTCCAGTTTTCATCTAGACCACACACACAATCCATTGTCTACAGCCAAGCTCTAAAATACAACCGCATTTGCTCCAACCCCTCAGACAGAGACAAACACCTACAAGATCTCTATCAAGTGTTCTGACAACTACAATACCCACCTGCTGGAGTGAAGAAAAAGATTGACAGAGCCAGAAGAGTACCCAGAAGTCACCTACTACAGGACAGGCCCAACAAAGAAAATAACAGAACGCCACTAGCCATCACCTTCAGTCCCCAACTAAAACCTCTCCAACGCATCGTCAAGGATCTACAACCTATTCTGAAGGACAAACCATCACTCTTACAGATCTTGGGAGACAGGCCAGTCCTTGCTTACAGACAGCCCCCCAACCTGAAGCAAATACTCACCAGCAACCACACACCACACAACAGAACCACTAACCCAGGAACCTTTCCTTGCAACAAAGCCCACGTATCTATTCAGGGGACCCCATCATAGGGCCTAATGACATCAGCCACACTATCAGAGGCACTTTCACCTGCACATCTACCAATGTGATATATGCCATCATGTGCCAGCAATGCCCCTCTGCCATGTACATTGGCAAACTGGACAGTCTCTACGTAAAAGAATCAATGGACACACATCAGACGTCAAGAATTATAACATTCAAAAACCAGTCAGAGAACACTTCAATCTCTTTGGTCACTCAATTACAGATCTAAAAGTGGCAATTCTTCAACAAAAAAACTTCAAAAATAGACTCTAACGAGAGACTGCTGAATTGGAATTAATTTGCAAACTGGATACAATTAATTTAGGCTTGAATAAAGACTGGGAGAGGATGGGTTATTACACAACGTAAAGCTATTTCTCCATGTTTATTTCCTCCCCCCGTTCTTCACACGTTCTTGTCAAATGCTGGAAATGGCCCACCTTGATTATCACTACAGAAAAAGTTTCCACCCCCCCACTCTCCCGCTGGTAATAGTTCACCAGCTATACCTGATCACTCTGGTTACAGTGAGTATGGTAACACCCATTGTTTCATGTTCTCTATGTATATAAATCTCCCCATTGTATTTTCCACTGAATGCATCCGATGAAGTGAGCTGTAGCTCACGAAAGCTTATGCTCAAATAAATTTGTTAGTCTCTAAGGTGCCACAAGTCCTCCTTTTCTTTTTGAGGATACAGACTAACACGGCTGCTACTCTGAAACCTGTCAAGTAATAGAGATCATTGAGATCTGAATAGACTTTATGACTTTGAGGGCCTTTCTCTCATACAAACAATTCCAGACAATTTGGCACCTTTGTCTGGACCTCCAGTCTCATCCTTCAGCCACGGTCTGTGTATGCTTGAACTTACTGCGCCATAGGGCTGCATGCTGTATGTGGTTCAGCATGCAAAGATGTTGCTTTGTCCTCTTTGCTCATGGTTGAAGTTGGCCTGTCACCCAAGTTGCCACTCTTTTCTGAGTACCTCCAGAAATACTGGACTCACTACAGCAGTGAATGGAACAGAACAATGTGTGTCATGGTGTCCTCTTCCGACCAGAACAGTAGTTACCGATGCTTACACAGTAGTTTGGGGAGTGCATCTAGGAACGTTAAAGGTTCAGGGCTTGTGGTCATTGACAATACCACCGCAGTGTATTATGTGAACAAGAAGGGAGGAGCCTGTTCCAACCAGCTTTGTCAAGAGGCTATAAAATTTTGGCATTTGCATCCAGGAAAACATGCCCGCAGCAGCTCAATTACCAGGCTCTCAAAACCAGTTGTCTCAGAAGGACTTTCTTGGACAACCATGAATTCTCTCCTCAGAGTAGTGTGGTGAGGTACATCTTCAGGGAACGGGGCATCTCATCAGTTGACCTGTTTCCCCCATCCCTCTCTTCCCTCAGTTATCCTCAAACTCAAGTTACACCATGCCAAACTGATACTTATTGAGCTGCCCTGGCCAAGATAGTGTTGGTTTTCCAACTTTCTCAGTCTCTCAATTCGACCTCCCAGATCTTTTCCTCTTTTTCCTGACCTGCTAACTCAACACCACAGCCAGGTTGTTCATCTGGCATTTGGCAGTCTGCACTTCACAGCATGGATGGTACATGGCGAGATGAGGATGAAGGTCAGTGCTCAGAAGCAGTTCAGAGGATCTTGCTTAATAGTAGAAAACCATCTACTAGGTCTACTTACTTGGCAAAGCAGAAGAGTTTTTCCATTTGGTCAACATTGAAGTGAATCCAGCCCATATCAGCTCCCATTCAGGACATTTTGGACTACCTGCTTCTTTTGAAGTCTGTAAGTGTAACTTTTAGCTCTTTGAGGGTTCACTTGGTGGCAATCTCAGATTTCTATCCTCCCATCCAAGGAAAGTGTTTCTCAAACTCCATGGCAATGAGATTTCTGAAGGGTATTGTCCACCTGTTTCCTCCTGTAAAGGAAATGATCCCACTGTGGGACCTTAATACAGTGCTCGCCACCCTCATGAGTCCTCTATTTGAGTTGATAGCAACCTGCTCGTTGTCTCTTCTCTCCCAGAAGACAGCCTTGGGTGGCGCACCGAGCGGGACTCCGCCACCTGCACACGGAGCTGGGGGTTGTATAGCAGGGGCTCCGCGAGGAGATCTGCCCCCTCGGTGGCCGCCACGGACCTGGTCGTTGTGAAGAGTTTCCAGGTCCGGAGGAGGTCCTGGTAGAAGACCGGCAGCCCGGAGAGGTCTCGCGGAAGACCTCTCAGATGGAGATAAAGGAGCTGCCTGTCGTATCGGAGCCCTCGGAAGCGGCGCAGGAAGACGTGTGCCAGTATGCTCCACGCCGGACTACCTGCACCATAAAGGAGCCTCTGCAGGGTCTGGAGGCAAAAGACATGGACCTGAGTGAGCAGACATTTTAGGCCCTGCCCTCCCTCCTCCAGAGGTAGATGGAGAACCCCTAGAGGGACCCAGTGCAGTGCTGACCAAAAGAACTCCAGAATCGATGTCCAGAGGTTGGCCAGGAAAGCCGGGGCCGGGACCAGGGTGTTGAGCCGGTACCAGAGCATGGACAGGACTAGTTGATTAAACACTAGCGCTCTCCCTCGAAGGGAGAGGCACCGGAGTAGTCCTGTCCATTTCCAGAGCCGCTCTATCACCCTGCCCTCTAAATTTTGCCAGTTCTCCGGCGGAGAGGGATGCGTGGCAGAAAGGTAAACGCCCAGATAGAGCAGCGGACCCGTGCTCCACCGGATGGCCTGAAGCGGGGGTGGGAGGGAGCTCGCTTGCCGCCAGTCCCCTACCACCAAGCCAGAGCTCTTGACCCAGTTGACCCGCGCAGAGGACGCTGCCGAATAGATGGCCTGGCAAGCCTCCACCCGCACCAAGTCACCCGGGTCCTGGACCACGAGGAGCACATCATCAGCGTACGCCGACAGGACCAGCTGCAGCTCCGGCTTCCGCAGCACCAACCCTGTCAACCTCCTTCGGAGGAGACAGAGGAAGGGCTCGATCGCCAGAGCGTACAGCTGGCCTGAGAGGGGGCACCCCTGCCGTACTCCTTGCCTGAAGCTGACCGGTTCAGTCAGGGTCCAGTTGAGCCTGACCAGACACTCTGCGGAAGCGTACAGCACCCGGAGAAAATTCACAACCCTGGGTCCGAATCCAAACGCCTGCTGAGTGCTCAGGAGATACCCATGATCCACCCTGTCGAACACCTTCTCCTGATCTAAGGACAGGAGGGTGAACGACAGACCATCCCTAAACCCAAGTTCCAATAGGTCCCGGACCAGATATAGGTTGTCGAAGATGCTGCAGCCCGGGACGGTGTAGGTCTGGTCTGGGTGGACCACGTCCGCCAGCACGGACCCTAGCCGCAGTGAGATGGCTTTTGCCACGACTTTGTAGTCCATGCTGAGGAGCGAGACAGGACGCCAATTTCGTAAATCGCGGAGGTCCCCCTTCTTCGGCAATAAGGCGAGCACGGCTTGCCTGCACGAAAGAGGGAGGACCCCGCTCTGCAAAGACTCGGCCCAGACAGTGACTAGGTCTGGGCCCAGGACGTCCCAGAACACGCAGTAGAACTCCACGGTCAGCCCGTCCATGCCCGGAGATTTATTGGTGGGCATGCGACGGAGGGCTTCCGAGAACTCGGCCAGAGTGAGAGGCAGCTCTAGCCGGTCTCGGTCGCCCACGCTGACCGTCGGGAGCTCCTCCCAAAGCACTCTGCAAGCGTTAGGATCGGTCGGATCCGGGGAGAAAAGGCTTGCGTAGAAGGCTCCCGCCCTCCCGGACATCTCCACCGAATCCGTGAGGGTGGTGCCATCTTCTGCCAGTAGGCAGATGATATGTTTCTTAGCCCCCCTCTTTTTCTCCAGGGCGTAGAAGAAATGGGAGCCGCGATCCATCTCCCGAAGGAAACGGATGCGGGATCGAACAAAGGCACCCCGGGCCTGATGGTCCTCGAGGGTCCGGAGCTCCTCCCGCTTCTCCCGGCACACTCCGCAGAGAGGTGGATCCTTGGGGCTGGCGGCCAGACGCCTCTCCAGCTCTAAGACCTCTCGTTCCAACTGCTCTATCGCCGCATCCCTCCGTCGGCTGGCGCCCCGGGTGTAGTCACGGCAGAAGAGCCGGGCGCGCACCTTCCCTAGGTCCCACCACCGCCGCGCCGAGGAAAAGGCATGCTGCTGCCCTCGCCAGGCCAGCCAGAACTCCCGGAAGGACGCCACGAAGCCCGCATCCTCCAGCAAGCTGTTGTTAAAATGCCAATAGGCCGGCCCCGGCCTCTCTGCACAAAGGGAGGCTGTCACGGTGGCTATATGATGGTCAGAAAATGGGGCCGGCCGGATGCTGGAGGAGTGGGCTCGTGAAAGATGAAAGCGTGATAAATAAATGCAGTCCAACCAGGAGTGGCGCGACCGATGGGCTTCCACCCGGACAAAGGTGAACGTGGAAGTGTCATCCGGGTGGTGGTCGCGCCAGACGTCCACCAGGGAGTGGTGTTCAACTATCTCCTGGAGGACGGCGACGGCGGCCGGGCTCTGCTCGGTCCCCGAGCGGTCCCGTTCCTCAAGGGTGATGTTAAAGTCCCCTCCCAGGACCAGGCACTCATGAGGATCCAAAGTGCCGAGGAAGGCGGACGCCTGCTGATAGAATTGCAGCCGCTCCGGGCTCGCTGCTGGGGCATAGATGTTGACGAGGTTGACTACGAGCCCCTCCATGCGGACCCGGAGGTGCAGCAGGCAGCCCGGCACAGCCTCGGTGACCCCCAGCACCTCGGGCCGTATGTCGGGGGAGAACAGGGTCGCTACTCCAGCCGTATGAACTGTGAGGTGGCTAAAGTAGACCCTGTCCCCCCAATCCAGCCGCCAGCAGTCTTCGGCGGTCGGATCCGTATGGGTCTCCTGCAGGAAAACCACAGAGTACCTCCCCTCCCGAAGGAAGGAGAGCACCTGGGACCTGCGGAGACCCATCCTACAGCCACGGGTGTTCAATGTTGCGATGGTAAAGGGTGCCATGAGGAGGGCTGGGGGGGATCCTCACCAGTAGGGACGCTCGCGGCTCCCGGCGGGCCACGCAGCAGTCCGTGACCCACCCCGTAGGTGAGTAAGGAGTCACGGAAGAGGCGGACCCGCTGGTAGGCCGCGGCGCCCTGCCTCCCGGTCCTTTTACCCTCCCCCATGAGGGCCCTTGCAGCCCGGAGGATTTGATTAAAGTCCCCCCATCGCTGGAGGGCAAGCTGGACTTTGTTGCGGGAGCCACGGATGTCTTCTAGAAACTCCCGCAACTCCTCTCGCAGCGCATGGGGGGCTGGGGTTATGGTCTGGTTACTTCCCGACGGGGCCCTTGGTACAGCCCCGTGGCCCACCGAGACGGGCAGACAGGGTGCGGACCCCCGACGGGGCTCCTGATGGGTTGACCTGAATGCTGGGGCGACAGGGGGCGGCAGAGGGAGGATAGCAGCCCCTGGTAGGTCAGGACGGGTAAACACAAAGGCCACTCCCTGGGGGTCATCTTTTGGTAAGGGGAAGGAGACAGCCCCAGGGGCGGCAATAACATCTCGGGAGGTGGACGGGATAGGGACGGGGCAGGGGCAGGGTTAGAGGCGAGATTCTGGGTAGGGAGAGGGCTCTCAGTGATGCCGGGCGCAGGCTCTATGGTGGATTTGGCAGCCACGGCATCAGGGGGTGGACTCTCTTCTGTAGGGTCCTCTCCCGGGAAGGAGGTCGAATGCTCCTCACCAACGATGGGTGCCCCTGGTGGCTCAGGTCCCGGCCGCGTGGCACTGGCCATCGCCTCAACAGGTTCGGCGGCCCTCAGTGGGGTGCCATCTACAGCCGGGTTGATGGAGGAGTCCAGGGGCCCCTTGGAGGTGGGAGCGGAAGCAACAGTTAGGGGGAGGGAGCATGGGGAAAGGGGGGCTGGAGTGAAGTCGCATATATCGAGGCCCGCTGGCATAGGGTCGTCCTCCCCCTGGGTGACCGGGGTCAGACCCAGGACCTCGATCTCCTCATATATTGATGGGAGATCAGTTTCCGCCACCCCGGGATTCTCTCCGCTGCCACCTGACGCGACGGTTGCCTCGGGGCACACTGAGGTTTCAGATGGCGCCTCGGGGGCCTTGGAGGAGAGGGACTCCCGTGGAGGGGAGATACCGCCTTCCAGTGCTGCCACGTCTTCCCCAGCCGGCACCGGTGGATGGAACACACCCGTGGGTAAAGCGGAAGGCTCGGCATCGGTGCCCCCCTTCCTGGTCTTCCGGGAGCCTCCGCTTCAGATGGGAGGAGCGGAGCTCGAGCCTTCCGCTTGCCCCGCTTCCCCTGGAGTAGGGCCCAGCCCTCCATGACATCATCCGGGGGCTGGCTAGCAGGGGTTGTGTCAGGGGGCAGAGGCGATGGCTCAGGTGAGGTGGTAATGGTGGGGCAGCACAAGGGAGGTAAGATTCCCCTTGGGGCGGGCCCTCTCCCATGCCCGGCAGTGTCCCTGCCGCACCCTCCTTCACAGGTCCCGCCAGACGTGCCCCATCACCCGGCAGAGGTAGCACCGGGCCTCCCCCGTGGAGTAATGCACCCGGTAACGGGCCCCCTGGTAGGGGACTAGGAAGGACCCCTCCAGCGCCTCTCCGTCACGCGCCGCCGGTGGCAGTTGAAGCTGCACTCGCCGGCGGAAGGAGAGGACGTGACGGAGGGCGGGGTCTTTGCAGCCCAACGGGAGAGGGCTGATGACAGTTATGGGCTTCCCCAGGGTAGAGAGAGCGGGTAACAGGGCGGCATTGGGGAGAAAGGGAGGGACATAGGTCAGGACCAGGCGGACGCCCAGGTCCTCTAGCGGCTCTAAGGAGACAAAGATGCCCCCCACCACCAGGCCCTTCTCTACCGCCTCCTGGGCAGCGGCCTCCAATGTTTAGAAGAAGACGACCTTGCCATACATTTTGGAGGCCGCCACAATGGCCGTGGGCCGCACCACCCTCGCCAACGCCCGCACATAGGTCTCCACGTGGGGCGAGGCGGGCACAAGGAGGCAACGGACGCCGTGCTTCCTGATCATGGTGGGAAAGGGGCCCCGGCCGCTATAGATGGTAGCGGAGGCGGGGGGCGGGAGAGATGATGGAGCGGCAGGCGGGGGGGCTGCCGCCACCTGGGCGTATGCTCTGGGGGCCGTGGGAGGGACACCCGCAGAGGTGGTGGAGGGAACAGCGGGGAGGGGCACCCCAGCTAGAGATGGGGCCGGGGCATTGGGGGCAGCCCCTGCTATGGAGGGTCTGGTCTTTTTAGCGGGGCCCTTCCCCTTCTTCTTCCCCTGGCCCTTCCCGCTGGCTGGGGGGACTCCCCCCGAATCTGAGGGGTGAGAGACGTTGCAGCAGTGGAGGTCACCCCGGTGTCTGTCACTGCTGGTGCCCCAGTGGGGGCGATGGCAGATGGTTCGGCGGCAGAGGTAGAGGCTTTGGGGGGTGACAGAGGGGCAGGTGGGGGAGAGGTAGCTGGGGCTACTGGAGGAGCCCCACCCATCTCATCCCCCTCCATCATGAGCAGGGAGGGAAGGAGAGACACCAGAAAGGAGGAGGGGAGAGGGGAAGACCACTCCTCCCCGCTAGGCTTCAGGCAGGGGAGGAGGGCGCCAAAAGGGGTGGGTTGGACGGGGGGCAATCGGGGTTAGGGGTCAGTCACCGACACAAGGTGGAAATTCCGGCTCCTCTTGGTGCACTAGGGGAGGGGGGGATATAACAACATTGGGGGTGCAGTGAAGAGGGTTGCAACTGAAATGGGGAGTTGCACAAGCGCATGGGAGGGGGCATGGGCACACGGAGCGAGGGGCTAGGCGGTCTGGGGGTAGAACAGGGAAACCCAGGGGCGAGCTTCAGAGGCTGGGGCGGGGCAAACAAACAAAGGCTGCAGAAGGAAATGGGCGGGGCAGGCAAACAAACTGAAGCTAGTACGGGGGGCTGGGGCAAAAGAGGAGGCAAAGCAAGTGGCAAATGAGGCAGGTAGTAAAGGGCAAAGCTGGGGGGTAGGCAGTCTGGAGGGAGCACATGTGCCCATGTGCACTTGCACAAGTCTTTTTTAAGCTGGCTGCTGCTTCTGGCCCAAAGGGTGGAAATAGGGCGTGGCAAGCCAAGCAAGCAGCTGAGTCCAGAGGCAGGAGCTGAGGCAGATGGTATACAGCCAGTGGGGGTGGTGGAGGGGGCAGCGGTGGTGGTAGTAGTGGTGGTGGAGATTGGGGAGGGGACACAGATGGATCAGGGGGGCAGCTCCATGCTACACCCCCTGTGTCCCTGGAAACACAGTCAAGACCCCCACCACAAGAGCACAGTTTGAAAATTACTCAGTCTTAGGCCCCCTCCACGGTGGTCTGCAAAGTCTCTAGGTGCTCCCCCACTGGTAGATGGTCCTCTTCTTCTCCTCCTTCGGCTTCAGCAGCTCCAGGTAGCAGACTCCACAGCAGCAGCTCCAGGAACTCCAGGTGGTGGTCCAGGCAGGCAGAAAGGACCCCTCTCAGGTGGTGGTGCTGGTGGTGGTGTCCACAACAGCAGTGGCTGGGGTCCCTCACTCCTCCTCTCTGGGGAGTGGGCTAGCAGCCCCCCCCCGGGGCTGCAGTTGGAGCAGTAGCAGCACCCGAAAGTGGGGGGTCTAGCACCCAGATAGCAGAGAACGGGGGGGTGGTGTCTGGCCCAGCCAGGGGAGCAGCTGGAGCAGCAGGGAGAGCTTAGGGCCCAGCATCAGGAGTAGCAGCTTCCCACCTCCCTCCAAGCTAGAAGGCTATGGAAGAGCAGTGGGGGAGAGAGAGAGAGATTCGCTCCAGGCTAAACAAATCCCTGGTACCAAGATAAGTGAAATGGCAGCTGCTCTAGGTCAATTACGACACCTGGGGCCAATTAAGAACTTTCCAGAAGGCAGGGAGAAAGCTGTGTTGATTGGGACACCTGAAGCCAATCAGCAGCTGGCTGAAACTAATTAAAAGCCTCCCGGTCAGTCAGGTGGGGGTGCATGTCAGGAGCTGTGGGAGGAAGCTGCGCGGTTGGAGAGGCTGAGTAGTACACACCATATCCGGCACCAGGAAGGAGGCCCTGAGGTCAGGGTGAAGTGGAGCTTGAGGAAGTGAGGGCTGCTGTGGGGGAAGTAGCCCAGGGAATTGTACATGTCATGTTTCTAAAAGGTCAGCTACCATAGCTGATACTATTAGGGTCCCTGGCCTGGAGCCCGGAGTAGAGGGTGGGCCTGGGCCCACCTCCCCTTTGCCCCCTGATTAATCACTGAGACTGGGAGACAACAGAGACTGTGCAAGGAAGGATAACTTTTCCTCACCTCCCTTGCTGGCTTATTATGAAAATGGCTCAGTAGACTGTGACCCTTCTCTCTAGAGAGAGAAGGGTTATGTGGAGGGTCACAGTGAGCCTCTGAGGCTAGTGAAATCCGCCAGGAAACGCGGGACCCATGGAGGCAAGGACAGAGCTTTGTCACAGATGGTACTGCAGACCTTTATGTTTGGACTATTTCAGTCTCAGTCTCCCTTTCAGTCAGTCATGCCTCTTTCTAAACAATTTTATGTAACAGGCTGAACTGGAATTTTGTTACCTTGTATAATTTACAGAACAGGTCCCTGCACAACAGAGCTTGGCTTAAGCCCTGAAGCATGAGGTTTAATATCTCTTCCAAAATGTTTATCATTGATTCTGATAGCTTGAGATTGTTCCCGAGGCAGTGACACCTAGAGAATAGAGCACTGGACTGGACTATTCCTGGCTTTGCAATTGGCCTGCTGCAAGTCACTTCCCCGCTCTGTGACTCAGTTTCCCTATCTGTATGATTGGGATAATGATATTGACTTGCTTTGAGACTGACAGTTTAAAAGTGCTTGGTAAGAGCGAGGTGGCATTGTTATTATCCATATAAACATCTGGCCCTTTTCTGACTCTTGCTCAGTTTCTGCTGTGAGTGATATGCTGAGCCATGAGTTTCACAGCTAGGTGAAAAAGTATGCCCTGGGTTCAGTGTTTAAGTTCCCACCTTTCCATTTAGTTGCCTGCCTTGCTGCCTTGTGCTGTGAGCAGGGAGAACAGAAGTTCCTGATCTACCTTCTCCAGACTAGTCATTGTTTAATAGACTTTTGTCATGTGTATCTCATTCATCTCCTATCTTGGGCTGCTGGGCAAGGGGTTGGAGCCAAGGCATTTCTTTAGGGGCTGTGAAACTGCTGAGAAGCTTCTACATAATTTGTAAAAAGAAAAGGAGGACTTGTGGCACCTTAGAGACTAACAAATTTGAGCATAAGCTTTCGTGAACTACAGCTCACTTCATCTGAGCTGTAGCTCACAAAAGCTTATGCTCAGATAAATTTGTTAGTCTCTAAGGTGCCACAAGTCCTCCTTTTCTTTTTGCGGATACAGACTAACACGGCTGCTATTCTGAAACCTACATAATTTGTGTTCAACTAGTGAAACTGGTGAATGCCAACGGTGATTTAAATCAGCTTCCGCTGAGTGCTGTCTGGCTCCTCCCCACCCCCCATACCATCCATGTCACCCTCCACCCAACCACTCCCATTGCAGCATGGAGTTAACAAACTGTTCAGAGCAGGGATTCTAGCTAGGATGGTCCCTGAGGCCACTCACAGCAGGGCAGCCCAGCCAAACCACAGGTCAGCACAAGTCAGCATGCCTTCAGCCCCCTTGGGGAGTGTAGCACAGTTGTGAGTGTTTGGAAGGTAAATCCTCCCCCACCCAGGAACTTAGACTTTGTCTACACTGGTACTGTGTTGGCAAAACTTTTGTCATTCAGGAGTGTTAAAAAATACCCCCCACCCCTGAACGACAAAAATTTTACCAACAGAAAGCACCAGTGTAAACAGCCCTTTTTTGGCAGGAGAGCTTTCTCCTGCCAACAGACAGCAGCTACACTGCGCGGGTTTTAGCGGCATGGCTGTAGCGGCACAGCCATGTCTCTAAAAGCTGCATAGTGTAGACAAAGTCTTAATGCACTCCTTTGACCTCAGGCTGCTTCATGACCATACAACCATTCCTGGCATCAACTGGGATTGTCCTTGGGTCGCCCCTCAAGCGAGATAGAGGGACAATCAGAGCCTGTTTCAAGGAGAGATGCTCCTAATGGCAGCCCAGGAGGACACACAGGAAATGATTTGCTAACGCCCCAGACAGAAATAGCAGCTGGAATCCAGGGGCAGCAGAATCAGGGGAGCAGGAGGCTAGCATCCCCACAATGGAAATATTGAGTTGGCTGCACCCCCAAGTAAACTTACACACTCGGGAGGGTGGAGGTGAGAGGGAGACCCAGAAGAACTGGAGCAGCTGCCACAGGGCCTTGGATCAGGCCAGGGAGCAGGGAATAGGCCCAGGAGCAGGTAGGAACTCCCAGAACCCTTCTTCCCAGCCTGGAGCTGGCTGCCTCCCTGCAGCCTCTGACTCTCAGTACCTGCCCACACTCCCCCTCCTATCCCTCCGCTCCCCTCCCCCTGCAGGAACCCATCCAATGGCTCAGACACTAATGCTTCTTCTGCAGCCTTCACTCTATGTATTGCCTCTGATTTAAAATCTCTCTCTCCTGCAGATGGAAAGGGACTTGAGAAGTGACACAGAAGAAAGTGACATGGCTGAAGAGGAGAGAGAACAAATGAAGGAGAAAGAGAAAAATGGGACCTTGCATTTCAGCAACATCACAAACAACTATTGCATCCGGAATAGCGGGGTCCAGCAGCTAAACAGCAGAGCCCATCTCAGGAATGGCCGTGCCAAAGATAGATAGCCTGGGCCAGGCCTGCTGGCTGACCAATCTATACAGAACACAGCCTAGCGGCCTTAGTAATTGTCTTACTCGTTGTGTAGACGAGGGAAGCAATTTTAATTTCATAGCTGAATTCCTGCTTCTGATAACAGAATTGTGTGTTATCACTTAATATGTAAAGGATGCTTCTGCTCTTTTCTCCAATAGAAGCTTTGCACAGGTTGTAGCCTGAATAAAGAGAGGGATCAAACTGGCTTGGCTTTAGCAATCCTGTAGGTGTATCTTGAACAATACTCTAAGCAGCTGATAGATGTTTAGCAATTATAATTTACAATCTCACCTGCCTACCAGCATTTGACAGGAGTCTGTTAGCTCTATCCAGCACTTTAGCAAAGATCCGGGCATGTGGCTATTAGTGATTAAGGCTAGCAGATAAATTCCGGTCTCTTTAGATTATATGTGCCTGTTGGGGCAGATACTTATCCCCCGCCAAATTAAACATCAGTGAAAGTCAGGGAGATTTCCTCCTCACGCACAGAGATTAACTGCTGGAGAAATGTGGGTGTGTCCAACACAATCAGTTGGTTGTTGATGGGACGGACCTCAGTCCTTCCCATGGTCTGGATGATGGTCTCTGCTGTGCTCGGCCATCAGAGAAGAGTATTAGAAGATTGGGGAGGGGAGCTCAGCATGTGGGTTAGGTCCTGGGTAGTTTCTGCCTAGATCACAGGTTGGAAGAGTCGATCAATTCATGCAGCTGTTCACCAGCTGTCAATATTTATCTTTTAAACCGGTTTCTCTAGTGAACATGGTGTTAAAAGGGAAATGGGGCAGGAGACATGGACAGTCTAGGTGACAGTGCTGCACCAAAGGTTTTTGTGATTTCACTTCCCCGTGAATGGTGCAGGGGGATCTCTGCAGAGTTGGCTTTTGGTAAGCAAGGAATTGCTGTCCTGCTTTCTCCATCCAGGGAAAGGGGATCCAGAGAGAAACTGCTGAACCTCATGGCATGATCTTTTAATTGAGAACTGTAGTTCAGGACTCTGCCTAGACTCCTCAGTAATATACAAGATTGGAGCATTAGTCCATGAAGTCACGATGCAACTCTGATTTCTGTTCGTTTAATATTTCACATGAACCTCTTTGCATGTCATGTGCTATATATTCCTAGAGGCTGGATACAATAAAGTCATTTCAAAAGAGCTCAATTAGCACAAATTGAATCTACATCATGTCAATGTATATTTGAAATCCAAAGCCAGGAAAGCATGGAGCTTGGTCTAATGGTGGTATGAACTGCTGTGCTCCCAGCTTCAGTACTAGGAGAACCAGGGCGATGTCCCCCTGGACCAGGTGCTGAATTGAAAAGTGAAATTGGACAGAGTAAGGCCCTGAATTTATGTTTAATTTTAAGCATGTGCTTATGTGCTTTCTGGGATGGGGAATGTAAAAGAGCATGTTGGGGCAGGCTTGGGATGGTTCTCAGAAACACACTCAGCTCACCGGAAGGGGTTGGCTGGAGAGATGTCTGTGATCTGAGTCCATTTGTTTGGGGTTTGTTTGGAAGGTTTGTTTGGGGTTTGTTTTCTTCAGATTAAAAAGTTACTGTGTGGTTCCAGAAGAAAAAACTTTGTTTAACATGGAGGCATTTAAGGGACAACATAACTCTGTTGGGAACCAGTGAAGCCCAGAAGCTAACAACAGGCTTTGAATTCATTTGTGCTACTGGAGATAATTGTCCCTGAATGTTGGGATTAAGTTTGAAGTTCAAATTAAATGTACTGTAAACAGTTGTCTGTCTGCTAACTACAGTGCAAAATCTTCCTATGTGTCTGCAAGTGACAAGTGATTGGGTTTGGGAGGGAAGGTTGCAATTCAAGATCACATTGCATTATATTGCAGTCCTCTATAAATAACTTTTGCAAGGTTCGGTTGTCTAAGCTCGTTCCCATCTGTTCAGCGAAAGCAGAAGGTGGCACTGTCACTCCACATCAGATTAGCAGAGATTTAATTGGGGGATTTATTTTTTAAAAATGTTTTAATGATCAGATCACTGCCTCTCCCACTGTGTGTCCAAAGTAGGGAGGGGTTGGGGCTGGGGCCAGCTGCATTCTCTGTCCCTGACAGGGGTTCCCTGGGGCAAGGGAGGAGCCACTGGTAGGGTTACACCTACAGGGGAGCAGTGAGTGGCTCTATCTGCTCTCTGGGAGTACATTACTTCTGGTCAGACGAGGCCCCTCACACCTAAGTGTGGAGACAGAAGAAAGTATCTGGCTGTGATGATTGTGAAACTGGAGTATGCTGTGCGTCAGTGTGTGTCAATGCCAATGCCATAGTTACAATGGCTAGATGGACATATCACCAAGGTGATGACCCCAGTCTCGTGGAGAAGGGTGTCGGGAACAGGCTGGCTGGGTCACAGCTCCGAACGCTACAAGCACAGATCTCAGTGGACATGCTTCTTCGCCAGTGCATAGCTCACCCGCAGCCCCAGTTCCAGCTCTGCACTCAATGCAGATTTCCCCATTGGGCTCTTAACTGAGCTACAGTCAATGGCCTGGATTTTTAGCTGTCTGGACACAACTGAAAATTGTCCCTACCCAAAATGAGAGCGAGGTCTTTTAGAAAAAAAAGCCAAGGTGTGTTCAGCATCCTGGGCCAGGCTGCTCCCTGACGTGTGAGGGCACCTTGCTAGCCAGGTAATGGAGCATTATCCCAGCGGGTCAGAGGGAGGCTCCATATTCTGTTCTCTGTAATAAGGGCTGAATCAGGCTGGGGCAGCAACAAGTAGGGGCCAGTCCCAGTCCCAGGAACACAGAGCTGAAGGAGGGAGCAGAGCACGTTTTACCCTCACCAGTGCTGACTAAAAAGGCCTGTTTCATTTGTGCAGCATTTTCTTTCTTTGTTTCTGCTGTGCCTTGCCCCGGCTGTAAATCGCCAGCAGCCCAGGGTACCTGCAATGTTCTTGTCTGAACAATTCCTGCTCAGCATGGAAGTCCCTCTACTCCCCCCCCCGGCCTATTTTTGCAAACAGGGCAGGTGGCTCCTCCCAGCGGGGTAACTGTTACCTCCTGTACCCTTCCCTGTGCCAGGGCTTTGCCCTCTGCACCCTCTGGCAGCACCTCCCCCCTGGGCTGAACACCAGGTCCTACCTTCCCCCCCCCACAATTTTGCTCCTGGGCCCCTCTCCTGCCCCTGCCTCCAGCTGCTTCACCCCTCTCCCCCGCAGTCAGTTTCCACTCCTTGCTCAGACCCTGCCCACCCACTCCCCCTTAACCTTTTTAATACCCAGCAAGGGCAACAGTTTTAGTAGCTGTTACTGAGGCTGCTCAGAAGGAGCCAAGCCGCACTCAGCACCCTGCCCCCCCTGTTGCCCTGCCAGGGTCCTAGTGCCAGGGATCCTGCTCTAGCCGGGGTCACTGGCCCTGCAATCCTGGGCTCCAGCTGGAAGCTGCTGGGCCCGATCCTGCAGGGGCTGATATTGCTGGGCCTGATCCTGTGTGCTATCCCATTTATGCACCCGCAGCAGCTCTGCACCCTGGGAGTCTTCCCCCCCTCCCCCTGCCATAGTTAGGGTTCTGCAAAGGGACAGTTACACACCGACTTGTGTGATTCAACTTAGGATCAACTTCTTGTGTAACACCACTGCACTGAGTCCAACCAAATCATTGCACTGTCTCACTTTGGCCAACCCCCTCACATTCCAAAATCATGAATCCGCCCCTAAAAATCATGAGAGTTTAAAAAATGTGCAACCTTGTGATTTTGTAATGCAAATTATTTAATAACATATTCTGCATTTGTGAATAATTTGCTTGTTATCATAAACTTTGTTTTATAAAGGACGACGTGTGGAGTCCATGTTGTTCACAGGGGTGGGTCTCTTTAACCTCAGTCAGCAAGGAGGGCCCCTGAAAGTGTGGTTGCACAGGAATCACCCTGGCTAAATCCTGGGCAATAAATCCAAAAATGCAGTTGTGGGAGGTAGCAGGTCCAGCAAAAAGATGCCAGGAGAGGACACTGCGCAGAATGCCCCAGAAAGCACCCACTGCTCTGAGGGCGGATCAGAGGAACCAGTGAGCACTGCCCAGTGCAAACCTGCCTGAAGCTGCTCATGCAGAGGTAAAGAAAGCAGTCCCAGAGAGCTCCACAGTGGAGTACCTGGATTATAATGGCACTCCAGGAGTCCACACTGTGGCCTCGCCCCTACTCCACCTTTTTCCCTGAGGCCCCACCCTCGCTCCACCTCTCCCAGCTCCCTGCTCCACTTCTTCCCCTAAGGCCTGGCCCACTGCTCACTTCTCTCCATCCCCTTCCAACATGCTACTCGCCTGTAAGACAGGAAAAAATGGTACTTTTTAAAGTGATGGGGTTGTGGCTCCCTGATGCCCCCTGTTCCAGTGTACCCACAAATCATGCTGTTGCCAATCCTTTAGAATCTAAAATCTAAAGATTTATTCATAAAAAGAAGGAAATATAGATGAGAGCTAAACTTGGTTAAATGAGATCAATTACATACAGTAATGGCAAAGTTCTTGGTTCAGGCTTGTAGCAGTGATGGAATAAATTGCAGGTTCAAATCAAGTCTCAGGAGTACATCCACAGCTTGGATGGGTCATTCAGTCCTTTGTTAGAATCAAACACATTGAGATACAAGTACATAGCCAATATCTATAATTTCAAATACAAAAATGATACATGTATACAGATAGCATAATCATAACCAGCAAATCATAACCTTTTCATAGACACCTCACTCGACAACCTTTGTACAATATTTGCTGCAAATATATAACAATGGGTGCAACAATGATCTATACGGTTACAGTTCATGTCAATAACATCACAGCCCTGCAACCCCTTCCACCTTCCCACAAGTCTTAGTGGCAAAAAAGAAAGAGGTGCTCTGTGGGATAGCTGTCCAGAGTGCACCATTCCGTATAGCACCGCAAGTGTGAACACGCTATTGTGCAGGCAGCTGTCAGTGTGAACACACAACAGCGGTTTTCCTTCAGTGCTCTCTGAACGGCACTGTAACTTTGCAAGTGTAGACGTGCCCTTAGAAAGATTCCCGAAAAGAAAAATCTTCAGGGTAGTTTTGCAAGCAGTTTACTGTAACTGAAGGGTGTGGTGAAAGTGATTTGATAAAGGGAGTTTCAATGCCTAAGAACCAGAATTTTTCTGTTGAAAATGGATCCACTGACTTTGCTTTGGAAAGACCCAGTGTGGATAGTTTTGAGAAGGTTTTAGGTGGAATGAAAATTGTCAAGGAATTTGAACAGCCCTATGACCAAGTGGCTTTGTTTGGTCTGCTTGTTGGGAAGACAATGTTGTTGGGACAGGTATGTCTCCATGTTAATTCTGTAATTGAACAGCTCTCTCCCAGCGCTCTGCCACGACCACACAAGCCATGTTAAAATGCTCCCGCAGAAGCGCTTTAGCATTGCTAGTGTAGACTAGCCCTCGGGTTCAGAGGGAAGACTGGGTAGCTCAATCTGCAGAGCAGCAGGACAGCTGTGAAGTTAATCTCTCGAAAATACAGGGGATGGTAGGTAAACTCTCACCCTTAGAGACTGGACTCTATTTTAAAGAGATACCAAACAAAGCCACAGTGTCTAAGCTGGTGCTGGTAGTGGATCCACAAGCAAGCATGCAGGAGTGTGTCTGTGTAGATGTTCATAGCACAGAGGGGCTGCAGTTGGTGAACACACCTAGCCAGCAAAGTATCAGGGGGTAGCTGTGTTAGGCTGTATCCACAAAAACAACAAGGAGTCCAGTGGCCAACAAAGGAAGTCCTGTAAGCAGGGAGGTTCAGTTTTCAACCTTCTGGGGGGGGGGGGAAGAAGGACCCAGTCCTGCTGAGGGGAAGAATGAGAGTCCAGCCTTGAAGGTGGTAGCAGATAAGAATTTGAAAGCTAATGTCTGGGTTGATTCAATCTACCTGGCTAACAAAGGAGGGGACAGTATTAATGCAAGAAGGGAAAGGTGGAAGTAGATATCCTATTGCATACTTAAGCAAGAAACTGTCACCCACAGAACAGAATTATGCTACCGTTGAAAAGGAATGTTACGCAATCGTATGGGCTGTCAAGCAGCTTCAGCCCTATTTGTACAACCGAGAGCTCACTGTATTAAGCGATCATGAATCTCTAGTTTGGCTGCACGAGGCCAAGGGAACCAACTCCAGGTTGATGTGTTGGAGTTTAGCCCTTCAGGAATATGAAATGAACATAATTCACATAAAGTGGAAGGAAAATATAATGGCAGATGCATTATCAAGAATGAGGAGTCACTAGGACGCATTCAGTAATGTCTGCAACACTCCTTCCTGCACCAATTTTGTGTTGGGGGGTGTGACGTTATCTGATTACAATATGACTATATAGATCGTTGTTGCAACCACTATTATATATTTGCAGCAAATCTGGTACAAGAAGTTGCATGTAAAATGTCTATGAAAAGGTTATGAGTTGCTGAATATAATTATGCTATTTGTATGCATGTATCATTTTTGTATTTGAAGTTATGTGTGTTGGCTATATACCTGGATTTCAAATGTTTGCTCTTGGGTAACGCAAGGTAGTCAGCCAACACATCTTGGAGGAACTATTCAAATTGAATGGTCCATCGAAAGAACATTTATCTGACAATGGACCATGGGAGATGCCCCTCTACACTTAACGGAATTTCCTGCTGTGACTAGGCGAAATGCATGGACATGGGACTTGCCCATGTGGCTCCAAACTCCATCTTTTTGCTGTAATTTTCCACAGTAAGAACAATGGGATGCCCTCCACATGGCAGAAGCTATAAAATCCCTGGAAACCTCACCATTTTGCCTCTGTCTTGCCCAAACCTCTGGACTATGGACTATACTAATGGGAGCATTCTAACCAAGGGACTGAGGTCCTTCTGATGATTTGGAAGCGATCAGGCATTTATCAAGGCAGCAGTTTATTCCATCACTGCTACAAGCCTGAACCAAGAACTTTGCAATTACTGTATGTATTTGCAAAAAGAAAAGGAGTACTTGTGGCACCTTAGAGACTAACAAATTTATTAGAGCATAAGCTTTCGTGAGCTCACTTCATCGGATGCATTTGGTGGAAAAAACAGAGGAGAGATTTATATACACACACACAGAGAACATGAAACAATTGGTTTATCATACACACTGTAAGGAGAGTGATCACTTAAGATAAGCCATCACCAGCAGCAGTGGGGGGAAAGGAGGAAAACCTTTCATGGTGACAAGCAAGGTAGGCTAATTCCAGCAGTTAACAAGAATATCAGAGGAACAGTGGGGGGTGGGGTGGGAGGGAGAAATACCATGGGGGAATAGTTTTACTTTGTGTAATGACTCATCCATTCCCAGTCTCTATTCAAACCTAAGTTAATTGTATCCAGTTTGCAAATTAATTCCAATTCAGCAGTCTCTCCTTGGAGTCTGTTTTTGAAGCTTTTTTGTTGAAGGATAGCCACTCTTAGGTCTGTGATCGTGTGACTGGAGAGATTGAAGTGTTCTCCAACTGGTTTTTGAATGTTATAATTCTTGATGTCTGATTTGTGTCCATTCATTCTTTTACATAGAGACTGTCCAGTTTGGCCAATGTACATGGCAGAGGGGCATTGCTGGCACATGATGGCATATATCACATTGGTAGATGCACAGGTGAATGAGCCTCTGATAGTGTGGCTGATGTGATTAGGCCCTATGATGGTATCCCCTGAATAGATATGTGGACAGAGTTGGCAACGGGCTTTCTTGCAAGGATAGGTTCCTGGGTTAGAGGTTCTGTTGTGTGGTGTGTGGTTGCTGGTGAGTATTTGCTTCAGATTGGGGGGCTGTCTGTAAGCAAGGACTGGTCTGTCTCCCAATATCTGTGAGAGTGATGGGTCGTCCTTCAGGATAGGTTGTAGATCCTTGATGATGCGTTGGAGAGGTTTTAGTTGGGGGCTGAAGGTGATGGCTAGTGGCGTTCTGTTGTTTTCTTTGTTGGGCCTGTCCTGTAGTAGGTGACTTCTGGGAACTCTTCTGGCTCTGTCAATCTGTTTCTTCACTTCAGCAGGTGGGTATTGTAGTTGTAGGAATGCATGATAGAGATCTTGTAGGTGTTTGTCTCTGTCTGAGGGGTTGGAGCAAATGCGGTTATATCGTAGCGCTTGGCTGTAGACAATGGATCGAGTGGTATGATCTGGATGAAAGCTAGAGGCATGTAGGTAGGAATAGCGGTCAGTAGTATTTGATTCCTTTAACCAATTTTAACTCTCACCTTTCTTTCTTTCTTTCTTTCTATTAATAAACCTTTAGATTTTAGATACTAAAGGACTGGCATCAGCATGACTTTTGGGTAAGATCTAAGTTATATATTGACCTGGGTGTGTGGCTGGTTCTTTGGGATCAGAAGAACCTTTTAATTGATCAGACTGGTTGTAAAGAACCATTCAATTTTAAATCCAGTGTTTTCAGTGGCGATACAAGGACTGGAATGCCCAAGGAAACTGCTTTTATGACTTCTTATTAGCCAATGTGGTGAAACAGAAGTTTACTTTTGTTGCTGGGTTGGTATATCTTATGGAAGAATAACCACCAGTTATGGGTTGTTTGCCCTGTTTCTCAGCAGTTTGTCCTAAGTTTGGCTTTCTCAGTTGTGACCCACTGAGGCACAGTTACGACCCACTGAGGCACAGTTACAGCGTGTTTATGCCTGCATTTCTTGGAAGTGGATAGTTGGTCCATGTGATTGTTTTCTTGCTTGTCAGAAAGGAAGTATGTGGACGTAGAAAAGTAAAGTGTACAGAGACTTCATTCACTTTGCTAAACTCCTGGGGGGAGGTGGAGAAGATCAAGCGATGGGAGAGGGAGAGGAGGAAGTGCAGCAGGTGGTGGGACCTCAGGGAGAAGAGGTAGGGCAGGGGAGGTTCCAGCACTCCTGCTGTAATGTCCCATGCAGGCCCATAAATATGTTTGGTGCCCGCCCCACAAAAGATTAATCCAGCCTCGAGGCTCTGTGGTGGCCAAGCTCCCTCCTCCAGGCCTAGCATATGGCTGACTTGGCCAATGCCAGGAAGTGGTCTCTGGCCTGTGGCATGTGGGGCATGTATGGTTCTGCTTGGTGAGGAGGTGGCAGGTGAGAAGAGCAGGAAGAGTTGTCTCCCATGCAGGCCTCCCACAACCCGTGCTGAGCCCACAAAAGCTGAGAGAGCGGCAGCAATACTCTCACTACTGCAGCCTCTGGGTAGATTGGAACAGAAGGGGGAACTCTCCCTATGCTCATCCAGGAGAAAGGGCCAACGTGGGGGAGCATGACTCAGCCACGCCAGGGAGAAGAGGGCGAGACTTCCTTTTGCTTGGGCTAAGGAGGTGGACTTGTCCCTTTGTGACAAAGTGGCAATATTTTGTAATATTTTTATGACTCCTATGTGTGTCTCAGCTTCCCCTTTGTTTTGCATTGTGATGCAGTGAGGGGAAGGATCAATGTTGCTCTCAGGGCAGGTTAAGAGACAGAGGTACGTGCATCACCTTCCTGTCTAGGTGGCTGCTGCTCAGGACCATGGAATCCAAGCTCCCCACACCTGTCATGCCAGCATGTCCTTCAGCAAAACCATGTGCTGGACAGTTAGAGCAGGTGTCTGCGCCTGGTGACTGGAGGGTCGCCATGCCCTTTGGATTAGTATGTGAGAACACTCGCGTGTGTGGGAGGTAAGACTGCTCTGCACATAACAACCCTACCACAAAGCAAGAAAATGAAAAGATAATGCATTTAACCCTTTCCTCCTGCCCACAGAGACATACCTCTCTCCTAGAGCCATCAGTCAACATGCCGCAATCTGAACTCTGCCTCAGCCAGGCTGCCAGCTTCCTGCAGCCTCTCCCAAGCAGTATTCCAGTTCTCCCCACTCTCTGGTCACACTTACTTATGTTTGGGGAAGCTCCTGGTTGCTGTCTTGGGATCTGGTGAGAGTCTGTCTGAGCCTCACATATGTCCCTGTGATCAGCCAAAGAGATGTGTGTAGCTTCTGTTTGCAATGTGCTGTGAGCTGAGGCTACTGTTCTGATCCTGTCCCTGAGAGTGGGCAGGTTTGCATCACACAGCCAGGAGTGAGTTCTGAAAACCAGGGAGTGTCCGAGAGGGGTGGCTGTGATGGTGTCATCTTCCCATGGTTCTTTGGCATGGGGAAAGAGGGAACTCCCTTCTAGCCTGCTCCTTGTAGGTCCTGCCTCTGGCTGTGTGTAGGAGGGGGCTCCAAGCTTGAACTGAGGGATTTGGAGGGCAGGAGAGGGATCAGGGCTGGAGCAGGGCTTGGGGTGGGCTACAGCTGGGGGTGCAGGCTCTGGGGTGGGACTGGGGATGAGGATTTGGGGTGCAGGAAGGTGCTCCAGGCTGAGATTGAGGGGTTTGGAGGGCTGGGGCAGGGGATTGGGGCACAGGAGGGAGTCAGGAGTGCAGGCTCTGGGCGGTGCTTACCTCAAGCAGCAGTACCCCCAGAAGCAGTATCATGTCCCACCTCTGGTTCAAGCATGAAAGCATGGCCAGGCAGCTCTGTGTACTGCCCCATCCACAGGTGCTGCCCCCGCAGCTCCCATTGGCAGCGGTTCCTGACTAATGGGCACTGTGGAGCTGGTGCTTGGGATTGGGGCAGCTCATGGAGGCCCCTAGCTGCCCCTATGCATAGGAGCCGGAGGGGGACATGCCGCTGCTTTCAGGCGCCACACGGAGACACAGCGGGCAGGGAGCCTGCCTTAGCATCGCTGCGCCACTGACCAGACTTTTAATGGCCTGGTCAGCAGTGCTGAGTGGAGCTGCCAGAGTCCCTTTTTGACTGGGCATTCCGGTCGAAAACTGGACAGCTGGCAACCCTACATTCAACCCTTGGCCTTTCCACTGCAATGGCCAGCCAAAGCACAGTGTGAGATCACGGCTGCTGTATTTTTGTGACAGGGACCCATGTTTGTTACAAGGTGGAGTGAAACCATTAATTCATTCACATAAGCCATCTTTAATAATGGCCTCTGCATCAGGACTTTCAGAAATGTGACCATACCGGGCTAATCTTTCAAAGTTGTGACCACACTCAAGGAATGTAATGAGGCGAGTGGTAATTTAGTAGCTAAATGAGAGACAGTTTTGTCCAGTGGCTAGGGTCTCAGGAGCCCTGGCTTCTAGGCCTGGTTCTGCCTTCCCATAGCCCACATGGCTGGGGAAGAGAGGCTACCTGGGGCCTGGAGCCCCTGAATGTGGGATGTCCCCACAGTCTAGTTTGGGGGAGTCCATGTATGGGTTCTTTTGTTATTCCAGATGCTGCTGCTGTTGCTGAGGGACTTATGCACCAAAATCTTGCTGCATAGTGGCTCACCAAGCTGGCTAGTCTTTGGGGAGCTGATCCAGCAGGTTTTGAAACATGCGCTTAGGGCTAGACTCAACCTACAGTTTCTCTGATTACCTGACAGGTTCTAGCATCTCCTGAAACCTCTGGATAATCAGGGCCAGATGCTAATGTTTCCTTCCCTCCTGGCTGATTGCAATGGCTCCACAAGAGTAAGTGGGGTGCTGCTATTGACATGAATTGTTTGCAGCTACCACCTGCCCACCGGAACAGGTTTTGTAGTTGAACGGTTTCAGGTCTGAACATGAGAGGCAAACACCTGGGGACTGGCCAGGGAGAGACACTAGAGCTCCTCGTTTGGGTACGTGCGCAGGGGGTGAGCTGCTCACCCACAGGGTATGTTTGCAGGGTCAACAATATGCCCTTAAGAATGAACTAAAATAGCAGTGTGGCTGCAGTGAGCAGGGTGGCAGCATGGGCTAGCTGCCCAGTACAGTTACACCCAATCCCCTGGTAGATGTGCAAGTGGCTACCCCAAGCCACAGCCCATTCTGCCATGGCCCCACTGCTGCTTTTAGTGCCCTTGTTCAAAGAGAGCTAGCACCTGTCTGCCTACCTGCACTGGGGAGCATGCACCCAGTTGTAGTGTAGACGTAGCCTAACAGCCCCTGCACGCCGCTACTGGTGACCCACCTAGCTAGTGCCCACTCCAACCCCTTCCAAGAGACAATGTATCCGCCTTTCCAAGGGACAATGGAAAAGCCTCCAACCAAATAAAAACTGATCTCCCTTGGAGCCCGCTGACTTGTGCCTTGTTCAAGTGCAGCTGTGTCATCTGACAGAAAATGCACCGCTACAGACTAGGGACCGAATGGCTCGGCAGCAGTTCTGCAGAAAAGGACCTAGGGGTGACAGTGGACGAGAAGCTGGATATGAGTCAGCAGTGTGCCCTTGTTGCCAAGAAGGCCAATGGCATTTTGGGATGTATAAGTAGGGGCATAGCGAGCAGATCGAGGGACGTGATCGTTCCCCTCTATTCGACACTGGTGAGGCCTCATCTGGAGTACTGTGTCCAGTTTTGGGCCCCACACTACAAGAAGGATGTGGATAAATTGGAAAGAGTACAGCGAAGGGCAACAAAAATGATTAGGGGTCTAGAGCACATGACTTATGAGGAGAGGCTGAGGGAGCTGGGATTGTTTAGTCTGCAGAAGAGAAGAATGAGGGGGGATTTGATACCTGCTTTCAACTACCTGAAAGGGGGTTTCAAAGAGGATGGCTCTAGACTGTTCTCAATGGTAGCAGATGACAGAACGAGGAGTAATGGTCTCAAGTTGCAATGGGGGAGGTTTAGATTGGATATTAGGAAAAACTTTTTCACTAAGAGGGTGGTGAAACACTGGAATGCGTTACCTAGGGAGGTGGTAGAATCTCCTTCCTTAGAGGTTTTTAAGGTCAGGCTTGACAAAGCCCTGGCTAGGATGATTTAACTGGGACTTGGTCCTGCTTTGAGCAGGGGGTTGGACTAGATGACCTTCTGGGGTCCCTTCCAACCCTGATATTCTATGATTCTATGATTCTATGAAAATGAATGTACTGCCACCAAAATTATGCACAGTGAACGATCTCTTTCCCAGCCATTAGAAAAGAGGGATTTGTGCTCACTGAAATGTTTAGCACCTTTCTTTGGAAAGGTGCAAAAGGCCCAGAGTTAACCACCTGTGTGCTGGTAAAGCCTCCGAGCATTTTAATTTATCCCAGATGTGCCATGCTGCACTTGGGCTAGTAACATACACTATACTGGGCCAACCTGACCCCTAGTGCACTATCTTTGAAGACAATGGCCTTACACGAGGGTTGTACTGGCCTAGCGACATTATAATCTACATGACATGCCAAAAATACATTACACCATTGTTAAGGTTGCAAAGTGAAGCACACACAAGATAGGACAGGCCAGAATTAAGATTGTCTATACTCAGTAAATTGAGCCCCAGGAGGGAACCCAGGAAATGAGGTACACATAAGTAGTTGCCACCTGTGAAAAATGTGGTGTAAATGACTTGCCTGGCATCATGCAGCAACTCTGTGGAAGAGGCAAGGCCAGAATCTAGTGCCTCAGAGCAGCATTCAGCTGCTTTAACCATGGACCCATCCTGCCACCAGTCCCCTGCCTCCGTCGCTACACCTCTTCCAACTTCTACAGCCGATGAGGCAGGGGCCTACAGACAACAGCCTTCTTCACTGCACAATCCAGAGTGGGTACCTCCTGTGCGCTGAATGAGGCAGAGGTCCTGTGGAGAAAACAGACTACTGCATACGCCCAAGGGAGCACAGGCGACCTTAATACATCTGGCATTTCCTAACTGCTGAGTGTTTGACTTTGCAATCTTAATAACGTTGTTTTTGTGTGTAATTTACTAGATTTTTAGAAAAGTCAATTTAAAAATTCCATCAGGTAGAGCCTTACTGACCCCCACATGGGTCATCAGCAGGGCTGGAACCTTCAGTTCCATCCCCAGACCTCTGCCACTTAAGCTAATGGAGTAGCTGGTAGCATCTTATATTGTGCAGCACTGTCCTAGACAACACAAGCTCACCTAGAATCCTATTTTCGACGTCTCAGACTCAAGGAATATTTCCAACACACCTCTGACCAACATATTAACCCACAGAGACCTTCCTGCCAACACTACAAAAAGAAGGATTCTAGGTGGACTCCTCCTGAAGGTCGAAACAGCAGCCTGGATTTCTACATAGACTGCTTCCGCCGACGTGCACGAGCTGAAATTGTGGAAAAGCAGCATTGCTTACCCCATAACCTCAGCCATGCAGAACACAGTGCCATCCACAGCCTCAGAAACAACTCTGACATCATAATCAAAAAGGCTGACAAAGGAGGTGCTGTCGTCATCATGAATAGGTCAGAGTATGAACAAGAGGCTACTAGGCAGCTCTCCAACACCACTTTCTACAAGCCATTACCCTCTGATCCCACTGAGAGTTACCAAAAGAAACTACAGCATTTGCTCAAGAAACTCCCTGAAAAAGCACAAGAACAAATCCGCACAGACACACCCCTGGAGCCAGGACCTGGGGTATTCTATCTGCTACCCAAGATCCATAAACCTGGAAATCCTGGACGCCCCATCATCTCAGGCATTGGCACCCTGACAGCAGGATTGTCTGGCTATGTAGACTCCCTCCTCAGGCCCTTCGTTACCAGCACTCCCAGCTATCTTCGAGACACCACCGATTTCCTGAGGAAACTACAGTCCATTGGTGATCTTCCTAAAAACACCATCCTAGCCACTATGGATGTAGAAGCCCTCTACACCAACATTCCACACAAAGATGGACTACAAGCCGTCAGGAACAGTATCCCCGATACTGTCACGGCTAACCTGGTGGCAGAACTTTGTGACTTTGTCCTCACCCATAACTATTTCACATTTGGTGACAATGTATACCTTCAAATCAGCGGCACTGCGATGGGTACCCGCATGGCCCCACAGTATGCCAACATTTTTATGGCTGACTTAGAACAACGCTTCCTCAGCTCTCGTCCCCTAATGCCCCTACTCTACTTGCGCTACATTGATGACATCTTCATCATCTGGACCCATGGAAAAGAAGCTCTTGAGGAATTCCACCATGATTTCAACAATTTCCATCCCACCATCAACCTCAGCCTGGACCAGTCCACACAAGAGATCCACTTCCTGGACACTACGGTGCTAATAAGTGATGGTCACATAAACACCACCCTATATCGGAAACCTACTGACCGCTATTCCTACCTACATGCCTCTAGCTTTCATCCAGATCATACCACTCGATCCATTGTCTACAGCCAAGCGCTACGATATAACCGCATTTGCTCCAACCCCTCAGACAGAGACAAACACCTACAAGATCTCTATCATGCATTCCTACAACTACAGTACCCACCTGCTGAAGTGAAGAAACAGATTGACAGAGCCAGAAGAGTACCCAGAAGTCACCTACTACAGGACAGGCCCAACAAAGAAAACAACAGAACGCCACTAGCCATCACCTTCAGCCCCCAACTAAAACCCCTCCAACGCATCATCAAGAATCTACAACCTATCCTGAAGGACGAGCCATCGCTCTCTCAGATCTTGGGAGACAGACCAGTCCTTGCTTACAGACAGCCCCCCAATCTGAAGCAAATACTCACCAGCAACCACACACCACACAACAGAACCACTAACCCAGGAACCTATCCTTGCAACAAAGCCCGTTGCCAACTCTGTCCACATATCTATTCAGGGGATACCATCATAGGGCCTAATCACATCAGCCACACCATCAGAGGCTCGTTCACCTGTGCATCTACCAATGTGATATATGCCATCATGTGCCAGCAATGCCCCTCTGCCATGTACATTGGCCAAACTGGACAGTCTCTACGTAAAAGAATGAATGGACACAAATCAGACGTCAAGAATTATAACATTCAAAAACCAGTTGGAGAACACTTCAATCTCTCTGGTCACTCGATCACAGACCTAAGAGTGGCTATACTTCAACAAAAAAGCTTCAAAAACAGACTCCAACGAGAGACTGCTGAATTGGAATTAATTTGCAAACTGGATACAATTAACTTAGGCTTGAATAGAGACTGGGAATGGATGAGTCATTACACAAAGTAAAACTATTTCCCCATGGTATTTCTCCCTCCCACCCCACCCCCCACTGTTCCTCTGATATTCTTGTTAACTGCTGGAATTAGCCTACCTGCTTGTCACCATGAAAGGTTTTCCTCCTTCCCCCCCCTGCTGCTGGTGATGGCTTATCTTAAGTGATCACTCTCCTTACAGTGTCTATGATAAACCCATTGTTTCATGTTCTCTGTGTGTGTGTATATAAATCTCTCCTCTGTTTTTTCCACCAAATGCATCCGATGAAGTGAGCTGTAGCTCACGAAAGCTTATGCTCTAATAAATTTGTTAGTCTCTAAGGTGCCACAAGTACTCCTTTTCTTACAAGCTCATATAAAGTCAGTTTGATTAATAGAAATGATATGTACAAATTCTATTCTCCCAAATGGAGTTTACCAGACACTTCAAGTCAAACACACTGGTTTAGATGAAACAAGTCTATTAACTACAAAGACATAGATTTTAAGTGACTACAAGTAATGAGGCATAAAAGTCAGGAATGGTTACAGGAGAACTAAAGATAAAACACAACTGGTGCCTAACTTAACAAACAATGTAAAATTCAAAGCAAAATTTCTCTCACCAAATGTTCTCAATAGTTTTACTGGACAAACTTCTAGGGCGGGACCCCTTCTTCTGTGTCATGGCTGCTACCTTTGCTCGTTCTGGTGCAATGAAAATGGCCAGTGAGGGTGGAGGCAGAGTGGTGGGGTCCCTTGGGGTGTTTGTCCCTCATTTTTATAGTGTTAGTCCCCCTCTTAGAAAACATTTTCAGCTGAGATTCAGGAGACAAAAAGGCTGCAGGTGAGGCTATTTCCACCTGTTGGAACTCCCTTTTTGCTTGATGACTCTGTTTATTGCTGAAATGCAAATTAAGCAGACCACACATTCTTTTGTTTGAGACAGACCTTTTTGGGCAGGGCTGTGGTTTGGAACTTGTTAATAAAACCATACAGGGGAATCTTATAACTTTACATACTATGTTGCCACATTTTATCAGGACACTATTGACCAGCAAATTATGAGTTTTCAAATGATACCTCACAAGGCATATGCTGTAAAAAGATTATTACACTCATGTGCAAGGGGTGGATGTAGGAGTGCAGCCTGTCACAAGTCCCCTTAGAGGAAACTGATTTCTCAGAGGGTGGGTGCTCTGTACTTTCTGAAATTCAGGCCTATTTAAAGTTCCTCATGTTGGACAGCCAAAAACTGAGACCCAAACCCCTACCCCTTTTGAAAATCTTGTATGTGAACTCTCATGGATTGGTAACTGGTTAAAAGATAGGAAACAAAGGGTAGGAATAAATGGTCAGTTTTCAGAATGGAGAGAGGTAAATAGTGGTGTCCCCCAGGGATCTGTACTGGGCCCAGTCTTATTTAACATATTCATAAACAATCTGGAAAAGGGGTAAACAGTGAGGTGGCAAAATTTGCAGATGATACAAAACTACTCAAGATAGTTAAGTCCCAGGCAGACTGCGAAGAGCTACAGAAGGATCTCACAAAACTGGGTGACTGGGCAACAAAATGACAGATGAAATTTAATGCTGATAAATGCAAAGTAATGCACATTGGAAAACATAATCCTAACTATACAATGATGGGGTCTAAATTAGCTGTTACCACTCAAGAAAGAGATCTTGCAGTCATTGGGGATAGTTCTCTAAAATCATCCACTCAATGTGCAGCGGCAGTCAAAAAAGTGAACAGAATGTTGGGAATTATCAGGAAAGGGATAGAGAGTAAGACCGAAAATATCATATTGCCTCTATACAAATCCATGGTACACCCACATTTTGAATACTGCATGCAGATGTGGTTGCCCCATCTCAAAATAGATATATTGCAATTGGAAAAGGTTCAGAAAAGGGCAACAAAAATGATTAGGGGTATAGAACGGCTTCCGTATGAGGAGAGATTAATAAGACTGGGACTTTTCAGCTTGGAAGAGTCGACTAAGGGGGGATATGATAGAGGTCTCTAAAATCATGAGTGGTATAGAGAAATGAAATAAGGAAGTGTTATTTATGCTTTCTCATAATACAAGAACAAGGGGCCACCAAATGAAATTAATAGGTAACAGGTTTAAAACAAACACAAGAAAGTATTTTTTCATGCAATGCACTGTCAACCTCTGGAACTCCTTGCCAGAGGGTGTTGTGAAGGCCAATACTATAAAGGGGTTCAAAAGGGAGCTAGATAGATCCATGGACGATAGGTCCATCAATGGCTATTAGCCAGGATGGGCAGGAATGCTGTCCCTAGCCTCTGTTTGCCAGAAGCTGGTATTGGGTGACAGGGTATGGATCACTTGATGATAACCTGTCTGTTCATTCCCTTTGAGGCACCTGGCATTGGCCACTGGGCTTGATGGACCTTTGGTCTGACTCAGTATGGCCATTCTTATGTTCTTATATTCCCTTAGGGAATTTGCAGAGGAGAAGATCTTCACAGGACCTTTGACCTTTACTAGAATTTGCAGAGTGGGAATTCCACTGGTCAGCTCAATATCCCGCACCACTCCCCATGAATACACAAAGGCAATATCCCAAACCTTTAGTAAGAAAGTGAGAGGACACTGATGTTGGCCCACTCAGTGGGTATTGGAGCCTCCAAGGGATCCTGACTGATTCCTGCTGACTCCTTTTGGCAAGTGCATTTTAGTAACTCCAGCCCGGGCAGCTGGCAGATAGACATGACCCTTGTGGGAGTAAGAACAAGGACAAAGGCAGTCCTTGGGAGATGTCCTAGGAACAGACAAGCTCAAGGAGGAAGCTCAGAGTGGGTGTCCAGTTGTGTTATTGTTCCTGAGTCAGACGTACCTTCTTGTTTGGGTTTGGTTGTGAGTCTGGCCATGGACTCAGAATCTGTGCATTCTGTTGAGTGTAAGGAGTGTAAACAAGTATGTCCATCCACACTCATTTTATAAATATACATTAGAGTTTGCTAAGGGATTGGATCCTTTTGATAGGACATGCTGACAATTTTAAGTGGAGCCTTGGGCCCTGAACTCACTTTCTTTGGTTCTCAGGATTCCAACCAATGTGTCAAGTAAAGTGATTGGATCAGCTTGTATTCCCCAGCAGGTGGGGAAACATAGAACACTGTGTTGGACAGTCCCTGACAAGCCCCAGGCTTCCAGATACTAACCACATGGTTTGACGTTTCCAACAGCCTGTCCCATGAAAAAGGGGCCCTCATCAGGAAGGCAAGAAAGCAGCTTTCTGGGCTGATTGTCTCAAAACAATGGACCTTTTCCCAAGATTGTGGCCTTTCCTTTCTAAAGATATCGCATATACAGTAACATCCAGTTGGCCACTCACAGGCATTCTGAGCTATCTCCTGGACAACAACTAACTGTAGCTGATACAGCACTAAAGCATGTGATAGCCACGTGAACACACAGCGGAGAGCAGTGTTTTTCAGTCTGACAGGCCAACAGACTGTAGAGACAATGATTCGAGATAAAAGGCTGAAGTGGTTTGGGCATGTTATACAGATGTCAAAATATATTCCTAGACAAGCCCTTGACTGGATCCCACTTGGTTGAAGATAGAAAAGAGGAGGACAACAGATGACATATAAAAATCCATTGAGAAAGATATCGCTGTCGTGGAAGCAGACTACAGTGGAGCAAGAAACATGGCACTAGACAGACAGATGTGGAAACAATGGGTTGTCTCATGTCACGAGGAATGAGAGCATCTAATGTGTTTCCCGGTGTTGGGGCAGGCTGCTCATCTAGTCCAGAGGTGCACAGAGGGGAGGAAGCTGCATGATTGTGAATCCATCTCTTCTTTGGTTTGCAAACATGATCTTGTGTCTTCAGATAATGCAGGAGGTGACTCCTTGGAAGCCACCCATCTTCCCTCCCTGCTCCCAGGACAGCTTGATGGTGCTGGCCGTGGGAGTTGTATATGCAGGGCTGCAGGCTCAGGCATCAGCCTCCTGGTCTAAGCTCTGCTCTTGCAGACCCAGTGACAGCACAGTTTGGGATGCATCAGAGTTTGCATTCTGACAAGTGACTTCAACTATCATACTGTATTTCACAAGCTCACACAAACTTATAAAAAACTACAAGAGTTTGACCCATGTTCTTACAGTCTAGAAGCATAAAATGTTGGCAGCATCACTTTATATCACCTGCTCCTGGTGGGCACGGGAACTGGTTAGGAACTTCTTAACTAAACTTTTTTTGTGAGAAAAAGCCAGTTTATCAAAACTGAAACTTTTTGTGGACATGTTACCGGTTTTGATGAATGTTCCCTTGGGAAGGTTCCTCAGGACCAACATGGAATTTCTGCTCAAAATGGAGAGAGAGGGAGTGTGCAAACCTCAGACTAACCAGCTTGGTTAGGGCACTCACCTGTGAGCTTCAATTCCCAGCTGTTCAGGAGCAAGGATTTAAAGTCCCTATCCCAGGTGAGGGCCCTATCCAGCTGGCTGCAGTCTCTCTCTTTCTCTGGCCCAGTGAATGTTTAATAATTTACCCAGAATGAAACAGCTCCAGCAGGAGTGATTAAGAGAGATTCTACATCCTGGTGGATAGGACACTCCCCCACTTAAAGTTCCTCCTCCATCTCCGGCAGAGCAAGGACTTGACTCTGGGTCTCCCATATCCCATGTGAGGACCCTGGGCTCCTCTGGCTCTCATCTTTGGCAGAAAATAACACTGCTCTGAAGGTCTCCATTTTGTTCCAATGTGGAATGAAAACAAATTTCAAACCCTCAACATTTTTCACAAAGTTGAATCCTTGTTTTCCAGCCAGCCCTATAAGTGAGTGGGATATTTGATAACAATGAGAGATATTACTCTGCACACAACAGCAATCATTTCAGATATAGCAATATCATTTGCAAACATGGTTAGCATAGTTTTAAAATCTCATGCTTTTCCTTTATTCATGTAGGTCTGCAGGACACAATGAAAACTGATCACACCTACAAGATAGGGGACCATATCCTGGAAAGTAGAGACTCTGAAGAGGACATAGGGATAATGGTAGAAACCAACTGACCATGAGCTCCCAGTGTGATGGCCTAAGAGGGTGAAAATGATTAGTGGATGTATAAACAGGGGAATAGCAAATAAGAGTTGGAACTTCAGTATAAGGCATTAGTGATAACATTACCTGAATACTGTGTCCAGTTCTCGTGTTCACACTTCAAAAAGAATGTGGAAAAATGGCAAAGGATTCAGAGCAGAGCTCCAAGAGGGTTCAAGGTCTGGAGAACCTGCCTTACAGTAATTGCTCTTGAGCCTCTCCTGGAATCCGGATGTGTTAACATTCTGGGCACACTGCATCCTCTTCCTCTCTCTTTCTCCTCTAAGACTGCTGAGGAGCACGTGTGCTGAGGTGAAATATTCCTGGATAGTCCTCTCTATATTTGGGGATTTCAGTTCCTGGGGTAGGTACCCAGAGCATTGGCTGGTTGTATTTTAAAATAGTTGTATTTTAAAAATGTGAAGGAATTAATAAAATAATAAAATAAACACCCTCCACACGTCAACATTTCTAGGCAGAGTTACTGCTGCTGGATGATTGTGAAAGTGTGGGGCATTAACACTGAAGTGCTGGATACCTGGGGGAATGGGTATATCAATGTGTAGAAACTATAATGTGTAGAGATGAATATATTGGTTGGCTTTGCAGGGTGTTGGCCCCAAGCACCTCACCCCACAGAGGGACTCAACAGTCATCCTGCTTCATTTTCCAAAGTTTAGCTCTCCATTAAACTCATACACACCTAGGAGTTATAAAATACCATTCCCCCTCTTCTGGCCTGATTTACTGAGCCATTACAAGGTAAATGCATGAGAGGGACTTAGGCAATGCACCTCACTGCCCTCTACACTTTCGACAACGCTACTTGCCTGTAAATTTACCTGCATTTGAAGGCTGAGATGTCTGTGCTGATTGGGGAGCAGACTGAACTGTCTGCCAACAACATTTTGTTTTTTTATATTAACCCAAACAAAACAAAGGAGCAAGCAACTAGACAGAGAAAAGGAGAGAGAACAGCTACCCACTCAGGCATGGGGCTTGGAGGGATGAAGAGGGCACCCAGCCACTGGTTAGTTAGAGCTCTGGCAGCAAAAGTTTGGGAACTGCTCATCTAGAACAACAGGTCCCAAAGACCAGGATATGCCTCTCGGGGAGTTTTGGGGACAGGGGAAACACAGAACAGCAGCAGTTCAAGTCTCCCTTGCTCTCCTGCTAACACAGGCGCTGAATAGGTGGGGGGGTCTTAGCTTTCAAAAAAGTTTGGGGCATGCTGTTCTAGAGAGTGAGGGTTATTGTATCAGTGCCCCTTTGCTCATGCTGGGGATAATGATAGCGTGGTTCTGCCAAAATCAGGGTGCTTGAGTGATGCAACTCAAGCATTTTAGGTCTTGAGCCAATAACTTTCTATAAAGGGTCTGTCTGATAAAAATCTACTGATGGCTTAACAGCGTGTTGGGAGCAGACTGCACCCGCCTGTTTTCCTTTAAAAGGATGGTTGGTTGTTACATTCCCATACAGTAATACCTCCTGTCTCACGGACAGTGATTGTGTGACCTGGTGTAGCCACAGCTCATGCTGTTTTCTGTTCCATCTAGGACGGTGCTGTCTCTAGATAAATGGTTTTGGTGGCACAAATACTGGTTCCCACCAGGATTCACCTGGGAGGACATGAAGAAATCTGGGAGTATCTCATACCCCAAACCTCGAGATCTCCTGAACATTATTCCCTATGCCCTGCTATTAGTTGGTGTCCGATACCTCTTTCAAAGGTAAGCCAGTTTTTTCCCCATTGCATTTACTTGATTCATCTCGCATTTTACTGCTAGCTTTTCTTCAGGCACTTTCCCTTTCCACTGCTCGGTGGTGACAGAGTAGCAGAATTGAGTCCTCAGAAGTTTATATTAAGCTAAAGTGAGTCAAACAACCCTAGTGTTCGAAGCTGTTTACAGTCAACATAGAAACTGAACAGCAAAGTCTATTGTGCATATGCACTTCAATGATCTAAAGCAGGGATTCTCAAACTTCATTGCACCGCGACCTCCTTCTGACAACAAAAATGACTTCACAACCACAGGAGGGGGGACTGAAGCCTGAGCCCGCTGGAGATCCGCTGCCTCAGGAGGAGGGGTGGGGAGCAAAGCCAAAGCCCAAGGGCTTCAGCCCCGGGTGGGGGGGTCTGTAATCTGAGTCTTTGGGCTTTGGCCCTAGGGGATGCAATTTGGGCTTTGGCTTTGGCCCCAGGCGGCAGGGCTCGGGCCTTTGGCCTCAGGCCCCAGCAAGTCTTAACACCAGCCCTAGCAACCCCATTAAAACAAGGTTGTGACCCACTTTGGGATCCCAACCCACAGTTTGAGAACCACTGATCTAAAGTACAGACTAAACAACATAATCTAAAGAAATCTAGCAGAAAGTCATAATTTTGCATGCATGAAAAATGTAATGCCAATAACTTCAGAGCCATTGACATTTCCTTCAAACTCAATTTATTCCTTTGATCACAATGAGATTAACAAAACAAGCCAAGTTTCAACAAAATTGCTTTAGCCACTGCTGCTCAGCAATATGTAAAACTTTTTATTGAAACACGAGGACATTAAGTTTAGGTTCAATTTTTCACTTAAAGTAGTTTTTCCATTTCCAGTCAACCACTTTGTTTTCTCTGAAGAATACAATGTATTTTCCCCAAACTTTTGTCAGATTATCTGTAACTAAAGATTTGATTTGCTGAAGTTTTTCAACTTAACCTTTTACTTAAGAGTTTAAGAGTTAAAATGTATTAAAAATGGGATCTTTTAAAAAAAAAAGTTTCCCCAAATTTCAGATCACTTGGCTGGTTTGCTATGCTTCAAACTTCCCACACAGGGAAAATTAGTTTCAAATGTGCATTTGAAAAACTTAGCAAAAAGAACAGGATTACTTGTGGCACCTTAGAGACTAAAAAATTTATTTGAGCATAAGTTTCATG
This sequence comes from Dermochelys coriacea, assembly GCF_009764565.3. NCBI lineage: Eukaryota > Metazoa > Chordata > Testudines > Dermochelyidae > Dermochelys > Dermochelys coriacea. The sequence continues at coordinate 209,528 of NC_050092.1, forward strand.
GGCTACAGCCCACTTCATCAAATGCATAGAATGGAGCATATAGTAAGAGGATATATATACATACAGAGAATATGAAAAGGTAATTAAGATGAGCTATTAACAACAGGAGAAAAAAACTTTTGTAGTGATAATCAAGATGGCCCATTTCAGACAGTTGACAAGAGGTGTGAGGATGCTTAACATGGGAAATAGATTCAATTTGTGTAATGACTCAGCCACTCCCAGTCTCTATTCAAGCCTGAGTTAATGGTATCTAGTTTGCAAATCAATTCAAGTTCAGCAGTTTCTCGTTGGAGTCTGTTTTTCAAGTTTTTCTGTTGCAAAATTGCCACCTTTAAGTCTGTTATTGAGTGACCAGAGAGGTTGAAGTGTTCTCCTACTGGTTTTTGAATGTTATGATTCCTGATGTCAGATTTGTGTCCATTTAGTCTTTTGCGTAGAGAATCCGGGCTGCCCACTCTCTCACATTTATTGGGTAGGTGCTTTTGGCCCCTGCTGAAGGAAGTCTCATCTCCAAATCTGTCTGTCCCCTGTCTAGCAATTAATTCTACCTCACCCAGCCCCCACCCCTCATCAGTTCAGCTCCCAACCTCTCCATTGAGCCCCCAGCACTCCACCCAGCCCTCACCTCCCATCAGTTCAGCTCTCCTCAATTCACACCCTAGCCCCCTCTATTCAGCTGCCTCAATCCCCACATCTACCAGTTCAGCCCCCACAGCCTCACCTCTGCTCCTCCTGGCACAACTCCCTAGCGTGGGTGCAGTTATATTGGCATAAAGTTGCTTTACATCAGTACAGCTAGTCCTGTACAGGAGGGGGAACAAGCCAGTTATCAGACACCTTTATACTAGAATAATTATATCCACACTAGTTGGTGGGAATAGTAAAAAAAAAAAATCACACCTCTAACTGAAATAGTTCTACCCATACCCAACTGTATAGACTAGGCCAAGTCCCATAGAGATGATTTCTGGACACACAGTCCCAGATCTTAAAAATCATTGGCCATTTGGGCCTTTCTGATGAGGCCACAGGCCACAGCTATGCACCAATTAACATTACAAAGCTGGGATTACAGCACTGAAACACCCAAAAGAAATCCCTTGAGCCCTTTTTGTTAAATAGGGCCTTACTTTTTCTTTAAATAAGTTCTTACTTTAAAAACCTAATTAATTTTCAGTGTCCTAAAAACAAAGGGTCTGGTCAGTATTCACATTATTCTCAAGCCTCAAGAAAGCAGGTAAAGGGGTTTGGGGGAATATTTTGGGGGAATAGGGACTCCAAGTGACCCTTTTCCTAAATTTTTGTGTAAATCACTTGGTGATGGCAGCAATACCGTCCAAGGACAAGAAAAGAAATTGTATCTTGGGAAAGTTTTAACCTAAGCTGGTAAAATATAAGCTTCGGGGGTCTTTCATGCGAATCCTCACATTTGTACCTCAAAGTTCAAAGTGGCAAGGAAACCCTAATAGGGCCTGAGGGTGAGGACAAAGATAATAAAGTGCCCTATGTGGATGGTGTGATACTGCCAGACTAGGTGCCAATTTATGCCAAGGCCCCTAGACCTCAACTGAACACTGACAAATGCATAGCTGGAAACCAGTTGGCTTACCTCTGTGTTAACATTGGTAAAATAGATTTATAAAGCAGTGGTGATGGCACTCTGGAAACTCGAAATACCAAATTGCTACCAGTCAGTGGGAAATCATCCTGGAGTTGGAAAATCCACAGTGGGGGCTATTGTCATGCAAATGCAAAGGGTCATTAATCGTCTCCTGATACTCAGGGCTGTGAGACTCTCAGCAATATGCAGGACCACAGATGGATTTGCAACAATGGAGTTTCAGAACTGCAGTGGGGAGATAGCGTGCATATCCCTTTTTTGGCATTGGCTACAAAGTACACCACCAGAAAGGGCTACTTTTCTATGGTTTTGCAAGCGTTGGTGGATCACTGGGATGCTTCACCAAAAATCAGTGTGGGTTGATCAAGGAAGGTGCATGGCATCTTTAAGAACACAGGACTGTTCAGAAAGCTGGCAGCAGGGACAGTCTTTCCTGACTGGCAGATTACCATTGGAGATGTGGAAATGCCAATAATGATTCTATGGTCACAAGTTCATAACTGCCTTGCCTCATAGCAAGAACACATATCTAGGGTAGCCTTTTCTTCGTATAGCTTAAGTCTTTGATTTTGAGAGACCTTGACTAGATAATCAGTCAGACTCAGATTCTCTCCTCGGGGTGTAGCTTCAAAAGATCGAGTCTGGAGGTGGGGATTTGTGCTCACCTCCCCTGGTATTTCCTAGGAAACCCAATGACTTTTGTTTGTCCTGACATTTTTCCCTGGTCTGGCACATCGTTTAAAATAGCCCTTGGACATTCAAAATACCACCGAGGGTTTACATGGCCCGGGGCGTGGCATACAGAGACCTCGGCCTGCTTAATGCCATGGCAAATACACAATAAAACCCTTTCAGTCTTTTATTATGGATAAAGAAAAGCAGGGAAAACAAGTTAAAGCATTTGAAATGTAAAGTATTACATCAGACTTTCATTTTAAAAACATCCCTTGTTCCCTCTCTCTTTAGCTGGAGAGAGTCTGTGGAAGGGGGAAACACCCTTGTCAGACAGACAGTCTCTTAACTGGTCTCACAGACGGTGAGAACTATCCTTTGGAAAAAAGAAGAAGTGAGCTGAGTTGGGATGGAGCCATTGTTCTTGTTGCTGTTGTTAGAGTCTGACCCCAGGTGGTGTATGGGATTCAGCTGGAGGTGGTGGTGTCTTCTGGGCCCCGCTCTCTGACCCCATTAGGTCAGAGCAGCTCTGAGGATTAGAACAAAGAAGGTCCAGGGTCCCAGAAGATGATGGGGTTGCAGCGATGATGATGGGCCTGTCGGTGAAACTCTCTCCAATAGAGAACAATTTTTCTCCCAGAGTCTTTCTTTAAGGACCCACCAAAGGACCCCTACATTATTTTGTCCACCAGTTAGGCCTAGTTTCTGGCACACCAGTTCTGGATCCCTGATTTCTGGTTCCACGTTTTTCTTGCTTGACAAGCATGATCTTAATACAGTCCTTGAATTATATCAGTAGGCTTTTTTGGTTGGACTAGTTCAGTCTTTCTCCCTTTTAACATCACTATTTGTTATTATAGATTATTGTGAAATCTTGTGAACTTTCACATACTTTGTACAGTTGGACTCACAATTATAGTAAATGTATAGGCCTAATTATCACAACAGAACACAACTGCTGCTAGTGTCCCATAGTTTCCCAGGCCCATATGGCACTAGGCTGTGTACTGCAATGCTGGCAGCCAAACTCATCACAGAGTGGCGTGGGAAAGTGTCCTGCTGCAGAGGAAGATACAAGGCTGCCATCCTTAGAAACCTTTGGGAGCGGATTGCAGATACTCTATGAAAGTTTCATCACAATCGCTCAGGAGGATACAAGGGCTGTCCCTATGCACATAAACAAAGTGGTCCACAAATCCCCTGCCTGACCCAACAGGGGAATAAAAAACAGATGCCAACTCTACCTCTGTTTGTTGTACCACTACCTCTTCTCATACAAGTAAAGCAATGAAGAGTCAATATCTGTATCTTGTTAATTTGAGGGTGGGATGGTCACCATCTTTAAATTTAAACACTGAGGGAAAAATTCATGCACAAATTTCCCTGAGGTCCCTTCCACTTCATTAGTCTCATCTACAGTGAAGTCTCAAGCAGGTCCTGGCTCACACCATGACTGGAGTCCCCCACTGTGTCTCTCCCTCATCATCCTTGCTGTTCATGGCAGGGATCTCTGTGTAAGGTTCCGACACTAAACTGGGAGGAGAGGTAGAAACACTGGAAGGTAGGGATAGGATACAGAGGGACCTAGACAAATTAGAGGATTGGGCCAAAAGAAATCTGATGAGGTTCAACAAGGACAAGTGCAGAGTCCTGCACTTAGGACGAAAGAATTCCATGCACCGCTACAGACTAGGGACCGAATGGCTCGGCAGCAGTTCTGCAGAAAAGGACCTAGGGGTTACAATGGACGAGAAGCTGGATATGAGTCAACAGTGTGCCCTTGCTGCCAAGAAGGCTAACAGCATTTTGGGATGTATAAGTAGGGGCATTGCCAGCAGATCAAGGGACGTGATTGTTCCCCTTTATTCAACATTGGTGAGGCCTCATCTGGAGTACTGTGTCCAGTTTTGGGCCTCACACTACAAGAAGGATGTGGGAAAATTGGAAAGCATCCAGCGGAGGGCAACAAAAATGATTAGGGGCAACACATGACTTATGAGGAGAGGCTGAGGGAACTGGGATTGTTTAGTCTGCGGAAGAGAAGAATGAGGGGGGATTTGATAGCTGCTTTCAACTACCTGAAAGGGGGTTCCAAAGAGGATGGATCTAGACTTTTCTCAGTGGTAGCAGATGACAGAACGAGGAGTAATGGTCTCAAGTTGCAGTGGGGGAGGTTTAGGTTGGATATTAGGAAAAACTTTTTCACTAGGAGGGTGGTGAAGCACTGGAATGGGTTCCCTAGGGAGGTGGTGGAATCTCCTTCCTTTGAGGTCTTTAAGGTCAGGCTTGACAAAGCTCTGTCTGGGATGATTTAGTTGAGGATTGGTCCTACTTTGAGCAGGGGGTTGGACTAGATGACCTCCTGAGGTCCCTTCCAACCCTGATATTCTATGATTCTATGATTCTGTTGCTGCACTCCCTGGCCTTGCAGTACCCCTGATCCCTTTCCTTTGCTTTCACACAGAGCGTCTGCTGATCCCTGTCATACTTCTTTGCCTGCATCCGCCATGGAATCTGCTCATAGATGTCCACATTTCTATGGCTGGTCCATAGCTGTGCTTGCATTGCCACTTCTCCCACAGGCCCAGGAGATCCAATTCTTCAAGTGTATTCCAAGAAAAGGTGCATCTAGTACCTCTTTGTGTTTATGGGGCTGGCATGGACAGTTGGGCAGATCTGTACAACAATGATGAGCTGCTAGGTGTGCTCACCAGGGTGCAATCAGGAAAAAATCATTTCAAAAACAATTTTAAATTGGGCATGGCTCCTGGTCTCTGTGAGCCCCAACCAGTGTAGTTTACAATTATGACCAGAGGGGTCACTGTCACAGAGGATGGGGCACTGTGAGACAGCTGCTGGAGGACTGTTAGTGGTGTCACAGGCCGTGCAATGTTTGCACTTGCACTGTGTCAATCTCAGTAGGTCAACCATGGCGCCACCCCATTGGGGGAGGTGGCATTACTGTGTCACTGTAATGGAGCACTTACATCGGCCATAGACAAATTGGAGCGTAGACAGGTGCACAAATAGGTAGACACAAGGCAACTTATGTTGACTCAACTTTGTGGTATAGACCAGCTGACTGAGGCACTACAGTGTCTGTTCAAGACCCAAAGTTTTTAAACTACTCTCTTTGTTGTTGTTTAATCAAATGCTCTTATTTCTTAATCCCTATCTAAGATATTGCCTCCGTTCATACTGGAGTGCCACCATCTTGCCAATTTGCAGCTTTGTTTGCAGTACATCCATGTTTGTGAACTTGTGTTCAGTGTTACCAACTGTAATGCAGGGGTGGGGTTACACATCTCTCGAGCACCTCCTGCTGCTGTGTGAAGTACTGCAGTCTTTTCCTCACTCCTGGTGCCCTCTGTAGGTTATCAACCTTGCTTGGTAGGTTTTCAGTGGCTCAGCCCTCTAGCCAGATCACACTCTCAAAATGAACCTCTTCCAGAGTAGCAGAAGTCCAGCAAACCTGTCTATTTGCCCTCACCAGGGTTTTTAGCCCCAGCTGTAGGGCCTTTAAATTCAGCCCTTCTCTCAAGCTTCCAAACAAACCTTGTTCCCTTCTCTAGGTTAGGTTAGGTTTGTTCCCCATCCTTCTGGGGGTTTACACCACTTCACCAGTGATCACTGGAGGAACGCAGGCCCACCTACTATGCTAAGTTCAACTCCGGGACCCTATAAACAGCAGTCATGTACCACTCACTTCAATTCATTGCTGCTACTTCCCTGGGCCTCTTCCCACCTGGCCCCTGTATCACCATCCCTTACCTCACGTTAAAGTTCTCCTCTCCTCTCTCTCCCAGTTTAAACTCTGGTGATCCCTCAAGCTCATTTGGACAGATAGATGCACCTTCCTTGCCCCTCTGGTCTCAGCCAGGAACTGTCCTGCTATGGTCCTGCAGCTCCTTTTATCTGAGCCTGCTGGGCTCTGACTGGCTGCTTCTGTGAGGCCTCTGTAGACAGACCCAACTTTCCTGGGGCAGGGTGTAGTAGGAACACAGGGCCTCCTGTAGGGAGCTATAAAGGCCAGGTAAACCCAGTCACTCCAAACATCATGATTTCATCATGGGTTTCATGATATTTAGTCCTTTTTCTTAAAACCCTAGACCCTGGAGTTATTGACACATCATAATCAACACTTTCATATTTTTAAAAAAGCAAGTTTCTAGCAGTGGTTATAGAGATCATGTGGTTTTAGAGAAATGCTGGGAAATGTGTGCAAAATACAGAAGGGAAATAAAAAAACTTCAAATCCATATTATTAAAAATCTCATGATTTTGAAGCCAACCTTGAATTTTGAGGGCCTGACTCACCATTTGTCAATGCTTGGGGTTGGCCATACTGTTTTCATATGTATTTTTGATTGAGTGCACATTAGCTATTGAGTGTATTATTTTGGCACTGGAGCATGTCACAATTCTGCTCAGATCATAGAATCATAGAATATCAGGGTTGGAAGGGACCCCAGAAGGTCATCTAGTCCAACCCCCTGCTCAAAGCAGGACCAAGTCCCAGTTAAATCATCCTAGCCAGGGCTTTGTCAAGCCTGACCTTAAAAACCTCTAAGGAAGGAGATTCTACCACCTCCCTAGGTAACGCATTCCAGTGTTTCACCACCCTCTTAGTGAAAAAGTTTTTCCTAATATCCAATCTAAACCTCCCCCATTGCAACTTGAGACCATTACTCCTCGTTCTGTCATCTGCTACCATTGAGAACAGTCTAGAGCCATCCTCTTTGAAACCCCCTTTCAGGTAGTTGAAAGCAGCTATCAAATCCCCCCTCATTCTTCTCTTCTGCAGACTAAACAATCCCAGCTCCCTCAGCCTCTCCTCATAAGTCATGTGCTCTAGACCCCTAATCATTTTTGTTGCCCTTCGCTGTACTCTTTCCAATTTATCCACATCCTTCTTGTAGTGTGGGGCCCAAAACTGGACACAGTACTCCAGATGAGGCCTCACCAGTGTCGAATAGAGGGGAACGATCACGTCCCTCGATCTGCTCGCTATGCCCCTACTTATACATCCCAAAATGCCATTGGCCTTCTTGGCAACAAGGGCACACTGCTGACTCATATCCAGCTTCTCGTCCACTGTCACCCCTAGGTCCTTTTCCGCAGAACTGCTGCCGAGCCATTCGGTCCCTAGTCTGTAGCGGTGCATTGGATTCTTCCATCCTAAGTGCAGGACCCTGCACTTATCCTTATTGAACCTCATTAGATTTCTTTTGGCCCAATCTTCCAATTTGTCTAGGTCCTTCTGTATCCTATCCCTCCCCTCCAGCGTATCTACCACTCCTCCCAGTTTAGTATCATCCGCAAATTTGCTGAGAGTGCAATCCACACCATCCTCCAGATCATTTATGAAGATATTGAACAAAACGGGCCCCAGGACCGACCCCTGGGGCACTCCACTTGACACCGGCTGCCAACTAGACATGGAGCCATTGATCACTACCCGTTGAGCCCGACAATCTAGCCAGCTTTCTACCCACCTTATAGTGCATTCATCCAGCCCATACTTCCTTAACTTGCTGACAAGAATGCTGTGGGAGACCGTGTCAAAAGCTTTGCTAAAGTCAAGAAACAATACATCCATTGCTTTCCCTTCATCCACAGAACCAGTAATCTCATCATAAAAGGCGATTAGATTAGTCAGGCATGACCTTCCCTTGGTGAATCCATGCTGACTGTTCCTGATCACTTTCCTCTCCTCTAAGTGCTTCAGGATTGATTCTTTGAGGACCTGCTCCATGATTTTTCCAGGGACTGAGGTGAGGCTGACCGGCCTGTAGTTCCCAGGATCCTCCTTCTTCCCTTTTTTAAAGATGGGCACTACATTAGCCTTTTTCCAGTCATCCGGGACTTCCCCCGTTCGCCACGAGTTTTCAAAGATAATGGCCAAGGGCTCTGCAATCACAGCCGCCAATTCCCTCAGCACTCTCGGATGCAATTCGTCCGGCCCCATGGACTTGTGCACGTCCAGCTTTTCTAAATAGTCCCTAACCACCTCTATCTCTACAGAGGGCTGGCCATCTCTTCCCCATTTTGTGATGCCCAGCACAGCAGTCTGGGAGCTGACCTTGTTAGTGAAAACAGAGGCAAAAAAAGCATTGAGTACATTAGCTTTTTCCACATCCTCTGTCACTAGCTTGCCTCCCTCATTCAGTAAGGGGCCCACACTTTCCTTGGCTTTCTTCTTGTTGCCAACATACCTGAAGAAACCCTTCTTGTTACTCTTGACATCTCTTGCTAGCTGCAGCTCCAGGTGCGATTTGGCCCTCCTGATATCTTTCCTACATGCCCGAGCAATATTTTTATACTCTTCCCTGGTCATATGTCCAACCTTCCACTTCTTGTAAGCTTCTTTTTTATGTTTAAGATCCGCTAGGATTTCACCATTAAGCCAAGCTGGTCGCCTGCCATATTTACTATTCTTTCGACTCATCGGGATGGTTTGTCCCTGTAACCTCAACAGGGATTCCTTGAAATACAGCCAGCTCTCCTGGACTCCCTTCCCTTTCATGTTAGTCCCCCAGGGGATCCTGGCCATCTGTTCCCTGAGGGAGTCAAAGTCTGCTTTCCTGAAGTCCAGGGTCCGTATCCTGCTGCTTACCTTTCTTCCCTGCGTCAGGATCCTGAACTCAACCAACTCATGGTCACTGCCTCCCAGATTCCCATCCACTTTTGCTTCCCCCACTAATTCTACCCGGTTTGTGAGCAGCAGGTCAAGAAAAGCGCTCCCCCTAGTTGGCTCCCCTAGCATTTGCACCAGGAAATTGTCCCCTACGCTTTCCAAAAACTTCCTGGATTGTCTATGCACCGCTGTATTGCTCTCCCAGCAGATATCAGGAAAATTAAAGTCACCCATGAGAATCAGGGCATGCGATCTAGTAGCTTCCGTGAGTTGCCGGAAGAAAGCCTCATCCACCTCATCCCCCTGGTCCGGTGGTCTATAGCAGACTCCCACCATGACATCACTCTTGTTGCACACACTTCTAAACTTAATCCAGACACACTCAGGTTTTTCCACAGTTTCGTACCGGAGCTCTGAGCAGTCATACTGCTCCCTTACATACAGTGCTACTCCCCCACCTTTTCTGCCCTGCCTGTCCTTCCTGAACAGTTTATAACCATCCATGACTGTACTCCAGTCATGTGAGTTATCCCACCAAGTCTCTGTTATTCCAATCACGTCATAATTCCTTGACATCACCAGGACCTCCAGTTCTCCCTGCTTGTTTCCAAGGCTTTGTGCATTTGTATATAAGCACTTGAGATAACCTGTTGATCGCCCCTCATTCCCAGTATGAGGCAGGAGCCCTCCCCTCACAGACATTCCTGCCTGTGCTTCCTCCCGGTATCCCGCTTTCCCACTTACCTCAGGGCTTTGGTCTCCTTCCCCCGGTGAACCTAGTTTAAAGCCCTCCTCACTAGGTTAGCCAGCCTGCTGGCAAAGATGTTCTTCCCTCTCTTCGTAAGATGGAGCCCGTCTCTGCCCAGCACTCCTCCTTCATGGAACACCATCCCATGGTCAAAGAATCCAAAGCCTTCTCTCCGACACCACCTGCGTAGCCATTCGTTGACCTCCACGATTCGACGGTCCCTACCCAGGCCTTTTCCTTCCACGGGGAGGATGGACGAGAACACCACTTGCGCCTCCAACTCCTTTATCCTTCTTCCCAGAGCCACGTAGTCCACAGTGATCCGCTCAAGGTCATTCTTGGCAGTATCATTGGTGCCCACGTGGAGAAGCAGGAAGGGGTAGCGATCCGAGGGCTTGATGAGTCTTGGCAGTCTCTCCGTCACATCACGAATCTTAGCCCCTGGCAAGCAGCAGACTTCTCGGTTTTCCCGGTCAGGGCGGCAGATAGATGACTCAGTCCCCCGGAGGAGAGAGTCCCCGACCACCACCACCCGCCTTCTCCTCTTGGGAGTGGTGGTCGTGGAACCCCCAACCTCAGGACATCGCATCTCATGCCTCCCAACCAGCGGAGTCTCCTTCCGCTTTCTCCCCCCAGACATATCATCTGGTCCACTCTCCGCATTGGTACCTGTGGAGAGAACATGAAAGCGGTTAGTTACCTGTGTCTGTGTTACTGGAACCCGGACATTCCGCTTACCTCTTCTGGAGGTCACATGTTGCCAAGCTTCTTCACTGGCCTCTTGGCTCCTCTGTGCAACCTGCTCTATATCTTTAGAGCTTTGTGCCCCTAGAAGGCTATCCTGAGTTTGGTCCAGAAAATCCTCAGTCTCTCGTATACAACGCAGGGTCGTTACCTGTTGCTCCAGACCTTCAATCTTCTCTTCCAATATGGAGACCAGCTTGCACTTTGTACAGACAAAGTCGCTTCTGTCCTGTGGAAGAAAGACAAACATGGCACATCCAGTGCAGGTCACAACAGCTGAACCCCCCCCTTCCATATCACCTACCTACTATGAGCTTCCTCAGAGACGTTGGCAAGATGTAAGCCTCACTGGGCTCACTCCAGGCGAACTCCCAGGCAAACTCCTGCTGTGAGCTGCTCTGCTGTCCCCGCTGCTCCGCTGGTTTGCTGCCGCTCAGCTGGTTGCCGCTCAGATGGTGGTACCAGAAATGCATGTTTGTGCTGGGACATTATGTAGCAGGGTGACCACAGTGTCTTTATGCCAGATCAGTGGCATCGGCAATGCCATGGCACCTACAGGACTGATTGACACCTCACTTGGCTGAAACCTGCTTGTGGTCTCTTGCAGATTCATAGCCCTGCCCCTGGGCAGAAAGCTGGGTGTGAAGGACAAGGTGAGATTGAACACTCCACCCAATCCTGTGCTGGAAACCTTCTATGCTACTCACAGCAAGGATCCAAAGGAGGTGAGTTCCTTCTCCTTCTACCATCATCCTAGATTCAGACCCTTTCATCCAGGCACCTTCTCATCACCAGCAAGCTACAATTTAATTGAACTGAGCTCACATTTGCTAGTTATGAATACCCATATTCATATTGTACATGGCACCTGCATGTAGAACTGCTGAAAAACCCTTTTATTTTTCCATAAAATTTTTCAAATAAAAATGTTTATAAATTTTGAATTTTCCCTCCTCTTTCTACCTGTTTGTTTGTTCTCCCTATTTCTGCAACAAGATTAATGATGTATAGGTTGTTTTGTTTTTCCACTTTTTTTATTTTGTTTCCTTTTTCTAGTCTTTAACTGCAAAACTTCTCCAATTTAAGTTACAAAGTGGCAAAAAGAAAATCAAAACCTAACTCTCTCACTCCGTAACTTTTCCAGAGTTGAAGAACTTTTGAAAAGTTAAAAAATGGACCCATCACTCTCACAGATCTTGGGAGACAGGCCAGTCCTTGCTTACAGACAGCCCCCGAACCTGAAGCAAATACTCACCAGCAACCACACAGCACACAACAGAATCACTAACCCAGGAACCTATCCTTGCAACAAAGCCCGTTGCCAACTCTGTCCACATATCTAATCAGGGGACACCATCAGAGGGCCTAATCACATCAGCCACACTATCCCCCCCACTGTTCCTCAGATGTTCTTGCTTACTGCTGGAAATAGCCTACCTTGCTTGTCACCATGAAAGGTTTTCCTCCTCCCCCGCTGCTGGTGATGGCTCATCTTAAGTGATCACTCTCCTTACAGTGTGTATGATAAAACCCATTGCTTCATGTTCTCTGTGTGTGTATATCAATCTCCCCACTGTATTTTCCACCAAATGCATCCGATGAAGTGAGCTGTAGCTCACGAAAGCTTATGCTCTAATAAATTTGTTAGTCTCTAAGGTGCCACAAGTACTCCTTTTCTTTTTGAGAAATTGGTAAGCATCTAGAAGGAAATAAGGTAATACAGTAACAGTTAACATGGATTTGTCAAGAACAAATAATGTCAAACCAACCTAATATCCTTCTTTGACAGGGTAACAAGCCTTGTGGATGGGGGGGATGCAGTAGATGTCATATCTCAGCTTTAGTAAGTCTTTTGATACTGTCTCACATGACCTTTTCATAAACAAACTAGAAAAATATAGCCTAGATGAATCTACTATAAGATGGGTACACAACTGTTTGAAAAAGTACACTCAGAGACTAGTTATCAAATTGTTCACAATCTAGCTGAAAGGGCATATCAAATGGGGTCCAGCAGGGATCTCTCCTGGGTCCAGTTCTATTCAATATCTTCATAAGTGATTTGGATAATGGCATGGAGAGTACTAAGTTTGTGGATGATACCAAACTGAGAGGGGTTGCAAGCACTTTGGAGGACAGGATTTGAATTCCAAATGATCTTGACATGCTAGAGAAATGGTCTGAAATAAATAGGATGAAATTCAAGAGGGACAAATGCAAATTACTACATTTAGAAAGGAATAATCAATTGCACAAATACAAGTGAGAAATGATTGCCTACGAATGAGTACTGCAGAAAAGGATCTGGGGTTTATTCTGGATCTCAAACTAAAAATGAGTCAACAATGCAATACTGTTGCAAAAAAAGTGAACAGCTTTCTGGAATATATTGTCAGGAGAGTGGAAAGCAAGACATGAGAAGTAATTCTTCCACTCAGCACTGATAAGGCCTCAGCTGGAATACTGTATCCAGTTCTGGACACCACATTTCAGGAAAGATGTGGACAAATTGAAGAAAGTCTAGAGGATAGCAACAAAAATTATTAAAGGTCTAGAAAACATGACCTTCTGCAGAAAAGGACCTGGGGATTACAGTGAATGAGAAGCTGGATATGAGTCAACAATGTGCCCTTGTTGCCAAGAAGGCTAATGACATATTGGGTTGCACTAGAAGGAGCATTGCCAGTAGATTGAGGGAAGTGATTATTTTCCTCTATTTGGCACTGGTGAGGCCACACCTGGAGTATTGTGTCCAGTTTTGGGGCCCCCACTACAGAGGGGTCTGGACTAATTGGAGAGAGTCCAGCAGAGGGCAACGAAAATGATTAGGTGGCTGGGTCACATGACTTATGAGGAGAGGCTGAGGGAACTGGGCTTATTTAGTCCGCAGAAGAGAAGAGTGAGGGGAGATTTGATAGCAGCCTTCATCTACCTGAAGGGGGGTTCCAAAGAGGATGGAGCTCGGCTGTTCTCAGTGGGGGCAGATGACAGAACAAGGAGAAATGGTCTCAAGTTGCAGTGGGGAAGGTCTACATTGGATATTAGGAAACATTATTTCACTAGGGGGGTGGTGAAGCACTGGAATACCTAGGGAGGTGATGAAATCTCCATCCTTAGAGGTTTTTAAGGCCCAGCTTGACAAAGCCATGGCTGGGATGATTTAGTTGGGGATTGGTCCTGCTTTGAGCAGGGGGTTGGACTAGAACCTCCTGAGGTATCTTCCAACCCTGATCTTCTATGATTCTATGACCTAGAAGGTAAGATTGAAAAAACTGGTTTTGTTTAGTTAGAAGAAGAAAAGATTGAGGGAGAATATGATGATAGTCTTCAAGTACAGAAAATATTATTATCAAGAGGAGGGTGTTCAATTGTTCTCCTTAACCATTGAGGACAGGACATTGCAGCAAAGGAGGTTCAGGTTGGACATTAGAAAAAACTTCCTAACTGTCAGGGTGGTTAAGCACTGGAACAAATTACCTAGGGAGGTTGTGGAATCTCCATCATTGGAGGATTTTAAGAACGTGTTAGATAAACATCTGTCAGGGATGGTCTAAATAATACTTAGTCCTGCCTCAGTGCAGGGAACTGGACTATATGGCCTATTGCGATCCTTTCCAGTCCTAGGGTTCTATATCACACCACTAAAGCTTTTGCCAGCCACATGATCACCAGACATGTAGCAACATTTTTTGGTAAAGATCCTTTGTAATTCTTTGGTCTTCTATCCTTATAATATGGCTGTACCAAGCAAGCCGCAGAAACTGAACCGATGCTGATGTAGGCAGCTGCTGGGTTCAGCTGTGAATATCCTCATTTCTGAGAGAGATGTCCAAACAAGATATAAACATTCAATGCCTGGTTCTCCCCTGCCTTGAACCTTTAGCTGACACTTATTAACTACAATGTTGTATTTAACTGCATGAGCCTAAGACTAGTATCTTTATCTACCATCACTCTGCACTTCAGAGTTAACTGCAGGCAAAATCAGTGGCATTAGGATTAGACACCTAGATTCCAGTTCCAATTAAGCACACATCTTCTTCCTACCTTATTTCCCTCTGTCCACTACTACCGGCAACAAGGAACTCGCACCTTCACAATCAATCCCAAGCCCTGGGGGCTGCAGATCCCCAGCACCTGGTAACACTCTTCCCCCTTCTCCACCATCTTAAGGTGGCCATTGAAGAGGTGCTTCTGTGGATGCAAAGCAGAGTCTCAAGGGGGCACAGACTGTGTTGTCTCTTGTTTGCTTTGATCAGTAATGCTCACTGCACTTCCAGGGGTGTTCAGAGCCTGGTGTCACACAGCCTGTCCTTTGGAGCAGTGCACATCCTGGCTGATTAAGGCTTGCAGGAGAAAATGGTCCATTGGTTGTCAAGACACTCAGAGATTCCTTTAAGGAGGATAGATGCCAATTTCCCCTACAGATGCTGTTCTGCAGCCTTTACTCAGGAACTCACACTGATGCTGACAATCTGACAAGCTCTTTCCCAGTAGCTAAGGGTCCATTATTAGTCAGAGACCTCAGTGTAGTGGAGAAACATGAGACATCTCCCTCCAATTTTCAGCCTGGGAGGACAACAGTGCTTTTCCCCTATCTGAATTTTTGGGCAGCTGGAGGGGATGAAAGGGAGGCACCAGAAGAGGAGAAGAGGGTCTAATCACCTCTCCCTCCCTTCCTTGTGTGTGTGGGCCCCGTTTACTGATTTAGCAGATAGGCCCTAGGGAGCAGAACACTGCAGCTGGAGCCTCTGTCCCCTACTAATCCCTTTGGAGCCAGCCCTGCCCCAGCCCTGCCTTGTAGCCCTCCCTGTTCCCCTGCCTGCTGGGATGTGGTGTAAGTAAGGGGAGGGAGAGCTGAGCAGACTCTCTTCTTCCCTCTGTCCCTTCCAGGCTCTGAGTCTTGGGGAGAGTCCAAATCACTTACCCAACAGCAGTTCTCCCCCTCTTTCCCTGCCCCCTTAGGGGATAGGGAAATGGAAGAGGCTGTGAGGGGGCACCATGAAAAGGGCACCTGACAGGGGAAGATATGTGGGAAAAGGAGAGGCAGTGAGAATTTGAGAGGGAGCAGCAGGTCCAGAGAGACTGGGGGAGTTAGAGGAAAGGCAAGGGAGGAACTTGGGGAGGGGGATTTGGGGAGACAGGGCAGGGGACAAGGTGGTGGGGGACCGGTATACAGGGAAACCATCTTGAAGAGGGACCTTGGGGGGTCAGGATACTGTGAAGCTGGGTGTGACCTTGGGAAGGGGAAATGTGAAGCCTTAGCAAGGGAAGGTATAGGGGAGGAAGCTGATAGTTGCAGGCAAAACTGGGGCATCAGGGGCACGGATAGGGGGACCTACGAGAGGAAGCTATAGGTACTGGAGGATCCCGGAGAAAGGTGCAGGACAGGATATTGGGAAAGGTGGGACAGATACAGGGGAGGAACTTTGATGACAGGGAAAAGGTCCAGGGAGGCAAAGACTGGGGGTGTCTTGTGTGAGAGCACATGAGTGGGACGCATAGCCCGGGGGAAAGAGCAGGCAAAGTCATGGGAGCTTGGGGAGGGGAGCTGTGGAGAGGGATGCAGAGATTATGGGCACTTGGAGAGGAGTACTTGGGTGAGACAGAGCCAAGAGGGGTGGCAGAGGACCTTGAGAGACAAAGAGGTAGAGCACCAAGGGGTTAAAAGAGACCGTCGGAGCCTGGTCATGGTCAGAGGGGTGACTATAGGCCCATTAGCCTGACATCATTCCCAGCCAAAACAATGGCAAAGCTGGTACAGAATTTCATTGATAAGGAATTAAATGTCGGCGATATAATTAATGCCAGCCAGCATGCTTTTACAGAAAATAGATCTTGTCAAGCCATCTGATTTCATCCTTTGATGAGATTACAAGTTTGGCTGATAAAGGTAACCCTGTATTGTAATAGATTTGAGTTTTGTAAAATGTTTGACTTAATACCACATGCCATTCTGATTTAAAAATTAGCACTATACAATCTCAGTAGAGTGCACATTAACTAAAGTGCTGACTAACAGACAGATCTCAAAAGGTAGC
Organism: Dermochelys coriacea; assembly: GCF_009764565.3. NCBI lineage: Eukaryota > Metazoa > Chordata > Testudines > Dermochelyidae > Dermochelys > Dermochelys coriacea. The sequence goes on from NC_050092.1 coordinate 225,994, forward strand.
TGTCAACAGGAATCACTGAATGGGCCAGGTGTCTAGTGGGGTTCTGCAGGGACCAGTACTAGGCCCGATGCTATTCAACATTTTGTGCCAGTTATCTAAAAGTAAATATAAAATCACTGCTGACAAAATTTGCAGATAACACAAATTAGTACAGTGGCAAATAATGATGAGGACAAGGCAGTCATACAGAACGATCCAGATCACTTGGTCACCTGGGCTTATTCAAACAGAAAGTGTTTTAATTATACATTTTAATTCACATTTAATACACATCTTGCCAAAAGCAAGATCAGACACTAGGAACAAAGAATGCAGGCCACATCTACAGAATGGGGGACTGTATCCTGGAAAGCAGGGACTCTCAAAAGGATTTAGTGGTTAGAGTCGACAAGCCACTTAACACAAGCTCCCACTGCAAAGCTGTGACAAAAAGGGCTAATGTGATTTTTTGGCTGTATAAGAGGAGTAGTAGGTCAGAATTAGGGAGGTGATTTTACCTCCATATAGGGCACTGGTGAGACTGATACTGGAATACTGTGTCCAGTTCTGGTGTCCACATTTTTAAAAGGATGAAGAAAAATTGGAGAGAGTGCAGAAAGGAGGCAGAAAAACTATTCAAGGGCTGGAGAAAATGTCTGGCAGTGAGAGAATTAAAGAGCTCAATCTGTTTAGTTTATTAAAAAGAAGACTGAGAGGGGACTTGATTGCAGCGTGTACATACCTTTATGTGGAGAAAACACCTAAAGGGTACTAAAGGGCTCTTTAATCTAGCCGAGAAAGGCAGAACAAGAACTGATGGCTGGAAGTTGAAGATAGATAAATTTAAATTAGAAATACTTGCACATTTTTAACAGTGAGGGTGATTAATCATTAGAAGAAACTACCAATTTATACTGCTAGGAATTGCACTCAGGATACCGTGGGGAGAGTTTTTGTCCCCACCCTGCACCCTACTTGAGTAATTTCGATGGAAAAAACATGAGAAATTTGTTTTTAAAATGTCAAACATTTAGATCATTCCAAAACAAAATATTCCAACTTTTAATTTGTAAAAGTTTTAGTTCAACCACTTTGAAATGTTCTTTTTGACTTTTTGGGTAAAAATGGCATCTAATTTAGATATCTAGCTATTTAAAAAAAACACAAAGTGTTTTTCACCCCAAAATAACCTGAAACCAAAACAAATTATTTTTGGATCAAACAAAACATTTTGTTTGATCCAAAATAAAAAAAGTTTTCATTAATTTTGTTTCAGCACACAAAACTGAAAAAAAAAAATCAGTTTTGATTCAAACCAATGTTTTCCCCAGATTTTTTAGTGTGGCCCTTGAGCTGAAAAATCTACTATTTACTCAGCTCTACACATTACCCCATGGCTCAAGATGTGCCATGGCCTGTAGCCTTTTTCTGGATGCAGTTTAAGATGCTGGGTTTATCCTTCAAAACCTTGGTTCCTGGGTCACTTAGGGACAGGGACAGGATTGTGTGTGTAAAGGGCAGGGGGAGGATTGTGTTTGGAAGGGGCAAGATTGTGTGGGGAAGTAGCAGGGAGGATTGTGTGGGGAACGGGAAGGGGAGGATTGTGTGTGGAGGGGCAAAGGGGGGATTGTGTGTGGAAGTGACAGCGGGAGGATTGTGACTGGAAGGGGCAGGGGGAGGATTGTGTGTGGAAGGAGCAGTAGGGATTGGACTATTAAGAAAAGCTGGACATGCTCAAGTTCATGGGTCCAGACCTAATACATCTGAGGGGTTGGCTGATGTGATGGCAGAGCCATTGGCCATTATCTCTGAAAACTCTTGACAATTGGAGAGGTCCCAGACAATTGGAAAAAGGCAAATATAGTGCCCAACTTTAAAAAAGGGAAGAAGGAGAATCCGGGGAACTACAGACTCACCTCAGTCCCTGGAAAAATCATGGAGCAGGTCCTCAAAGAATCCATTTTGAAGCACTTGGAGGAGAGGAAGGTGATCAGGAACAGTCAACATGGATTCACCAAGGCCAAGTCATGCCTGACCAACCTGATTGCCTTCTATGATGAGATAACTGGCTCTGTGGATATGGGGAAAGCAGTGGACATGATATATCTTGACTTTAGCAAAGCTTTTGATATGGTCTCCCACAGTATTCTTGCCAGCAAGTTAAAAAAGTATGGATTGGATGAATGGACTATAAGGTGGATAGAAAGCTGGCTAGATCATTGGGCTCAGGGGAAAGTGATCAACAGCTTGATGTCTAGTTGGCAGCCGGTATCAAACGGAATGCCCCAGGGGTCTGTCCTGGGGTTGGTTTTGTCTTCATTAATGATCTGGGATGATGGGTTGGATTGCACCCTCAGCAAGTTCTTGGATAACACTAAGCTGGGGGAGCGGTAGATATGCTGGAGGATAGGGTTAGGGTCCAGAGTGACCTAGACAAATTGGAGGATTGGGCCAAAAGAAATCTGATGAGGTTCAACAAGGACAAGTACAGAGTTTTGCACTTAGGATGGAAGAATCCCATACACTGCTATAGGCTGGGGACCAACAGGCTAAGTGGCAGTTCAGCAGAAAATGACCTGAGGATTACAGTGGACGAGAAGCTGGATATGAATCAATAGTGTGCCCTTGTTGCCAAGAAGTCTAATGGCATATTGGGCTGCATTAGTAGGAGCATTGCCAGTAGATTGAGAGAAGTGATTATTCCCCTCTATTTGGCACAGTGAGGCCACATCTGGAGTACTGCATCCAGTTTTGGTCCCCACTACAGAAAGGATGTGGACAAATTGGAGAGAGTCCAGCGGAGGGCAATGAAAATGATTCGGGGTCTGGGGCACATGAGTTATGAGGAGAGGCTGAGGGAACTGGGCTTGTTTAGTCTCCAGAAGAAAAGAGTGAGGGGGGATTTGATATCAGCCTTGAACTACCTGAAGGGGGGTATCATATACATACAGATAAGGGTAGCATAAAATCTCTACTGGGGAGCTGCACTGAATATTTACCTGTAAGGGATTAAGAAGCTCAAATAACCTAGTTGGCACCTGACCAGAGGGGCCAATGAGGAAAGAAGATACTTTCAAATGGGGGTGAGGGGTTGTGCTCTCTTTGTTGTTCCCTCTCTGGACAGAGAGAGAGAGACCAGGCAGGTAAAACATCTCCTGAAAACATGCCTGAAATGATCTATTTAAGATTACAAAAATTGTAAGTAAGAGCAAGGAAATGTGTTAGATTATCTTTTGTTTTAGCTTGTGAATTTTCCCTATGCTAAGAGGGAGTTTTATTCCTGTTTTTTGTAACTTTGAAGCTGAGCCTAGAGGGGAATCCTCTGTGTTTTAAATCTTTTTATTACCCTGTAAAGTTACCTTCCATCCTAATTTTTGCAGGTGTGATTCTTTTACTTTTTCTTTAAATATAGTTGTTCCTTTAAGAACCTGATTGATTTTCGGTGTCCTAGAGACAAAGGGTCTGGTCAGTACTCACATTATTCTCAAGCCTCCCCAGGAAAGGGGGTGAAGGGGCTCAGGGGAATATTTTGGGGAAATAGGGACTCCAAGTGACCCTTTTTCTGAATTTTTGTGTAAATCACTTGGTGGTGACAGCAATACCGTCCAAGGACAAGGAAAGGAATTGTACCTTGGGGAAGTTTTAACCTAAGCTGGTAGAATATAAGCTTAGGGAGTCTTTCATGCAGGTCCTCACATCTGTACCCCAGAGTTCAGAGTGGGGAGGGAACCCTGACGGGATTCCAAAGAGGATGTAGCTCGGCTGTTCTCAATGGTGGCAGGTGACAGAACAAGCAGCAATGGTCTCAAGTTGTAGTGGGGGAGGTCTAGGTTGGATATTAAGAAACACTATTTCACTAGGAGGATAGTGAAGCCCTGGAATGGGTTACCTAGGGAGGTGGTGGAATCTCCATCCTTCGAGATTTTTTAAGGCCCGGCTTGACAACGCCCAGGCTGGGATGATTTAGTTGGGGTTGGTCCTGCTTTGAGCAGGGGTTGGACTAGATGACCTTCTGAGGTCTCTTCTAACCCTAATCTTCATTGATTCTATGATTGTGTGTGGAAGGTGCAGGAGGGAGGATTGTGTTTGGAAGTGGCAGAGGGAGGATTGTGTGTGGAAGGGGGGGATTGTGTGTTGAAATGGCAGGGGGGATTGTGTGGGGAATAGGAAGGGGGCAGATTGTGTGGGGAGGAGCAAGGGGCGGATTGTGTGTGGAAGTGGCAGTGGGAGGATTGTGACTAGAAGGGGTGGCAGGGATTGAGACTGGAATGCGTGGGGGGATTGCGTGTGGAAGGGGAAGGGTTATGTGTGGAAGGGGCAGGAGAGAGGATTGTGTATGGAAAGGGCAGGTGGGGATTGTGTGTGGAAAGGACAGGTGGGGATTGTGTGGGGAACAAGAAGGGGTGGATTGTGTGGGGGAAGGGCAGATTGTGTTTGGAAGGGGCAGGAGGGCGGGTTGTATGTGGAAGGGGCAGGGGGGATTGTGTGTGGAAGGGGGGATTGTGGTGGAAGTGGCAAGGGGAAGATTGTGTGTAAAAGTGGCAAGGAGATTGTGTGGGAACAGGAAGGGAGGCGGATTGTGTGGGGAACGGGAAGGGGGCGGATTGTGTGGGGAAGTGGCGGGGGGGGAATTATGTGTGGAAGGGGCAGATGGGATTGTGTGTGGAAGGGGGAGGGTTGTGTATGGAGGGGCAGGGGGCAGACTGTGTGTGGAAGGACAGGGACGGATTGTGACTGGAAGGGGCAGGGGAGGATTGTGACTGGAAGGGGCAGGGGGAGGATACTAGTTCTGAGGGATTTGGGAGGGGTTTTCATTGTAGTTTTAACAGTGGCTTAAATAGGTTTTTATGATAGATTGGTAACATCATTGTGGGTTCCTGGAGTTTGGACCCCACTGACGAAACTGCCATAAATCAGCAGGCCTCTCAGAGGAAATCTTCCGCTCGTTCAAGTGACTGCGATCACTCCAACTGCAAAGCACTGCACAGTTAGGTGCTATTGGAGCCTCTGCTCAGGAGACTCCCACCCAGGTGGGTGTGAATGCTGCCCCAGATGGGAGAGGGGACTAGTGAGGGAGGCTGGGCACTTCTGCTACTTGTGCCATCAGGGAGTGTGAGTCCTGTTTGCTTGGCTGTTTTCCAGGGGCAGCTGATCAGCTTATCCAAGCAGTGTGACTTGCCCGCCAGAAAGGTGGAGAGGTGGTTCCGATACCGGCGGAACCAGGACAAACCCAGCCTGACTACAAAGTTCTGTTCAGTGAGATGAGTGATGTGGCCAGAGGCCTTGGGTCACTTCAACCTTCCAGCAGGGTCTGAGCTCTGCAGCCTGTGCACCGCCTCCCAGCACCTCCAGGTCCCAGCTGGAAGGTGCCGTTCCTGCTGCCCCTCTGTTTCGCCTCTCCCATCCTGTGCTGCCTCCCTACCCTAAATCAGAGGCCTCGCTTTTCCCTCCACCTTCAGCCCCTGGACTGTCTCCTTGGCCCTGTCTCCTCCTTCCCCTACCCTCAGGGCCGGCCCACAACATTTTGGTACCTGAGGCAGGGAGCTCAAATGACGCCCCCATGCCCCCACAGTGAAGAGATCTTGGGCCAAAACTTTGAAAGATCTCAATTCTGCCTTCTTCCTGTTCTACTCTTCTCATGGTACTGTTCTGCTACCTCCCCCAATATAGGAGAACTAACAACTTAAAGTGCCTTGTTCAAAAATTTTAAGTAACACTTAACTTTCAAACGTCTGAACAGCAAATGTAACTTTTCTTGTCTGCATAGTAAACACTGGCATTTTTATCTGTTGTAATAATCAAAGTGGTGCTTTCCATGCCTTCTTGGTTGCAAAGATTTGAACTGCTTCCTGCTGAAGGTCCACAGTCTGGGCCAGCTCATGCTCTGTTGAGATGGTTGCAAGGCTGACCAGCCTCTCCTGTGTCATTGTGGAGTGTAGATGTGTTTTTATTAACTTCAGCTTGGAGAAGCTGCGTTCTCCACTGGCAACTGTTAGAGGAAGTGTTGGAAGTATGCACAGAGCAACAAAAGCATTTGGAAAGAGGGTGGTCATCTTATTTGTGCACATATATTCCAGAACAGCCTTTGGAGTTGATCCTGCTGAAATGTATCTTGAAAGGTTCATCACCTAAATCACTCGCATCAATATCATGCATGTCATCATGCGTCAACACTCTAGTTCCCTGCATTGCTGGTGTAGGTCTTCTTCAGGTATAGTGAGGAGTTTTGGAACATCATACAACATCCCAAATATATTGCTGTGTTCCTTGAGCTGCATGAAACGTTCTTCAACTGACTGTATTGCACAATCTAGCACCTGGTTAAAGAATTCAACTTTGAATTGTTCTTATGGGATTATCCCATGCCTCGTAATCAAAATGTCGTCTTTTTCGGTGACTCTTGTATTCTTGAATGGGTGGGAAAATAGCTTCAGTGTGAAGTTCCTCTGTCAACTTCTGTGCACTCTTCAGAATGTTTGAAATCCCTCATCTGACCGGTAAGACTGTAGGTATGACTTTGCTTTGTCCAGTTGTTTCATTGCTCCAGATATATCAAGGTCAACATCTTGGAGTCTCTTGCTTACAACATTTATTTCAAACAGTGTGTCATGCCACAAAACAAAGCCACACAGAAATTTGAAGTTATGTATGTTTCTGGTGATTTCATTTCCCTCTGCCACTGTTCTCCCATGAACAATTCCTGTCATAGCATTATCCTCCATAATGGCAAGTATGGCATCATCTGTCTTCCCAGAAACATACATAACTTTACATTTCTGTGCCTCAGAAACACCCCTCGGAAGGTGTGCTCCACAGCAATGGTTATTCACTACTGGTCTGTACCAGCAACACATTACAACATGTCCTGTGCCACCTCAGTTGTCCAAGCCAGGGTATGATCACCCATTCCTTGCACTCCCATCCAGCTTGGGCTCCAACTGCTCTGAGCAGGAGTAAGTAGCTGCACAGAGCTAGAGCACAGAAGTTCCTGGCTCCCAGGAAACTATGCTGCCTCCTTGCCAAGCCTAACAGCATCCTCTCCATTAAATCTCCTTAATCTGTCTGCTTGCCTTTGACACAGACAGTCACTCCCACCTCATCCTCCACAGATGAAACTTGACTGCCTGGTGCTTCTGAAACCAAAATATACCAAGCCCCACCCCAAACTGCCCCCTAAGGCCTTGTCTACATTGTGTAATAGAACCATTGATGACTATTGTTGTCATGAGAGTGGCAACTCAACCAGTGGTGAATATGATGTGTTCTAGTCTATACTCCCATTTAAACCATGGTGAGCTCACAACCATTACTGACAGCGGTTATCAGCAGTGCTTCAGTTTGACAGTATGTACCAGGGCTAAGGAAATTTAAACTGGGCTTATTAGAAGAGAATATGGAGCAGTGGGCCAAGACTGATGGAAGTGATACAAGATACACTACTGTGTGTTATAAGCAGTTATATACAGTATTACATGTTGCTCCTATTCTGTGAATGAGGGAATAAAGTGCACCTAGAGCTCTGCTATCAAGTGGAGCTCATTTGAGTGCTATATGCTGTGCAAGTATTTATTAGCTAAGGTCAGTGGTTGTACGAATGACTGACATTAGGTGTGGCCAGAAGAGCTGAGCCTGACCTCTGATGAACTTCTAATTTCCTTTGTTCTTTTCTTACTTGCTTTTAGTTGGAGTTCTTTGTGTTACCTCATTTCCTTCTGCACTGGACTTGTGGTCTTGTATGATGTCAGTATGTAATCAGCACCCATCCTACCTTGCTAGCAATGATGCATAAAAGGAAACGTGTTCAATAAATATTTCTGTTCTGTACTTGGAGAGAAGCAGGATGATGTGTTTGTGTCACATGAGGATGATGAAGTACTTTCCAGTCCATCTACTAGGGGAAAACATTTTTAAATCATCCAAAAACTACACAGGAAGTTCAAAGGGCATAAAAGCTAACACAGAAATTTCACACTGTGAAGCCATCCACATATTAAAAGAAGCAGGAGTTTAATGTAGTCTAATGGAAAATCTTACTGTAAGACTGACAAATTTATTTGAGCATAAGCTTTTGTGAACTACAGCTCACTTGCATCCGATGAAGTGAGCTGTAGCTCACGAAAGCTTATGCTCAAATAAATTTGTTAGTCTCTAAGGTGCCAGCTCATGTACAAAAGTACTCCTTTTCTCTTTTGCAAATACAGACTAACACGGCTGCTACTCTGAAACCTCTTATTGTAAGACTGTTTAAGAATGCATCCTTTATGATGGGGTCTAAACAAGCACCTCTATTTTATACTATTATATAATCTATAATGGGAACAGGCCTAATTCATTAGGCAGCTGGTGGGGAGAGGAATGTTTCTGACATTCTCACCGTTAGATTACACTGTTTCTTTACAGAAGCTCTGGTTTGGGGACCCAAGAGAATGCTGGGTGGGATATCCACAGCAGGTAAGTCATCCAGGTGTGTTGGTCCATGTAACAGCAACTCAGAAAGTTCACATATTCTCTTGGCCTGTGCCAAGCAGCTGGATGCACCCCTTATCCTGTACTGTTTAAGGTAGACCTCAGAGGGCTCTTTACAGGCAAGTTACAGCGTGTGCCAGGGACAGACTGGTAAGCACGGAAGGTCTAGGTTTGAGTCCAAAGAATGCAATCACCTGTTAATAGGCAGGCTAACTCTTCAGTTCAGCAGAGGTATGACTCTGTGTAGACACCCATTTCCACAGATGGTTCATTCAAATCAGTGTAATAGAAAGATCCTATGTGGTAAAGGCAGAATCACCTCTGAACATAGCTGGACCATCTGCAAGTCTGCATCCTATTGGTGTAATGGATAGTCAGACATTCACAAGAGGTGAGAGATGTAAAAAGGCTGTGGCCATGTCAGGACTTAGCCAGCTCTGCACTCCTGCAAGCAATGGGGGACAAACTAATCTGAGGTGATAAGAAGGATTCTGTTAATGGTGAATAAAACAAAAACAAGTCACTTTCGTCAGGGTTCACAAAGATCTCTCAGAGCATAGGAAAGCAAAGAGTGTCCTTTCCCAGCTGCTGGAGGATGTGCTGGGGATACAGGCTTCTCCAGTCTGCTTTAGGGACATCTCAGCACATTCTGCCTAATGTCTTCCCCCAGCCTGACACAGGCTTCCCCAAACCACTCTGCTTTGGTCCTCTTGATGAGGAAGCACCCACAGCTTAACCTGCATCACTCCCTTGATACAGGTGCCTTCTCTGTCATATTTAGGAAGATGAATTTAACCTGTTAATCTCTCAGTACTGGGCAAAAACTATAAACCCCATCTATAGGGGTTACAACATATATGCTGTGGTTTCCAATGTAGTTAATGTTACTTAAGTTAAGGGGATGATGTCACTTAACCTTTGATGGGATGATGTCTGTTCTGTTGATCAAATGGAAACACTGGTTACTGAGAGACAACTAGTTTCTGCATTTGGGTATTCAAATGCAGTGGAGCCTGGGAATGCTATGCTCTGTCCCAACTGGGCCTCATTGGATGGAAATGTCAGTTCTGCATCCCCTTCCTTTCTCTGTCAGCTCTAGGCAGCATGTCCCCTGGCTGAAGCACTAGTGTGCGACTAGGAGTCAGGAGAACTGGGATTTTTCTGTGACTTTAGCTACTACAGACATGCTGTGTGACATGGTGCAAGTGCCTATTCCCTGCACCTCAATTTTCCTCTCTTTAAAGTGATATTCTTCAGTTAAACATATTTGTAAGAATGCTTTGAGATCCGCAGAGGCAATGTTCTAGGCAGATGCTAAATATTATTATTGAATATCAACAGTTTAAATCTAAAGCAAGATTATTTATGTATTTAGACTTATAGAAGTGCTGAAAAGGGTTCCTGGGGCAAAAATCGCATGTGATCATGTAATTAAAGACTGTATCTTAATGCATACACCCAAAGGCATTGACATAAGTTTGCAAAGGCAGTCTTAATCCTGGCACTTCCTGACTTTTGAGTCCTTGATTTTGCAACCCTTTAAATGGAGAGGTTTTTTAATGTAATATAAATATACAGAACTGGGCAGTGTTTTAAAAGAATAGAAACACACACAAGTTTAAAACAACCCACTGATTTGGTAGAAATAAGCTGCGCCCCTTGCTGGACCATGTAATTTTATAACCTTATTACTATTCCTCTTTTGTTCCTTCCGTTATTGTTTCTTACACCAATTTGTTGAATCTCTTTTTAACCTGGCCCTATTCTTTGTCTTAACCAAGCTGTTCCCTGGGGACAGACCCCTTGTCAAGGTTCCTTCCCCACTCTGAACTCTAGGGTACAGATGTGGGGACCTGCATGAAAGACCCCCTAAGCTTATTCTTACCAGCTTAGGTTAAAAACTTCCCCACAGTACAAATTTAGCCTTATCCTTGAACAGTATGCTGCCACCACCAAGCGTTTTAAACAAACAAACAAAGAACAGGGAAAGAGTCCACTTGGAGACGTCTTCCCCCCCCAAAATATCCCCCCAAACCCTACATCCCCTTCCCTGGGGAAGGCTTGATAAGAATCCTCACCAATTTGTACAGGTGAACACAGACCCAAACCCTTGGATCTTAAGAACAATGAAAAATCAAGCAGGTTTTAAAAGAAGAACTGTAATTAAAAAAAAGGTAAAAGAATCACTTCTGTAAAATCAGGATGGTGAATACCTTACAGGGTAATCAGATTCAAAACATAGAGAATCCCTCTAGGCAAAACCTTAAGTTACAAAAAGACACAAAAACAGGAATATACATTCCATCCAGCACAGCTTATTTTTACCAGCCATTAAACAAAAGGAAATCTAACACATTTCTAGCTAGATTACTTACTAACTTAACAGGAGTTGTAAGTCTGCATTCCTGATCTGTTCCCAGCAAAAGCATCACATAGACAGACCAAACCCTTTGTTCCCCCACCCCCTCCAGATTTGAAAGTATCTTGTCCTCTCATTGGTCATTTTGGGTCAGGTGCCAGCTAGGTTACTTTAGCTTCTTAATCCTTTACAGGTGAAAGGGTTTTGCCTCTGGCCAGGAGGGATTTTATAGCACTGTATACAGAAAGGTGGTTACCCTTCCCTTTTTATTTATGACACCCCTGAATCAAGGCACTATAATAAATCTTGAGTGTTGACTATGCAACTTTAACATGTATTAATGCATGAGGGGCAGGAGGGGGTTCATGTAGTATAATAACTAGCTGAAGCATATCAGTTTGTAGGTACTGAAACAGAAACAATTGTTGGGACCTCAGTGATCCCAGTGCCAAACCCTGGACCACTAGTCCAATCATAGAGCTGGTTGGGAATTTTTCAACAAAACAGAAAATTCCAATAAGACAAATACAAAATGTTGTGCAGGAACATCCTAGAATTTCTAATTACAATGAGAAAGGCCAGTAGCGAGGGCACTCAACTGGGGTGGAAGAGGCCCTGGTTCAAATCCCTGGTCTAAATCCAGCAGAGGAAGGACTTGAATCTGGGTCATCCATGTTCCAAGGAAGAGCCCCACTGGGCAGTTGGCTCTTCTGGGTTTGTGGCTGGGGGTATGTGTCTGCCTCTCAAATATATTTTTCCATCTAAAGGAGTCAGGTTCATCTCAATACAGATGGGGGGGGGATTTAAAATCTCAAAATTTTTCACGGAACAGATAAACAATTTCCCACACAGCTCTACTGATTCACTCTTTAATCACTGATATAGCTGCTCACCGAATTCCCTGTGCCCAAGTAAATCATTTCAGACACAGCTGCAAAAAAACCCAGAGCTGAATACATTTGCTGTCTGTCCCTCCCTACTGTTTATGCATTAACTAAGCCTCTTTGTTCTGCTGTTGCAGCCACAACAGTGCGCTGTGTACTGGTACTACATGATGGAACTCTCCTTTGCCTTGTCACTGACTTTCACGATGGCCTTTGATGTGAAAAGAAAGGTGAGAGGAAGTACTCAGATTCTAGACAGCAATGTGTGAGATGTGACTGGCCAGCCAGAGGTTATCTGGGGGTCTGAGGAAAAGTAACAAAGTCAGGTGCCTGTCCAGCATTCTCCCACTTCTTTCAGCTCTGCTCTCTCACAACTGTCTCCTGTCTGCCTCATCAGTCTGTCAGTGATCCGCACTTCAGGCTGTGGGGAGATTCACCCCAATCTGTTTTTCACGCTCTGCATCCTATAGTGACTCTCTCTTCAAAGGCCAGTTTGGAAGATGCTTAGATTCTAGTGTGGTAAGTTCAGTATGGATCAATAGATAGATGCAGACAGAAATTATCCCTTTCCTTAGAGGGTTAATTTTCCCCACTCAATGTTGACAGGAGGGCAAATCTATCCATTTCAGCAGAGAAAAGTGTTTAATTTAATGTAAAGATATGTAATTCTGTGGGACTGAGCTAACTCAAAGAGTCAATTCCTGGCCCTCCAAGACAGCTGCACTCCACAGGGCACTTCAGCTAGAGGGCCAAGGCCTAGGTTTAGGCTTGTCTACACACAGATTTATACCAATTTAGTTAAGCCAGTGCAAACCCCTGTGTAGACACTCTTATTTCAATTTCGCTTAAACCTGTTCCTAAAGGCTGGTTGCATTCAGAAGTTGCACCAGTTTAATTTAAATCAGTTTTAAAACAATTTAGTTAGACCAGTACTTACCCCTCTGCATCCATTTATATCACTTTAAACCTGGCATATATGGGTTTACATTGCACCTGTAATTTACAGGCACAGGCTAAATTGATATAAATCAGGTTTAAATAGCTTTAAGAGTGTTCACAAGCAAAGTTGCTCCAGATGAACTACATAGGTTTAAAATCACACCTTTAGTTAAGCTATTTCAGCGCTGCATGTAGAAAATCCCTAAGACACCTGTGTAGGAAACACAGCCTTTTTGGAGGCAGGACCCCAGCTTTGAAACCCCTTACCAGAGAGTCATACACAGTCACACCCTGAGCTGCTCAGATATAAATGAAGGAACCACCTCTTTGTTAAGGTCATCCTCCAGTAACAACATCTTCCCAGGAACTGTTGTATTAATTTAGATGGAATAAACAGCCCAAAGGTGTAAACATAACACAGTCACAGTCCAACATTAAACAGTGTTAAATGAGGTCTGAGGTTTGGTATACAGAGACCTCAGCCTGCTTGGTACCATGGCAAACACACATCCATTAAACATCCTTTTAAACTATTATGAAAAGAAAGCAAAGAAGGAAAAACAATTAAAGCATTTGAAAGCTATTAAATCATTACATTTTAGAAATGTCCTTTGTTCCCTTTCCCTTTAGCTGGAGAGAGATTTTAGAAGGAAAAGCCCTTTGTCTGACAGCTAGTCTCACAGACGGTGAGAACTGTCCTTTGGGAGAAAGAAGAAGTGAGCTGAGTTGGGCTGGAGCCATTGTTGCTGCTGCTGCTGTTGTTAGAGTCCGACCCCAGGTGGTGTCTGGGATTCAGCTGGAGCCGCTGGAGGTGGTGGTGTCATCTGGGCCCCGCTCTATGGTCCCGCTAGGTCAGGGCAGCTCTGAGGATTAGGATGATGAGGGCCCCGGGCTCCCAAGAGATGGGAGGGGGATGGGCAGGCATGGTGGTGAAATTTATAGATTCATAGATACTAAGGTCAGAAGGGACCATTCTGATCATCTAGTCCGACCACCTGCACAACGCAGGCCACAGAATCTCACCCACCCACTCCTACGAAAAACCTCACCTATGTCTGAGCTATTGAAGTCCTCAAATCGTGGTTTAAAGACTTCAAGGAGCAGAGAATCCTCCCTCACGTGACCCATGCCCTATGCTACAGAGGAAGGCGAAAAACCTCCAGGGCCTCTCCAATCTGCCCTGGAGGAAAATTCCTTCCCGACCCCAAATATGGCAATCAGCTAAACCCTGAGCATATGGGCAAGATTCACCAGCCAGATACTACAGAAAATTCTTTCCTGGGTAACTCAGATCCCATCCATCTAATATCCCATCTCAGGGGATTAGGCCTATTTACCTTGAATATTTAAAGATCAATTAATTACCAAAATCACATTATACCATCATACCATCTCCTCCATAAACTTATCGAGTAGAATCTTAAAGCCAGATAGATCTTTTGCCCCCACTGCTTCCCTTGGAAGGCTATTCCAAAACTTCACTCCTCTGATGGTTAGAAACCTTCATCTAATTTAAAGTCTAAACTTCCTGGTGGCCAGTTTATACCCATTTGTTCTTGTGTCCACATTGGTGCTGAGCTGAAATAATTCCTCTCCCTCTCCTGTATTTATCCCTCTGATATATTTATAGAGAGCAATCGTATCTCCCTTCAACCTTCTTTTAGTTAGGCTAAACAAGCCAAACTTGCTCCAGTAGCTAATTTTTCTCCCCAAAGTCTCTGTCTTTGAGGACCTACAAAAGGAATGGCGAGCAGAATAGCCCATCCCCTCATTATTTTCTCTGCCAATTAGGCCACTTTCTGACACACCAATTTTGGATCGCTGATTTCTGATTCCACTTCTAGTTTTCTTGTTCACTAGGCATGATCCAAACACAGTCCTTGAGTTATGTCAGGAAGCTGTCTTGTTTGGACAAACTCAGTCTGTCTGTCTCCCTTTTGAGCCTTTTCCCCTCAACATTTGTTATTATTTGTTGTTGTGACATCTTATGAACTTTCACGTACTTTTGACAGGTGAGCTCAGTTTAAGAACTTGTATAGACCCAGTTATCACAACAGCCCAGCCCACAATGGGAGAGATTGAAGGGGTGGAAAGAGAAGGAAAGAAGAAAGCAGGAACAGAACAAAACAAAGCACCCAAATATGCATGCTGGGAATCAGGCTGTGAGCATGCTGCCACTTAAGGAGCATGCAGTTCTTTGTTGTGTGATGCTATGCTACCCCCGTGATAGCACCACTGAAATACTTAGAGAGATCTTTTGCTAGGTAGTTTCAGCCAGTTCAGTGACATTCTCATGAAGCCAGACTGAAGGATCACATTTCTAGGTAACCCCGTCTGAAGCCTTAGACACAGACATGGCACACACCCAGGATTTGAGGTGCCACTATATGCTTTCAAAATGCCACTGATAAAATCTCTAGGCCCAATCCAGTTAGTGGCAGCAGCATTCTTCTCATTGCAGGGGGCATTTGGTCATGACAGGGTGCGGGATGATTCCAAGGTAAAGACTCATTTCCCCCACCCCCACCTCCACCTTTCCCTTCACCTTCTGCTTTTGAAGTCAGCATCTGGCCATGTCTACACTACATTGCAGCTGTGCCACCGTAGTACCATAGTGTAGACATTTCCAACGTCAAAGGAAGGGTATTTCCAACGTCAAAGGAAGGGTTTTTCCATCACTTTAGTTAATCCACCTCACTGACAGATGGTAGCTAGGTTGCTTCCATTGATCTAGCAGCATCTACACCAGGGATTAGGTCGACCTTACTATGGCACTCAGGGTGTGAAATTTTTAAGTGTAGACCAGGCCTCAGTTCTTAACCAGTGGAGAGGGTCTGAATCCAAATACCCCAATGATCTGGGTAGCTCAGAGCCCCATCTCCAAATCTGACCTGCAGCCCCTGGTAACAAATACTCTACCGTATGTCTGAGAGGAGAGAGAAACTGGGGAACTAAAGTGCAGTAATGTTCAGAAAAGAGGCTGTGGAAATAACCCTTCTTGCTCTCCATACCTACTCCCTGTTGTCTTTGTGTCATACTTGCTTCCTTTTGTGACACAAACAGCTCTTACTCCTGCTTAGCCCTGTGGAGCCAATACGGTTGTTCTAGAGTGTGCTCGATTCTTTTCTGCCCTTTGCATCACCAGTCAGTAAGCTCTGATTGCATTCAGAATGATGTCAGAGGCCGAAAGAGCCCACCTGGAATTTCAGATCCCAGCTGTGGCCCTGGCAGTGCAAAAAATCTGCTGACATAAACTCAGCCCATGCAGTCAGGAGTCACCAAGAAGAAAATATGCAGTCCCACAATGTCTACTTTCATCATTGTGCTAAGATCCACAGTTCCATTACAATGGGTCCTTTGGGCCAAAACCAGACCTGTCCATCACTGGCAGCAGGTGAATGGCCCACCCTCTGAGGTTCCTCCTACTTTATCTGCCTCCACAGCAGCCAGGGCTCCCTGGCCCTCCCTGCTGCAGAGCTTTTTGGAGAGAAACTCCAAACTTTATTTCAAATTCCTGACTAACACTTGGACTCCATAACATGTCCATCTAAACCCTAGTCCCAGGTCTGCGATCGCCAATTGGGAAAACTGTCCCCTCCACTCCACTTCCCCTCCCCGCTGCAGTTCAGTGCAGATGGGTCACCTTGGCCCCAGCTCCCGCAGGTCAGGGAGGATAGGAGCCAGCTCCAGAAGCAAGCAGTTCCCCCAGCCCCATCTCCCTAAGGAGAATGATGCAAGAAGGGCCCTGCACTGGATGGAAGATTGACTCTAAGTCCCTAGAGCCACATCAGCAGCCACACTCCTCACTGCAGAGCTCAGCCACCTCCCCACTCACTGATTTCATCCTGAAATCATGATTTAAAGACTTCAAGTTACAGAATCCACCATTTACATTAGTTTAAACCTGCAAGTACCCCGGCTGCAGACGAAGACAAAACCCCCACCCCAGGGTCTCTGCCAATCTGACCTGGGAGAAAATTCCTTCCTGATCTCAGACCTGCCCTGCCCTCAGGTGACCACTCAGTTTGTCCCTGAGCATGTGGACAAGATCCACCATCCAGACACCTGGGAAAGAATTCTCTGTATGAACTCGCAGCCCTCCCCATCTAGTGTCCATCACCAGCCATTGGAGATATTTGCTGCTAACGGTCGCAGATTGGCTACATGCCATTATAGGCACTCATATCATACCATCCCCTCCATAATTTATCAAGCTCATTCTTGAAGCCAGTTAGGTTTTTTGCCCCCATTGCTCCCTTTAGAAGGCTGTTCCAGAACCTGAACCCTAACCCTTTGATGGTTAGAAACTTTTGTCTAATTTCAAGCTTAAACTTGTGGATGGCCAGTTTATATCCATTTGTTTTTGTGTTCACATTGGTGCTTAATTTAAATAACTCCTCTCCCTTCCTCCCTCTGATGTATTTGAAAAGAAATATTTTTGGAGCAATCTCTGAGCCCAATTTTGTTTCTTCCTATGCAGTTGGATTAAAGGACAAACTCTCAGAGAGAAAATAAATAAACAAAATTAGTTCCTGGCCCCCACTACTCACCTTTGTGGAGTACAACATGGCAGATAATGCTCAACATCTTGTTCCCTTGCTCACTATAATGGAGTTCAGCTTGGCAGTTTAAGGTAGAAAAGGCCAATTAGACCTGCTGATAGCTATTTTCTCCAATCAGATGAGTTGTGAAGTTGGGAGTTTACCCAGATGAGAGCCAGAATTATATTTTGAATTCAGATAGGCAGTCCTCACAACTGTCACATTCATTCTCAAAGTAAATTCAAGAAATATTCTTCCTACTTTCAAGTATCAAAGTCCATTCCTTAGGAGCACTGACAATCTCAGAGCAGAGAAGTCACATGTACAGTGATGAGGTCTTCTAGGAGGCCTTATGGCCATCAATACATACATTTGCCAAATGTGATCATAAGAAGCAAACAGAGCTATAAACAGGGGAGTTTGAGTGGGAGTTCTGTTGGAGGAGAAGGTATTTGTACTTGGTTTTGTATTTGTGCGTGTAGAGGCTTGTAGGGGCTTTGTGCTGGGAGAGAAGCTGAGCCCTGATTAGGGGGCACGGCTTCTCGGACTAGGGGTCCTATAAAGGTAGCCAGCCAGCCAATGGCACAGACAGCTGCAGTAGCACAGGAGCTAGCAAACAGAGCTGTAAACAGGGGCGTTTGGGTGGGAGTTTGTAAGGGGAGTTTGTATTGTGGTGCTTGTTTGGGGTTTGTTTTTGCTGTAGGGGATGGTCTTTTGGTGTGGCTTGTGTTTCCCAGATTAACAGGATTTAGGTGGGAAGGCTATGACAGATATGGAGGCAGCAGTGGGAGTGACCTCATGTAGTGGAAGACACAATGAGGATGACTGGATGTGGAAGTTGGTATGTACATGATCCTGGAGGGGGGACCTGGTAAGAGTTTTTTCTGCATGAAATGCCGTCTGATAGAGCTGATGGAGGAAAAGATCCGAGGTTTGGAGATGCAGGTGGAAAGTCTGGTTGAGTTTAGGAAGGGGTTTGAGCAGATGATGGAGCAAAGACATGAGGTATCTGAAGGGAAAAGCTCAGACTTACAGATGGAAGCAGGACTGGGGAATTTTGAGGGGAGACTGGGTGAGGAAAGTGGTCAGTGGAAGCATGTGACTAAAAGAACCAGGCAGAGGAAAAGACGGGCTAGTGAAGGAGAAATAGAGCTTAGGAACAGATTTGCAGAGTTGGAAAATGAAGAAGGGGCTCAGCAGGTAGTTGCTGAAGGTGGAAGGGCAAGGAGGAAGAGAAGAGAGGCTAGTCCTATAGGAAAAGGGGAAGAGTCAAGGGAGACTACACCAAATATGAGCCCCAGGAGGATACAGGATGGGTTGAAGAGGATTATAAGAGAAAATAGGAATGGAAAGAACTTGCAACCAGAGGGAACAGGGGAGAGACTGGACAATAGCACCGTTACCAGGAAAAGGCAGGTCTATGTGATCGGGGACTCTCTATTGAGAAGAATAGACAGGCCTGTAACTAGAGCTGATCCAGAGAATAGAAGGGTGTGCTGTCTTCCGGGTGCTAAGATACGGGATGTAGACCTGAGGTTGAAAAGGATCCTAAAGGGAGCGGGAAAGAATCCCCTAATTATCTTTCATGTGGGAACAAATGATACGGCTAGATTCTCGCTGGAAAGTATTAAGGGAGACTATGCTAGGCTGGGGAAGACACTTAAGGAAATTGAGGCTCAGGTGATCTTTAGTGTGATTCTGCCCGTTCTTAGAAAAGGGCAACAAAGGTGTGACAAGATTATGACTGTCAACAGATGGCTTAGGCAGTGGTGCTATAAGGAGGGCTTTGGGATGTATGGCCACTGGGAGGCATTCGTGGACAGAGGACAGTTCTCTTGGGATGGACTTCATCTGAGTAGGGAAGGAAATAGACTTCTAGGATGGAGGCTGGCACAACTGATAAAGAGAGCTTTAAACTAGGAATTAGGGGGAGATGTTTGGGAGATGTCCAGGTAATCTCCACACCAGATTTTAGCATTGAGAGGGAAGAATACGAAGTAAGAAAGGATACAGCCGTGGGTAGGAGACTGTTTATAAGGAGCAAGGGCAGTGTGGATACTAGTCTAATAGGTTATACTGGCTGTAGAATGACTGTGCCTAATAGGGTACAAAATGTGAGCGAGGCCAAACAGCAAAAATTAAGATGTTTGTACACCAATGCGAGGAGCCTAGGTAACAAAATGGAGGAACTAGAGCTCCTGGTGCAGGAAGTGAAACCAGCTATTATAGGGATAACAGAAACATAGTGGAATAGTAGTCATGACTCGACTACAGGTATCGAAGGATATGGGCTGTTTAGGAAAGACAGAAACAAAGGTAAAGGTGGTGGAGTAGCATTGTATATCAAGGATGAGGTAGAATGTAAAGAAATAAGAAGCGATGCAATGGATAAAACAGAGTCCGTCTGGGCAAAAATTACATTGGGGAAGATAACTAGTAAAGCCTCTCCTACGATAGTGCTTGGGGTGTGCTATAGACCGCTGGGATCTAATTTGGATATGGATAGAGCCCTTTTTAATGTTTTTAATAAAGTAAATACTAATGGAAACTGCGTGATCATGGGAGACTTTAACTTCCCAGATCTAGACTGGAGGACCAGTGCTAGTAAGAATAATAGGGCTCAGATTTTCCTAGATGCGATAGCTGATGGATTCCTTCATCAAGTAGTTGTTGAACCGACTAGATGGGATGCCATTTTAGATTTAATTTTGGTGAGTAGTGAGGACCTCATAGAAGAAATGGTTGTAGGGGACAATCTTGGTTCAAGTGATCATGAGCTAATTCAGTCCAAACTGAACGGAAAGATTAACAAAAATAAATCTGCAACTAGGGTTTTTGATTTCAAAAGGGCTGACTTTCAAAAATTAAGGAAATTAGTTAAGGAAGTGGATTGGACTGAAGAACTTATGGATCTAAAGGTAGAGGAGGCCTGGGATCACTTTAAATCAAAGCTGCAGAAGCTATCGGAAGCCTGTATCCCAAAAAGGGGAAAAAATTCATAGGCAGGAGTTGTAGACCAAGCTGGATGAGTAAGCATCTTGGAGAGGTGATTAAGAAGCAGAAAGCATACAGGGAGTGGAAGATGGGAGGGATCAGCAAGAAAAGCTACCTTATTGAGACAGGCTAAAAGTTGAGTAGAGTTGGAGCTTGCAAAGGGAATTAAAACCAATAGTAAAAGGTTCTGTAGCCACATAAATAAGAAGAAAACTAAGAAAGAAGAAGTGGGGCCGCTTAACAGTGAGGATGGAGTGGAGGTTAAAGATAATCTAGGCATGGCCCAATATCTAAACAAATACTTGCCTCAGTCTTTAATAAGGCTAAAGAGGATCTTAGGGATAATGGTAGCATGACAAATGGGAATGAGGATATGGAGGTAGATATTACCATATCTGAGGTAGAAGCAAAACTGAAACAGCTTAATGGGACTAAATAGGGGGGCCCAGATAATCTTCATCCAAGAATATTAAAGGAATTGGCACCTGAAATTGCAAGCCCATTAGCAAGAATTTTTAATGAATCTGTAAACTCAGGAGTTGTACCGAATGATTGGAGAATTACTAATATAGTTTCTATTTTTAAGAAAGGAGAAAAAAAAGTGATCCGGGTAACTACAGGCCAGCTAGTTTGACATCTGTAGTATGCAAGGTCCTGGAAAGAATTTTGAAGGAGAAATTAGTTAAGGACATTAAAGTCAATGGTAAATGGGACAAAATACAACATGGTTTTACAAAAGGTAGATCGTTCCAAACCAACCTGATCTCCTCCTTTGAGAAAGTAACAGATTTTTTAGACAAAGAAAACGCAGTGGATCTAATTTACCTAGATTTCAGTAAGGCGTTTGATACCATGCCACATGGGGAATTATTAGTTAAATTGGAAAAGATGGGGATCAATATGAACATCAAAAGGTGGCTAAGGAATTGGTTAAAGGGGAGACTGCAACGGGTCCTACTGAAAGGCGAACTGTCAGGCTGGAGGGAGGTTATCAGTGGAGTTCCTCAGGGATCAGTTTTGGGACCAATCTTATTTAATCTTTTTATTACTGACCTCGGCACCAAAAGTGGGAGTGTGCTAATAAAGTTTGCAGATGATACAAAGCTGGGAAGTATTGCCAATTCAGAGAAGGATCGGGATATTATACAGGAGGCTCTGGATGACCTTGTAAACTGGAGTAATAGTAATAGGATGAAATTTAATAGTGAGAAGAGTAAGGTTATGCATTTAGGGATTAATAACAAGAATTTTAGTTATAAGCTGGGGACGCATCAATTAGAAGTAACGGAAGAGGAGAAGGACCTTGGAGTATTGGCAAAAAGAAAAGGAGTACTTGTGGCACCTTAGAGACTAACAAATTTATTAGAGCATAAGCTTTCGTGAGCTACAGCTCACTTCATCGGATGCATTTGGTGGAAAAAACAGAGGAGAGATTTATATACACACACAGAGAACATGAAACAATGGTTTATCATACACACTGTAAGGAGAGGGATCACTTAAGATAAGCCATCACCAGCAGCAGGGGGGGGGAAAGGAGGAAAACCTTTCATGGTGACAAGCAAGGTAGGCTATTTCCAGCAGTTAACAAGAATATCAGAGGAACAGTGGCGGGGGGGGAGAAATACCATGGGGAAATAGTTTTACTTTGTGTAATGACTCATCCATTCCCAGTCTCTATTCAAGCCTAAGTTAATTGTATCCAGTTTGCAAATTAATTCCAATTCAGCAGTCTCTCATTGGAGTCTGTTTTTGAAGCTTTTTTGTTGAAGTATAGCCACTCTTAGGTTTGTGATCGAGTGACCAGAGAGATTGAAGTGTTCTCCAACTGGTTTTTGAATGTTATAATTCTTGACGTCTGATTTTGTGTCCATTCATTCTTTTACGTAGAGACTGTCCAGTTTGGCCAATGTACATGGCAGAGGGGCATTGCTGGCACATGATGGCATATATCACATTGGTAGATGCGCAGGTGAACGAGCCTCTGATAGTGTGGCTGATGTGATTAGGCCCTATGATGGTATCCCCTGAATAGATATGTGGACAGAGTTGGCAACGGGCTTTCTTGCAAGGATAGGTTCCTGGGTTAGTGGTTCTGTTGTGTGGTGTGTGGTTGCTGGTGAGTATTTGCTTCAGATTGGGGGGCTGTCTGTAAGCAAGGACTGGCCTGTCTCCCAAGATCTGTGAGAGTGATGGGTCGTCCTTCAGGATAGGTTGTAGATCCTTGATGATGCGTTGGAGAGGTTTTAGTTGGGGGCTGAAGGTGATGGCTAGTGGCGTTCTGTTGTTTTCTTTGTTGGGTCTGTCCTGTAGTAGGTGACTTCTGGGAACTCTTCTCGCTCTGTCAATCTGTTTCTTCACTTCAGCAGCTGGGTATTGTAGTTGTAGGAATGCATGATAGAGATCTTGTAGGTGTTTGTCTCTGTCTGAGGGGTTGGAGCAAATGCGGTTATATCGTAGAGCTTGGCTGTAGACAATGGATCGAGTGGTATGATATGGATGAAAGCTAGAGGCATGTAGGTAGGAATAGCAGTCAGTAGGTTTCCGATATAGGGTGGTGTTTATGTGACCATCGCTTATTAGCACCATAGTGTCCAGGAAGTGGATCTCTTGTGTGGACTGGTCCAGGCTGAGGTTGATGGTGGGATGGAAATTGTTGAAATCATGGTGGAATTCCTCAAGAGCTTCTTTTCCATGGGTCCAGATGATGAAGATGTCATCAATGTAGCTCAAGTAGACTAGGGGCATTAGGGGACGAGAGCTGAGGAAGCGTTGTTCTAAGTCAGCCATAAAAAGGTTGGCATACTGTGGGGCCATGCGGGTACCCATCGCAGTGCCGCTGATTTGAAGGTATACATTGTCCCGAAATGTGAAATAGTTATGGGTGAGGACAAAGTCACAAAGTTCAGTCACCAGGTTAGCCGTGACAGTATCGGGGATACTGTTCCTGACGGCTTGTAGTCCATCTTTGTGTGGAGTGTTGGTGTGGAGGCTTCTACATCCATAGTGGCTAGGATGGTGTTTTTAGGAAGATCACCAATGGACTGTAGTTTCCTCAGGAAGTCAGTGGTGTCTCGAAGATAGCTGGGAGTGCTGGTAACGAAGGGCCTGAGGAGGGAGTCCACATAGCCAGACAATCCTGCTGTCAGGGTGCCAATGCCTGAGATGATGGGGCGTCCAGGATTTCCAGGTTTATGGATCTTGGGTAGCAGATAGAATACCCCAGGTCGGGGTTCTAGGGGTGTGTCTGTGCGGATTTGTTCTTGTGCTTTTTCAGGGAGTTTCTTGAGCAAATGCTGTAGTTTCTTTTAGTAACTCTCAGAACGCCACTAGCCATCACCTTCAGCCCCCAACTAAAACCTCTCCAACGCATCATCAAGGATCTACAACCTATCCTGAAGGACGACCCATCACTCTCACAGATCTTGGGAGACAGGCCAGTCCTTGCTTACAGACAGCCCCCCAATCTGAAGCAAATACTCACCAGCAACCACACACCACACAACAGAACCACTAACCCAGGAACCTATCCTTGTAACAAAGCCCGTTGCCAACTCTGTCCACATATCTATTCAGGGGACACCATCATAGGGCCTAATCACATCAGCCACACTATCAGAGGCTCGTTCACCTGCGCATCTACCAATGTGATATATGCCATCATGTGCCAGCAATGCCCCTCTGCCATGTACATTGGCCAAACTGGACAGTCTCTATGTAAAAGAATGAATGGACACAAATCAGACGTCAAGAATTATAACATTCAAAAACCAGTTGGAGAACACTTCAATCTCTCTGGTCACTCGATTACAGACCTAAGAGTGGCTATCCTTCAACAAAAAAGCTTCAAAAACAGACTCCAACGAGAGACTGCTGAATTGGAATTAATTTGCATACTGGATACAATTAACTTAGGCTTGAATAGAGACTGGGAATGGATGAGTCATTACACAAAGTAAAACTATTCCCCCATGGTATTTCTCCCTCCCCCCCCCCCCCCACTGTTCCTCTGATATTCTTGTTAACTGCTGGAATTAGCCTACCTGCTTGTCACCATGAAAGGTTTTCCTCCTTTCCCCCCCTGCTGCTGGTGATGGCTTATCTTAAGTGATCACTCTCCTTACAGTGTGTATGATAAACCCATTGTTTCATGTTCTCTGTGTGTGTATATCAATCTCCCCACTGTATTTTCCACCAAATGCATCCGATGAAGTGAGCTGTAGCTCACGAAAGCTTATGCTTTAATAAATTTGTTAGTCTCTAAGGTGCCAGAAGTACTGCTTTTCTTTTTGCGAATACAGACTAACACGGCTGTTACTCTAAAATCTATTGGTTTGATGAGTGGTGCCACAAACTGGTGGCACAGCTGTTGAGAAAGGTGATTTGTCTGAGTGGCTAAGTCAGGGCTATGTCATATTAGAGATCTGGGTTCAATACCTAGTTCTTCTTGAAATTACTTTGTGTTACCTTATTGGTAAGGTGAGAGAGTAGTTGTTGCCTGTCTCCAGGGAGTGTGTGATAAGGCATGTGTGAACCCATCAGAAATACTACCAGTTTTCAAGAGAAGTGAGAGTAGATACTATGCTCTGTGCCCCTTTAATCACAGAATATCACGGTTGGAAGGGAAGTCATCTAGTCCAATCCCCTGCTCAAAGAAGGACCAATCCCCATCTAAATCATCCCAGCCAGGGCTTTGTCAATCCTGACCTTAAAAACTTCTAAGAAAGGAGATTCCACCACCTTCCTAGGTAACGCATTCCAGTGTTTCACCACCCTCCTAGTGAAAACGTTTTTCCTAATATCCAACTTAAACCTCCCCCACTGCAACTTGAGACCATTACTCTTCGTTCTGTCATCTGCTACCACTGAGAACAGTCTAGATCCATCCTCTTTGGAACCCCCTTTCAGGTAGTTGAAAGCAGCTATCAAATCCCTCCTCATTCTTCTCTTCTGCAGACTAAACAATCCCAGTTCCCTCAGCCTCTCCTCATAAATCACGTGTTCCAGTCCCCTAATCATTTTTGTTGCCCTCCGCTGGATGTTTTCCAATTTTTCCACATCCTTCTTGTAGTGTGGGACCCAAAACTGCACACAGTACTCCAGATGAGGCCTCACCAATGCTGAATAGAGGGGAACGATCACGTCCCTCGATCAGCTGGCAATGTCCCTACTTATACATCCCAAAATGCCATTGGCCTTCTTGGCAACAAGGGCACACTGTTGACTCATATCCAGCTTCTCGTCCACTGTAACCCCTAGGTCGTTTTCTTCAGAACTGCTGCCTAGCCATTCGGTCCCTAGTCTATAGCGGTGCATGGGATTCTTCCGTCCTAAGTGCAGGACTCTGCACTTGTCCTTGTTGAATCTCATCAGATTTCTTTTGGCCCAATCTTCTCATTTGTCTAGGGCCCTCTGTATCCTATCCCTACCCTCCAGTGTATCTACCTCTCCTCCCAGTTTAGTGTCATCTGCAAACTTGCTGAGGGTGCAATCCACACCATCCTCCAGATCATTAATGAAGAAATTTGAACAAAACCGGCCCCAGGACTGACCCTTGGGGCACTCCACTTGATACCGGCTGCCAACTAGACATGCAGCCATTGATCACTACCCATTGAGCCAGACAATCTAGCCAGCTTTCTATCCAACTTATCGTCCATTCATCCAGCCCATGCTTCTTTAACTTACTGGCAAGAATACTGTGGGAGACCGTGTCAAAAGCTTTGCTAAAGTCAAGGAACAACACATCCACTGCTTTCCCCTCATCCACAGAACCAGTTATCTCGTCACAGAAGGCAATTCGATTAGTCAGGCATGACTTGCCCCTAGTGAATCCATGCTGACTCTTCCTGATCACTTTCCTCTCCTCTAAGTGCTTCAGAATTGATTCCTTGAGGACCTGCTCCATGATTTTTCCAGGGACTGAGGTGAGGCTGAGTGGCCTGTAGTTCCCCAGATCCTCCTCCTTCCCTTTTTTAAAGATGGGCACTACTTTAGCCTTTTTCCAGTTGTCTGGGACCTCCCCCAGTCCTCATGAGTTTTCAAAGATAATGGCCAATGGCTCTGTAATCACATCTGCCAACTCCTTTAGCACCCTCGGATGCAGGGCATCCAGCCCCATGGACTTGTGCTTGTCCAGCTTTTCTAAATAGTCCCGAACCACTTCTTTCTTCACAGAGGGCTGGTCACCTCCTCCCCATGCTGTGCTGCCCAGTGCAGTAGTCTGGGAGCTGACCTTGTTCGTGAAGACAGAGCCAAAAAAAGCATTGAGTACATTAGCTTTTTCCACATCCTCTGTCACTAGGTTGCTTTCCTCATTCAGTAAGGGGCCCACACTTTCCTTGAGTTTCTTCTTGTTGCTAACATACCTGAAAAAACCCTTCTTGTTACTCTTAACATCCCCAGGCAAAGAGAATTCTGTAAGGCTAGCTCCTCCCACATACATATCTTTGACATTCTTCTGAGCGGTGAGAGGGCAGCAAAATGCTGGACACTTAGCACTCTGCCAGTTTAACACCTATGCACCAATTAAGTGTCACTTTAGCTTCGAGCTGGATCTTGGTGAAAGGGGGAATTTCACCCACCGTGAATATGACTATAGAGAGTTAATCTAGGGCCAGATTCTGCACTCAACTACCTCATTGAAGCCAATGAATGTGCTCAGGGTGAAGCGCAGAGTAGGGCCCCAGAAGAGTAAGTGTTATTAAAATATCTGTGTGTTTTGGGATGGCAAAGTCAGGAGTCCCAGCAGTAGTGTGCTGGCTCTTCCTGTGCAGCTGGGGAGCCAAACCCCCATTCACTGAGAAAGGGTTAACAATCAAAGCCTGGGACTGGGGGCCAGATTCACAAAGGGACTTAGGTACCTAAATCTCAGAATCAGGTCTCACTGGGATTCACAAAACCCCTGCTCAGCTGCCCCCAAACCCTGTAGGCACCTACAATTGTTTTTGCAGTAAAAATTCCCTAGGCATCTCTGTGCATGGGCATGGCAGCCCCACATCCAGAGGCCCATGCCCCAGAGCGATACATGACCTGGGGGAAGATAGGCGTTCCTCCGCCTAACTCACTTGCAAGGCCTGATCGTAGGCATACTCAGAACTCACCTATTGGATCAGGCCCCATAGTCAAGCTTACACAAAACAGGGCAACTTGTCTCACATCTCTTAGCCCCATGCCCAGTGTACTGGCTTGGGATGTAGGAGATCTCTGGGTCACGTAGTCCCTGAGATGGTGTGGAAGAAGGGATCAAAACAGGGATCTGCCACTGTCAAGCTGTCTGGAGTGTCTCACAAATGTGGGTGCCAACCTCAGGACAGATTGTTACAAACCAGGGTACAAAAGCCAAACGGGCTGTGTGTTCTATGATTAGATTTCACCAACCAAGTATCAAATGAGAACTTCTAAAGCACTATAACAACCTTAACACGGAGTCACAGACAGTCCCCTTGGGCACTGCGGATTATCTTGCCACTCAAGTGAGCCTGCCTTTATGATAGATGGTCCCTTACCCCCAAAATTACAACAATATTCAGATTTACTCCCAGTCCCAAAGGACCAGTCACTTACCCAAATCAAATGCACACTAGATCTCTCACCAAAGATAGCATTTGTAACCAACCCTGTAATAAACTAACTAAAGGTTTATTAACTAGGAAAAAGCAATTAGAGACTTATTTACAAGGTTAAAGCAGGTGAACATACATATACAGGAGTTACAGTATTAGGTTTCAAAAAGTAATAGAAGCTGCTGTAACATACAAGCTCTATGTGTCTTTTAGGCTAACTTAAGCTAAATAGTGGAGGATCCCTTG
Organism: Dermochelys coriacea; assembly: GCF_009764565.3. Taxonomy (NCBI): domain Eukaryota; kingdom Metazoa; phylum Chordata; order Testudines; family Dermochelyidae; genus Dermochelys; species Dermochelys coriacea. The sequence goes on from NC_050092.1 coordinate 253,967, forward strand.
CTTATGCTTCGAAGTCTGGCCCTCTCCTTGAAGTCCAAGCAGTGTAGGGATAACAATTTCTTTTTGTCAGGATTTTTATTCCCTTCCCCCAGAGTTCAAGCTGTGATGGGATGAGCATTTGTGCGCATCCTCTCTTCATGGGTGTGAGGAAAACAATCAACGACGTGTTTTGTCCACTGAGTCTAGCCCTGAGTGGTTTTTAAAATCAGTTTCTGATCAGTGATCTCTCTGAATGGCCCAGCTCAGTCTATCCTGTTGTGGTCTATCTAGGTTCTTATATGGCATTCATCACTGTAGTATCTGAGTGCCTCCAGCAGGGCATTATGCAACATGACTAACACTGGTCATGTGTCTGTTATCATCCTTGCCCCAGGGGAGAAGGGTGTGCAAGGAGTGTCTTGTTTTGGAATTTGAATATATTTTCCCTGAACACACATGTACATATGTTGCTGTCTGTTTCTGCTAGAGGAGGCAAGGTCAAAGAAATGCTCCTTGCCCTTGCATGAAGGTGGGTACATTTGTGATGGCCCTTGATTCCTGGAGAGTTCATCCCACATCCTTGAACTGGCTCCCACACAGATGAGCTTTACCCTTATGTTTCAGAGTGGTAGCCGTGTTAGTCTGTATCAGCAAAAACAATGAGAAGTCCTTGTGATACCTTAGAGACTAACAAATTTATTTGGGCATAAGCTTTCGTGGGCTAGAACCCACTTCATCAGATTCATGGAGTGGAAAATACAGGAGCAGGTATAAATAAATGAAAAGATGGGAGTTGCCTTACCAAGTGTGAGGTCAGCCTAATGAGACAATTCAATTAACAGTAGGATACCAAGGGAGGGCGGGCATAGGTGCAGGAACTAGGGGTGAGGGGGGTGCTGCAGCTTGAAATGGTTTCCATCATATACAGGGTTCACAGTTTGGCTCAATGGCTCCCAGCACCCCCACTATACAAATTGTTCTAGCAACCCTGAGGGCAGACGGTGTGGTGCCAGCCCAAGCCGGGGCCACCACATAGGGGGACTGGAGATGCCAGCGCACACATAGCGGGAGCAGGTGGAAGGACCTGGGGGCGGGGCATGAGCAGGGCCACATCTGGCTGTGGCCAATTTATCAACATACTTCTTGAATTGTGGACCCCAGAACTGGACACAGTATTCCCGCAGCAGCTGCACTAGTGCCAAATACAGAGACAAAATAACCTCTTTACTCCTACTTGAGTTTCCTGTTTATGCATCCCAAGTTTGCATCATCTCTTTTGGCCACAGTGTCACTTTTAGAGCTCATGTTTAGCTGATTATACATCACGACCCACAAATCTTTTTCAATGTCACTGCTTCCCAGGATAGTCTCCCATACCATAAATTTGGCCTCCATTCTTTGTTTCTAAATGTATACATTTACACATAGCTGCATTATAAAACATACTGTTTGTTTGAGCCCAGTTTAACCAAGTGATCCAGATCACTCTGAATCAGTGACCTGTCCTCTTTGTTATTTACCACCCCCCAATTGTTGTGTCATCTTCAAACTTTATCAGTGATAATATTATGTTTTCTTCCAGATCATTGATAAAAATATAAAATAGAGCAGTGCCAAGAACTAATCCCTGGAGGTCCCAACTGGAAACACACCTACTTGATGATGATTCCCTATTTATTGTTACATTTTGAGACCTATCAGTTCACTAGTAATTAATCAATTTAATGTGTTTGCCATGTTAATTTTTTATCATTCTAGTTTTTTAATCAACATATCACGTGCTACCAAGTCAAACAGCTTACAGAAATCTAAATGTTTTGTGTCAACACTATTACCATTATCAACTAACTTGTAACCCATCAAAAATAGATATCAAGTAAGTTTGACAGGATCTATTTTCCATAAACCCATGTTGATTTGTATTAATTACATTACCCTCCATTAACTCTTTATTAATGGAGTCCCATATCAGCTGCTTCACAGGGGAATGTGATGCTGTGCAGTGTTGTAGTGTACATACATATCTACTATTGCTTTGATGTTATTTTAAGAGAGTTTAAAAGATTGTTAAAAGCTTGGATAAAACTTCCTGTCTCTTTATTGTTTCCCAAGCACTTGCACAGCAGTGTAGTGTAAAACCAAAATTTTAGTTAAATGATAATGTATTAAAACTAAAAGAGGCAGCCCTGCTGCCAGTAAGTAGCCATTGTAATATTCATGAAAAGTGTAAACTAACAGTGAGGCAAGTCAGTGCAATCTCATAGGTCATGGAATTGCCCATTGCCAGGGTATCTTGATCCCATGGATGCATGGGGGTTGAGTGAACAGGGTACATCTGCCCATGCACACTTCAATCCCAGGAGTGCATCGATGAGCCATGACTCACGTTCTCCCAGCACTGTCCAGTGGCTGCATCAGCTGCTGGACATGGTAGTATGAGGTGAGTCCTCGTGCAGGTGCTGGAGTCTGCAGCCTTCTAGCATCAGTGCTTTTCAGTAGATATAACACAATTTGGGCCCCTTAGGTACAAATGGGGTCAATAAGACTCAAATATGTACCATGAATTGCTCATAATTGAACAGAAATCAATTGCAGAGCCAGGATAAGAACCACATTCTGTTACCTACCCTCCAAACCATTGTAACATAGTTGAACTTTAAAAATAATAATACAAGATGTCAGACAACCATCTCAATCAGAATTTATTTAATCAAAGTTTACTAGCCAAAGATTAATACAGCACCATTCAGAATACAGAAAGGAAGATTTTGTACTTTACCCAGCCAATCTGAAGTCTGCTTGCACGCATACACAGTCACATGCGTTGCTCTATGGCTAATTAATTTCCTGTCCATCATAGCTCTAGACCGTAATGTTTAACAAATTATATCATTTGTAAGCTCTAACACTACCATCTTTGGAGTGTCTCTCTTAGGGAGCAGCTGTTGCACAAGCAAAGTGCAGGTAAATTTTCAAACATGACTCGGAATCAGGTCTTATTTCTCTTGTTATACATGTAGTGGGTAGAGCTGGGCAAATAACCGAGTTTTTGGTTTGGTGGCAATTCAATGTTTTAAAATATTGAATTGACACGAAAACAATGTTTTGACACTTTTGGCAAATTGAGGGGTTAAAAAAATCATTTGGCCTCAGACAAAACATTTCACTTTGATTTTAAGCATTTTTATAAAACCTTTAAAAAACTACAATTGAAGGAAATTTTGTAACGAAAAAGTTATTTTGAATTTTAAAATTTAAATATTTTGTTTTGAAAATGTCAAAACAAAATGTTTTTACTTGGTTTGGAGTTTGTTGGCTTTGTTTTCAAAATTGGTGATATTACCTCACCCACCTTGTCTCACAAATTAGTGAAACATTTCAGTGACACCAAATCATTTTTTGCAGAGAAACAGTTTCAGTCAAAAACTGTCACCCAGCTGTGAAGCAAGCAGCCTCATACATAATAATGAACTGAAATGTTGCAGCAGGGAGTTACAATGTATTGGTTCTGTGTGAAATCCTGGCCTCATTGTATCTAACTGCAAAATTCCATTGACTTCAATGGCCAGGATTTCATCCCCTGACTGAGCACCATAGGATTAAAACAGCTCAAAGTGTATGTGGGCTCAACTCCTATTTGCTAGCTGATATCCTCTTGTCATTTGTACAACTATCTCCATAGCCATCAATAGCAGCTCTGAACAGGGTTCCCTAGGTGCTACCTAACACCTGAGTGACACAGCTGCTACTCTGAAACTTTACACATGGAACTGAGTCAGCACAGAGGTGAGGAGGGCATTGGTTTAAATAAAGAATCAGTTTAAATCCTACCATATGCTTGCTCTTTTCCTTCCAAATAAAATCAGGGCCCTGTCCAAGCTCCTTAAGAACCCAGAGGAATGAAGCATGAAGTAGCTCAGGTCTTTATAGTCTCCCTATGGCTCTATTTGCATTTTAGGTATTGTCATCCCTATGAGCTGAAAATAAAAATCAATTTTCAACTACTGAAATTTGGTTTTCTTTGGACAGATGCCTTTCACCTGCTGCTGCCTGGAGTGCTCTTCAGCATTTGAGAAGCTGCAGTCCTGTCATCTGGAAAAATCAAAATAACACAAACAAAAACCCAACAGCCATGTTTCTGACTGACCCTGCAATGCTATAATTTCTTCTGCTGCTGCAGAGGCCAAGTTAGTGAGTTTGCTAACAAATGTTTTCATGGAATCATGCTGACACCAGCGGAGATGTCTTGATAAAGAAAGGAGAAAATCTTCCATTTCAATGTTGGCTCCTTGAGGACAAAGGACACCAGCATTTGCCAAACTGAAAAAGACAAAATCAGGAGAGGAATAAATGATGTTTTCAAGATTCTACAAGTTCTACAGACAATAAATATCAGCCCTTGTAAGCGTTAACACACTGGAATCCCTCTCTGTATAGTGACCTGGGCCAGCCTTGCTTAAGCCCATGTGTCAAATCTTCGTATAGAGACACACCCATAAATAGGAACCGGGCAAGGGAGTTTGCTATCTACCACCTGACATGTGTCAGTATAAGGGTCAAAGAGCACCATGTTGGGGACAGCCACGTTCCCCTTCCTCTGTCCCAGGAGATAAATTTGGCCATTGGCAGTGCTGCATCCCATGAAAAATTTCTGAATCAGGAACTCTTCATCCACTTGGGTCCATTCATCTGTGTCCATATCAAAGCGAAAGGCTCCACCTCCTATGGTGTAGAGAGCTCCATTCAGAGCTGTAACACAGAGGTCATACCTAGGGAGAAGGAAAACTGGTGATCTCAGCAGAACACAAAGAGAAGGGTCAGCACCCCCAGCATGCATCTAGTTTCCTCTAAACTGAAAACCGTTGAACAATTGGTATAGATGCTGAGAATAACTCAGTTTGATGATAGTGAGTTAAGATCTCAGGCCCTTTCTGCAATATTTTTACTAATTAACTCTGCTTTACTTGCATCAGAAGTTAACTGAAATGTTGCTACTCTTTAGCTTTCAATAGCAACCATCCACTGCAGGAAAAAATCACACCCTTTAAATAGTTATTAATCTTTCCCAGGACACTGTCAGGGAGTTTAGGGCCTGGGATTTAATAGCAATTGCCTATCTTTTCTTCTTTAATTCAATGAATATTGCTTTTATTTTGCATTTAAATATCCCTGTGCAGCCCCAAACAAGAGCGAAATGTGAGGGCAAGAGCACTAGATAGTGAAACTGACTAGAAACTGAGCAGTCTAGTGTCACTGTCCAAGTCCAGTGAAAGTGAAAAAGTAAACAATAAAAATAATGCCAGCCTTTGGTGATCATATTTTAAAGTGTGATGATTGTCCAAAACACAACTTGGGGCTGTTTTTATAATATTTCTCAACAGATCTGCTCTTAGAATGAAATTCGCTTGTGCAGAGGAGCGCATGAGGCCTTCACACCAGTGCATCAGCTTTGTGCTGGCCCTGCACAGGGGTAAATTTCAACCTTTGCCATCAGATTAAAAGGGCACCTAAGCATAGAGAAATAACTGCCTTTGTGATTCCCTAGGAAATATTTCAATTCTGCAGAACACCTTTTAGACTCATGAATGCATCAAGGACATTTCAGGGGGTAGCAAATGGTCTAACCCAAGTTTTGATAATTGAAGACATACTAACATACCTAGATAACTTCATTTGTTCCCCAAAAACTGGGAAGGAACATCTGGTAGGAATAGAAAGGATCCTAAAACTTTTTAAGGAGTCAGGGTTTAAATTTTTGGGAAACAAATATCAGTTTACAAGGAGTCACATCACCTTCTCAGGACATATAGTCAATGGGAGGAGCACCAGGAAGAGGTGGTTCAACAGTTTGTAGTTCTCTGTGGGTTCAACAAAGATTGTACAAAATTTTGCAGCATGGGCAGCAGCGCCATTATACCAGCTAATTAAGAAGAACTTTGTCTGGACAGAGCAACACCAAAAACTATTGGCATCACTGAAAGAAGGACTTCTAAACCATGCTGTGCTTAACTTTGCAGATCCATCCCATCCATTCCTGGTAACCTTGTGATGCCTCAAAGTTTGCTGAAGGATTTGCACTTAAACAAATAGATGAGCTTGGTAGGTGCAGAGTGGTGGCTTTTGGAGGTCACAGATTAAATGAGAGGGAAATCAAAGATTTGGCGACAGAACTGGAGTGTCTAGCAAGTGTGGAGGCCTTCAAGGCCTATCTTCCATATTCAGAATTCACCGTGTACACAAGGCACAGTGCCCTGCAGTGGTTCTGATGAGGGACATTTTCAGCAAGCAGCCGGGTGCCCAAGCCACTGCCAATTATTAAAATGGACTATCAATTATTCTCCTCATTGCATTTAGTAGGCCTTTGCAGGAACTTAGCACTACTAAGGCGATGCTGGGAGGGAGAGGTTAAGACAATCCCCAGAAGTTAGCCTGATTCTATGTCCTCCCTAATATGCTGGGATAAGTGTCTGTAAAAAACAGGAAGTCTGAATATATTTTAAAACTGTCATTATGGAAGACTATAGCTGCCAGCCTAATGGCTTCAAACTGCTTGCTTAACCGTTTTTGTTTTTGTTTTTTTTGTTTTGTTAGTAACATGTTTTTGTAACACCTGCTTTTTGCCCAACAGTTGATTTTGTTTGGTCAGCTATGTAACACTTTTGATTAACATATCTTTGTAACTTTTTAAGTACAGTAACTCCTCACTTAACGTTGGAGATAAGTTCCTGAAAAATGCAACTTTAAGTGAAACGACGTTAAATGAATCCAATTTTCCCGTAAGATTTAATGTAAATACGGGGGGTTAGGTCCCAAGGAAATTTTTTGGGGGGCAGACAAAAGGCATTATATACTGTACAGTACAGTACTGTACTGTGGTTGGGAGGTGCCCCTGGCTTACCCCACACAGGCACAGCCCGCTGCAGATAATGAGGCAAGCAAGGACGCTAGGAAGCACCTTGCGCAGCATCAGCTTCCCCCCAGAAGAACAGGCACCGACTTTGCCAGGGGATGCTCCAGACCTGCCTCTTCCCACCCCCACTCCACTTCCTCCCTGGAGCAAACTGTGTCCCCACTCCTCCCCCTTCCTCCCAGCACTCCACTTGTTAAAATTCCACCCACAAACTGCACAGAAAGTTAGGGATGAATTCCACACCTTCTCTTAGAAGTTTTGCATGCTATTTAGGCTAAGATGATATTTCTCTTAATTTCACTACATTACCTTTAAGTATCTCACTTACATTTTTAATCTCTACAACCTATTCTTGTTCTCTTTCCTTGGGGCTGGATTCTGAGTAGCTCTTGCACAGGTGTGCAGTAGGAGAGGAGGAACTAAGGCTCCCCCTGTCCTGACACTTGCATGACATAAATTCTGGGCAGAATTTCAGTTCCACAGCTCTGAGACGCCTCCAAAATTACTTCCCCAGAGGCACTTGGCACCCCAGATGGAGCAGGGAGAATTAGGTAGAATCATGGTTCTGTCCCTTCCTGTTATCAGCTATGCTGCAGAGTACATGTCCCTAATGAAGATCTATGCTGAAAAGGCATGATCTTGACCTTGGTGTTTACAGCCAGTGAATACCTGTGGATTGTATCATATCACCTCCTCAGAGCTGTACTTTGGCAAAGGGATGCCTATTTAGGGTCCAATTCTGACATACTAAATCCATAATCTACAATTAATAACATTGCAGTGCACTTCATCATATGATGCCACTTCTGCCTGTACCTAATGGTCACCTGACTCCCTTCTTAAAAGACATGGGTATTTCCAATTTGAACTGGAAATACATTGCATGCCACACTAGAATTCCATCACAAACGGTACAGTATTTGGACAATGAAGGTGGAGAAGAGGAACTCGTGCAATGCTCCCTTGTAAAGTTGCTGCTCTTCCAGCAGCAATAGATACACTGGAGGATAGGGATAAGATACAGAAGGACCTAGACAAATAAGAGGATTAGGCACATGACTTCTGTGGAGAGGCTGAAGGAACTGGGATTGTTTAGTCTGTGGAAGAGAAGAATGAGGGGGGATTTGATAGCTGCTTTCAACTACCTGAAAGGGGGTTCCAAAGAGGATGGATCTAGACTGTTCTCAGTGGTAGCAGATGACAGAACGAGGAGCAATGGTCTCAAGTTGCAGTGGGAGAGGTTTAGGTTGGATATTAGGAAAACTTTTTCACTAGGAGGGTGGTGAAGCACTGGAATGGGATACCTATGGAGGTGGTGGAATCTCCTTCCTTTGAGTTTTTTAAGGGCAGGCTTGACAAAACCCTGGCTGGGATGTGTGATAGACCCAGGCCAGTTGGGAACAACAGAGCAGCCCTCTTGGGATCCGGGAAGTGCTAAAGGATCCCCCTCCCCCCCAGTCTAAGAGGGGATCCACAGGACCTGGACACCAAATGATTACAGGGGACAACTAATGAAATAACAGGAACAGGAGTGTGGTCAAAGGAAGGGAACCAGACGGGGACACTGAGCAGAGAATCCCGGACAGCGCCCACTGCTCCTCGAAGGCGTCAAGGAGTCAGTGGATGCCGCCCAGAGAAACTCTGCCTGTGTACGAGAATGGATGGAGGATCGGAAATAGGCCCCACAGTCACAGGAGACTCCATCAGCCAACCTCCTCACCCTGGTTTTATAGATGGCCATTCTAGCCAGGGTCAGGAGGAGGGTGACCAGGAGGTCCTATGATTTTGTGGGGCCGTGGATAGGGAGTGCATAAATAAAAAGGTGAGGGGAAAAGTGTAACCAAAAACGCAACAAAATATTTGTGAGGAGCTGGAATAGGGGCTGCAGCCTGGCACACTTCAAGTATGTGTGCGCCAGAGTTTCCCTCATGCTGCAAAAGGGGAAGGTGTCTGGGATGGGGTGAACTGCACCAAGAACACGCCTGTGCTCACGGCTCCATGAAGGAGAGGCCAACTGATATCCCCGGCGAGCCTCGGGACCAAGGTGGAATATAGGCTGGTCCACCAGGGCTCCTCACCCTCCAGAGGTGGCAGGAGGTCCCGCCATTTTGTATCAGGGCGGGACGCGAGGGTGAGGACGTGAAGGGTGTGGAGCACGAGCGTGTATAGATGTTTCCTTGGCATGGTCTGGAAGCAGACTGGCTGCAGCTTGTGCAGCCAGCTTACGGTGAAGGGGCAGGGGGTTTGTTGGGTCCACGGGGCAGGGGCCCAATGAAAAGGTCCGCTGGGCCTGGGGTGGAGGGTGGGTGGGGCACGCCCTCATGCAGGACCCAGTCAAGGTAAACCCGAGCAGCGGGCGGCAAAGCGGCCCTCACTTCTTGAAATATGCGTCGGGGAGTACGAGATCTGGAGAGCCCCATGCGCTGAGCGAGCGTCAGGGGATCCAGCCAGTCTCCCCGGTCGTAGTACAGGAGGTCTCCAACTCTTGTGACTTCTGCTAGGACCAACCTCTGTCGCACAGGGGGACTCCGCCACTTACACACAGAGCTGCGGGTTGTGTTGCAGGGGCTCTGCGAGGAGATCTGCCCCCTCGGTGGCTGCCATGGACCTGGTCATTGAAAGCAGTTTCCAGGTCCGGAGGAGGTCCTGGTAGAAGAACGGCAGCCCAGAGAGGTCTTGTGGAAGACCTCTCGGATGGAGATAAAGGAGCTGCTGGTCATATTGGAGCCCTCAGAAGCGGCGCAGGAAGGCGTGCGCCACTATCCTCCACGCCGGACTACCTGCACCATAAAGGAGCCTCTGCAGGGCCTAGAGGTAGAAGACATGGACCTGAGTGTGCAGACACTTCAGGCCCTGACCTCCCTCGTCCAGGGGCAGATGGAGAACCCCTACAGGGACCCAGTGCAGTCCTGACCAAAAGAACTCCAGAATCCATGTCCTAAGGTTGGCCAGGAAACCCGGGACCGGGACCAGGGTGTTGAGCCAGTACCAGAGCATGGACAGGACTAGTTGATTCAGCACCAGTGCCCTCCCTCGAAGGGAGAGGCACTGGAGTAGTCCATTTCCGGAGCTGCTCTATCTCCCTGCCCTCCAAATTGTGCCAGTTCTCCAGCAGAGAGGGATGCGTGGCAGAAAGGTAAATGCCGAGATAGAGCAGTGGACTCGCGCTCCACCAGATGGCCTGAAGCGTGGGTGGGAGGGAGCTCGCCTGCCGCCAGTCCCCGACCACCAAGCCAGAGCTCTTGACCCAGTTGACCCACATGGAGGAGGCTGCCGAATAGATGTCCTGGCAAGCCTCCACCCGCGCCAAGTCTCCCAGGTCCTGGACCACAAGGAGCAAGTCGTCGGCGTATGCCGACAGGACCAGCTGCAGCTCTGGCTCCCATAGCACCAACCCCATCAACCTCCTATGGAGGAGACAGAGGAAGGGCTCGATTGCCAGAGTGTACAGCTGGCCCAAGAGGGGGCACCCCTGCCGTACTCCTCACCCGAAGCTGACCGGTTCGGTCAGGGTCCAGTTGAGCCTGACCAAACAAACACTCTGCGGAGGCGTACAGCACCCAGAGAAAACTCACAAACTGGGGTCTGAAGCCAAACGCTCGCAGAGTGCTCAGGAGATTCCCGTGGTCCACCCTGTCGAACCCCTTCTCCTGATCCAAGGACAGGAGGGCGAACGACAGACCATCCCTACACCCGAGTTCCAAGAGGTCCCAGACCAGATACAGGTTGTCAAGGATGCTGTGGCCCGGGACAGTGTAGGTCTGGTCTGGGTGGATCACGTCCGCCAGCACGGACCCTAGCTGCAGCAAGATGCCTTTTGCTACAACTTTGTAGTCCGTGCTGAGGAGCGAGACAGGACACCAATTTTGTAAATCACAGAGGTCCCCCTTCTTCTGCAATAAGGTGAGCATGGCTCGCCTGCATGAAAGAGGGAGGACCCCACTCTGCAAAGACTCAGCCCAGATGGTGACTATGTCTGGGCCCAGGACGTCCCAGAACACGCAGTAGAACTCCACGGTCAGCCCGTCCATGCCCGGAGATTTATTGGTGGGCATGCGACGGAGGGCTTCCAAGAACTCGGCCAGAGTGAGAGGCAGCTCTAGCCGGTCTCGGTCACCCACGCTGACCATAGGGAGCTCTTCCCAGAGCATTCTGCAAGCGTTAGGATCGCTCAGATCTGGGGAGAAAAGGCTTGCATAGAAGGCCCTGGCCCTCCCGCACATCTCCACTGGATCCATGAGGGGGGTGCTGTCCTCTGCGAGAAGGCAGGTGACATGCTTCTTGGTCCCCCTCCTTGTCTCCAGGGCATAGAAGAAGCAGGAGCCGCGATCTATCTCCCAAAGGAGATGGATGCGGGATTGAACAAAGGCGCCCTGGGCCCGATGATCTTCGAGGGCCAGGAGCTCCTCCCGCTTCTCCCAGCACGCTCCACAGAGGGGTGGATCCTCGGAGCTGATGGCCAGATGCCTCTCCAGCTCTAAGACCTCCCGTTCCAACTGCTCTATCGCCACATCTCTCCGTCGGCTGGTGCCCCGGGTGTAGTCACAGCAGAAGAGCCGGGCGCGCAACTTCCCCAGGTCCCACCATCGCTGCGCCGAGGGAAAGGCATGCTGCTGCCTTCGCCAGGCCAGCCAGAACTCCCGGAAGGATGCCACGAAGCCCACATCCTCCGGCAAGCTGTTGTTCAAATGCCAATAGGCCGGCCCCGGCCTCTCCATGCAGAGAGAGACCGTCACGGTGGCTAAATGATGGTCAGAGAATGGGGCCGGTTGGATGCTGGAGGAGTGGGCCTGTGAAAGGTGGAAACATGATAAATAAATGCGGTCCCTCTGGGAGTGGCACAATCTATGGGCCTCCACCCGGACAAAGGTGAACGTCGAAATGTCATCCCCGTGGTCGTCGCGCCAGACGTCCACCAGGGAGTGGTGTTTGACTATCTCCTGGAGGACGTCCGTGGTGGCTGGACACTGCTCGGTCCCTGAGCGATCCCTCTCCTCGAGGGTGGTGTTAAAGTCCCCACCCAGGACCAGGCATTCACGAGGATCCAAGGTGCCGAGGAAGACAGACACCTGCTGAAAGAAACGCAGCCGCTCCGGGCCTGATGTCGGGGCATAGACGTTGACGAGATTGACCACGAGCCCCTCCATACGGACCCGGAGGTGCAGCAGGCGCCCCGGCACAGCCTCGGTGACCCCCAGCACCTCTAGCTGCACTAGGGGAGGGGGGGATACAACAGCATGGGGGGGTGCAGTGAAGGGGGTTCAAACTAAAACGGGGAGGGGCACAAGCGCATGGGAGGGGGCATGGGCGCACAGAGCAAGTGGCTAAGCGGGCTGGAGGTAGGACAGGGAAACCAAGGGGTTAGCTTCAGAGGCTGGGGCGGGCCAAACACACAAAGGCTGCAGAGAGAAATGGGCGGGGCAGACAAACAAACTGAAGATAGTAAGGGGGGAGGGGCAAAAGGTTGCAAGGGGCAAAGCTGTGGAGTGGGCAATCCGGGGGGGGGGGCACATGCGCCCACGTGCGCTTGCACAAAGTCAGTGTGGGCTGGCTGCTGCTTCTGGCCCAAATGGTGGAAACAGGGCATGGCAAGCCAAGCAAGTAGCTGAGTCCAGAGGTAGGAGCTGAGGCAGGTGGTAAACAGCCAGTGATGGTGGTGGTGGGAGGGGCGGTGATGCAGATGGATCGGGAGGCAGCTCCACACTACACCCCCTGTGTACCCACAAAGACAGTCAAAACCCCCATCACAAGAGCACAGTTCGAAAGTCCTTCATGGCCCCCTCCTCAGTGGTCTGCAGAGTCTCTGCGCGCTTCCCCAGTAGTGGCAGGTCCTCTTCGTCTTCCTCCTCTAGGGTCCAGCAGCTCCCGGGCAGCAAGGGCAGCAGCAGCTCCAGCAACTCCAGATGGCAGTCCGGTGGCTAGGCAGGCAGAAACGACCCCTCACAGGTGGTGGTGGTGATGGTGTTCACGGCAGCAACGGCTAGGGCTGGGGTCCCTCACTCCCTTCCTCTGGGGAGCAGGCCAGCAGCCCCCCCCCCACAAGGGGCTGTCATTGGAGCAATAGCAGCACCTGAGAGTGGGGGAGGGGTCCAGCAGCTGGCCAGCAACCAGGTAGCAGAGAAGGGTGGTGGTGGTGTCTGGCCCATCCAGGGGAGCAGCTGGAGCGGTGGCAGTAGCAGCAGCAAGATTAAAGGCCCAGCAGCAGGAGCAGAAGTCTCCCTCCAGGCCAGTTGGGTTCAACAGAGGAGCAGAAGGCTGGTCTACTGGCCACTGGATTAGCAGGTTTCTGTTCCCTGACGGACCAGAGCAGGGGCTGCTCCAGGCTAATGAGAACACCTGATTCCAATTAACCTGCAAAGAGTCAGGTGAGGCCATTAAGCTAATGTAACCTCCTGACTCTAAGGCCCCTCTGATAATATAAAAGGGCTCACTCCAGTCAGGCAGAGAGAAGTCAGGGAAGAGGAAGTGTGGTTGAAGGGCTGGTTAATGAAGACACCCTCAAGTCATTGGTAAGGGAGCCCTAAGGTAAAGGAGAAGCAGGAGAGCTGTGGGGAAGTGGCCCAAGGAAATGTAGAAACTCTGGCAGTGAAAGGTTGGCTGCTAACAGCTGCTGCCATTAGGGTCCCTGGGCTGGAACCTGGAGTAGAGGGTGGATCTGGGTTCCCCACAACCCACCACTAGAGAAACACCTCCTGGAAGGGGAAAACAGGCCCCTGTCAGGACAGGGGGCTAAACTGTTTTGGCATGAGGCTGTAGGAGCAACAGAGACTGTGGGAATTCTCTCACCAACCTCCATTGCTGGCTTATGATGAAAAGCGCTCAGTAGACTGTATCCCTGGCCCTAGAGAGAAAAGAGCTATGTGGAGGGTTGCAGTGAGCCTCTGAAGCTAGCATAAACCACCAGAGCTCTGCCACAGATGATTTAGTTGGGGATTGGCCTTGCTTTGAGCAGGGGGTTGGACTAGATGACCTCCTGAGGTTCCTTCCAACCCTGATGTTCTATGATACATGCAGTGGACAGAGCAGGCAGCCAAATGATGCTATAAGGGAGCATTGCACAACTTTAAAGGAGCATGTTTCCTAATGGAGCAGCGATGTAACTTTGAAACAACGTTAAGCGGGAGGACGTTAAGTGAGGAGTTACTGTATAAAAAAATTAAGGGTCTGAGACAGGCGGATTGCTTTGTGAACACATTAAAAACATCTCCAGCAGCAGACGGAAAGCTGGCCACCAAAACTCTGCTGTTAAAATATGCAAAAACCGCTCCAGACTTATGGGATAATGCTATAATGTACTGTGTTTGTATGTCCTCAAGACTAAACATAGCAAAAGCTTTAAGTAAAGGCATTCCTGTAAAAGTGCTGAAGACTAAAAGTAAAAGTAAAGACTTTAAATAAAAGCACTTAACTTTGGCCTTCTCTACACTAGGTGCGGAGATCGATCTAAGTTACGCAACTTCAGCTACGTGAATAACATAGCTGAAGTCGATGTATTTAGATCTACTTACCACGGGGTACACACTATGCAATGTTGACTAGAGCTGCTCTGCCATTGACTCCCCTTGCGCTTCTCGTTTAGGTGGAGTACAGGAGTAGATGGGAGAGCGATCTGTGGTTGATTTAGTAGGTCTTCACTAGACCCGCTAAATCGACCGCCGATGCATCGATCACCGAGCATCGATCCCCCAGTAAGTGCAGACAAGCTCTTTGTATGATTTATGCCAACCATCTAGTAGACAGACATGCTGTGTCTCCATTAATTTATTTCCTGATACCACCCCACAAAAAGTAAAGTTACCTAAAGCTTTGGGTTTAAAAAACCCTGGGTAACAACTCCTTATGAAGCACCACCCATAAGGATGCTTGTGCAGATGGATTCACAAACTGTCTGGATATACACTCACAGTTCACCATAAACCTGGAAAGCAAAACATAGCTGCAGATGCGCTCAGCTGGGTGAGGGCAATGAGAATAGACTCTGCCTGCTCTTGTGAGGACATCTGACAAGAACACCTTAAGGACCCTGAGTTATGTTTGGTGCCAAAAGATCTACTGAAGGACACCCAGATTAGCACAGTGCAAGAATGATTATCCATTGATCTCACTACCAACTGATGTATGCAGGCAACAGGATTGTCTTGCAAGCAAGCTTGCAGAGATCTGTACTGAAGTGTCTTCATGATAACAAAGCAACAGGTTACCTGAGGTATGAAAAGACATTGAACCAGGCATCCAACAGATTGTTTTAGCTGGTATGGCTGCAGATGTGAAGGCCTGGGTGCATTCCTGCTTTACTTGTCAAAAAAGGAAAGCACCAGCAAGAAAAGGAAGAACTAATTTAGAGGAAATACCCCAACTAGTGAGCCCTGGGAGTTCATAAAAATTGAAAAGATGCACTACCAGAAACACTTGATGGAAATCAGTATTTGCTAGCAGCATATGACATCTTCTCAAAGTATGTGCTGTCACAGCCATGAAAGGATAAAAGAGCTGAGGCAGTAACAGATAAATTGATAAAACATGGAGTGTTGTAGTTTGGCCCATCAAGCTGCATCTACAGTGATCAGGGAAGGAATTTGAACGGTTATTATTACACATGGTTGTCAATATCTCCAGATAATCAAAGTGAGGACCAGTGTTATTCAATATTTTTATCAATAGCATGGAAGGAAACATAAATAATTGTAAATAAAATTTGCAGATGACACACAGATCAGTGGAAATCTAAATAACAATGAAGACAGGTCACTGATACACAGCAGTCTGGATCGGTTGGTTAGCTGGATGCAATTAAAGAATATATGTTTTGATTATACCTAAATGCAATGCCATACATTTAGGAACAAAGGATGTGGACCATACTTCTAGGATGGGGAACTGTCCTGGAAAGCAGTAATTGCAAGAAGGATTTAGGGGTCATTATAAATAACCAACTTAAATGAGCTTCCAGTGCAATAGTATGGCTAAAAGAGCTAATGCAATCCTTAGGTATATAAACAAGGGAATATTGACGAGGAATATGGAGATGGTATTACCTCTGCATACAGTACTGGTGAGACCATTACTGTATACTGTGTCTTGTTCTGGTGCCCATACTTTACATAGGATGTTGACAAATTAGAAAGGGTTAGATCAGAGCTACAAGAATTATTCAAGGTCTGGAATACTCCTTACACTCAAAGACTCAAAAGAGCGCCATCTATTTACTTTATCAAAGAGAAGATGATTATGTGATTTAATTACAGTTTAGCGAGGGCTTATACAAAGAGAAGACATCTGATGCAATACTACTACTGCAGAGAAGTAGTAATACTACATACTACTGCAGAGAAGGATTTGGAAGACCCCGCTGAGGGAAGGTATCAGAAGGAGACCCCATCAGCAGGAAGGCACGGGCTGCATTGTCGTAGGGACGGGGGTTCCATGACCACCACTCCCAAGAGGAGGAGAATGGTGGTAGTGGTCTGGGACTCCCTCCTAAGGGTGATGGAGTCATCCGTCTACCAACCAGACCGGGAGAATCAAAGTGTGCTGCTTGCCTGGAGCTAGAATCCAGGATGTGACAGAGTGTTTGCTGAGACTGATCAAGCACTCGGACTGCAAACCCCTTCCTACTTCTCCACATGGGCACCAATGATACTGCCAAGAATGACCTTGAGCGGATCATTGCAGACTACATAGCTTTGGGAAGAGGGTTAAAGGAGTTTGAGGGGCAAGTGATGATCTCGTCCATCCTCCCTGTTGAAGGAAAAAGCCCAGGTAGGGACCGTCGAATTGTGGAGGTGAATGCTTGGTTACGCAGGTGGTGTCAGAGAAAGGGCTTTGGATTTTCCACCATGGGATGTTGTTCTGGGAAGAGAGATTGCTAGGAAGAGATGGGATTCACCTAGTGAAGAGAGGGAAGAGCATCTTCACAGGCAGGGTTCCTAACCTAGTGAGGAGGGCTTTAAACTACGTTCGCTGGGGGATGTTGATCTAAACCCAGAGGTAAGTGGGGGTGTGGGATACTGGGAAGAAACACAAGGAGGAGTGTACAAGACGGGAAGCCTCCTGATTCATACTGAGAAAGTAGGGCAATCAGCTAGTTTTCTTAGGTGCATGTACACAAACACAAGAGGCCTAGGAAACAAGCAGGAAGAATTGGAAGTCCTGGCACAATCAAGGAACTATGATGTGACTGGAATAACAAACTTGGTGGGGCAGTTCACATGATTGGAGCACTGTCATGGATGGGTATAAACTGTTCAGGAAGGACAGGTACAGGAGGAAAGGTGGAGGAGTTGCACTGTATGTAAGAGAGCAGTATGATTGCTCAGAACTCCAGTTTGAAACTGAAGAAAAGCCTGAGAGTCTTTGGGTTAAGTTTAGAGGCAAAAGCAACAAGGGTGATGTCATGGTGGGCGTGTGCTATAGACCACCGGATCAGAAGGATGAGGTAGACAAGGCTTTCTTCAGACAACTAACTGAAGTCTCCAGATCACAGGCCCTGGTTCTAATGTGGGACTTCAATCACCCTGACATCTGATGGGAGAACAATACAGCAGTGCACAGACAATTCAGGAAGTTTTTGGAGAGTGTTGGAGACAACTTCCTGGTACAAGTGCTTGAGGAACTAACTAGGGGCCATGCTCCTCTTGACCTGCTGCTTACAAACAGGGAAGAATTGGTAGGGGAAGTAGAAGTGGGTGGCAACCTAGGCAGCAGTGACCATGAGATGGTTGAGTTCAGAATCCTGAAAACAGGAAGAAAGGAGAGTAGCAAAATACGGACCCTGGACTTCAGAAAAGCAGACTTTGACTCCCATAGAGAACTGATGGGCAGGATCCCCTGGGAGGCTAATATGAGGGGGCAAGGAGTCCAGGAGAACTGGTTGTATTTTAAAGAAGCCTTATTGAGGGCGCAGGAACAAACCATCACGAAGGGCAGAAAGAATAGCAAATATGGTAGGTGACCAACTTGGCATAACCAATAAAATTTGGGGAGCTTAAACTCAAAAAGGAAGCTTAGAAGAAGTGGAAATTCGGACAGATGACTTGGGAAGAGTATAAAGATATTGCTAGAACATACAAGGGTGTAATCAGGAAAGCCAAGGCACAGATGAAGTTGCAGCTAGCAAGAGATGTGAAGGGTAACAAGAAGGGTTTCTACAGGTATGTTAGCAACAAGGTCAGGGAAAGTGCGGGACCCTTACTGAATGGGGGAGGCAACCTAGTAACAGATGATGTAGAAAAAGCTGAAGTACTCAATGTTTGTTTTGCCTCGGTCTTCACAGACAAGGTCAGCTCCCACACTGCTGCACTGGGCAACACAGCATGGGGATGAGGTGAGCTGTCCTCAGTGGTGAAAGAACAGGTTAAGGATTATTTAGAAAAGCTGGACATGCACAACTCCATGGGTTCAGATCTAATGCATCCAAGGGTGCTGAGGGAGTTGGCTGATGTGATTGCAGAACCATTGGCCATTATCTTTGAAAATTTGTGGTGATTGGGGGAGGTCCCGGACAATTGGAAAAAGGCAAACAGTGTCCATATTTAAAAAAGAGAACCCGAGGAACTACAGTCTGGTCAGCCTCACCTCAGTCCCTGGAAAAATCATGGAGCAGGTCCTCGAAGAATCCATTTTGAAGCACTTGGAGGAGAGGAAGGTGATTAAGGAACAGTCAACATGGATTCACCAAGGGCAAGTCATGCCTGACCAACCTGATTGCCTTCTGTGATGAGATAACCTGGCTCTGTAGATATAGGGAAAGCGGTGATGTGATATATCTTGACTTTAGCAAAGCTTTTGATTCGGTCTCCCACAGTATTCTTGCCAGCAAGTTAAAAAAGTATGGATTGGATGAATGGACTATACGGTGGATAAAAATCTGGCTAAATTGTCAGGCTCAGTGGGTATAGATGAACGGCTCGATGTCTAGTTGCCAGCCGATATCAAGCGGAGTGCCCCAGGGGTCGGTCCTGGGACCGGTTTTGTCCAACATCTTTATTAATGGTCTGGCTGATGGAATTAATTGCACCCTCAGCAAGTTCACAGATGACTTTAAGATGGGGGGAAAGAGGGTCCAGAGTGACCTAGACAAATTGGAGCATTGGGCCAAAAGAAATCTGATGAAGTTCAACAAGGACAAGTGCAGAGTTCTGCATTTAGGAAGGAAGAATCCCATGCACCGCTACCGGCTGGGGACTGACTGGCTAAGCAGCAGTTCAGCAGAAAAGGACCTGGGGATTACAGTGGATGAGAAGCTGAATATGAGTCAACAGTGTGCCCTTGTTGCCAAGAAGGCCAATGGCATATCGGACTGTATTAGTAGGAGCATTGCCAGTAGATCGAGGGACATGATTATTCCCCTCTGTTCGTCACTAGTCAGGCCACATCTGGAGTATTGTGTCCAGTTTTGGTCTCCCCACTACAGAAGGGAAGTGGACAAATTGGAGAGAGTCCAGCGGAGGGCAAAGAAAAGGATCAGGGGGCTGGGGCACGACTTATGAGCAAAGGCTGAGGGAACTGGGCTTGTTTAGTCTGTTGAAGAGAAGAATGAGGGGGGGATTTGATAGCTGCTTTCAACTACCTGAAAGGGGTTCCAAAGAGGATGGAGCTCGGCTGTTCTCAGTGGTAGCAGATGACAGAACAAGGAGCAATGGTCTCAAGTTGCAGTGGGGGAGGTTTAGGTTGGATATTAGGAACCACTATTTCACTAGGAGGGTGGTGAAGCACTGGAATGGGTTTCCTAGGGAGGTGGTGGAATCTCCATCCTTAGAGGTTTTTAAGGCCCAGCTTGACAAAGCCCTGACTGGGATGATTTAGTTGGGGATTGGTCCTGCTTTGAGCAGGGGATTGGACTAGATGATCTCCTGAGGTCTCTTCCAACCCTAATATTCTATGATTATATGATACTAGATTTCAGAGTAGCAGCCATGTTAGTCTGTATTCGCAAAAAGAAAAGGAGTACTTGTGGCACCTTAGAGACTAACAAATTTATTAGAGCATAAGCTTTCGTGAGCTACAGCTCACTTCATCGGATGCATTTGCATCCGATGAAGTGAGCTGTAGCTCACGAAAGCTTATGCTCTAATAAATTTGTTAGTCTCTAAGGTGCCACAAGTACTCCTTTTCATGATACTAGATGGTTCTTTAGTCTAGCAGAGAGACATAAGATCCAAAGGCTGGAAGTTGAAGTCAGCAACATTCTAACTGGAAATAAGATGCACATTTTTAATAATGACTGAATTAACCATTGGACCGATTAGCAACGGATGTGGTCAATTTGCCTTCATTTGAAGCCTTTAAATGAACACTGGATCAATCTTTCTATTAAATATGCTCTAATTCAATTACAAGTCATTGCCTGAAGTTAGCAAAGTTCTAACTGAAATAAGATGCCTATTTTAACAATGAATGAATAACCATTGGAACAAGTCATCAAGGGATGCCGTAAATCCTCCAGTACTTCAAGTCTTTAAATCAGGATTGGCTGTCATTCTAAAAGTTATGATGTAGCTCAGCTAAAAGTTGCTGGATTAGATATGAGGAGGAGCGTGTGAGGTTGTCTGGCCTGTGGAATGCAGGAGGACAGACTACATGATCATAGGGATCCCTTCTGGCCATGAAATGTATGGACCCATGAATGGGATAGGACATGTGGACACATCCTCTATTCACCATCCTGTGAAACAAGAGAATCTGTTAAAATATTGTCAAGGCAGCCCATGAGATGTCTGAGGACCCTTTAACTAAATGCTTTGTGATTCTTTACTTTGCAAATCTTTGTGATGTGATTTTCATCTTGGCATTGTCCCTTTTATATTGATTCCGACTCGCACTAATTTGAGAGCAGACAACAATGGCAAGGGGGCAGAGCTGGAACTTCTACTACTGGTATGTTTATTTCTAAAGAGAGAAGTAAATAAACCCTCAGCAAACCGCATGCACTGTTCTGGGCAGAAGCAGATGTGTGTGACTCACTCGCCCCCATTTTCTGCTTCCTCCACACATTTGTTTGTAACACTCACTTGGGGCACCTGGAGTTAAATTAAGTGTATGCTCTTTGGGGCAGAGGTAGCCTCTTACTATAGATTTGAGCTGTACCCTGCACATTGAGGCTCGATCTGAGTGCAGCCTCTTGTGTCACTGTAACAGAAACCAGCATGATCAGATGGATCATACCAGACCAACCAGAGGTGAAATTCGGCTCTACTGAAGTCAATAGGAGTTTTACCCTTGACTTCAATGAAATCTCTGTGAAATCTTTTTCAGGGAGTCACATCCCAGAGAAGAGTTCCTCACCTGGGAAGCGGTGAGAAGGAGATGACATCCCAAACATCCTTCTCCATGTCCAGTCTCTGCACGCCACCATACACATCTCCCTTTTCATCCAGGCCACAGACCACGTAAAGCCTGGTCCCCACACTGACTGCACCTGCTCTCTCCACAGGCTGAACCATGGGGCTCATGCTTTGCCACTGAGAGTCCATTAATGCCAGGCGCTCCACATCTGGGATTATCCCCTCATCTGTGCTCCCTCCAAGCGCGTACAGATACAGCCCAGCCCCTACGGCACAATGGTTGTTGCGAGACTGCTTCATAGCAGGCCCTTCCAGCCAGTTGTTGTCCCAGCAATTATAGATCAACACCCAGTCCACGCTGTACCACACAATCTCATCTCGGAAATAACCTCCTGTCACAAAAAGGAAGTTCCCTGAGGATAGAATGGAAAGAAGTGTCAGGCAGAGGCATCTCTCAGCCATCCTCATGCATATCCTGCTGCCCACTTCCCCTCAAGCAATTTGCACATTTAGGCTTCCTTCCTTCAGCCTGATCTGTGTGGAGTCCCCTGCACCTGAGTAAGTTCTCCTTGGAATCAATGGGAATCCAGGTAGGTATGGGGTCTGCCCGTGTAGATCAGAGTGCAGGACTGGAGTCTTAATCTCTCCTTCAACTTCTAATATGGATGAGTCATGAACAGTTTGCTGCCAATATTTGACACTCAGTATTTGAAATTTAGCTGCACTGCCTGCATTGTGATTGGTCATGCAAGTCAGATGGCCTTGTTTCTCTTCCCTTATAGGAGGAAGCTAACTCTTAAAATAAGGTTTTCTATAGAGAACTAAGCTTAAAATGTGCATTCCACGAGTATTCATCCCTTTACAACTTGATCACCCCAAAGCCATCACAAAATGGCTGCAAAGATAGACATAACTAATCTGCCCTTTAATTTGCACTAAATGTCACACCAGTTTACATTTCTTTCAGTATTTGCTCAGATGTGTCAGGCTAACAGAATATAGTGACTCTCCCACAAGAGTAATGCACTCAGTGTAAGGCAGTCAGGTCCGGGTAGTTAATTCTGAAGATCATCCCTGTGACAGAGAGGGCTCTGGCCCAAAAAGGGAGCTATATAATAGTTACTCTGCACAACCGATGTAAGTGGGAGTAGAGTCATAGCTTTAATGTTTATGCCTCATGGTCAGCAAATTCAGAAAGAATGAATATTTCCTTTTTTCAGTCAAGTCCCCATACAAACCCCTTACAGCCAGACCACCAGGACTAACAGGTCTCTGAACCAAAGAGAACTTTAGGTCTGAGTTAAGTCACTAACAGCACTGATGGTTTAATGGGGGGAGAATCTGAGCCCACAGTAATCAAGGCTCCAAACCCTGACATCCTCTGAGTTTGCCTAGTTCTTACTAGGTGCCACCTGCATTATGTGCTGCAAAGAATTCTCCTGGGTACACATGCATCTAAGGGAGAGTTACCTACTACTGCCACTGCGTACTGGATGAGGTTCCTGCGTTGCAGTGGGGAGCAAAGATGCCAGGTGCCAGATTTAGGTTGAAACTGAAACAATTCTTGCTGCTCCTTGTCATGCTTCCCTCCCAGAACATATAGGGTCTCATAGCTCCTGCTGGTGCAAGAAGACAGCTCCATGTTACTCCAGCTGAGTGGAGGGCAGCTGTCTAACTTCTTTAGCAGCCTGGCAGAAGTATCCTTCTCTCCAGGGTGTTTGCTTTGTTTCACCAAGATATCGAGGAAAGAAAGACTCAGGAAGGTTACTCTGACCTGCCCCACCAAGTCCAACAAGGCCTCCTCCCTAGATGCTGGGTCATGCATAATCCATTTCATCACAGTATCAAAAACCACATCCTCTCGGGGAACAAAGAGGTCATCGTTTTGCAGGAGCTGCAGCAACATTTCTTTGGGAAGTGTCTCAAATTCTTCCTGAGAAGTCACTTCTGTCCAGTGCGTGAGAGCCACGCTGAGAGCTGATGCATGAAGCTCTGGACAGGCGAAGCATTGGGCATAGGCCATCAGGCTCAGACAATTGGAAACGTGCAGTTCCCTCTCCAGGAACTTCTCGCACATCCTTTTCACTCTCTCAAACTGGAGGAAGTCAGCTGTTTCCAGCAGGCGAGTGACATTGTGCAGAGTTATGAGCACCTTCGCTGTGTGAGTGAACTCAAGAAGCACTTGGAAAGTCTCTGCATCTACTCCTCTGATCACTATGTGGTGTTCAGCGCTCTCTCTAGTGCCCCCAAAAAACATGGCCTCAAAATAGCGACTGTGGAGAGATAGTGCACCACGGTTGACCTGGAAAAGTTTCTGTCCAATCTCCAGAGTGGTGTCGGTAACTGGTTCTGCCTGAAGTCTCAGCCCTTCTGGTTCCTGCACACAGTCCATGTTAGTTGTCAGCTGGAGGAGTTAAAATTAACTCAGCCCTTCAGCACCCTTTGCTCACATGAGGCATCTGGAACTGTGACTTCAATAAATATGGGAAGTGCCAACCTTGTCCTAAAAATAGACCATGCTTCCTACACTCCTGTCTGGCTCCACTGTCTTTCCCACTCTCACTAAGCTTACTCTGCCACCACTTCGCTCCTCTCAGACCCCTCAGCAGCTGCGGCAGTAAGGCTGTAAATCAATAATGAGGTTTTGTGGCTAGTTTATAAACCTAAAGAGCAAGGGGTAACAAGCCCCATTAGAGGGTCTGATTGATTTCAGAAGCCTAATGGTGAGTGACTGAGGAAAAAAACTCTGCACACCCTAGAGAAATTCCATAATTTAATAAGAAATAAATACTTGGCAGTTATACAGCAGTTTTCATTCAAGGTTTACAAAATCCGGTTAACTAACCCTAACCAGTGCCTGTGGATGGATAGGCAGCTGATTTCAACTCCCAAGGAAACTGACACACGGAAAGGGGAGGTGATTTGCCCTACCCCCACAGGGTAAATCTTAGATTTGGCAAGAGCCCAGAACTCCCAGCCCCTGTATTCACCAAAATGAGGTTAAATGGTTTGACTAAGCTACAGATAAGGAATTGTGTGTTTTTAAACCATCAGATCTCTCTGCAGTTCTGGGAAGCAGAGGAAGTTCAGAATGATGTGGGATTCATGAAGTAAAACCAAAAGGAGCCAGCCAGTGTTCTCAACTGCAGAAGGTCTGTTGTAAAAAAACCAAGAACTAGGAATCTTAACTCCCAGGTCTTTCTCTAAATGAAGAAGTTCAATCTGCAACTTAATACTGGATAAACACAAGCAACCAACTAAACTGAGGCACAAATCTAGGTGCCCTGGAATGGATCCAGATCCCCCCAGCACCACTCTACTTGTCACAGAGAACAGTGTGAATGTGCCCTCCCTCCCTCCCTGTTCCCAATTAGCTAGGCCTTCACAGATGGGGGTATTTCTGCAAAGTGAATGTGGCTCAGAAAGCCAACTACAGTAGAAAGTCCCCCTCTGTTCTACCAGCTAAGGAGAAACTGTCTCGTAGCATGAGGTTCACAATAATATTTCTTTAGCAGTTAAGAGCCCTTTTCTGAGGATCTTGGTCCAGAAAGGTACTAGAGTCTCAACTATCTCCTACTCTGAACCTCACTCTAATCAATTTGACATGATGGATTTTAATGATCCTATTGGGATCCAGAAAGTGGGCGGGATCCACAGGACCTGGAAGTCAAGTGATTTCGGGGGACAACTAATAAAATAACAAGAACAGGAGTGCGGTCAAAGATTTAAATGATGCTGGGTGCTCTGATGTAACCCTGCCTCCAGATTTGTTACCAATCCTTGACATTGAGCTCTGCAGGTGCACTGCAGAACTCATACCAGGCTGCTATAGCTTAGAGAGATTGGGATTCTGCACTTTAGCATTGACACTATCCCTTTCTACCAACCCAACCCCTCACATGGGCTGCTCCAGAGAGCAGTTGTAATTTGCCAGTCAATATAAAGTGCACAAGCTCCCAGCTGATATGGTCAGATTCTAAGATATGTGACCTGAGGTGGATTTGACTGTTGCCAGTAGCACTGGCAAAGGCAATGTTATTCTCTACAAGTGCTCTGGGTCATCATATTGATGGTCTAATAGTAGGTTATACTATCCATCCATCTAAATACTTATACCATGGCTCATCACATGGTATATGAGAGCCTTTCAAAAGAACAAGAACCAGTTAGTTCTCCACACACTGATCCAACTCTCTTCACCTATCCACGTCAAGGAACAGGGTGGGATAGTTGTTATAGCTGATTTTAAAACAATTTCTGTCCCATGGGAAATTCCAATATTTCATGTTTTCATCCTCAATTGGGACAAAAAGTCAAACTATTAGAAGAAAAGTTCAGAAAAAATTTGATTTGGCAATATCTGACTATTAAAAGTTAATATTAACCAGTGCCTGCTTGAATTGCCCTGGTGCCTCCTAGGAGCGTGTAGTTCATCTGCCTCATGGCCCCATTCTTCTTTATGAGCCAAGGTCCCTGCTAGACTAACTCTCCCATGATGCACCATGATACACTGCAGCAGTTTAGACAGATATAGATTAACTCTGAATCCCCCTGAAACTATGTTTTAAATTTTCCATTAGGAAAATGGATAGTTGTAGGCAACATTGACATTTTCCATGGAAAATGTCGATTTTCCAGAAACCACATTTTCCATCATTAAAAGGAGCCAAAGTCATGGAGAAGTAGTGATTCTTATTCTTTCACTCAGTCCCACAAATGTAGAATGAAGATGGGGCAGAGGAGATAGGGGAAGTCTCATTTCTGGGAGTTTTCTCAGCAACCCTGGGAGTCATCCTTCCTCACTGACTTCCATCTCCAAATGGAGTGGTGGCCCCACATCAGAATCCATATCTACATCTGACTTGGTCTTTCACCTTCCCCTCTACCCTCTCTGCTTGCAAACATCTCTATGCCTTCTTCACCACTGCCATATATGGTTGGCATGCTCTTCCAAGATCTATGCAAAGACATGGCAGAGTTAAGGTTCTGGTGCACAGTCAGCAGGGGAGGTGCCTGGTTGTTAGAGAAGGCAGACATGCACTGTTGAGTAGCTTAACTTTTCATTTCCTTGCTTTGGTAGGTTTGCAGCAGGTATGTTTCCAAAGTTGTGTGTGTGTGTGTGTGTGTGTGTGTGTGT
The DNA here is from genome assembly GCF_009764565.3 of Dermochelys coriacea. NCBI lineage: Eukaryota > Metazoa > Chordata > Testudines > Dermochelyidae > Dermochelys > Dermochelys coriacea. The sequence continues at coordinate 280,275 of NC_050092.1, forward strand.
GTGTGTGTTAGTCTACATAAGTCTGTAGGACAGAACCAGTTTTGTGGGTTTTCTGCAGAAGCCCTAGTACGTTTGTGAGTTCTATAACATAGCATGTTATACAGGTAAAACCCCTGTCAATTACTGAAAAGTATCACAATTACAGAAAAGAAGAACTTAAAAAAAATAGATGGCACAGCTTTGATCAAGAACTAGCAAAAGCTTATAAAAACTAAAATCCGACACCTCTTCTCCCTGAAGTTTTACTCATATAAACACGCTATTGAATTAATCTGCAGCTTCACATATGTATTCAGAGATGTCAACACTCTAGTGACAAAAAGGGAGATTTAGAAGCCCCCACTCTTCAAAATACAGAGTCCATGCAGCTAAAAAAACAGTAATTCTATTTCAACTCCTACCTTAGCAAGACTACATAATCAAGTTCCAATTAAAGAACAAAGTTTACCTTCAGAGCCATGCAAAATCATGTTCAATGGAGCACCCAGACCAAGTTGTGCTTTCACGTACATGGAGAGCATTGTTATTATTGATGCTGCATGAGCCAGAAAGAATTCTAGCTGACTTTTATATGTTATGTTGAGTTTACAAGGCTGGTTTTCCAGATTAAAGTTGATAGGATAGGCACAAGAGCAGCAAATTAGTCTCTAAAGAGCTTTTATTTATTCACAATTGTTTTGAAGTTTTCCCATGTATCATGTATGAAGTTTAGAAATGCATAGTTACAAGTCAACAAGAAGAAATCACAAGTGGAAGTATGAGTATGTATGCAAGATGCAAAGTAACCCAGTACTACTAGACTGCCTGCAGTAGAAAATTAAATTTTAATAAGCGCATACAGGACAAAACCAATGTTCCTTCCCCGTGGTCCAATCTGGTATATAAAAGAAAATAGGTAACTTCAGTAGGTTTTAGGTCACTCAGCCAAGCCTGAAATTTTCTGGGGCCACTCAACACAGATGTCTCTAGGAAAGACTGACTTTACAAATTCCACCAAAGGCACGGTTTGGAACAAGAGCCAGAAATTGATAAGATTCCCTTCTTAGCTCTGGTGTTTATAAAGAATGGTAACAAGTTAGTAAATACTCAAATTAATTTCCCTATAAGTATCCGAGTGGGCAGCCAGATAAGAAATCACTAGTACAGAGCCTAAGATGCTCTGTGGAATGGTTCCTGCCTATAAATTCTGCTACATAGAGGAAAGAAAAGAGAATTGGAAAAGACAGACCTGAAGAAGAGCTCTGCGTAAGCTTGTCTCTCACTAACAGACATTGGTCCAGTAAAAGATATTACCTCACCCACTTTGTCTCCCTACTATGAAAACTTGGTTTTGGGGGTATTTAGTTAGTCTTTTAGATCCAATCTTCATGCATGCCTGCTGGCTACCATTACTATTAGTTCCAAGCAATCATTTTAAACCCAGAATAGAGAAAGGGATGTCTGTACCATTTAAGACTTCAATTTGAACAGTGACTAGAGCAGTAATGAAGTTTTTCTTTATTGAACAAAATTAGATCTTATTTTGCAGTCGTCACGCCGTGTTCCTGCTATCACCGGTGGCAAATGACAAAGTAAAAAGGTCAAGGTCCTTCTGCCCCTCGTAAAATGAACATTAAAAAAAACAAACAAACAATCTATTCCCCAAAATGGGAAGGTTTCTCATACACTGTTCATTATCTCCAATGATTTCCAACCTCGAGGCTTCAGTGAGTCTCAAGAAAACGTTAGCCCTCCTGCTGCTGAATGAAAGGGTTTGGAATAGCTTCCATTCCATCCTGTGGACAAATAAGAACCACAGATGTTCCTCTGCAAACCACCAGTCCCAGCTGACGGGTATCCTCTGTTAGTTTGTATTGGTCATCTGGATCTGAAAGTAAACCACCCAGGAGGGCTTAGGGTTATAATGACAACATAAAGAAATGAAACAGAATTCAACCAGCTTCAAAGACGTACACAGCTCCCTCCACCCCCATCCCCAGGTTTCTCTGAATTATTTTATAGAGATTAAATTTCCTCTATCATTCTTCATAGAATCATAGGACCAGAAGGGACCTGGAGAAGTTATCTACTTCAGTCCCTTGCACTAATGGTAGGACTAAGTATTAGTCTCATAACTTCTGATTCCTACTAGTACCTCTTAACACTAACTTTGTTAGTCTTCTTTTCTTTCTATATTAAACTCATTTGCACATTAACTATTCTCCTCAAATCTTTACCATATTAGCAAGAGTGTGTCTAAGTTCTAAGGCCCAGCATGTTGGTTCTTAACCTGTGAACGACTGGTATTCAGGAATTTCAGGTGATTGAGGGCTGGGCTGTATCTAATTATCCTCAGGATCTCCGAGCCTGTGGGAATCCAAGTGTCCAAAGAAAAGACCCCTCAAGCTAATAAAAAAATGTCTAGAGAAGTATGTTATAAAAAAACTGGGTGATCAATAAGGAATATTTGTTACGGCACATGGGTTCTGTAATGGAGGAAAGAAAGATCACTGAAAAAGATTTTAACTCATTCAGAACTGGCAGTTGCCATAGCTGTTAGTAACAATGACAAGACTAGAGATTCCTTTTTACTCAGTCAGGTAAGCTGAGGACTACAAAAGAAATTCCATTAGTAATTAGAAAAACAAGAATACATGGTAAAATCATCATGGGAAAGTATTTTTTCCCCTCCAAGAACAGGTTTTTGATCTCATAACTTATTAAAAAAAAACAGAAGTTTTTCTTGGAAGTCAGGTTGTGGAGTGCAGTCTATCAGCATCCCACCAGAGAGCGAGGAAAGAGAAACAGAGGCCAGCTCTCTCCCTTACATAAATGTGGTAACGTATCTACTCTTTCTGTATTCTGCATAGTGCTGTACTAATCTGATAATCTTTGACGAAATAATTCCAGGGGAGCCTGTTATTTGACTATCGTGAGTCGTTAGTAACTACAAATGTGCAACATACCTTAAAATGAAGTTATTGATAACTGAGGATTCAAAGCTGCACATATCCTGTGCTATGACAATGACCATGTGTGACAGAATGCACCTATGCCTACACACTATTGCAATAATGTTTGCACCAAGTATGTCCTGCAAGAGATTGCTTGAAAACTTGTAATTTACTTGTCAGTGTTCTGATAAAGCATGTGTGACAACATTGTATGTGAAGTTATAAGATTCCATTGTATGGTGTTATTAACATATGTTCCAAACTGAGGCTGGCTAACGGGTCTGTCTCAAACAAAGGAATGTGTGCTCTGTTTAATTTGCATTTAAGCAGTAAACAGAGTCATCATATAGGAAGGGTACACAAAGAAATCCCAAATAGGTGAGGAAAAGCAGAAGGGAACATTCTTTCCTTTAGACCGTCTCCTGAATCTCAGCTGGAAATGTTTTCTAAGAGGGGGACTGACACTATAAAAATGAGGGACAAACACCCCAAGGCACATCATCTCTCTCTCTCTCTCTCTGCCCATCAATATACTGCACCAAAAGGAACAAAGGAAGCAACCAGTGAACTGGGAAAGGGGTTCTGACCTAAGAAGGTGGTCTGTAAGACTGCTGAGAGCATATGATGAGAAAAACTTCGCTTTGAATTTAATATAGTTTAAGTTATGCATCAGTTGTGTTTTAGTCTTTATTTTTCTTGTAACTATTTTGACTTCTATTCCTCATTACTTGTACTCAACTACAAAAAGATAAAGCGTGTAATAAATTTATCCTATTGTTTTATCTAATCCAGTATGTTTACACTGACGTGTCTGTGCATATTATTCCTATTAAAGAAATACAAATTTTATAGGAATTTGTATGGTCTTAGGAGAGGGCTGGGAAATACAAGACATGCATGCATGCATGCATGTAGGGGGCAGGGGGGAAATCTACAACTGGGAGTGCGGTGGGGTTACCCTGCAGTAGAGCCAAGTGCGCGCACGCACGCGCGCCCACACACACACGAGTGACCTGCAAGGTGCAGACTATTTGTGAGCAGTCCACACTAGAAGCACCCCAGGTTAGCGGGCAGGGATTGTATCCTGGGTACATTCAAACTTGTCAAATAAATATATCATAAATGGAAAACAAGGAGAAGTTGACAGTAATTAATATAGATCAGAAGTTAACTGTAAATAAAAAATTGATAACGGAAGCAAACGGACACAAGGAGAAATCTATGACCAGCAGAGTTAAGGACAATAAGGAGTGTTTTTTTAAAACTATTTTATGAACAAAAAGAAAAATCACACTGTCATATAGAATAAATTTAATCGCAATGTTACATTCCAAATAATAAAATAGTAGAATCTCCATCCTTAGAGGTTTTTAAGGCCTGGCTTGACAAAGCCCTGGCTGGGATTGGTCTTGCTTTGAGCAGGGGATTGGACTAGATGACCTCCTGAGGTCTCTTCCAACCCTAATATTCTATGAATACCAACTGAAATTTACTGAATATTTTTGGATGTTTTTCTACATTTTCAAATATATTGATTTCAATTACAACACAGAATACAAAAAGTGTACAGTGCTCACTTTATATTATTTTTATTACAAATACTTCACTCTAAAAATGACCAAAAAAATATTTTTCAATTCACCTCATACAGGTACTGAAGTGCAATCTCTTTATCTTGAAAGCACAACTTAGAAATGTAGATTTTTTTTTTTGTTATATAACTGCATTTAAAAATAAAAAATGTAAAACTTTAGAGTCTACAAGTCTACTCAGTCCTACTTCTTGTTCAGCCAATTGTGAAACAAGTCGTTTACGTTTATGGGAAATAATGCTGCCTGCTTCCTATTCTCACTTTCTGGTGACATTGTAAACAGGCATTTACATGGCACTTTTGTATCTAGCATTGCCAGATCAGCATACGAATGTTTAGCCTCTTCATGCTTTGTCCTCTGGAATGGTGGCCATGCTTCCATGCTGATGACACTCATTTAATTTAAAAAAATAAAAAATTAATTTGTGACTGAATTCTTTGGGGGAGAATTATGTGTCTCCGGCTCTGTTTTACCTGCATTCTGCCATATATTTTATGTTATAGCAGTTTCAGAGGACGACCCGGCGCATGTTGTTCAAGAACACTTTCACTGCAGATTTGACAAAACGCAAAGAAGGTACCAATGTGAGATTTCTAAAGATAGCTACAGCACTTGACCCAAGGTTTAAGAATCTGAAGTGCTGTCCAAACTCTGAGAGGGATGAGGTGTTGAGCATGCTTTCAGAAGTATTAAAAAAGCAACACTCCTATGTTGAAACTACAGAACTCAAACCACCAAAAAGGAAAGTTAACCTTCTGCTGGTGGCATCTGACACAGATAATGAAAATGAACATGCATCCGTCCACACTACTTTGGATTGTTATCAAGCACAACTTGTCATCAGCATGGACGCACGCCCTCTGGAATGATGGCTGAAGCATGAAGGAACATATGAATCTTTAGTGCATCCGGCACGTAAATATCTTGTGACGCTGGCTACAACAGTGCCAAGTGAATGCCTGTTCTCACTTTCAGGTGACACTGTAAACAAGAAGAAGGCAGCATTATTTCCTGCAAATGTAAACAAACTTGTTTGTCTTAGCGATCAACTGAACAGGAAGTAGGACTGGGTGGACTTGTAGGCGCTAAAGTTTTACATTCTTTTGTTTTTGAGTGCAGTTTTTTTTTTGTACACAATTCTACATTTGTAAATTCAACTTTCATGATAAAGAGGTTGCACTACAGTACTTGTATTAGGGGAATTGATAATTTTTTTTTTACAGTACAAATATTTGTAATCAAAAATATAAAGTGAGCAATGTACACTTTGTATTCTGTGTTGTAATTGAAATCAATATACGTAGAAAACATCCAAAAATATTTAAATAAATGGTATTCTATTATTGTTTAACAGTGAGATCAATCACAATTAATTTTTTTAATTGCTTGACAGACCTAATTTTTATTAATGACTTGGAAGAAAAACAAAACCACCAATAAAGTTTGCACGACAGAAAAGTTGGAGGAGTGGTAAATAAAGAAGGTCACTGATTTAGAGAGATCTGGATCAAACTGGGCGCCAGCAGACACTATGCGTTCTACTATGACTAAATGTATGCATCGAGAAGGCCATACATACAAGATGGGGGACTCTACCCTGGGAAGCAGTGACTCTGAAAAAGGTTTGGGGGTCATAGTGGATAATCAGCTGAACATGTGCTCTCAGTTGCACGCTGTGGCCAAAACAGCTAATGCTATCCTGGGATGCATGAACAGGGGAATGTTGAACAAGAGCAGAGAGGTTATTTTACCTCTATATTTGGCACGAGTATGATCATTGCTGGAATACTGTGTCCAGATCTGGTGCCCACAATTCAAGAAGGGTGTTGATAAACTGGAGAGGTTCAGGGAAGAGCCATGAGAATTATTAAAGGCATTAAAAAAAAACCACCCATGCCTAATAGTGATAGACTCAAGGAGCTCCTTCTGTATAGCTTAACAACGACAGTTAAAGGATGACTTGATTACAGTCTACAAGTATCTACTTTGGGAACATATATTTAATAAGGGACTCCTCAATCTAGCAGAGTAAAGTATAACATGATCCAATGACTGGAAGTTGAAGACAGACATATTCAGATTAAAAAAAACACGCTTTATTTCCAAACGATGAGAGTAATTAACCGTGTTGTGGTGGATTCTCCCTCACTATTTTTAAATCAAGACTGGATGTTTTTCTAAAAAGATCTGCTCTAGGAATTATTTTGGGGAAGTTCTATGATACTATGTTATTCAGGAGCTCAGACTAGATGATCACAATGATCACTTCTGGCTTTGCAATCTATGAACTTTACTTTGAAGGACATACCATTCAGATCCCTCAAATGGCAGAAATGAAAAGCTCTTATCAAATGAGACACCCAAGAACTGGTGTCCAGATGACAAAAGAACTTCCCAATCCCTAAATCCAGACAGATTCTAGGAAGAGTATAGAATAGTCCAAAAACTACAGGAAGACAGACTTTTCCATATATAAATTCCACATTCACCCAAGAATTACATTTGCACATCCCTAGTATTTAGGCATAATGGAGGAGGGAGAAAAATTGTTCTCTTTAATCTCTGAGGATACGACAAGAAACAATGGGCTTAAATTGCAGCAAAGGTGGTTTAAGTTGGACATTAGGAAAAGCTCCCTGTCAGGGCAGTTGAGCACTGAAATAAATTGACTAGGGAGGTGGTGGAATCTCCATCATTGGAGATTTTTAAAAGCAGGTTAGACAAACACACCTGTCGAATGGTCTAGGTAATACTTAGTCCTGCCTCGTGTACAGGGCTAGATGACCTCTTCAAGTCCCTTTCAGTCCTACAATTCTATGACTGGACTGCATCAGACAATCGGTAGGGGAACATTCTCTTGTCTGGATATTGCAATATCAAATGCTATACTTTTTTGTAGTCGCCACACTTAGCAATTATTTATTTATTTTTTTAAGTCTACTTCTGAAAAATAAAATTTTATTCTAAAACCATGGCCAACTGGACAGATGATACTTTGTGACACAAACATGCATTCTTTTGACCCTATGTACCCCCCTGGAAGTTAGATAGGTCATGAGCATTATGCTGTATCGTAGGATATGCTAAAAAACAAGGTAAAGATAACAACACTGCAAGAGTTTTGTTTTTAAACAAAAAAGGGGAAGCAGGGGTCAGCTGTAGTGGATCACCTGTTTGTGCTGATGGTAATTTTACAAGAGTGCCCCTGGGTTCATAAGACAGCTAAGACCGGAATTTTCAAAGACAACTAATGAAATCTCAGTAGGTGCTGGATTTTTAACTCCATTTAGCTTCTTTGAAAATCCCAGCCTGAAGTGTTAAAGGCATTTTGTGGGAGGAAGTGATGTCACGCAATTAGGTGCTGTGAATCAATGTCATAGGTAGTAAGATGATCTGCCCCTTAGCAGCGATTCCTGGTTAAGACTACGTTGTAGTCATGGGTATTTTTAGTAAGAGTCATGGACAGGTCATGGGCAGTAAACAAAAATTCACGGGCCCGTGACCTAACTTTTACTAAAAACACCCGCCCTGACTAAAACTTGGGTGGGGAGCTGCAGGTGCTCTAAGGGGGGGGGGGGGGGGGACAACAGTCCAGGAGCACCATGGGTGCTGGGGGAGGTGGCCCAGGAACTCTGCTGGTGCTGGGGGAGAAAGGGGGGGCCGCGGAGCGTGTCCCACGATTCCTGTTAGTGCTGTGGAAGGGAGGGCTGCAGCATGTGACCTGGGACCCTGCTAGTGCTGGGGGAAGAGGGGACTTCCTGACAGGACTTCCTACCCGCTCCATCCCTGCAGCTCCTAGGTGGCGGAGTCAAGGGTTCCGCTGCTCCCACCACAAGTGCCTGGCTGCTGCAGCTCCTATTGGCCAGAGACCCTCCGCTGCCTAGAAGCTGCAATGGGGGCTCCTCACCCCGAGGTAAGCGCCCCTCCCTGTGCACTCCCCTACTCCTAGCCCTTAGCCCCCTCCGACACACCTGAACTGCTGCTGCTGGGCTCAACCGCTGCAGAAGTCACAGAATCCATGACAGACTTGCAGCCTTATTCCTGGTTATTCAGTTTGGAGACTAGGGCGTTTTATCTATAAGTGAATCCTTGACAATACAAAATCAGCTTCCACAGTTACTCTAAGCTTGTAGATGTTACATACCTCTCATATATTCAATAGTGCCATCAAGCACAAGGTTTAGAAGAGGGTCAAATCCTTTCAAGACTCCGCTAGCTGAAGACCACACACACAAAAAAAAAAGTTAGAAACTAAAATACACATTGCTTTTTTAGAAGACTGTAGCAAAAGGAAGAAAAATCCCAAAGCCAAGACGTAAGAAAATAACAAATTCCTAAATTCCACCCCGTCCCAAACTAGGAAGGGGAAACAAATGGGAGCAGCCACCAAAAACTGCTTGGTCTGGGAGAGAGAGGGAACGGAGAATGCCCTTCTCATCATGTTAAGATGTCATTAGTAAACACGCTGAAGCATGACAAGTTGCTTCTAGAACTTTCAGGTTATTCAGACAATTAAGAAACAAAAAAGTCATTTCAAGTAGTGAAACTTCTGCATTCTAGTTCTGTGGTCAGTAGATTAGTACAGCCTTTCATTCACAAAATGAACTGTTCATGTGTTAACTGGAGCAAAAAAGTAGTTGTTTAATAGGATAGTAATTATTTGACATCATCATAAATCAGAGTAGATTGTGTCTGTGGTGGTAAATGTTCATATTTTGGTTACCACCACCACCAAAAAAATAAAATAAATAAATAAATAAATAAAATAAAAATAAAAAAAGATACCCCACATACTAAGTCCCCCTAAACAGCCCAACACATCCCATCTCCTGTACATCTTTTCTAGAATGTACGCTCTTGTGGCATGGGCATTGCCTTCATGTTTTCATATTGTAAAGAGCCAAGTACCTGGTTCATGCTAATGTAGATAGATGATGATGATTTTGCAAGGCTGAGCAATGAATACATTATGCAAGATCACGAGTTGACTTTCCCACCTTGTAAAAGCCAGTTTTACCATTTGTATTACCATAATATCCAAGACCCCCCAGTCATGCTAAGACTCCATTGTGCTGGGCACTGTACAAACAAAGAACTAAGAAGACAATCTATGCCCCAAAGAGTTTATAATATAAGGCAGCAGACAAAACTGAGATAGACATAGAGTATAAGGAAATGACAAACCATATACTAGCCATCATGCTAGGCAGTAATATCACTGCACTAATGGGCTAACTATTATCAAGTTCTTTATAGGCATCACAGCAAAGGAGAGTTTTAAGGAGAGATCTGAAGCAGGATAATGAGACAGTTTTATGGGGGGTTTTGGTGAGCAACTCCCACAAGTCAGGGGCAGCATGGAAGAAAGCATGAAAATGCTTGTTTGAAAGTTTAACAAGTGGGTGATGGAGGCCGGCATCTTTGGGTAACGAGAGAGGTGAATCAATATTACGATACTGAATGAGAGATGATAGGTAGACCACGGATAGGTTGTCAAGGGCCTTAAAAGTGAAGACAAGATGTTTGATGTGTTAGAGAAAGGGAGTCATTATACCACAAATGTGTGATGATCTGCAAACCAGCGTTGTACTGATTGAAACTTACCTTCCCTACCACCTTGAAATTTTACTCGAATTGTTTTGTCAATGTATTTTGAGAGATCCAAGATGCTCTCTTTCTTCTTCTTCTCTTTATCCTGGGGGGAGGAGGGGGGGAGAAAGGAAGCAGAGCTAACATAACTAAAAAGTAAACCAGAACCATCTCTTGGTTACATGTTTGGCCAGTGCTTGGCACAAAGGGGTCCTGCAATACAACTAATTAATAATACGTTATTAATAGTTAGAAGAAGAATAGTGAAAGTGTGCCCTGCCTAATTGCAAGGGAGCTCATCAGCATAAACTACTGGTGCCTTCAAATTACAGATTAGCCCATGGAAACTGAAAGTCCCCATAAACATACCTTTGTTTGGATCTAGATAGACTCTTGCATGAATTTTAGACCACGCAAGATGCAACCTGCTTCATCAGGCAGGCCTTTCAAACTCTGGAGTATAATGTACACACCAAACCATCTACCCATCCCACCACGTAACACACTTGCCAAACTGAGGGAGTATTTAAGTAACAGCTTAATCTCTAAATTGAGCCATAAAACTGTGACACCTCAACACGCTAGGTTCAGGAATGACAGTAGTGATTTGCCGAGATAGATTATCAGAGTCTACATAGCTAGTCCAAACCCTTGGGTAAGGGGACTTTCCGCGTACTAGAGTCTTCTTCATCAGTGAGAACTTGAAAGTTACACGCTGGTTTGCTTTAGGGCGCCCCTCTGTGTTCCGCATTCATCTCGGCTTGCGCCACGCCAGTCACCTGCGGGGCTGCTGCTCCCGCCCGCGGCTCAGCCTTCGCCCCCGACACGCCGCAGCCGGGCTTTTGCCAGGGCAGGTTCTGGCCGCGGGAGCCCAGGCGGGCCCGACTCTAGAGAGCGCAGGGCCGAGCCCCGTGTGGCTGCACTCGCGGCTGGCCCCCGCCCCGCCCCGCCCCTCTCAAGCCGCGGGGGCAGAGCGCCCGCAGCCTCCTCCCGCTCGCTCAGGCGAGGGAGCTCCGCAGCCCGCTCCGCGAGCCGGCCCCGGCCCCGGGCCCGGCCCCGGCCCGTCCGCCACTCACCGCCATCTTGCAGCCCCCGAGCAGCTTAGCCCTCTGCCCTTTCACCCCGCCACTTCCGGAGCTTGGCTCACAACCCCGTCCTCCCATTGGCCGCTTCGCCCGCTTTGGCCCCACCCAGAGGCGGGACTTCCGGGCGGAGAGGCCGGGTTGCTGGGTAACGGGGCCGGAGCGGCGCTAGTCCGGGCTCTGCTCGCGAACAGGCGGGGCGGCGCCGGCGCTCGGGATGCGGGCGGTGCGGGCAGGCCGCGTCCAGCCTGGGCTGCTCCTGCTCCTGCTCCTGCTCGCTCAGGTGAGTCCCTGGCTCCGCCTCCCGACCCGGGCGCGGCTAGGCCCCGCTCCCCCTTCCTGGGCCCCGCGGCAGCCCCCGGCTCCGTTCCTCTGGGGCCGCCGTGCGGCGCGCCCCGCCCCGCCCCGCCCGGCTGCCCGGCTGCTGTCGGTGCGGGACTCCGCCTTCCGGCCGGGCTCCCCCCGCCCGCAGAGCCCCTCGCTCTTGGCCTGTCTGCGTCCCCCCAGCCCCTCGCGGCCTTCGGGCGGGCTCCAGCTGCCTCCCTGGCCCCGCCCCAAGGGGGCAGGCGCGTCCCCGACCCGTAGCAGGGATCAGCCAGGGCCTTGCTTACGGTCCCTGCCCCGGAACGGGGACTCGCCGCGCACCCAGCGGAGGCTCTGTTTCGCTAAGACCCGCACTTCCAGGCAGGCGCCCGGGGGTCACTGCCGCAGCCGGTAGCGCTGGGCGCTTCCTGAACAAAAGACTTCCGAGTCGGCAGGTACTTTCGGTGCCCAACGTTCAAGACCAGTCAAGCTGACACGTCCTCGTTTTGTAGGCAGCTATGAAAGCCATATCCCTGCACTACACAGAGACCGAAAATAAACTTGGAGACATCTGCAAAATGGGGTTCAGGCACAAAGACAGGCTTCTTCACCATACTGCAATAATAAAACTAGAGTAAGGCTATGTCCGTACTACCGCTTAAGTTGGTATAACTTCTGTCTCTCAGCCCTGGTCTACGCTGGGTGGCAGTCAATGTAAGGTACGCAACTTTAGCTACGAGAATAGCGTTGCTGAAGTCGACGTACCTGGATCGACTTACCGTGGTGGCGTCACGGTGGTGAGTCGACGGCCGCCGCTCCTGCGTCAACTCCGCTTGCACCTCTCGTGGCGCTGGAGTTCCGGAGTTGACGGGAGAGCGCTCGGGGATAAATTTATCGCGTCTAGACTAGACGCGATATATCGACCCCTGATGTATCGATCACTACCTGCCAATCCGGCGGGTAGTGTAGACCTAACCTCAGGGTGTGACTATGTCACCCCCTTAAGTGGCATAAGTTACACTGACCTAAGCACTTGTGTGGACAGTGCTATGCTGGCAGAAGAGCTTTTCCCGAAGATGTAGCTACCGCAGCTCTTTGGGGGTGGATTAATTAAGTTAATGGGAGAACTCTCTCCCATCGGTTTAGAGCGGCTATGCTAAAGAGCTTACGGTGGTGCTGCTGCATCGGTAGCCTAGATGTGGGAGGGAAGAGAGACCATGTCTATTAGTAAGCCAAACTGGGACTTCAGTAAGTCTCTCTTGCCCATCATGCCATATACTTTTTGGGATTACCTATTACAGTTTTCTTAAGGCTGGTCTACGCTACATAGGTAGACATAATGCAGCTTATGTAGACCCAATTATGTCAGTGTCTACACTACAGCCTTCCTCCCACTGACTTAAGTGCCCTACTACACCAACATAATAACTCCACCTCCATGAGAGGTGTAAGGCTTATGTTGGTGTCCTTGGGTAATGCAGTGTCTGTGTAGACACTGTCCCTTACATGGGCTGTCTTGTCACTTTCACAGCTTCTGCCATGAAATTGACAAGAAAGCTCCTGCTTCCCTGGAGAGCTTGGTGGCTGGACCCTGCTTGCGGCTGGGAGTCAGGGCCAGAAGCTGGGGTGGCTTTGGATCCCTCTCCCAGCTGGGAGCCAGGAGCTGGGGCTGCCCACTGCCTGCTGGGAGCCCAGCAGCCTTGTCAATTTCACAGGGGGAAACAAGGGGGCAGCCCCTGGGGACCCTGTGAGGCAGCTAGCCTCCCAGCAGGGAGCTGTCAGTGGAGCTGAGAACCAGGCTCTCAGCTTCCCACACTGTTCCTGTTAGGTTGGTGGAAGCACTCCTAGTTAGGATGTGCACCACTGTCCCAGGGAGGATAGTGTGGACATTCACCACCGCAGTAATTACTGCGGTGGCTGTAAGTCAACCTAATATATGTCAGCTTGTACTGTAGATGTACCTTTAATGTTGACAAAACCATGTCTTTCTCACAGTTCCTGAAAACATAGTCTTCCTGTCCCACTCATGGGAGTCCTGCCTGTGTACTCTGCAGAGAAGGTGGTGTGGATCAGAATACTTAATCCTGCATAAGCACACCAGTGGAAATTTTTTCTTGATGTTGTGTCCTGAAATTCTCAGCCTTTTTACATTTTCTAACAAGCACCTTCTTGCTTTCTCCCATGCTACCCGTCACATTTTGGAGGAGCTCCCAATAAACATCAGCACAACAGACTAATTATTCTCCTACAAAACCCCCTTAAAAATTGTCCTTTGCTGTGATGCCTACAAAAAAAAACCCCAAACAAATGACAATGGTTAGGTTGCTGATGTGCTGAGACCACTGCTTATGGTACTGACCATTATTGTCTCTGTTTCCTTATACTCCCCCAGCTGTCTGCAACCATTTGTTGTACAGTGTCTTATACTTAGCCCATGCCTCAAAGAGCTTACAGTCTATCTTTTTTGTTCTGAGTTTGTATGATGCCTAAATACAATGGGATCATAATCAATGTTCCCTCTAATTTTTTCCATCCATGTGCTGAATGAATTTTGTTATGGGCACCAATATCAAGGTAATGGGCAGATGCGTGCCACCAATAGAAACAAAAAACCTAGATATAATATATATTTTTAAAAAGTTACCATAGGGATAGGTTTCAGAGTAGCAGCCGTGTTAGTCTGTATTCGCAAAAAGAAAAGGAGTACTTGTGGCACCTTTCCACTGAATGCATCCGACGAAGTGAGCTGTAGCTCACGAAAGCTTATGCTCAAATAAATGTGTTAGTCTCTAAGGTGCCACAAGTACACCTTTTCTTTTTACGGATACAGACTAACACGGCTGCTACTCTGAAACCAGAGTATATATGTGCATTGCAGGAAGTACCAAGCAGTAACAACAACACAAATATGTGTTGGGAGGTGAGTGTGAAAGAGACAGAGTGTGTGTGTGTGTCTAAGTAAGAGAGAGAAAGAGAGATAGAGACAGAATGTGTGTGCATTGGCTGTTGGGGAAGTCTATGAGAGACCCTGCGCTGTCTCTTTAAGGCACTCACACCAGAAGGCTCAGGCTGAGCTCTCTGCTCCTGAGCCCTGTCCCTCCTCCCCTGCTCTGCAGAGATGGGGTACATGGGCAGGGGGGGCACCCTGACATCAGTGCCCTCCTTCCCTTCCAGTATTCCCACTCTGCACAGCAAGCAGGAGGGTCCTGGGAGCAGCTGGCCATGGACTCCAAGGCAGAGGGCAGGAGCAATGCACACCTGAATGCACAAGCCGCCATGTGTGGCTCTGCTAATCAAGTGCACGGCACTCCTGAGCGGCTGCGTGACCACACAGCTCTGAGAGAACACAGGTCATAGTCCATGACTTGGGCTTCCTAGGTGCTATGATAATATTAATAAATAACCCTACTAGCTCATTAAACATACATCAGGGGAACTGTTAAGGGTACAAAACAGCTGGTTTCAGTCCTACTGATTGTCATCATGAAGCAAGTTTTGTGCAGATATTGTCTCTTGAGTAACATCTGGATATAATGAGAAAAATCACTCTCTTTGCCTTCTTATTATGACCTAAATTCTCCTGGAATTTTGTTATGGATGTTCAGAGAATAGTATCAAGTAAAACAGATCCTGCCTCAGTCACAGTTCAGGGCAACTGCACTTTTATTTCCCCTCGGGGTCCAGCAATGGCACCCATTCTCAGGCTTCCAGCTCCCCAGCTGTTGCCTTTCTTGGTGGAGCTCCTTGTTTCTCTTTCTCCAGCTGGAATATTTCCAGGCTGCACAGTTTCCTGCCTTCACTGTGTATTTCCTAGGACAGACAGGTTGCCTAAAGACACTGTTTGCTTTCTCTTTAGAGATGGTTAACAAGTATGATTGCAACAGGTATGTTGCCACACATCACTTCCTATGCAAGCCTACTTTATTCCTAAAGTGAAAAGCATTACAGAGAGAACATTAAAAACAATAGCAGAACCCACATGCATGCTATTAAACTTATCAGAATTACCCCTACCCCTAACAGGGATTCTGGCAGGAACAGTCCTTCAAACTCTCACCCAAAGGAATTCTGAAAATCTGGGGGGGGGGGGGGGAGGAGAGAGAATAGTTAGGGAATCCAAAGGCTTGATGATGGAGGGAAGTACATTAGCATCCATCCTCTCTAATAGATAATGTACATACAGTGTGACAATAACACATACTGTTTTAATACAAAGATATTAACCCTAATTCAAGATTCCCCTGAGCTAATGGCTCTTTCACTTAGGGCAAGTCAGTTTCTTAGCCAACAGTACACAAGGGAGTAATGTGCTCAGCATCACATCCAGCCAGCTTTGACTGTCCCCCATTTTGCAGCTGGCCATTCAGTGTGCGATCAAATGAGACTTGAACTCATAACCTTCACAATTGTTGTCAAGGATCTTAACTGCTCAGCTACCATACCTCAAAGCTAATACCGAACTGGGGACTTGAATTGTAGCCCCTCAGATTAAAAGTCTGATGCTATACTAACTGAGCTATCCAGACTCATTAATTCAATAAAGTTTATCTGAATTCCATAAGGTTTGTTCATGAAATTACATGATATTGTCAGTATGTCACCGGATCTTGTTATGGGTGTTCAGAGAATAGTACGAAGTAAAACAGACCCTGCCTTTAATTTAGATGTGTCAGAAGATCAAGACATGATATTCTGAGGAGCAAGCCATTGAGGAGAGAAGCTGGTAATAAACGTAAAAGGATGTTTTTTTCTAACTGCCAGCCTTGCAGATTCTCCCTGGGGTCCTAGAGTCAAGCCCAATTCTTACCACCTTAACTATCATCACGGGAACGGCGAACCGTGGCCGCTGGGAGTTGCGGGAGACTGCCTGCGGACGATCAACGTAAACAAGATGTCTTGCGGCCCACCAGTAGATTAGCCTGTTGGGCCGCGTGCTGAAGGGTTGCCGACCCCTGCCTTAATGCATCCTTAACTGAAGTTTTCCACAGACCATGCACAACAGCAGAGGACCAAATCATGGAAATAGTCTAAAAATGGACGTGCAGCTTACCTTTGTCACACATGTAGGTGCGTGCACACTCCTTGCAACTCTTTCTTGCGGTCCCTTTTGTTATCTCAAAGAATATTAATTATAGATGGCATGTGTATATTTTCTTCCTTCTTTTAAATAGTGTGATAGGTCTCACTAAGCTCTCAAACTGCAATTTGTGTGGTTTGATCAATGTCAGCTACAAATTAAGTACTATTGATTCACTGAAAGCATCAGAAATATTATATGAAAATAGGCTAAAAGAAGCAGGAAAAAGGAACAATAAATGAAGATTGAGTCCATGAATTATGGTAGGCCTTGGAGTACTTCTTGGTATAGGGGGATATGGCTTTAATTAGTACAGACCTTTGCGGAAATGGCCCTAAAACTCTTTCTGTTGGTGTACTCTGTGGCAAGATGGGCTGGTGCCAAACCAGGGATATGTGTGCTGTTTGTCACTCCATTGCATTTGGAAATCCAATTGCTTCAAAACCATCTATGGTCCTGCACATTACCAAGAATCACAGCCCTCTGTAGCCGGAGAGGATTAATGTCCCTGCATGCTTGCATGACAGTGGCCTCCATGGTGCGTTTCCCGACTCCAAATTGATTTCCTACTGACTGGTAGCAATCTGGTGTTGTAAGTTTCCAGAGTGCCATCGTCACTTGCTTTTCCACTGTCAGTGCAGCTCTCATTCTGGTAAAAAGAACAGGAGTACTTGTGGCACCTTAGAGACTAACAAATTATGCATCCGATGAAGTGAGCTGTAGCTCACGAAAGCTTATGCTCAAATAAATTTGTTAGTCTCTAAGGTGCCACAAGTCCTCCTTTTCTTTTTGCGAATACAGACTAACACGGCTGCTACTCTGAAACCTCTCATTCTGGTGTCCCTGTGCTGGAGGACTGGGACAAGCTCAGCATACAGATCTAGGAACATGGCTGTGCGCATCTGAAAGTTCTGCCAGCTGCTGCTCATCATCCCTAACCTGCATTACCCTGCGATGCAACCAGTCGGTGCTTGTTTCTCAGGCCCGGGCTCCACCATCTGCAGCTGCTCCATGAATGTCGCCAACAACCTTGAATTGTTTTTTGCTATGTCCTCCAAGGAATAATAATTTTCCCTACTTGTTCAGTTTTTCTTGCAATTCTGCAAATACTACAGAATTGTGCTCCCTGAGCTTTCAACGCTCATGACAAAGCCCTGGCTGGGATGATTTAGTTGGGGTTGATCCTGCTTTGAGCAGGGGGTTGAACTAGATGACTCCTGAGATCTCTTCCAAACCTAATCTTACTGTGATTCTATGACAATAGTGCAGAACTATGCAGGCTCCATGCTTTTGTCAGAGATGGCAGACCGTGAGGAGGGCCACGCAGGTTTGTGGGAATTTTAGGGGAAAAAAGGTGTAAAAATGATGAGGTATAGATAACACTATGGGATGGAGACAGTTGCAAACTGGAAAGTTGACCTCATGCTCCCAGTCACCCTTAGATGACTCATTTTCGCTTTATCATGCATTGCCAGAACTTTGCGAAAGGTAGGGCGCTAGATGGTGGTGAGTTGCACAGAGGGATACTGACTCAAGGTCCACTACACTCTGCATTGATACAGGTTTCAGACACAAGGAGCCATGTATGCAGTTGCACAAGCATTGTACTAACTGCTGTGGCTGTATGCTAATGTAATTCTGAGTCAATATAACTTGATCTCAGGCTTTGTGAATCTCTATCCTGTTCCAGGCACAGCAATACTCATTGTCACCAAACCTAAGTTTCAAAAGAAGGTTTGGCTTTTTTCAAGGTTTTTTTTGTATTTTGCCTTTCAGTTATTTCTCATAGTGGTGTAATCTTGTAAAATGAAGGAAGATTATACCTTGACAGCCATCTTCATGTTTGAGATAGGGTATCATTTTCACTTGAACATGTCCAATGTATTAGTAGAGGCTGCAGTTATTCATATTCTATGCAATAAAACTATATGGGAAAACTTAAGTTTACCTGAGAAAATTCAACGTACACAACAAGAAATTCAATGTACAGAACAGCTCTATTTTGTATACTGGGGTTTGGTTAGTTTCAACAGGTGTGGACTTGAGACAGCCTTTTTTTGAGACTTTTTCTTGAGACAGCCTACTTTTCAGCCTACAGAAAAGTACACAGGTAGTGTGTGCTTTTCTCAAGCCCTTTGCTAAGGAAAGGGAAACGATAGGTTTGGCAATATACAAAAACCTGTAGGAGAACACTTCAACCTCCCTGGACACACAATAGCAGATTTAAAGGTAGCCTTCCTGCAGCAAAAAAACTTCAGGACCAGACTTCAAAGAGAAACTGCTGAGCTTCAGTTCATTTGCAAATTTGACACCATCAGCTCAGGATTAAACAGAGGCTGTGAATGGCTAGCCAACTACAAAAGCAGTTTCTCCTCCCTTGGTATTCACATCTTGACTGCTAGAAGAGGGCCTCAACCTCCATGATTGAACTAACCTCATTATCCCTAGCCTGATTCTGGCTTGCATATTTATACCTTCCTCTGGAAATTTCCACTACATTAATCTGACAAAGTGGGTATTCACCCACGAAAGCTCATGCTCCAATACATCTATAAGTCTATAAGGTGCCACAGGACTCTTTGCCGCTTTTACAGATCCAGACTAACATGGCTACCCCTCTGATACTTCACTCCAATTTGTCCACATCTCTTCTGTAGTGGGGGGACCAAAACTTAATGCACTACTCCAGGTGTGGCCTCACCAGTGCCAAATAGAGGGGAATAATCACTTTCCTCAATCTGCTGGCAATGTTCCTACTAATACAGCCCAATATGCCATTGGCTTTCTTGGCAACAAGGGCACACTGCTGACTCATATCCAGCTTCCCAGTTCCTTTTCTGCAGAACTGCTGCTTAGTCACTTCGTCCCCAACCTGTAGCGGTGCATGGGATTCTTCCTTCCTAAGTGCAGAACTCTGCATTTGTCCTTGTTGAACCTCATCAAATTTCTTTTGGCCCAATCCTCCAATTTGTCTGGGTCACTCTGGACCCTATCCCTACCCTCCTGCATATCTGCCTCTTTTCCCCCCAGCTTAGTGTCCTCTGTGAACTTGCAATTAATCCCATTATCCAGATCATTGATAAAGATGTTGAACAAAACCGACCCCTGAGGCACTCCACTTGATATCGGCTGCCAACTAGACATTGAGCCATTGATCACTACCCATTGAGCCCGACAATCTAGCCAGCTTTCTATCCACCTTATAGACCATTCATCCAATCTATACTTTTTTAACTTGCTGGCAAGAATACTGTGGGAGACAGTGCCAAAAGCTTTGCTAAAGTCAAGGAACAACATGTCCACTGCTTTCCCCTCATCCACAGAGCCAGTTATCTCATCATAGAAGGCAATTTGATTAGTCAGGCATGACTTGCCCTTGGTGAATCCATGTTGATTGTTCCTGATCACCTTCATCTCCTCCAAGTGCTTCAAAATGGATTCCTTGAGGACCTGCTCCATGATTTTGCCTGGTACTAAAGTGAGGCTGTAGTTCCCCGGGTTCTCTTTCTTCCCTTTTTAAAATATGGGCACTATATTTGCCTTTTTCCAGTTGTCCGGGACCTCCCCCAATTGCCTCAAATTTTCAGTTTGTTTTCATACCACTTAATAGAAATCTCCCTCTTTTTTTAATGTAAATGAAGCTGCTGTAGAATTTCCAGTCTATTCCACCCCATTGCAGTCATCCTTCCTGCAGAATTTAAATCCAAGTTCATGCAAAGTACATAGAGCCCTGGCTGTAATTTCTACAGGTAGAATGTCTGTATTAAAGATGAAAGCGACTACAGTCTGCAGAACCATTTTGTGCAAGTTAAATGAAGGCCTCTGGCTCCTAGTAACTGGTTTGGGTGTCCTTGTTTCAATGATTGTCACCTTTTTTGTTCTGAGCTAAATATTCTCCATTTCAACTAAAAGTTGCCTCCTTAAGGTAAACCATTTAAATGAAAGTTACAATTAGAGCTTAGTGAATTATTGACTTTTTTGGTTTGTGGTTTTGAACTGAAACTGGATTTTTTTTTCCCCTCACCTTTTGGGGTACAGTCCAGAAGCTGACAAAAACCTTGGGTTGCTCAGTTGCTGTGGCTTATAACCTGGATACCAACAGCCAGCAGATAAGCATGCAGTATCCTGAGTGTCTGTGTGCTATGCAGCCCTGGTTCAATGCTCTGACCCCAGCAGTCTGCTTACAACACAACTCTAGTCTCTCTATCACCCAGTTACGTTATGCAGGGGTGACCTAATATTCCAAGTCCTGAATTTTCCCCAAAACCATCTGCCCTGAAATGTCCAGCCCTCTCCTGGAACAGCCCTCTCCTGGAAATAGTTTGTTTGTGCCTCTAAACAGACAAAATGCACAGCTTATCACTTTCACTCAAACACAGCATTGTCTTGGTTTAGATTAAAAGCAAAACAAGTTTATTAACAAAAGAAGATTAGGATTTCAAGTGAATTCAAGTCTAAAGGATAGAGTCAGAAATGGTTACAAGCAAATAAAAGTGAAAAATGCTTTCTAGAGACTAAATCTTAACAAAACTACAATCTTGGTTCAAAGTAAGATTCTTATCACATTACCTTTCAGCAAGATGGCTGACCCACCCCTCTCTTCAGGTCTTCCACAATGTCCAAAGTAAAGTTAATTTGAGGAAGGCTCAATGGATTCTTCTGGTGAAGGAAGTTCGATACTGATTTCTTCCCTGCTGGTGTTTCCTATAATACAAATTGATGTTTCCTGCAATCTCCTTCCCCTGCCCTGATTCTGAGTGATTATCTTCTCCTCTTGTTGTTTTGATGGATCTGTTTACCTTTTATGTAAATTGCATTCCCATTGTCTCTTAATGTACCTTGGAAATACCTTCAAGTAGCGAAACCACATTCCTTTGGCTAGAGTGAAAAAACTTCAGCCCTGCTTGGCAAATGCACTTTAAGACAATAATGCCCAATATGTTTCTAATTTTGAATTTGTCCTCCAGACACACAGCAATGATCAGTATGTTGTTAGTTTTCTAATGATAAATTACATGTTGCCTTTTAGATACGGGGTGTGACGTTAGTGAATTGGAATACACTGAACTGGTCAGGCCAGTTGAAACTCACTACCAGATACCAGTCATCCCCTCTGCCCTCTTGCATTGGGATGCTATTACGGTCATACTCACCAAAACAAAACAAAAAAAAATCTTTTGGATAGATTGAAAAATGTTGATTCAAATGACATTTTGTTTCAAAGGTTTTGAAACAGTTACAGATTGGCTGTACATCCATTTGAACCAGATAAAAATAAAAAGTCTTTAGCCTTTCAAGGCTCCCTCCTTTTTCTTTGTATTTCTAGTTGTCGCCATCTTCCTTTCTCTATCCAAATTCTTCTTTCTGCTTAGGCTACTGGTATTGAACCCATTTTTGAAGCAAGTGTCACGCACTAGAGTGTGCAATAGTATCCGAGGGGATTGTTGAGGTTTGAAATGTAAGGTGGCCAATCAAGAAAGCAGAGAGGTTTTATTTTGTACTTATTTAATAATAATAATAATAATTAATTAAAAAAGACCTCATCTTTCTCATTTCTGTTGCTGTGGCAGATATGGTGAAATAGATTTTTAGGATGTCTTTTGTTTCTATACATTTGTTTTGAAAACTTCCCCAATAATGGAAAATTGTGTAATGTAACTTTTTTGTTAAATGTAGTGACTATATGGTACAGGACTTGAATGATCTAGACAGATATGATGACCTGAAAGTAATCGATGTGTGAGAGAACCTACCACTTTTCCGTCTTAACAGGAGCCTTAGATAGTTTGCTAAACCACATCGGAAGCCCTTATTGAGCAGTGTAAGTGAGAGGATGGAAGATTCCACATCACCATAATCAAAGATATTGAAACCAAGTAACCTCTTCAGCTTTCTGCTTGATAGGTTCTTTTTCATCATAAGCGAAAAGTGGTATGTCCACATTCTACTCTGCTTGATACAACCCAAATTTACCTTTATCTTCAGAAATACTCATTGTTATAAATCATTAAAATATAGTTAACAAAGCTTTTAATTTTACTGTTAACAATTCTTCATTTTATATTATAAGTGTTTTATAAGTCAGTATATGTTCTGTGGTACCCTTAACCTTTTAGAAAGGGGAAGAGAAGTTTTGGGAAACGTGATGATTCTTTAATGTCAGCATTTCTTTTCTTCTTTTAACCTGGGTTTTTCATTCTAGTTTTGTTTGTGAATTATTACAAAGCAACTTCATTAGAGGTTGTCTCAATTTTAGGGCTGTGACGATGCTGGTTGTGGTGGGACCCAACTGAGAGTGTCAATTCAGGACAAATTGCTTAAAGCAGGGCAGTTACAGGCCAGGGCTGGGTTTTCTGTGCACACCAAGGCAAACCAAACCGGCTAAACAGAGAAGACTTTGGTTTTACCCCACTGGCTATCCACAAGTCACACAAGCAATTCCCTTAGACACCACAATTTCCCAGTATCACCACCAGTGCCACTTGTTATGGAGACAAATGGTTATGAAAACCAATACCCCAGTAAAAGAAAAAAGGTTCTCTCAGTCCCAAAGGACCAAGCCCCAGACCCAGGTCAATATACAAATCAGATCTTACCCACAAATCACGCTATTTCCAAAAGGTTTATTCATAAAAGGAAAAGATATAGATAAGAGCTAGAATTGGTTAAATGGAATCAATTGCATACAGTAATGGCAGAGTTCTTGGTTCAGGCTTGCAGCAATGACAGAATAAACTGCAGGTTCAAATCAAGTCTCTGGAGTACATCCACAGCTGGGATGGGTCTTTCAGTCCTTGGTTCAAAGCTTCAGTGTAGCAAAGTTCCTCCAGAGGTAAGAAGCAGGATTGAAGACAAGATGGAGGAGCTGCAGCAGCTTTTTATATTCTTTTGCCATGTGGTCTGTCTGTCTTAGTGCCAAAGACAAGCTGTCCATCACATGGCATGGAAAAGCCTCAGAGTTCTGTCCATAGGCATGTCCCTGCATACCTTGCTGAGTCGCAAGGCGTGTCTGCCTTCTCTCAATGGGTCAGTTGTGTAGCTGATGGTCCTTAATGGGCCATCAAGCAGGCTAGGCAGAGCTGACACCAACTTGCCTGGAGTATGCCCCAGAAGCATAACACAAGTTTGAAATACAGACAGTATAGAGCCAATATTCATAACTTTAACTATAAAAATGATACACACATATAGACAGTATAATCATAACCAGCAAACCATAACCTTGACTTAGACACCTCATTTGACCCCCTTTATGTAAGATTTGGTGCCACTCCAGGACCTTGATTTCAACAATGATCTATACGGTCCCAACTTATGTCAATAGTGTCACAAGGGCCTTGGTATTTTATTGCTTTTAATGAAACACCAATAAAATGTTTTGTGTTTTCAGGTGTGTTGCGAGTATGGCATGGTGCGTGTTCTTTCGGAGAAGGGGAGGAGTAAAGGAAAGGACTATTGTATCCTCTTCAACTCTCAGTGGGCCCACTTGCCACATGACCTAGGAAAAGCTGTAAGTACCTAAATCAAGCAATGAGAGAGGAACACAATTCACAGACTCCCATATTTTAGGGAACCCCTTAGGTCTCACCTGGTTCTGGTCAGGCTAGCAATGATTAGGAAGTTTGTTTGACTTCAAAACTATTCTTTGCTTTATCTGTATTTGCACAGGTAACCTCTAGCAAACCAATGATTTAGCCACCATACATTTTTCCAAAAACAAATCATAAGTTGAAGTTAATCAGTGTACCCGTCTTGTGAAAGAACCTTCCTTTGTACCACCAGAGCTCTCTAATAAAAATGAAAATGGCACTTGCCCCTGGCAAGTAAGGTGTTTAGTTCTTATAATCTGCAAAGATATCCTCATTTATGTGAATTGAATATAAACAGATACTGTATAGACTCCCTAATGTTTAGACAAAGAATTCTAGTGTCTCTTCAGAGACATGTAGTTCTGCTAAGGTGCAGTAAAGTGAAAATAGATCTGTCTTGTCAGGTTTTACTGCTTTATTCAAACCTATGAGCAACTTTAGGCTGAGAATTGGGTCAGTTTTGCAGTGCTCCCTGAGAAAAACTGTGAGCAATGCTTGAGATTAAAGCACAAAAATGGTGGCTGGAGTAGGAATAGATTAGTGGAAACTTCCTCCCCACCATCACAACTGCCAGGCATCTCTTGGGTGGCAGGAGGGAACTGAGAGAGGCTCTAAAATTTATTGTACACCTGCTACTCAGATGCTGTGGAATATGGAGATCCTTAGTGGGGATCCAAGGACAACACCCTGGTAGGAATTGCAACACTCCTTTTTCCCTTTTCCTAACAGCTTTGGGGAGAAGGGGCATGGCAAGGGCTTGATTTCCCGCCTGATCTTTCATACTGCATTTTGACTAGTAGGCTTAAAGAGATTATGATATTAATATTTTTGTAGGCAGAGACAGAAAGCACAGGAAAAAAGTAGGAAACACAGTTTATGAAAAGATTGGCCGATATAAGGGAGTGGAGAGGGGAAAGAAAAAAAGAGGAAGCAGTGAAACAAGCTACATAAACTATTTGGGGAAAAGAGGATGAGGATTGGGGTCGGGGTGAGAATGAAAGTGAGGCAGGGAGGGAAAGGGAAAGTATAACAACACCAACAGATTTAGTGAGGGTTTTTTGGTTTTTGTTTTTTTAATTGATACTGAATAGTTGGTTTATATGTTACAATTAAATACAATACTTTACTCTTAAAATTGTAAGGAGGTGTGATAGTGACAGTATTTTTCCATCTGTCTGGTAGGCTTAGCAGTTGGGCTAATAAGTGTTGGGTAAATTTTTCAAGCCCTGGGAATACATTAATTTTTTTTTCTTTAAACAAAGGCTAGTTCTTGGGAGTCTTAAAATATAACTAACTAATACAGAAATGGACATCATGTCCTACACAACAGAGCAAGGTGGAAAAAGGAAATATTTTTGGTTTTCTGGCATGAAATATACATTTGTCACTGAAATATACGTTGCTGTGCTATGGTCTGGGTATAGTTAATGTGCTTCTCCCAGTGTCTGCAATACTCAATGAAAGTATTAATGTGCAGAGTTCTGAGAGTGTATTCCAGATTCTGTTGTTGTTGTGTACCTTGATTAGGTGTTTTTCTTTATTTTTTTTGGTATTGTGGGAATAATTCCTTTTTAGAAAATGGCACAGAGCAGCATAAATATGTGAATATCTAGGGTTGCTTGACATAATGCATAGTTAGAGAATGAACCTTTCATCGTTTGGGACCTACTTCCAAATTCTCATTTTGTTCACATATGGAAATATTACTTAGCACTTATCTGGTGTTTGATGGATTCAAAGGGCTGTACAGATGTTAATACCCACAAATTTCCTGTGAGTTGTGTACAGCAAATGTTATTGCCATTGTATAGATGGATGCACAGCAAGTAAATGGCAAAGTTGGAACTTGGGGGCTTCTGATTCCCAAACTTGTGCTCATTCCTTTATATCATGATGTGCAATTAGTTTACGTGCTTAGTCTCCGTTCATTTATTTCACACCACCTGCAAATAGCTATGAAAACGGCAGGCCTAGGAAAGAAGTGGCTGCTCAGACTTAGGATTGTAGTGGTTTGGCAAAGCTGTTGTTGAAACCAATGGCAATCTGCACCGAACCTGCTTCAAGACAGAAATGTGCCGATTTTTGCAACAAAGTTACAGTATTTGTGTAACCAGTCTTATGTATTTCATTAAGGCTTTAATTTTGTTTCTAACCCCAGAATACTGAGAAAGCAGCTTTGAGATTTGTTTGGGGATTTCATGTTGTTGTGCAGTATGTTGTAGTGTTACTGTAATTTGATTTATTAGTGTTCTGAAAATTGGAGATTTCTTAAAGGTAACTTCATTAGCACATACATAACATAAGAGTTGGCCTAGTGGGTCAAACCATGGTCAATCTCTGATTGTGGCCCATATCAGAGCTTCTTGGGGAGTGTACAGAACAGAGCAATTATGGAGTGATCCCACCCTTTCACTCCCAGCTTCTGATATTCAGAGATTTAGGGTTGCCCTGAGCTCAAGGTTGTGTCCCTGACCAATAGCCATCGATGGATCTATCCTCCATCAACTTACCCAGTTCTTTTTTGAACTCTGATGTACTTTTGGCCATCACAACATCCCATGGCACTGAGTTCCACAGGTTAGTTGTATGGAAAAAGTACTTCCTTTTGTTTGCATTAAATCTGCTGCCTATTAATTTCATCAGATGACCCCTGGTTTTTGTATTGTGTGAAAGGGTAAAGAATACTTCTTTATTCACTTTTTCTACACCATTCATGATTTTGTAGACTCTATCATATCCCCCTTTAGTTGTCTCTTTTCTAAATTGACCAGCTGTAATCTTTTTTTTTTTAATCTCTCCTAGTATGGAAGCTGTTCCATACTCTTGATCATCTTTTTTCCCTTCAGTGAACCTTTTCCCATTCTGCTTTGTCCTTTTTGAGATGGGGTAACCAGAACTGGACTCATGGACACACCAGGGATTCATATAGCAGCATTAAGATATTTTCTGTCTTATTTTCTATCTGTCTTCTAATAGTTCCTCACATACTATTAGCCTTTTTGACTGCTGATGCTGCACACTGAACAGAAATTTTCAGAGAACTATTCCCCCCCGCCCCTAGTGCCTCTAAGATCTCCATCTTGGGTGGTAACAGCTAATTTAGAACCCATCATTGTGTGTATATATAGTTGAGATTTATTTTTTCCAATGTGTTTTACTTTGCATTTATCAACATTGAATTTCATCTGCTTGTTTGTTCAACAATGGCAACAATCTCATTTAGGCAATGCTTTCTTATATAGTCAGTTGTGACATAGATCTCATTTCCTGTAGTCTTAAAGATCTTGCTGTTTGCTTCTAGTCCTTGGTCAACGCTTACTGTGGAGATTAGCAGGAAAGAAGATAATACACTACTCTGCTTCTTTAGTTGTGTGGTTTCTTTGTCAGGGTAATAGCTTTCTTTCAGAAGGGTCTTTAATTCAGATTCTCATTTGTTCTTAAGGACACTGAAAGTTACCCCATTCCACCCTGATGCACTGCATTCACTCTCAATG
Source organism: Dermochelys coriacea (assembly GCF_009764565.3). Classification (NCBI taxonomy): domain Eukaryota; kingdom Metazoa; phylum Chordata; order Testudines; family Dermochelyidae; genus Dermochelys; species Dermochelys coriacea. Next base: position 307,934 of record NC_050092.1, read on the forward strand.
CTGTCTGATTACAGGACATTGCACATTGGCTCTTGTATATAAGCCAGGGGAGCCCAAATTAAGGGCTGTACTGCACTACCAACTCACCAGGAACCAGAGGGCTACACGCAATATGCATAAAATGGGAAGATTGCATCCATCTTTTTCTTCAGTTTGAAAGTATGGCTTCATGTAGACTGAGTCCCAGCATGCAGTACTCCACCTGGGACTGAGTGGGCTGCTCGGTTCAAGGAAGCATTGCATGCTGGGAGCTGTAATCTGTGGGGAGCACAACTTGTAAGCAGGACTTTGTGACATTGATTGGGACATGTTAAAAATTAATCCCTTTATTCTGTGTGATATAGCTAAAATGAGTCCTGGTTCATTGCTATTGTCACACCTCACATGAGGTCCTAATGTCATTTTTTAAAAGTTTGAGGCTAGTTGACTGAAGCTTGGTCCACAGAAGACTGAGATAGTGAAGATGGGAACAAGTAGCAAAAGTTTTCTGGGCCTTTTTGAGTGTGTCAGTCGAGTTTGTTGGCTTGTATAGCAGCAGTGGTGGGCATTTCAAGATGAGAGTATTGCACTGTACTCTACATGGTGCTGTACCGTAACAGCCCTGAAGCTGGTGCAGAAGGTGAAGGTCTGTTAAATGCTATTTCACCCTGGGTGCAGGAAACCAGTGCTTTGAAATCTATATTGGATTCCCATGGGTTTCTGGAAGGAGTTAAGGTGCATATGTTTTATTGTATATCCTAATAAGCCCTAAATGGAATGTGGTCTCTCTACCTGAGACACTGCTCTGTATGTTATGCTGCCACACTTTAAATCAGTGGATATGCTTGTGCTATAGCTCCCTTGTAATAGAAAGGAAAGAGCTGCTTGGAGGGCGAGGCCCTTTCTCTGAGGGTGCCTTGACTTAGGGATTCACCCACCCACTTGGCCAATAATAGTCCAAATCCATTGACCTTTAGTGCACACAGTAGGGCTGTGGTTGGGGATCTGGATAAGAGTGTGGGGTGTTTTATTGGGGAGGTTAGGATTTAGAGCAGAGGTCATCAACCCATAGATTGCGATGGACTGGTCGATCCTGGAGACTTTCCCACTAAAAGTCCAGCGGTGCACGGGGCTGCTGCCAAGGCAGGCTCCCTGCCTGTCCTGGCCACATGCCACTCCCAGAAGTGGTCAGCACACCCCTGCAGCCCCAAAGAGAGAGGCAGGTGCACTGTGCACTGCCCCTCTCAGCAGGCACCACCCCCACAGCTTCCATTGGCTGCAGTTCCCTGTTCCTGGCCAATGGGAACTGCACGGGTGGTGCTTGCAGGCAGGAGCAGCGTGCGGGGACCCCTAGCTCCCCCACGGGCCGCTGGGGAGCGTTGGCCCCTTCCAGGAGTGGTGTGGGGCTGAGACAGGCAGGGAGCCTGCCTTAGCCCCACTGTGCTGCTGACCGGGAGCTGACCGGTGGCAGCCCGCAACCCAGCCCTGAGCCCCCTCCTGGAGCCAACACCCCATACACCCTCCTGCACCTCAACACTCTGCCCCAGCCCAGAGCCTCTTCCTACATCCAAACTCCCTCCCAGAGCTTGCATCTTTCACCCTCTCCCATGCTCCGAACCATTCGGCTCCAGCCCAGACCCCGCACCTCTTCCCAAACACCCACCTCCTCCCCCAGCCCGGTGAAAGTGAGTGAGGGTGGGAGAGAGCAAGCGATGGGGGGGAGATGGAGTGAGTGGGGCAGGGCCTCGGGGAAGGGGTGGGGTAGATCCTGGGTTGCACTTAAATTCAAAAAGTGATCTTGTGCCTAAAGAGGTTAGAGACCTCTGGTTTAGAGGGAGTCCGTTGTCTGTGGGTAGATGTGTGTGGAGAAAGGTCACCAGTTTGCTACTGCTGGTCTTGTTTGAGTTAAATTGTGTTTTTCATTATACATTATGATACCTAGAAATGGGATAGGCATCCTTTTCTGTCTATGTCCGTATATTGTATTCAGTATTGGTGTAGCCATGTTGGTCTCAGGATATTAGAGAGACAAGGTGAGTGAGGTAATATCTTTTATTGGACCAACTTCTATTGGTGAGAGAGACAATTTTTCAAGTTTACTCTGAGCTCTTCTTCAGACCTGAAGAACTTGTCTCTCTCTATATATCCCATATGTTGAAATCCAAAATAAAAAATACATTTTTATGACCAATATTACTTGCAACTTTCCAATCTTAAAATAAAGATAAGCAAATCTCATGCTTCTGGGCATTAAGTTGATCAGCATGCGGGTCAGAATAAAATGTCTAATCCCACCAGTGATTTGGTTAGAATAATAGATTCCAGTCTCTTATTGGATGACTTTTGCAAATGCTTGTCTACATGTTAAGGACTGTGTCTCAGAGACTACAGTGATGACCATGGTATAAGAACCTATATAGCCTGAAAGATGCATATTTTCTCACTTGGCACCAACTGTTAGGACAATTATTTGAATAAATTAAAAACCTCCAGTAGGAGTGATTGTGACCACATGCTTGGTTTAAATACATTTGCAGTGGGTACCATTAATGCCCAGGGCATCGTTGAACTAAAAGTGAGTGGCTTCCCTCCACTTTAGAACAGTAAGAAATTCTTAAATGGAAACTGAAATTGCAGTTTAACTAGCCCTAAAATATGAGGCTTGCCAACATTTTTAAATTATTAAAGAGACACTAGTCAATTTGAATAATTGGCCTGTATCAAAATTATCTAAGAGTGCTCTCTTTCAGCTGCTTGCTCACAATGTTTTATTAATTTAATTTAGTAATGTTTCTCATGGGTTTCTCTGCAGCCCTTCTGATGTTTACAAGGGTCTTTTGGTAGGAGTGTAGGCCGATCCAGGCACAATAACAAATGTATTTGAATCCACCTCTTCTTCTCCCTCCTCCCCTTCCTCTCCATGCAGTGTTGCCCGCCAGGCCTCTTCCCTTTCAGTGACCTGAGCGGCGGCGGCAGCAACAGGAGCACAAAGGTTAATCCTGCGTTATTCACTCCCCAGATACCTTTCAATCCAAAGGGATTGATGGTTGAAGCTGGCTCCTGTTGCCCCGGTCCCATGCATGGGACTGGAAAGAGAAGACCACAACTCCAGCAGTGTCGCCAGTTTTAAAATGACTCCCAAGAATAGGTAAGGCCCTACCAAATTCATGGTCCATTTTGGTCAATTTCATGGCCAGAGATTTTTTTTAAATTTCACGTTCATCTGAAATTTCACTGAATTGTGACTGGGGGGGGTCCTGACCCAAAAGGCAGTCAGGCTGGGAGGATTGCAAGGTTATTGTAGGGAGGGTGGTATTGCCACCCTTACTTCTGCCCTGTTGCTGGCAGGGGCACTGACTTCACAGCTGGTCAGCCAGAGCAGAAGGCTGCTGGCTGGGTGCTCAGCTCTAAAGCCAGTCTCACTGACAGCAGCAGTGCAGAAGTAAGGGTGGCAATACCACCCTCCCCACAATAGCCACAGAGTATGGGGGGTGGGTTACCATAGGTCTAGTTTTCCCAGCAGCCTCCCCTCCCAGTGCAGGGCTGACCCCTGGAGCTGCAGCTTCCGTGTACGGAGGGAGGAGTGCGACAGCTGGAGCTGGAACCTCCCTGCGCAGAGTGGGGGGGCGACAGCTGGAGCTGCGAAGCTTCCTGCAGCTGGGGGAGATCCCGGAGATGGGTCTGACCTGCCCCAGGAGCAGCCCCGCAGGGATAGAGGAAGTCTCCTCCATCCCCATCGGACTAGCAGCTGGAACCCTGCGCAGGGTAGGAGCCCCTGGCTGGGTGCCAGATTTCATGGGGGAGTTAGATTTCATGCTCTTTGACACATTTTTCATTGCCGTGAATTTTGTAGGGCCCTGCTCATAGATGTTTGGAAGTAAAGGGAGCTCACCTAGCTGTTCTGTGACTCGTATTGCTCACTTATCAGAGTGCAGTCACTGACCCCTGTGGTAGAATGAGCCAAAGTAAGTCAAAGAGAAGTTGGATCCAGTTTTATAAGGGACCCATCTGAGCCTAACTGGAGAGGAGTTAGTTCACCTGTCAGCTCTCTGGGCTCTGTCTGAAGTTATCAAAGTCTCACTCTGCAAAGTCAGACACTGTGGGAGGCAGAACTGGCAAGGTTTTTCTCTGGAGTGCTGGGCCCTAGAGGCTTCTTTTCCTAGCAGAGGGATTTATTTTGATGGGCATATTCTTGTTTGAATAATTTGAGACACTTCTGTTGTATGAAATAAACAAACCAGGACTGAATATTTTGGCTATTGGGACTGCCTAATTAACCCTGGACCACAACCTTAGGCTATATTTACGTTACAGACTTCTCAGTGGCACAGCTGTACCGCTGCAGGTGCGCCACCGTAAGATCTTCCCATGTAGCCACTCTATGCCAGCGGGAGAGAGCTCTCCTACCCATTTAGCAGTGTCCATACCGGCGCTTTTGTTGGCAATACTTGTCGGTCAGGGGTGTGGGTTTTTTACACCCCGTCTGAAAAAAGTTTTACTAACAAAAATGCTAGTGTAGACAAACCTTAAATTCAAATGAAGCAGCCACTTTCTTACCATTACTGGTAAAACATCTTTCTTCAGGATCTAGGGTAGAGTGTGGAAGTGAGCTCAACTCCTAAGCACAGCCTAGGGCAGAGCATGAGCTTCCCCTAGGATAGGGCCTACATGGGCATGTTCCCCTAGGGTCAGGGGGAACAATATGCCTGTGATCTCATCATGCTAGTGCATGAGAAAGGAAGTGCAACTGACTAGACATAAAATGCTGTCCAATGCACAATGAAAACACACTGGGGGGCGGGAGGGAATTGCTAACTACTTTCAGTTCCATTCATCTTAAATATTACATGTAAAAATAATAGATTTTAAAATGTGATTATTGGGGGGGCATTCCTTTAAAATTACACACATTCTTGGGGTGAGTGGGCCAGCTTGATTATCTGTTTGGTTTTTCTTTTACTTTGCTTAAAGTTTACAAGTGTGGTCTGCTGTGGATTGTGTGTTTGTTTAGGGACTGTTTGGAAGTGGGCCAGTGACCTATTATCTGCTAGTTGAGTGGGTGCTAGGAAGGTACTAGCCCTCCTGTCCATTGTTCCTTTAATCCTTGTGTTCACTTTTCATCGTCCTTGTGATTACCCTTCCCTTGTGTGTTAACGAGGGGGCAGGACTGACCTGGGAGAAAAGCTTAAAAGGCAGACACTAAGCTACCAGATGGAGCTAGCAAACAGGGGAGTGTATAGGAGGGAGAGGGAATAAAATCAGCATGGTTTGGAAAGGCAGTGTCTTCAGTCCAACATTGCTCCTGTCTCCTCCACTTGTACCTGTGTCCAGGCAGAGAACTTGACAATGCCTGTACCCAGATCCTGGTGTTGATCTGCAGACTGTGGCCTGCTTTGCCCCATCATAGAAAGCCAGGCTGGAGAGACCATCCAGTGTGTGAGGTGTCTACTGGTAGAATCTCTCAGGAGGCAGGTGAGAGAGCTACAGGAGGCAGTGGCTAGGTTGAGGAGCATCCATGCACAGGAGGAATTAATTGAAAACATGCATATGGAGACCTCCAAGTTTGAGGAAGAAATCCAGCTCGAGAGGACTACAGTAGCATCACCAGGGAAGGAGGAAACTGCTCCTTCACAGGGAGGAACCTGGCTGCTGATTACTTCTGGCAGCAGAGAGTGCTCTACCCTTGCTCCCAACCTACTGTCCATAGACATAAACCGATATGCTACCCTGGCAGCAAGGGGTGAGAAATCTCCCACAAAGGTGCAGGATGAGAAGCCTTGTACCCCAAAGGCTGGAAGGATCGCAACCATCACTCCGAAAAGGAAACAGTGATTCCCTTCTAAGAGAGAAGGAAGCATCCCTCTGCAAGTCTGACCTGGCATCCCGAGAGGTATGCTACCTACCAGAGGTCCATATCCGAGACGTTACAGAGGGATTTCCAAGGATCATCCTGGAGGTAAATACATGGCTGCCTGGATAGTGTCTCCAGGAGGGCTTTGGCTTCCTCAACTGCGGGATCTTGTTCTGAGAAGAAGGTCTGCTGAGATTGGGCCCACCTGTCAAGGAAGGGGAAGAGTATCTTTGGATACAGACTGGCAAGCCTAGTGAGGTGGGCTTTAAACTAGGTTTGATGGGGGCAGGAGACAAAAGCCAACAGGTAAATTCAAAATGTGGAGCCCCGTGGGTGAAAGGTCAGAATCTCCGGAGAATATGGGAAGTTGCAGCATAGACAAAGGAGAGACGAGAGGGAATATAAAGGGGAAATCTAATAAACATCTTAAATGTCTGTATACTAATGCAAGAAGTATGGTGAATAAACAGGAAGAACTAGTGAATAAGAACGGCCATACTGGGTCAGACCAAAGGTCCGTCTAGCCCAGTATCCTGTCTTCTGACAGTGGCCAATGCCAGGTGTTTCAGAGGGAATGAACAGAACAGGTAATCATCAAGTGATCCATCCCCTGTCGCCCATTCCCATCTTCTGGCAACGAGAGGTTAGGGACACCATCCCTGGCCATCCTGGCTAATAGCCATCGATGGACCTATCCTCCATGAATTTATCTAGTTCTTTTTTGAACCCTATTATAGGCTTGGCCTTCACAACATCCTGTGGCAAGGTTGACTGTGTGTTGTGTGAAGAAATACTTCGTTTTGTTTTGTTTTAAACCTGCTGCTTATTAATGTCATTTGGTGATCCCAGTTCTTGAGGTATGAGAAGGAGTAAATAACACTTCCTTATTTACTTACTCCACACCAGTCATGATTTTATAGACATCTATTATATTCCCCCTTAGTTGTCTCTTTTCCAAGTTGAAAAGTCCCAGTCTTTTTAATTTCCTCATATGGAAACATCACTACCAAATCCTGTGTTTTGGATGAGGGACTTCTACTACCCAGAAGTTCTTGGGAAAATAATATAGCAGGGCACAGATTATCCAACAAGTTCTTGGAATGCATTGGAGACAACTTTTTATTACAGAAGGTAGAGAAAACAACTAGGGGAGAGGCTATTCTGGATTTGATTCTGACAAACAGGGAGGAACTAGCTAAGAATCTGAAGGTGGAAGGCAGCTTGGATGAAGGTGACCATGAAATGATAGAGTTTGTGGTTCAAAGGAATGGTAGGAGGGAAAACAGCAGAATAAAGACACTGGACTTCAAGAAGGCAGACTTTAGCACACTGAGAGAATTGATAGGTGAGATCCCCTGGGAAGCAAGTCTAATGAAAAGAGAGTTGGCAGTTTTTTAGAGACATTATTAAGGGTACAAGACCAAACTATACTAGTGTGTAGGAAAGATAGGAAGTATGGGAAAAGGCGACCATCACTTAAACCAAGAGATCTTCAGTGTCCTGAAACTCAAAAATGAGTCATACAGGAAGTGGAAACTCGGTCAAATTATAAAGGATGTATGATGGTGTGCACTCACATCTCATGAGCGCCTCCTATCGGTCAGGTGCGAACCTCCACTCAATCTCTCTTGCTCCCGGTGCCCCCTGTCAGTTGTTAACCTCATCAGGTGGATTTTCAGTGGCTCAGTCCTCTGGCCAAGTCACCCACAGTTGAAAGTAGTTGTCCTCAAACTGGGGTGTGCCCCCAGGGCTTTCTCCCGAGAGAGCTTTGTCCTGAGCAGTTCTCACTGACCAAGCCCTCCAGCCAGGCCACCTCTCGCATTCATTCCCCTTCCAGAGGTAACAAAGTTCAACAAATGGTTGGCTCTCTCTGGCATCTTCAGCCTCATCCTTGAGCCCTTTAAATTCTAGCCCCTTTCTTGGGCTTCTAAACAATACTCCTTCAATTTTTTTGCTTGTATCGATTCCAATTAGGTGTGCATGAGTGCCGCATGCATAGTTGCTGGAAGGTTTTTCCCCTAGTGGCACTAGTCGGGTTGGCTGTGGAGCTCCCTGGAGTCACACCTTCTGTTCTGGGCAACGGTCCCCGAAGCACCACAGGTCCGGCAGGAGTACTCTGAGAAAAACGAGGCTTAACTCACAGCTGTGTGTATTGGCTTTATTGAAGGTTAGTGACCCATCCGCAACGGGGACTCCAAGCGTTGCAGTCATGGAGGCGGGGAACGCAGCACACCGGAGCTTTGCCTGGGACGGAGTCTGACGGAGGGGCAGACAGTCAGCATTAATAAGCACTACACAAAAACAGCTCATGAATATAAAGTTAGGTGCTTCTTAAAGGGGGGCTTTCTACTACCTGGCGAAGGGCCATGCAAAGCAGCTGTGTCCTTCAAGAACTATCTCTATCTCACAGTAACGAAGCAGCTATCTATATCCCACAGTAGCCTCTCGGCTCGAGAAAGCAGAAGTTCCCTGGCTAGGCTGTAACAGTCTTCTGCAGTCCCTTACACCTTCATAGTGCCACATATAGGGCCCTGACGACCCGCTGCCTCTCCAGTTCCTTCTTACGCCAATGACAGTTGTTGGATTGTTTCGTCTTTTGTCTTCACAAGCAATCCTCTAGCATAGTTTCTCTGTAAAGTGTTAAAAGATAGTGATGGGTTGTTGTTTTTTTTAATAGTTAGTTTAGGTATCTGAACTTGGGTTACTGGGGGTTTCTCTCTCTTCCCCCCGCCGTTTTCCCCTTCCCTCTCCTGGGCATGCCTCGGATCCAGGGGTTTAATCTCTGTGGGGTTTGCCAAAAGCTTATATCCAAGGGCGACCCACTCACGGCTTGTCTAAAGTGCCTGGAGGAGTCCCATTGAATGGACAGGTGTAAAATCTGTAGGAGTTTTCGCCCCCACATAAAAAAGAGAGGGACCACAGGCTGAAGCTGTTGCTAATGGAAGCAGCTCTGCACCCTTGGTCCAAGTCGAGCCCCATGGATACTGCACCGGGCTCCTCGGCATTGGTGCACAGCACGCTGGCTTTGATATGGGACATGGCGCTGAGGAATGACTCTGGGGTCAGAGACCCTCGGCACCAGCACTCCTCAGCACCAAAGACCACAGCGCAGGAACAGTTGCGGCACTGATCAGTCTCCTGTGCCAAGGAAGAAGCACAGGAAGATGGACAGGAGGTGCTTCCCCTCCTGAGCAGCGGAACAACAGCCGCCCAAGGGAGGGCAACCCGTGCCGGGCCACACACCTCCACTCCTGCTCAACAGCCAGCACCGTCGACTTCAGGCCTGCGGCAGGGGCTGTTGAGTCCAGTGCCACCTGAGGAGACCCTGGTGGAGGATTTGGATCTTCCCTCCACTCTGTGGACTTTCGAGGCAGCCTGGGACCTTTATAGCCTTGACCGGTCCGCACTCCAGATCAGGGTGAGAGTACACCGGCCCCGAGACTTCAGGCACCACAGAGGCCACTGGTGCAGTCCAAGGGCAAGCCTGCTATAACTTGGCACTGATCTCCATCTCGCTGGCACCGACGGGTACGGCACTGCCATGGTCTCCATGCTCTGACTCCTTGGAGTCCGAATCGCAGGTGGACTCCTGTGTGTCCCAGAAGAGCCGGCACTGTAGCCGCCAGCACTCTCAGACGATGGGGATGACGCAGACTTTCCCCCTGGTGCTGTGGCTGGCTCGATGGCAGGTATCAGCCCAGATCCCTGCACAGTGGCCTTTCTGGACCCCGTGGCCTTACCATCGGTCCCAGGGGTCCATTTCTGGACGCTCCTTCTTGGTCTGAGAGGACTGCATCCAGGGCCAGGGATCTCTCTCAGGCTTCAGCCACTGCTACCACTGCTAACGCCACCACCAGTACTGCGCACAACACCAACAGCAGGACCAGCACCAACAATAGGATCAGCACTGTGCCCGGCACTGTTTCTGCCACAGGTATAACAATCAGCACTGCAGAAGGCACTGTGGCCAGCACCACAACTGGTACCACAACTGGCACCGCAGAGGACACTGATTTGGGGGTGGAGCCACAGCGGTTTGAAGAGCCAGATGGGCAGGAGGGACCCTCCCTGGTTCAGGGTTCCTCATCGTCACCAGATGCGGCGGCGGCAGGAGCATCCTCAGGGTCTCCCGCTCCCTACAGCAGAGCTCACCTTGAACTTGAGGCAGGTCACTCAGAATATTGGAATACAGATGCAAGAGGTCACCAAGGTGTCGAACCATTGATGGACATTTTATCCCCGGCAGGGCCCACCAGGGTGGCTCTTCCCCTGATTAAAACTATTCAGGAGAACATGACGACCATCTGGCAAACACTGGTCTCTCTGGCCCCTACAGCTAAGGGCGTTGAGAGGAAATACTCACTCCAAGGGCTACGAATATTTGTTGACCCACTCCCCTCCGGACTCTGTGGTAGTAGCGGCTGTTAACAAGAGGGAAAGGCAAGGGTAGCAGCTAATGATGCAAAGAAACTGGATCCCTTCAGGAGGAAGATATACTCCACCGGTGGGCCCCAACTTTGAATTGCAAACCAGCAGGTGATCCTTAGCCAATATAACTTTAAATGATGGGATGCAATGTCCAAATTCTCAGCCCTTGTCCCACCAGACTCTGTCTGAATTCTCAGCTCTGGGGATGAGGGCAAGGACATCACTGCAAGCCATGTTAGACTTGGCGGACTCTGCAATGCAAGCCATGTCCTCAGGCATCACAATGCACCATTGCTCCTGGCTGCAGGCCTCGGGCCTCCCTGGGGAGGTCCAACAGACAATCCAGGATCTCCCGTTTTGAGGGCACTACACTAGTCTCAGAAAAGATGGACTTGAGACTCCACAGCTTAAGACTCCCTAGTCACTCTGAGATCGCTGGGGCTGCACACTCCTGCCACCCATCGTAGACAGTTTGGGCCTCAGCCCACGTCACAACCGTAGCAGGGGCAGTCTTGACAAGACCATAATCACAGGCGACCCAGAAACCAAAACCGCCATCGCCAACCCCAACGTCTGAACAACCGGGGATCTGGGTGGTCCAGACAACCACCGGACCCTAAGCGGACCTTTCTGAGGATGCGTCCGAGGGCAACATACCAACCTGTCAACTGGATCCTTCTTTCCCCTTTTAAGCACAACTATTCCATTTCTACTGGGTATGGTCCCAAGTCATCTCAGACAGGTGGGTCCTTCACATAGTAGAAAAGGGATATTCTCTTCAACCCCCCCCCCCTTGCCACCCCCTTACCCCATCCCTCTTCAAGGACCCTTCTAACAAACAACACCTTATGCAGGAGGTACAAACCCTCCTATCAGTAGGAGCAGTAGAAGAGGTTCCACTGAAGCTCAGGGACAGGAGTTTTACTCCCCATATCTCCTAATATCAAAAGCAAAAGGGGTCCTCAGACCTATCTTGGACCTGCACAACCTCAACAGGTTCATGAAGAAACTAAAGTTTTATATAGTCTCTTGGCCACCATTATCCCGTTGGAAATATTCCTTGAGTCGGAGACGTCGAAAATAGGATTCTAGGTCACCACAGAACTAACCCACAGAGACCTTCCTGTCAACACTACAAAAAGAAGGATTCTGGGTGGACTCCTCCTGAAGGTCGAAACAACAGACTGGATTTCTATATAGAGTGCTTCCGCCGACGTGCACAAGCTGAAATTGTGGAAAAGCAGCATCACTTGCCCCATAACCTCAGCCGTGCAGAACACAATGCCATCCACAGCCTCAGAAACAACTCTGACATCATAATCAAAAAGGCTGACAAAGGAGGTGCTGTCGTCGTCATGAATAGGTCGGAATATGAACAAGAGGCTACTAGGCAGCTCTCCAACACCACTTTCTACAAGCTCTGATCCCACTGAGAGTTACCAAAAGAAACTACAGCATTTGCTGAAGAAACTCCCTGAAAAAGCACAAGAACAAATCCGCACAGACACACCCCTAGAACCCCGACCTGAGGTATTCTATCTGCTACCCAAGATCCATAAACCTGGAAATCCTGGACGCCCTATCATCTCAGGCATTGGCACCCTGACAGCAGGATTGTCTGGCTCTGTAGACTCCCTCCTCAGGCCCTACGTTACCAGCACTCCCAGCTATCTTCGAGACACCACTGACTTCCTGAGGAAACCACAGTCCATCGGTGATCTTCCTAAAAACACCATCCTAGCCACTATGGATGTAGAAGCCTCTACACCAACATTCCACACAAAGATGGACTACAAGCCATCAGGAACAGTATCCCCAATAATGTCACGGCTAACCTGGTGGCTGAACTTTGTGACATTGTCCTCACCCATAACTATTTCACATTTGGGGACAATGTATACCTTCAAATCAGCGGCACTGCGATGGGTACCCTCATGGCCCCACAGTATGCCAACATTTTTATGGGTGATTTAGAACAACGCTTCCTCAGCGCTTGTCCCCTAATGCCCCTACTCTACTTGAGCTACATTGATGACATCTTCGTCATCTGGACCCATGGAAAAGAAGCTCTTGAGGAATTCCACCATGATTTCAACAATTTCCATCCCACCATCAACCTCAGCCTGGACCAGTCCACACAAGAGATCCACTTCCTGGACACTACGGTGCTAATAAGCGATGGCCACATAAACACCACCCTATACCAGAAACCTACTGACCGCTATTCCTACCTACGTGCCTCTAGCTTTCATCCAGATCATACCACACGATCCACTGTCTACAGCCAAGCTCTACGATATAACTGCATTTGCTCCAACCCCTCAGACAGAGACAAACACCTACAAGATCTCTATCATGCATTCCTACAACTACAATACCCAGCTGCTGAAGTGAAGAAACAGATTGACAGAGCCAGAAGAATACCTAGAAGTCACCTACTACAGGACAGGCCCAACAAAGAACGCCACTAGCCATCACCTTCAGCCCCCAACTAAAACCTCTCCAACGCATCATCAAGGATCTACAACCTATCCTGAAGGACGACCCATCACTCTCACAGATATTGGGAGACAGGCCAGTCCTTGCTTACAGACAGCTCCCCAATCTGAAGCAAATACTCACCAGCAACCACACACCACACAACAAAACCACTAACCCAGGAACCTATCCTTGCAACAAAGCTCGTTGGCAACTCTGTCCACCTATCTATTCAGGGGACACCATCATAGGGCCTAATTACATCAGCCACACTATCAGAGGCTCATTCACCTGCGCATCTACCAATGTGATATATGCCATCATGTGCTAGCAATGCCCCTCTGCCATGTACATTGGTCAAACTGGACAGTCTCTACGTAAAAGAATAAATGGACACAAATCAGACGTCAAGAATTATAACATTCAAAAACCAGTTGGAGAACACTTCAATCTCTCCGGTCACTCGATTACAGACCTAAGAGTGGCTATTCTTCAACAAAAAAATTTCAAAAACAGACTCCAACGAGAGACTGCGGAATTGGAATTAATTTGCAAACTGGATACAATTAACTTAGGCTTGAATAGAGACTGGGAATGGATGAGTCATTACACAAAGTAAAACTATTTCCCCATGTTATTTCTCCCCCCCACTCAGATGTTCTTGTTAACTGCTGGAAATAGCCTACCTTGCTTGTCCCATGAAAGGTTTTCCTCCCTCCCCCCCCCCCCCCCCGCTGCTGGTGATGGCTTATCTTAAGTGATCAGGTTTCAGAGTAGCAGCCGTGTTAGTCTGTATTCGCAAAAAGAAAAGGAGTACCCGTGGCACCTTAGAGACTAACAAATTTATTAGAGCATAAGCTTTCGTGAGCTACAGCTCACTTCATCACTCTCCTTACAGTGTGTATGATAAACCCATTGTTTCACGTTCTCTGTGTGTGTATATAAATCTCCCCTCTGTATTTTCCACCAAATGCATCCCATGAAGTGAGCTGTAGCTCACGAAAGCTTATGCTCAAATAAATTTGTTAGTCTCTAAGGTGCCACAAGTACTCCTTTTTCTTTTTGTCACTAGGTTGCCTCCCTCATTCAGTAAGGGGCCCACGCTTTCCTTGACTTTCTTCTTGTTACTAACATACTTGAATAAACCCTTCTTGTTACTCTTAACATCTCTAGCTAGTTGCAACTCCAAGTGTGATTTGGCCTTCCTGATTTCGACCCTGTATGCCCGAGCAATATTTTTATACTCTTCCCTGGTCATTTGTCCAATCTTCCACTTCTTGTGTTTTAAGATCAGCAAGGATTTCACTGTTAAGCCAAGCTGGTTGCCTGCCATATTTACTATTCTTTCTACACATCGGGATGGTTTGTCCCTGTAACCTCAATAAGGATTCTTTAAAATACAGCCAGCTCTCCTGGACTCCTTTCCCCCTCATGTTATTCTCCCAGGGGATCCTGCCCATCAGTTCCCGGAGGGAGTCAGTCTGCTTTTCTGAAGTCCAGGATCCATATTCTGCTGCTCTCCTTTCCTCCCTGTGTCAGGATGATTAACTCGACCATCTCATGGTCACTGCCTCCCAGGTTCCCATCCACTTTTGCTTCCCCTACTAATTCTTCCCGATTTGTGAGCAGCACGTCAAGAGTAGCTCTGCCCCTAGTTGGTTCCTCCAGCACTGGCACCAGGAAATTGTCCCTTAAGTTTTCCAAAAACTTCCTGGAAGTTGATCTGCTCAGGCCCTGCATCTCCTGTTATCTGAGCCTGTTGGGCTCTCACTGGCTTTTCTAGGCAGGCCTGGAGGACCCACCCTCACTGCTCCTTTTCTGGGGCAGAGTGTGGTAAGACTGCAAGCACTCCAACAGGGGGCCTCAAAGGCCTCTTACACCCCATCACAGGATGAGTTTTAAAAAAAACACAAGCATGCATGGACAAAATTAGAAAAGCCAAGACACTAAACAAGATTAAACTAGCTAGGGATAAAAAGGCTAACAAGGGTAACAAGACAGAATTTTACAAATACATGAGGAGCAAGAGGAAGACTTGAAACAGGGGATGCCCATTACTAAATGAGGAGGGAAAGACAATAATAGAAAATGCAGCAATGGCCAAAGTGGTAAATGACTCTCCCCTCTCTTCCCCGCCCCACCCCCAACATTTTCACAAAAAATTTTAGCAGGGATCAGATGACTAAGATAGAGAACATCGGTGTAAATGGGGTAGGGTGTGAGGCTACAATAGGAAAAGAACAAGTTAAGAATTACTTAGACCAGTTAGATGTCTTCGAGTCAGCAGGCCCTGTTGAAATACATCCTAGAATACTTAAGGAAGTGGCTGAAGAGATCTCTGACCAATTAGCGATTATCTTTGAGAACTTATGGAGGATGGGAGAAATCCCAGAGGACTGGAAAAGGGCAAATATAGTTCCTATCTATTTTTAAAAAAAAAAAAGGGGGAATAAGGACAACCCACAGAATTATAGACCAGTCAGCATCACTTCGGTACTCGGAAAGATAATGAAGCAAATAAACAATCAATTGGTAAGAATCTAGAAGAAAATAAGGTAATACAGTAACAGCCAACATGGATTTGTCAGGAACAAATCATGTCAAACCAATCTAATATCCTTCTTTGACATCTTGTGGATGGGGGAAAGCAGGAGATATCATATCTCAACCTTGGTAAGGCTTTTGATTTTTGTCTCACATGACCTTTTCTTAAATTAGAGAAATCTAGCCTAGATGAACCTGCTTCAAGGTGGATGCACAACTAGCTAGAAAACCATACTCGGAGCATAGTTATCAATGGCTCACAATTGAGTTGGAAGGGCATATCGAGTGGGGTCCACAGGGATCTGTCCTGGGTCAAATTCTATTAAATATCTTCATAAATTATTTGGGTAGTGGCACAGGGAGTACACTTATAAAGTTTGTGGTTGGTACCAAGTTAGGAGGGATTGCAAGCACTTTAGAGGACAGGATTAAAATTCAAAATGAGGTTGACAAACTGGAGAAATGGTCTGAATTAAATAGGATGAAATTCAATAAGGACAAATGCAAAGTACTAAACTTGGGAAGGAATAATCAATAGCACAAATACAAAATGAGAAATGACTGCCTAGGAAGGAGTACTGCAAAAAACAATCTCGGGGTTATAGTGGATCACAAACTAAATGAATCAACAATATAATGCTGTTGCAAAAAAAACCAAGCGTCATTCTGGGAGGTATTCGCAGGAGTGTTGTAAGCAAGACACAAGAAGTAATTCTTCCATTCTTCTCAGCAGTAATAAAGCCTCAACTGGAGTATTGTGTCCAGTTCTGGGCACCACACTTCAGAAAAGATGTGGACTATTTGGAGAGAGTCCAGAGGAGAGCAAGAAAAATTATTATATGTCTAGAAAACATGACCTGCAAGGAAAGATTGAAAAAATTGAGTTTGGTTAGTTTGGAGAAGAGAAGACTGAGTGGAAACATGGTAACAGTCTTGAAGTATGTAATGGTTGTTATAAAGAGGATGATGATGATGATGATAAATTGTTCTCCTTAACCACCGAGGACAGGAAAAGAAGTAATCCTAGGACTGGAAGGAATCTCGAGAGGTAATCTAGTCCAGTCCCTTGCACTCATGGCGGGACTAAAGTATTAAATGGGCGTAAATTCCAGCAAGGAAGATTTAAGGGTTAGACCAGTGGTCTCAACCTATTTACCACTGTGGGCCACATATGAAGCTCTTTCTGTGTTATGTGGCCTGCATCCACGCAATATGTATACTACCTGTATATCTACTAAAAATAAGGTTTAGTATTTGTTATCTGAGAGAAATGTGATTCAAACTGATATACTACCTTTCATTTGAACACTGGCAAACACCAGTAATACAGGTTTGGTGGTTCAGATTCTGCTCTCAGTTACAATGGTACAACTTTCATTGATTTAATTGGGGGCTTAACCATTGTAAACAAGTAAAGACATTGGCTTTGCAACTAGAATTTAGTTAACAATTCTGTGGATGATGTGTGAGCTAAAACAGACTCCATTTCTCCTCTAAGCTTGTCTAACATGAATTAATGGTAAAAACTTTTTCTACTCAAATCTGCAGATGTGACTGTGAACAGAATCACTTTTCTGAGCTGGACAGTAATTGAAGTGCTGCAAGTAGTTTGAAGCTCCAAATTCCACTAAGTCAGTAGAAGTCTTATTTGTCATAAGGTCTACAGATCCATGAGAATGGGTCTCCGTTCTCTGCAGCCTAGGATTAGATCAAATCTGTCAGTCAGTAGAAGGGAAGGTCTGGCTTCCCTCTGAGAAATCACCAGTTTTTCTTCTGAAAAACATTGGCTTAAAATCTCCAGGCTCTCGGGGTGTGCCTTTATCTGCAGAGGGGATTCCCTTTCTCCTCATAGTTACTGGGACTTTCCATTTACATGTAGTGCAGCAAGGTGGAGAAGGCTAAGAGAGGGTAAGCCAAAAACTATCTCCAGCATCTCCACTCTGAGTGCCTGCATGGAGAGCTGCACCTGTTTTGTGGAAATCCAGTCCCCTCTGAATTGCTTGGGCTGAAGTAGGGTTTTTCCTGCAGCCTCCCACTCCCGAACAGGAGAGTCTCCAGGAAGTATCAGCAGCACATCAGGAGCAATGTCCCTCACTGGGCCCCCTGAGGCAGCAGAGAGCTACTAAAAGGGATCTAGAGCAGAAAAACCAAGGAGAGCCTGATAAGGGGCCCTCAGGCTCAGTCCCTCCCTCCATTACACAGCATGCCCTCCTGCCCAGTCTTTCAGTGGTTCAGGATTACTTCCTGCCAGCAAAGTCAGACCAGCTTTGTTTCCTAGTGCAGCAAGTGGACCAAGAATTCCTTTGGAACCTCCAAGGTTGGAGCATGGTGCCTTTCGGGTGAAATCAGTCTACGTCCAGGCTCGTCCAGGAATCTCTCTTGAATAAAGAGTGGGAACCTGGGAAGCCCTCTTCTGGACCCAGGCCAGTGCAGCCCTACAGCCCCCTCTTTTTCAGAGCAAGAAAGCTGTGAAGAGTAACCATAAGGTGTCCTCCTTCCCTTTTCGCACCCTCCCTCTCCAGGAGACTCAGTCTGAAATTTCTCTCTTTCTATCAAACGAGGAGGATAATAAAAAGAAGGGTCTCGCTGATGCTCAGACCCCTCTGTGCAACAAAAAGCACCAAGGGGAGGGAAGTCCCACTGATCCCCTTCATCATATGAATAGTTTGACTCAGCAGATTCCTCTAAGAGGCTCGAAGCAAATCTGTTTTCCTCATGGCACACAAATGTGCAAAGAGCCTGGTTTCCCTACTCCCCTTCAGAGTACAGCATAGCAGATAATCATAACTACGGGTTCCACTGCCCACTCTCAGAGTGGGCAGCATGGCAAATCAGTGCAGAAAAGACCAGGTCATAAAGATGTGTTGGTTACTCTAGGCCAGTGGTTCTCAACCAGGGGTACGCAGAGGTTTTCCAGGGGGTATATCAACTCATCTATATTACATAAAAAGCCCTAGCAAAGTCAGTACAAACTAAAATTTCATACAATGACTTGTTTTATACTGCTCTATATACTATACACTGAAATGTAAGTATAATTATATTCCAATCAATATATTTTATAATTATATGGTAAAAGTAAACAATTTTTCAGTAATAGTGTGATGTGACACTTGCTTAAAAAATCAGCCTTAAATCATGCCCTGTCACCAGCAACCAAGATGGAGGGGACAGCTCAGTGCACTGGGAGGGAAGACTCCCTGATACGTCCGACTGCAAAATTGTCCTCTTCTGTTCATTCTTACTGAAGCATCTGGCACTGGCCACTATCGGAAAACAGGATACTGGGCTAGATGAGCCATTGGTCTAACCCAGTATGGCCATTCTCACTTTATAATTCAGCATTTTTATTTAAATGTTTTAAGATATTATAATTTTAAGATTTAAAATTATTTTGTATTAGTCAGATTTCACTTTAAACAGGTATGTTTTTAAAAAGAAAAAAAACTTATAATTTAAATAACAATAAAAAACCCAATTTTAAATAATCCAATTTAAATTTTAAAAAATCAATTTTATATTTTTTTTTAAACCATTAGTTTTTATCTACCCTGAATTACAGGGAAAGTCTTGCTCAGGCCTTGAATTCCTGGGATGGACCTTCAGTACAGATGCAATCATTGGATAATTTAGCTTCTTAGCTCTCAAAAGTCTCTACTGAGTATGTGCAAAAGCTTACAACTTGACCAAGTTTGGGCTAATTTGCATGGGAATGGCAAACAGCACAATGCTGACACCAGGCCGACGCCCTCCCTCTGCAAAATGTCAGTTCCCTATATCAAACATGGCATCGCTAAGGTTTCTCAATAAAACAGATGTACAATTCTTTTTTTTAACATTGGCAAAACATTTCTCCCCAGTCTTGTTCTTGGAAGCAGCTGAACTATTTTAACTGAACCTTTCCAAAAAAAAATTCAGCCTGGGGCAGATGATTACTTTGGAAAATTTCAGACCAAATTGTTAGTTTGGCAAAGCTATAAGCAACTGAAAATAGGGACTTATATTAAGTGTTGGGCAGTGGTAACTGTAGGTGGTGCTAGTAGTGCTGTCTATAATACAAGATAAGATGGGCAGCATGTCAGTTCATGCTACTGTGAGACCTCTACAACTTTGGTTTCCTGACTTGAATGTTCAAAGTAACCTTGACGTCATTTTAATACAAGTTTTATGTTTTACTATAACTTGCATTCAAATATTTGTGCCTGCTCCTTAGATCCTGGAAGGGGGGGGTGATGATGGTGGGGGATTGTTCGTATGTTTGTTTTTGTAAATGGCAATTCTTGCTTAATATAAAGAAATTGAGTGATATTTTTTCCTAAGACTTCATGTATAACTTTCTGCTCTTGGTTTTTCAACTAATGTTTCTTCCTCTCCAGTCCCTCTTGCAGCTTCAGGATCAAACAGCGTCTGTGTTGTGTTCCCCTTCTGATGTACCAGATGGGGGATTTCATAACAGAATCCCTATGGTGATGCGGGGGAACTGCACCTTCTATGAGAAAGTCAGGCTTGCTCAGATCAATGGAGCCCGGGGGTTGCTGATAGTCAGTAGAGAGAAACTGGTGAGTCTATTCCTAGTTATTGTCTGCAGTACTGATGTATCTCTGATGTTAGTCTTGGTTATAAAACTTTATTTTTCATCTAGACTTCATTCTTGATAAACTGCATTGTCTCATTGCTTCCCACAGTTGCTATTTTTAGCTTATTTGTGTTTGGGTTTTCTGACCTGGAGGGTTTCTTTCTAGAATTAATGCCTCTCTGTGGGCATGTGATGACTCAGCCTGCAGCATTTTGGCCTTATTAGGACCTGTACGAGGGGCTGTGAAGCTGCATATAAAGTTACTCATGTTCTTGGCCAACAGAAAAATATATGGAGTACTTGTGGCACCTTAGAGACTAACAAATTTATTTGAGCACAAGCTTTCGTGAGCTACAGCATCCGATGAAGTGAGCTATAGCTCACGGAAGCTTATGCTCAAAAAAAATTTTAGTCTCCAAGGTGCCACAAGTACTCCTTTTCTTTTTGCGAATACAGACTAACACGGTTGCTACTCAGAAAAATATATGTTCACTCCTGATATACTGGCTGAATAATTGCTGTTTTGTGAGTAATTTTGTTAAATTTTTCTATTTGTGGCATTTAATATTTATTAATTAATCCAGAGGTTTTACTCAAGTAGTGATGGTTCCCAATGGGACTTGTACCTGTGTGTATATAATGCCCCTGGGTGAACTCTTGTCTATCATTAAACACTTTGCTAAAACAATGAAACCGGCTCCTTGGACCTCAACAAAATATTAGTTCTGTGTTGTGACTTAGAATTAGTCTTTTTGAATGCTATGAAATACATAGCACTATGGCTTCTGTTTAGTGAAATCTGAGTGTCAGCACTGGAAATACACATCTCTCGTAGAATTATATGTCAGACATGGAGCAGATGTTGCATGAAGATTGGTTCTTCTTCAAGTGGTTGCTCATGTCGATTCCAATTAGGTGTGTGCGCACCGCATGCACGGTCACCAGAAGGTTTTTCCCCTAGCAGTGCCCATAGGGTCAACTGTGGAGCTGCCTGAAGTCAGTCACTCATGGCGTCACATATAGGGTCCTGCTGACCCACCACCTCTCCAGTTCCTTCTTACTGCCAGTGACGGTCATAGAATCACAGGGTTGGAAGAGACCTCGGGAGATCATCTAGTCCAGTCCCCTGCTCAGTGCAGGACCAACACCAACTAAATCATCCCAACCAAGGCTTTGTCAAAAATCGGGCCTTAAAAATCTCTAAGGCTGGAGATTCCACCACCTCCCTAGGTAATCCATTCCAGTGCTTCACCATCGTGAGCTGTAGCTCACGAAAGCTTATGCTCTAATAAATTTATTAGTCTCTAAGGTGCCACAAGTACTCCTTTTCTTTTTGCGAATACAGACTAACACGGCTGCTACTCTGAAACCTGTCATCCTCCTAGTGAAATAGTTTCCTAATATCCAACCTAGACCTCCCCCACTGCAACTTGAGACCATTGCTTCTTGTTTTGTCACCTGCCACCACTGAGAACAGCCGAGCTCCATCCTCTTTGGAACCCCCCTTCAGGTAATTGAAGGCTGCTATCAAATCCCCCCTCACTCTTTTCTCTTCTGCCGATGAAATAACCCCAGTTCCTTCAGCCTCTCCTCGTAAGTCATGTGCCCCAGCCCCCTAATCATTTTTGTTGCCCTCCGTTGGACTCTCTCTCCTCCCTTCTGTAACGGGGGGCCCAAAACTCGACACAGTACTCCAGATGAGGCCTCACCAATGTCAAATAGAGAAGAATAATCACTTTGTTCGATCTGGTGGTGGTGCTCCTACAAATACAGCCCAATATGCCGTTGACCTTCTTGGTAACTAGGGCACACTGCTGACTCTCATCCAGCTTCTCGTCCACTGTAATCTCCGGGTCCTTTTCTGCAGAACTTGGCCTTGGTGAATCCGTGTTGACTGTTCCTGATCACCTTCCTCTCCTCCCAGTGCTTCAAAATGGATTCCTTAAGGACCTGCTCCATGATTTTGCCAGGGACTGAAGTGAGGCTGTAGTTTCCCGGGTTCTCTTTCTTCCTTTTTTTTAAAGGTGGGCACTATATTTGCCTTTTTCGAATCATCTGGGACCTCCCCTGATCACCATGAATTTTCAAAGATAATGGCTCCGCAATCATAACAGCAAGCTCCCTCAGCACCCTTGGATGCATTAGATCTGGATCGATGGACTTGTGCATGTCCAGCTTTTCTAAATAGTTCTTAACCTGTTCTTTCACAACTGAGGTCATTGGAGCGTTTCTTCTCTCGTCCAAACATACAATCCTTTAGCTTGCTTGTTGTACATATATTTCTGTAAATTTAAAAATAGTATTTCAGTATTAGTTTAGACTATTTGAACCCTTGCTACTGGGGGTTTTCCCCCATTTGCCTTCCCTCTTCCTGGGCCGGGGCATGCCTCTGTCCCAGGGGTTTAAACCATGTGGGGTCTGCCAGAAGCCGATGCCAAAGGGCGAACCACACATGGCTTGTCTGAAGTGCCTGAGAGAGTCCCATCAAACGGACAGGTTGAAAATTTGTAGGAGTTTCCACCCCAGAACCAAGAAGGAAAGGGACCACATGCTAAAACTGCTGCTGATGGAAGCAGTTCTGTGGCCACAGTCAGAATCAAGCCCCCCATGGATGCAGCACCGGGCTCCTCTGCATCGCTGTGCAGCATACCGGCTTCCATCTGGGACGCGGCACCAAGGAAGGACTCTGGGGTCAGAGACCCACGGCACTGGCACACCCCAGCACCGAAGACTGCTTCACGCATGGAATCGCAGCACTGCTCTCAATCACCTGTGCCACAAAAGATGCACAGGAAGACAGATGGGGGCGTTCTCCCTCTTGAGCATCAGAGCATGAGCCACCTAAGGGAATGAGACCTGTGCCGGGCCGCTCCTCCCTGCATGCACACCAGCAGGCACCATCAACTCCGGACCCACATCAGGACCTGTCGAGTCTGGCACCACTTGAGGAGGGCCAAGTGGAGGACTTAGACCTTCCCTCCACACCGGAGACCTTTGAGGCAGAAAGGGATCTCATAGGCCTGACTGTTCCGCACTCTCCTGACCAATGTGAGAGGCACCAGTCCCGAAGCACCTCAGAAGCCACTGGTGCAGACCTGGGGAAACCAGTGAAGATGCAGCACCGATCCCCATCTCCCCAGCACCAATCCCCGGCACCGTCAGGCATGGCGCCACCTTGGTCACCATGTTTGGACTTCTCGGACTCCTATGTGTTCCGCCGGCACAGGAGTTGGCGAAACTCTGACTGCGAATATGGCACAGATTTTCCCTCTGGTGCTGTGGCCAGCGCAGTGGCCTTTTTGGACCCCCTGGGCGTACCATCAGTTGCAGGGGTCCATATCCACGTACTTCTTGGTTGCATCTGAGAAGGCTGCGTCCAGGACTAGGGACCCCTCATGGGGGGCATTGGCATCAGGCAGCGTTGCCACAGAGGGCACATTGGCCGGCGCTGAGATGGGGGCAGTAGCAGACAACAGGCTTCTTTGAGGAGCCAGGCGGGCAGGAGGGGCCCTCCCCCACCTGACAGCAGAGTCCACCTGCAACTCTTGAGGCGGGTGGCTCAGAATCTGGGCATCCAGATGGAGGATGGCACTTCCCTGATTAAGACTTATTCAGGATAACACCAGAACTTTGTGGCAAACTCCTACCTCTTAAACTCCTACAGCAAAGGGGGTCAAAAGAAAATATTTCATGCCCTCCAAGGGTTACAAATACCTATTTATTCATCCCCCACTGGACTCAGTGGTGGGGGTGGTGGTTAATGTGAGGGAGAGGCAAGGGCAGCAGGGGCCTACTCCTCAAGCTAAGGACATGAAGACGCTGGATCTCTTTGGGAGGAAGATATACTTCACCAGAGGGCTCCAGCTTTGCATCACAAATCAGCAGGTGATCCTTAGCTGCTACAATTTTAAATCGTGGGACGCGATGTCCAAACTTTCAGACCTTTTCCCGGTGGACTCCAAGTCCGAATTCTCGGCCCTGGTGGATGAGGGCAAGGCTGTGGCTAGTACATCACTGCAGGCCATGCTGGACTCGGCCACTCGCGCCATGTCTTCAGACATCACAATGCGACAACGTTCCTGGCTGCATGCCTCAGGCCTCCCTACGGAGGTCCAACAAACTATACAAGATCTCCCATTTGAAGGTGCCACACTGTTCTCAGAGAAAACAGACTCGAAGCTTCATAGTTTGAAAGACTCCCGAGCCACTTTGATATTGCTGGGGGTGCACACAGCAGCCACCCAGCATAGACACTTCAGGCCTCAGGCTATGCCCCGGCCGTATCAGGGCCAGCCTCGTCAGGACCACAATTGCAGGCAGGTGAGAAATCACAACCGGCGTCACCAGCCCCAATCCCCAAACAAACGGGTCTGGGTAGTCCTGGCAACCACTGGGCCCCAGGCAGGCCTTTTGAAGATGCACCCTGAGGTGACATACCAACCCGAGCACTACATCCTTCTTTACGCTTTTCTGCACCTCTATCCCATTTCTACCGGGCGTGGTCCCAAATCACCTTGGACGGTTGGGTCCTTCACACAGTAGAAATGGGATAATCTCTCCAATTCTCCTTGCACCTTCCCTCTTCAGGAACCCTTCTTATGAGCAACTCCTTGAACAGGAGATATGAACCCTCCTATTAGCAGGACTTGCAAAGGAGGTTCCGCTGGAGCTCAGGGGCAAGGGGTTCTACTCCCAGTATTTCCTAATACTGAAAGCAAAGAGGGGCCTCAGACCCATCTTGGACCTGCGCAACCTCAACAGGTTCATGAAGAAACTAAAGTTTCATATGGTCTCTTTGGCCACCATTATCCCGTCCCTGGATCCAGGAGATTGGTATTCTGCCCGCAACTTGAAGGACACATACTTCCACATTTCCATAATCCCACCTCACAGGCACTTCCTAAGGTTTATAGTGGGGGGGCATGCACTACCAATTCGCAGTACTCCCGTTCGGCCTGTCATCAGCATCTCCAGTGCTCACCAAATGTATGTCAGTCATGGCCACCTTCCTGCAGAAAAGGCAAGTTCAGGTATTTCCATACCTCAACAACTGGTTAATGAAGGGCTGGTTCAGGACACAAGTGGATCAACAGGTCAGCCTGATGAGATCCATTTTTGATACACTGGGCCTCCTCTTAAACACTCAAGTCAATGCTCACCCCTACTGAGAGAATAGAGTTCATAGGGGCAGTGCTAGATTTGAGGTAGGCCAGAGCATTCCTACCTCAGTCCCGCTTTCAGATTATACATGACATCATACAAGACCTCAGACAGTTTCCTACAACCACGGCAAGGAATTGCTTGAAACTCCTTGGGCACATGGCGTCCTGCATGTATGTGATGCAACATGTGAAACTCAGACCTCTCCAGGCCTGGCTATACTCCGTGTATCAATGGAGCAAACGCAGCCTAGACGGTAGTCACACTTCCACCGTGGGTTCTCGAGTCTTTTCAGTGGTGGCTCGACCCCCAAATGGTATGTGCAGGGGTCGCCTTCTCCAAACCGCACCCCTCGTGTCTGGTCACCAACGCGTCGGCAATGAGGTGGGGAGCGGACCTTGGAGAGCACAGAACTCGGGGCTTCTGGTCTTCAGAGAAAAGCTGTTGCTTCACACCAATGTCAGGGAGCTGAGAGCAGTTCATCTGCTGTGTCAGACTTTCCAGCCTCATCTGGAGGGCAGATGCATATCAGTCCTGATGGACAATACAACAGCAATGTTTTAGATCAATAGACGGGGGAGCATGCATCTCTCCCCTATGTCAGGAAGTGCTCAAGCTCTGGGAGTTCTGCATAGGATGCTTCCAAGAGTATTGAATGTGTTATCTGCCTGGGTCTCAGAACAAGCTAGCGGACAATCTCAGCAGGTCTTTTCATAATCACAAGTGGTCCATTCGCCCAGACATAATAAGCAATATCTTCCAACGATGGGGAGTTCCCCATATCGATCTGTTCGCCACAAGGGGCAACAGGAAGTGCCTGCAATTCTGCTCCTTCCTGAACCATAGTCTGGGCTTGTTGGTAGACTCGTTTCTTCTTCCATGGAATCGTAGAATCATAGATTTTAAGGCCAGAAGGGACCATTATGATCATCTAGTCTGACCTCCTGCACAACGCAGGCCACAGAATCTCACCCACCAACTCCTGTAACAAACCCCTAACTTATGTCTGAGCTATTGAAGTCCTTAACTCATGATTTAAAGTCTTCAGGGTGCAGAGAATCCTCCAGCAAGTGACCCGTGTCCCATGCTGCAGAGGAAGGTGAAAAAACCCCATGGCCTCTGCCAATCTGCCCTGGAGGAAAATTCCTTTCTGACTCCAAATATGGTGATCAGCTAAACCCTGAGCATGTGGGCAAGACGCACCAGCCAGACACCCAGGAAAGAATTCTCTGTAGTAACTCAGATCCCACCCCATCTAACATCCCATCACAGGCCATTGGGCATATCTACTGCTAATAGTCAAAGATCAATTAATTGCCAGAATTAGGCTATCCCATCATATCATCTTCTCCATAAACTTATCAAGCTTAGTCTTGAAGCCAGATGTGTCTTTTGCCCCCACTGCTTCCCTTGGAAGGCTGTTCCAGAACTTCACTCCTCTGATGGTTAGAAACCTTTGTCTAATTTCAAGTCTAAACTTCCTGATGGCTAGTTTATATCCATTTGTTCTTGTGTCCACTTTGGTACTGAAGAACCACCTCTTCTACACATTCCCTCCTATCCCGCTCGTTCACAAGGTCCGCCTTAAAATCTGCAGGGACGGAGCCTCGGTGATCCTGGTAGCACCAACCTGGCCACGTCAGCATTGGTACACCATGCTACTGGAGCTATCAGTGGATACTCCAATCGCTCTGCCTTTAGTTCCAGACCTCATCACTCAACATCACAATCAGCTCCAGCATCCCAATATCAAGTCTCTCCACCTCATGCCTTGGAAGCTGCGTGGTTTAATCCACTAGAGCTCACATGCTCAGACCCCGTGAGGGAGGTTCTTCTGGGCAGCAGAAAACCATTGACCAGGACTACCTACTTAGCCAAATGGAAGAGACTCTCGATTTGGTGTTTACAGAGCCATATCCCTCTGACGCAATCTCCCATTCCCTTTATCTATCTGCTAAAGTTGAAACAGCAGGGCTTGTTACGCTCGTCAGTAAAGGTTCACCTGGCTGCCATCTCGGCTTTCCACCCAGGAGAGGCGGGCCACTCCATCTTTGCTAGCCCGATGGTGTTTCCTTAAAGGACTAGACAGGCTATGCCCTCAAATCCAGTGGCCAACTCCAGTTTGGAACCTTAACCTGGTGCTCTCGAGGCTGATGGGACCTCCGTTTGAGCCCTTAGCGACATGCTCACTGCTCTGTCTTATAAAGTGGCTTTCTTAGTCACAATAACTTCAAACAGGAGGGTGTCTGAGCTGAAGGCCCTCCCTAGGGCCTTGGACTAGATGACCACCTGAGGTCTCTTCCAACCCTAATATTCTATGAATCCTGACCACACCTCCTAGGTAAAGCTTGGGAATCACCTAATTGGAACTGACATGAGCAAGCACTTGAAGAAGAAAAAACGGTTACCTACCTTTCATAACTGTTGTTCTTCGAGATGTGTTGCTCATGTCCATTCTAAACCCACCTGCCTTCCCCTCTGTCAGAGTAATCCGGCAAGAAGGAACTGGAGAGGTGGTGAGTCAGCAGGGTCCTATATGCAGTGCCATGAAGTCGCGACTCTGGGGGCTCCACTGCTACGGGAAAAACCTTCTGGTGACTGTGCATGCGGCACGCACACACCTAATTGGAAAGGACCTGAGCAACACGTCGCAAAGAACAACAGTTGGGTAACTTTTTTTTTGTTGCCCTTTTCTGTTATGCCCTTTAGTCTGTCAGGTTGCAGACCTATTGAAATGTGACGT
The DNA here is from genome assembly GCF_009764565.3 of Dermochelys coriacea. Taxonomy (NCBI): domain Eukaryota; kingdom Metazoa; phylum Chordata; order Testudines; family Dermochelyidae; genus Dermochelys; species Dermochelys coriacea. Next base: position 335,693 of record NC_050092.1, read on the forward strand.
TTTGTTAAATGATTTGCCTTAACTTTTTTTTTTTTTTTAGCTTTGAGTTAAACTATAAAAACAGATTCTTTTAATACTGGATATGACTAGAGAATGGCATTGCAATGTGGACATGAACCCAGAATAGTTGTCCCTTGTGTCTTGAGAAAGTTAAATTGAATCTGACATCACCATGCAAAATTTCTTGGAGCTTAATACTATCTTTTTGGGGAAATGCTGATGTGCATCTTTATTGTTTAAAGTAATATGTTAACCTGAGTGCTGGATCTTAAAACCTCAATATAAAATGCCTTTTTGGAAATCTATTTTGCATTTCCAGTCAAATAAACATTTATTGTTTTCAGAGGCCTTTGTGAGAGATGGTTGTTGTAAACTTGCCCAAGTGAATTTAATAATGAAGGATTAATCAGCTCTATAGTTGATTTGGGGAGCAGGAGGGCTGTAGGTGCTATTGTAAGATAAATAATGTTGTTCTTAGATGGACAGACAATGATTTGCAAGTCTCTGTAATGGATCTTTTCTGTTCTGGTAAATGTATAGTGATACTGAGATCAGGGTGTAGCCATCTTTTGCATACATAAAACAGCACATGATCCTAAATTGTATTATTTTTATCTACTATGAGGAAAAGTTTATTAACCTGCTTCTCCTGCCTATGCAGAATGGTTGTTGGTTTGAGATGTTGATGTCTCATGCACAGACTAAAGGACACTAGAACAGATTCAAAGAATCATAGAAGATTAGGGTTGGAGGTCATCTAGTCCAACCCCCTGCTCAAAGCAGGACCAACCCCAACTAAATCATCCCAGCCAGGGCTTTGTCAAGCCGGGCCTTAAAAACCTCTAAGGATGGAGATTCTACCACCTCCCTAGGGAACCCATTCCAGTGCTTCACCACCCTCCTAGTGAAATAGTGTTTCCTAATATCGAACCTAGACCTCCTCCACTGCAACTTGAGACCATTGCTTCTTGGTTTTGTCATATGCCATCACTGAGAACAGCTGAGCTCCATCCTCTTTAGAACCCCCCTTCAGGTAACTGAAGGCTGCTATCAAATCCCCCCTCACTCCTTCTCTTCTCTTCTCCAGACTAAATAAACCCAGTTCCCTCAGCCTCTCCTCGTAAGTCCATGTGTCCCAGCCCCCTGATCATTTTCGTTGCTCACCGCGGGACTCTCTCCAATTTGTCCACATCCTTTCCGTTTTGGGGGCCCCAAAACTGGACGCAATACTCCAGATGTGGCTTCATTCACATTATTATGGACAGTAAAGCGGCCTCTTGTAACTTTTACTGTTGTTTTGTGATAGGCATTTGATTTTATTTTCTGTTATAATCCCAAATGTTAATATGTCTTATTCCTTTCAAAAACTTTTCAATTGATTAGAAATAGAGCTTTATCTCTACTAAAGAAATACAGCCAGCTCTACAAAGACTTCTGTTCTGACTTTCAGGCTCCCCCAAAAGGTAACTGGAGTCAGTATGAAGAGATTGATATTCCTGTGGCTTTGCTCAGCTACACTGACATGTTAGATATTGGAAAGGTAAGCACTTTATAGAACAATTTCACTTATACCATCTGAAGCATGTCATGGCACAGCAGTGTGTTTTCAGTGCATTTTAGAAGCTTTTTAAGTTGGGCACTCTTCTCAATGAGTGAATGGTTACTGTAAACTAATAAGCTTATTTTTTCTGTCTTGAGTATCCACAAAAATGAAACTCTCTATAGAGAGGCTTATGCTGTGTCTTCAGTGTGAAACCCAACGGGCACTAAATGAGATGGTATGATTTAGAATGCTTTGGTGCTTGACACCAGTATAAGTAAAACCATCACCTTGTTCTGAAATATTTTTACTAAGGTATTGAGTCTATGGGCTCATCTACACGGGAGATTTACTCCACACTAAATCGAGTTACTCTGGTGTGAAAATACCTGCATACACACAATGTAATTCATTAGCCTGCCCCAACTCTGCATTTATTGCAAACGCTGAACTCCTCTTTCAAGGTGTGCTAAGTTCAATATAAGTTGAGTTAGTGTGGTCAGTTCATGTGCACACAGTGCTACTGCACACTACTTTGGCAGTCGTCCAACTGCTGTCTCACACTGTTTTGCAGGCATCCGTTACTGACCTGTGTGTTTACTTGTGTGCCCTCTACTGCTCTGGGGTCAAGTTGACTCTATGTCCCCTCCCCCTAACTAAAATTTGGCACATGCCAGGATTGGTGCATTTGCTCCTTGATTCCTATTGTGAAGGGGCAAGGCCAGATGGCTATAGAAAAGTAGTGGGAGATGGATATATTAGCTCCAGGCTAAACAAATCCCTGGTACCAGGTTAAGTGAAATGGAAGCTGCTCCAGGTCAATAAAGACACCTGGGGCCAATTAAGAACTTTCCAGAAGGCAGGGAGAAGGCTATGTTGATTGGGACAGCTGAAGCCAATCCGGGGCTGGCTGAAACTAATTAAAAGCCTCCCGGTCAGTCAGGTGGGTGTGCATGTCAGGAGCTGTGGGAAGAAGTTGCGCTGTTGGAGAGGCTGAGTAGTACACACAATATCAGGCACAAGGAAGGAGGCCCTGAGGTAAGAGTGAAATGGAGCTTGAGGAAGTGAGGGCTGCGGTGGGGGAAGTAGCCCAGGGAATTGTACATGTCATGTTTCTAAAAGGTCAGCTACCATAGCTGACTACTATTAGGGTCCCTGGGCTGGAGCTCGGAGTAGAGGGTGGGCCCGGGCTCCCTCCCCCCCACCTTTGCCCCCTGATTAATCACTGAGACTGGGAGACAACAGAGACTATGCAACAAAGGATAACTTCTCCTCACCTCCCTCACTGGTTTATGATGAAAATGGCTCAGTAGACTGTGACCCTTGTCTCTAGAGAAAGAAGGGTTATGTGGAGGGTCACAGTGAGCCTCTGAGGCTAGCGAAATCCACCAGGAAACGCGGGACCCATGGAGGCAAGGACAGAGCTTTGTCACACTATATATTGACACTGTAGCAATATCATTCCAGCAGCATCTACAACATGCCTCAAGTAGCTGTGCTGAGACCCTAGATCTCCTGACCATCTGGGGAGAAGTATTGGTTGAACAGTTTCTTGGGGCAGCCACTGGAATAAAGATGTGTTTGTGGACATTGCTGGTCGGAGATCCTCAAGTGGTCACAATTGGATTGCTGACCAGTGCCAGATAAAGAGCCAACAGCTCAAGAGGACTTATGTTAAAACCAGGGATGCTAGGAAACAGACTGGCCATGGAAATATAACCTGTCCATTTTTTGAGGAGCTGCGCAGGATTTTTGAGTAGTTGCACCACTACTGAGCCCAAGGAAGCTGTGGACCCTCCATTTCCCTCTTCCCATGGATAAGCAGCACGAGGCATCAAAGGAGGAGAATGAGGAGGGCAGTGAAGAGCTCTCCATGGAAAGCCAGAATCTCTTTAGAACTCAGAATGCTGAGGGTGAGCATGTAGAAGCCATCCTGATTCTCGGCAGGAAACCCAGCCCGGAGGCAGAACCTCTCGAGGGAATCTTGGCATATATCTGCCTTTACAATTTATTATTGCACTATACTGCTGTGCTAACTTCTGTTTTTCAAGTAGTGTCCCTATGGGTGCTCCCCTCAGCTGAACATGTGCCTCTTGAGCACTTGATTGGAGGCTTTCAGCTAGCAGTGTCCATTTGGCCTACGCATGCATTCTAAGCCTCTTTGTGCCAGACACCGAAGCTTTATATGCATGCAAGGGTGAACCACCTTCAGTTCTTTCTCAACTGCCTTGGCCAGAGATGGAGCCTTAGTGTGTCCATCTTGAGCATGCCTCAGCCTTTCTATTTTTCCTTAACATTATGATATTTAGTTTCAGAGTAGCAGCCGTGTTAGTCTGTATTCGCAAAAAGAAAAGGAGTACTTGTGGCACCTTAGAGACTAACACATTTATTTGAGCATAAGCTTTCATGAGCTACAGCTCACTTCATCGGATGCATTTGGTGTAAAATACAGAGGGGAGATTTATATATACACACACAGAGAACATGAAACAATGGGTTTTATCATACACACTGTAAGGAGAGTGATCGCTTAAGATGAGCCATCACCAGCAGTGGGGGGGGGGGGGGAAAGAGGAAAACCTTCCATGGTGACAAGCAAGGTAGGCTATTTCCAGCAGTTAACAAGAACATCTGAGGAACAGTGGGGGGGAGAAATAACAAGGGAAAATAGTTTTACTTTGTGTAATAACTTCATTACACAAAGTAAAACTATTTTCCCTTGTTATTTCTCCCCCCCACCTCACCCCCCACTGTTCCGTTGAGGCCAAGGACTCCTCCGCTGATACGGGTAGGGCTGTGAAGCCCCAAAGTTGCAAGGAGAAAACATGGCTCTGTTAGGGCCCTGATATCCTCTACCAGCAAAGAGAGCAAGTGTAGGACGTGTCGAGTTTGGCCCAGCCATCGGTACTTATGTGTCTGGCCCAGCTTTCAGTGCCGATGCAGTCTATCCAACTGCTGGTACCAGTGCATTCGGCATCTTCAGCACTGAACAAACAATAATGTGTTCATCGTTGGAACATGCCACCATGTTGGTACCGGATTCCTTCTTGGTACTTCAGGAATTCTGTTACTCTAAGGACCAAGGTATCAAATGAACCAGAGACTCTGCTTTTTATGGTACCGAGCACCTTTCAGTATCAAGACCACAGTCTCCAGGCCACTGTTCTCCATCACCACAGGAGACTCATCCATTTTCAGCAAGTGCCCCCACATGGGATGATGTGGAAGATGAAGAAGACTCTCAATTGGTCCCCTCTATTTCAGTCAGGGAATCACCAACATACCCCTTCAGGAATCCCTTTCTGGCTAGTCAGAAGGAGTATTGTACTCATCACCAAGGGTGATAGAACCAACCCAATATGCCATCTTCCCTTCTATATGGACCACAGTGACCATATTGGGACTGCTGGGTGGCCTATTGACAGCTGTTTGCCAGACCACCAGTACCATCTCATAGGGAAATCAAGGTTTTGCAACTTACCCCTCGCCAACCAACCCCCACATTGGAAACATTTGAGGAACAGGAGGCTAGGGCAGATGAGGAGGCCATCCCTGAAACTGCATCTCCTCTTCATCACTGGATGAGGAAGTCATGCCTCCATCACCTATGGCTGAGGACTTCCCATCCCAACCCCTCCAAATAAAGTAAACAGAGAACTGGAGGTTGTATTTTAGATTGGAGAGGGAAAATGACAGGGAGCTAGCCAGAGACAGTGTTACAGTGGCCAGAGACATGCAGAGGCAACTCCTGGAGACAATACAGAAGGAGAATGCTCTGCTGTGGTGCATGCTACAAGCTAGTTCACAGACAATACAGTGCCCATAGCCAGCCATGTCTGCAGCCCCTGAACAATACAGGGTACTGGGAACACCAGCATATGTTCCCCCACTGTGCCCCCACAGCCATGCTCCCCCCTGCCATTCCCCTCCCAAACTCAGACAAGTGAGGAGAATTGCACCTGCGAGCCCAGCTCTTTTGAGTTGTCTAATGCCCCTGCTAACTTTGAGCCCAGGCACGCAACACCAGAAGAGAGAAGAAGCAGCAGAGGCAAGTTATATACTCACCTGTGAATTGGAGCCCTACTCTTAATCCCCCTATTGCTGTGTGCTGCTCTCCACTGCACAGTGTCACTTTAAAGCTGTGTTTCATTGTTGTTTTAATTAAAGCTTTGTTATTTCTAGTTGTTAGATACTAAATTGTTTAATAATAAAAACCATTAAAATTAATTCATAAAGAATCTGCAGTGCATAATATAGAAAATCTGTAAATTTTGCATAAATCGTAGGTTTTTATGAAAGTGTAAAGGCACACACATGATAAAATGAGGACTGCCACAATGTGCCACTTCTGCTACTCATAAAAGAGACTGCAATGTATGCAATCCATTCTTCTCCCTCCCCCCCCATAACAGCTGAATGTACAGCTGCACATTTTCAGGCCTGAGACTAAAGATAAGAGCAGTAGGCATCCCATCGCCCTGATGTTTCATTTTCTAATGGATGCCTTGCTGTCTGCTCAAACTGTTGAGCATGTCTTTGCACCTAGCATCACACCCCTTGTTAAGGCTTTCTCCCTTATGCTCATAAGTATTGTGCACAATACAGCATGCAGTGAGGCAAGTTGTTTTCTGCAGCTTTCAACCTAGCCCATAAACACTGCCACCTTTCTTTCAGACAGCCAAATGCACATTCCACTGTCTGCAGCTACTGAGGCAATAGTTAAACAGTTTCTTCCTTCTGTCCAAGTGGCTCTGAATGGCTTCTTTATCCAGGGAAGCAGAGGTTAAGCCATGTCTCCCAGGATAACCAGAGCAGTTTCCATAGTGATCCTGGGGTAATAGTCTCCTTTATTCATTAAGGTAAATAGGGAGAGTTCCAAAATAACCTGTGTAATTTGACCCCAAGTCCCAGAATTCCCCTGGCTTCTGCCTGGCTTCCACTATGCATTTGCAACACACAATGAGAAAAAACCGAGAATACACACTGCTCAGCCGTGAAGCAAAGATCATGGGTGTCTTCCCAGAATGCCACAAGGTTAGTACACAACAAGACCCCACCACATGTATTCAATGATGCGAATTGAAAGAGGGCATAGCCATCCCATATGCACACTATTGGTATGGCGTACATAGTGCACGCCAACTACTGTGTGTCAACTTGGTGTGAAATAAACCCCCTGCACAGAGAAGGCCTCTGAGTGCTTTTGTAAAAAAACAACATAACCTCTCTCAGCATACTTTGTGCCATGTGTCTTATCGACTGCATCAAAAAAAACAAAAGTCCTTTTCTAGTTCTTATCAGAGGGGCTTCTCATCCTCTCTACCTTGGGAATGTGCATAGAAGCATTTCTCTGGGTACGAGATTGTTATCATCAAGTTAATGGCATCTACATTGAACTAAGAAGATTCTGCCAATAGTTTGTTTTCTTTAAGGTCAGCAGGTGAACTTCTTTCAGAAATGTAGCCATCCTTAGCTACTCCACTCCTCTTTGGAGAATCTTACTTTTGGGGAGGAGGCGGCTAAGTAAGAAGACATGAAGGCTGGGAATTTTCAAAAGCACTGTGTTCCTCTAACTTTGAGGCAACTGAGTCAATGTGGAGCAGTTTTGAAAATCCCATCATGGTTCTCTTGGAGGACGTGGGTCATGTTGCTAAACCGCCAACTACAAACACTGGAGCTGTTAACATCAGGCTGAAGGCTGAGTGAGGAACTGACAAAACACTTTCACGTAGATAGCAATAGAAATTATCTTACTGGGTTTAAAGAAATAGTTGATTCTGTTGAGGCTGAAACACTAAACAGTTTGTAATTATCATGTTTCCATTACAGAGTTTTGGCAGATCAGTGAAGGTGGCAATGTATGCGCCTAATGAGCCTGTTCTTGACTATAACATGGTGATTATCTTTGTAATGGCTGTGGGCACCGTTGCAATTGGAGGCTATTGGGCAGGAAGCAGGGATGTGAAAAAGTAAGTAGAGCAAATTTAGTGCCATGTTGTGCAGATGTTCTTGAGTTCTGTTATGGTTCAAAGAATGCTTAGCAAATATGATTCAGAGAAGTCCAAAGCAGCACTGCTTCAGCTGTTGGGGTGGCTGTGCCTGTGCATCTGAAATGTGGAAAACATTGAAGTGATAAATGTATGTGTGGGCAAGCCTAGAATCGTAGAATATCAGGGTTGGAAGGGACCTCAGGAGGTCATCTAGTCCAACGCCCTGCTCAAAGCAGGACCAAAACCAACTAAACAATGATCTTTGGAGTTATTTCAATGTAATTTGAATTTACGGTACTTTGGTGCCTCAATTTACAAAGAAAAAACTTGGAGCATGTTTTTAAAATGTTAAAAAGAAGAATTCAGCAGAAATGTTTAGTCTTCCTATCTGGGCCTCTATAAGGGCTCCTTTAGGCTTTTATTGGTGTTTTTCAGTTCATAGAAAATATTCTAGATAACTTTTTTTCTTACTAGTATAATTTCTTTTAGAGAGGGATTTATTTATCCACCCAATGATAATTTTAGTGCAAGAAATACAACAAATATTTTTAATCATGTGTTGACTAAAGTGTGAATGTTTTTGCAGCCTGTGTTGAGGATCTTTTCATATTTTAAAATATTTCATATTTTAAACACTATGTTCATTGAGACCCGTTGCTGAAATTTTATATATTCCCTTTCCTAAGAAGGAAAAAGTGATGCTCCGTTGACTCCATGCAGGCCCAGGTGTCATCTCATTCTCATCCTCTTCCTCCCATTGCCTCCCCTTTCTGTGCTGTGCACCATGAAGGATTAGAGCCCTTGTCTGTTCACTGCAGGATCTGATTATCGACATGCTGCTCTCTTTCAGGCGATACATGAAGCACAAACGAGATGATGGAGCAGAAAAACATGACGATGAAACAGTTGATGTCACTCCCATCATGATCTGTGTATTTGTGGTGATGTGCTGCTCTATGCTGGTCCTTCTTTATTTCTTCTATGACCACTTAGGTGCTTTTTTATTATATTTCTATAAAATTGTCTTATTTTATACCTAGTTTGAAAAGTGATTGTAAAAACGGCTATCATTTCATAAACAGGTTAGATTCTTTTGTTTGTTTAGAGTCTCATCTACTTATTCCAGTGACAGACATGCTTTTTACTACTTCTGGTAGCTCTGAAGACTTGCACATCTCTTTGAGAGTAAACTGGATTCCCATGTAGCTTGTGCATCAACAGGACTGTTAGTGAGGTTCCCATTGCAGGGCCAAATTCAGTTTTCAGTTACCCTTCTGTAGCTCCATTGAAGTGAATGGGATTGCACAGATGTAGCTGGTGTCTGAATTTGGGTAGCAAAATCTTTGGTTTCAGAGTAACAGCCATGTTCGTCTGTATTTGCAAAAAGAAAAGGAGTACTTGTGGCACCGTAGAGACTAACAAATTTACTTGAGCATAAGCTTTCGTGAGCTACATCCGATGAAGTGAGCTGGAGCTCACGAAAGCTTATGCTCAAGTAAATTTGTTAGTCTCTACGGTGCCACAAGTACTCCTTTTCTTTTTGCAAAATCTTTGGTGGTGATGCCCAAGCTAGAAATTTACATTACTCTCAAATCCCAGGTTGTTGTGGGGTTTTTTTTTCTTACAAACACACCTTTTTTTTACTTCTAACATGAGAAAATTTTATCTCATCTTATTGATGTGTAATAGACATGAAACCTTGATGTGCCATTTCTAGTCACTTCTCAGAGTAGAAATGCATGTCAGAGCTCAGTCTCTGAATTAAAATATTTCATGGCTACTGTAGTCTTTCTCAGCAGTGTTTGCTATTCCATCCCTGTGGTCTTCAGCTTTGAATCCATGCCATCCAATGGTCAGAAAAGATTTGAGCTACAGTGTTTCTAAGCTTAAAAGCAGACTATATATTAGTTAACCTTTCAGGAACATGCACTGATTTAGATGTGTTTAAATAATTTTATCTCACCAGCAAAAACCAGAGGGGATTTTTTTTCTCCTCTAAAGGAACATCATGAAGAAGTTAAGCCCAAAATGTAGAACAAAGACGTTTGCAACAGCAGGGTTTTTTAATATAATCTTGTATCTCATTTTTCTTTACTCTTGGGGGAATTCTGCACCACTGCATGCATGCAGAATTCAATGTCCTCTGCAGATTTCTTTTCTTCCCCACAACTGACTTTCTGACTGGGAAGCAAGGAAAACTGCAAGAGCGGTCATGTGCCCCTCCCTGGCAGTGTGGATGCGTTGTTTCGGGCTCCCGGAGTAGCCGGCAGAGAGGTAAATCACCCAGGGTGGGGGTCTGGGGCCACCCCAGCCGGTGGCTCCTATCCTGCACTGAAAACTGCTAGTCCCAGGTGGGCTGGGAGCAAGGGAGGATGGAATTTCCTCTTCTCCTGAAGGAAAGACGAGGGCTATGGCTAGATCCGACCCACCTCCAGAAACCTCCCCCAGCTACAGGAAGCTCCACGCACGCACCCTCTTCCTGTTCCCCATCGCTCCACAGTTGTGGGGAGAGGGGTCACTGTATGGAGAGCTGCTCCCCCAACTGTCCAATGCCTCTGCATCCGGACTCCCCCACACCCAGACCCCCTCACCAAGCCTCATCCCCACACCCAGAGCCCCAACCGCACCTGAACCCTCACCCCACCAAGCCTCACCCCCTGAATGTGGAGCCCTCCTGCACCCAGACACCCCTTGCCAAGCCCCAGTCCCTTGCCAAGCCCCAGCCCCTGCAATCAAACCCCAATCCCACCGAGCTTCACCCCCTGCATTTGGAGACCCCCTGCACCCAAACTCCGGGCCGAGCCCCACCCCTGCACCCACACAACCCCCTGCTGAGCCCCCCACCCTGACGAGCCACCCCCTCCGTACCTGGATCACCTCAATGAGCCCCCCGCACCCAGCCCCCCACCCCACTGAGCCCCAATCAGTTGCACCCAAGCCCCACTCCCCCAGCACATGGAACCCCACTGTTGAGCCTTCCACACCCAGACCTCCCACCCTGCTGAGCCCCATCCCCTCATACCAGACCCCCCCCCCACTGAGCCCCGACTATCTTCACCTGGACCCCCTACAGAGTCCTATTGCTTCTGCATCTGGAACCTTGCAATGAGCCCCTGTGCATCCAGATCTACATCCAGACCCCCTACTGAGATGCCCGCATCCAGATTGCCCCACACAGAACCCTCTCAACACACACCTGGATCCCCTGCACTAAGTCCCTCCACACTTGGATCCTGCTGGGCTGAGCCACCCTGCCAGCACATGACACAGAGGGGCAGGACCCCAGGATGTTTCTGGGATAGGCCCGGCCCTTGCACTGTGTCAGGGTCAGATGCAGCCTTACCGCCAAGTTCCTGCCCTGTGGGGGAAGGAAGGAGGGCTTCAGGGTGATCTCCCACCTCTCTGCAGCCAGTGGCCTATGCTCCCCATTACCATGCTGGAGATCCACATTTATTTATTTAACAAATAAAAATGTGCATAATTTTAAAATATTGTGCACAGAATTTTTAATTTTTTTGGTACACAATTTTTAATATTTTAGTGTAGAATTCCCTTGGGAGTACTTCTAGCACCTCAGTGAGAGGTGGCTGGCTCTTCCCTAAGATCATATCTGAAGGACTAGAACTTCCTTCTTTCATAATAATCATAGAAACTGAGATGGAGAAAGAACCACTGCTTACACATTCTCCTTGTCAATGCAAGCTTTCCAAGGGTCATTATGTGCCTAAGTCTGATCTACTAGTATTCTAGAGATTAAATTTAAGAAGCCATATTACTCGTCCTCAATTAAAGACTTGACTTGAAGCTCTATTTATTTAGCTTATCAAAGAGAGGCTTAAGAGCTGATTTGATCACAGTCTATAAATACCTACCTGGGGACAAGATTTCTGATAGTAGAGAGCTCTTTAACGTAGCAGACAAAAGCAGAACGAGATCCAGTGTCTGGAAGCTGACAGGTTTCTGATGCATCCGATGAAGTGAGCTGTAGCTCACGAAAGCTTATGCTCAAATAAATTTGTTAGTCTCTAAGGTGCCACAAGTACTCCTTTTCTTTTTGTCTGGAAGCTGAAGCTAAATAGATTTAGGAAAGAAATAAGGCGTTATTTTTAAACATGGTAATCGGGACAATTTAGATAGGGATGTGGTGGATTCCCCACTGCTTGAAGTTTTTAATCAAGCTTCCAAAATATCTGCTTTAGCTTGACCACAAGTTCTAGGCTTGATGCAGGTATTGCAGGTGTTATGGAAGCATTCAAACTAGATGATCATAATGGTCCTTTTTGGCCTTAAAATCTATGAATCCCCACTTAGATGTGGAACTCCTTGCTCTTGGTCTTGTCTGGAGAAGTCTGTGTAATTGCAATGTATAAACTGATTTCTTAGTCATTTTAATGTTGTTAAAACATGGAAAGCAGCATCGGATTGTGTACACTTTTATCATGTAATTTAGTAGGTTACTGTTAAATTATATGATCGCTTCAGAAAGGGACCTGGAAATGTAGTTTGAAAGTTTAATTCATTGAAATGAGCTCCAGCTAATAACCATGAAAGACTTTGTAGAGCAACATGTTTTTATGCCCCATCTTTATGTAAGGAATTGAAGAAGAAAATCCTGTTATATCAACATATTAATAATACTGATTAACAAAATCCACATAGTGACCAGTTGAATATGTGACCAGTAAAGTGGTAAATAGCTGTCCATTTTTTGGTGTAATTTAATGACAAACTGCTAAATATTTGCAAGATACAGTTTATCTATTAATAACTGCATGCAACAAAGTCTATTGCATAAGAGCAAATGGGCAACTAATAGAGGATGAGCTAGATAGAATTCAACAATATTTAAGTAGTAAGAGACCTCGGGTGCAAACAGTAATACTTCAGAATCCCCTCGGGAGTTTAATCTTCTATCTATAAAACTGTAAACAACCTCTTCCCTGCCTTGCCACAGGCTGTTGTCTTGCATGAGTAAGTAACTTTTCATTTACCTGAATAATCCCACGAGATATCAATGTTGGCTTTTAATACACTTTTTAATATGGTTTTCTTTTCTCCAGTTTGGGGATATGGAGAGCCACATGGTTGAGATGTTTCAGAGTAGCAGCCGTGTTAATCTGTATTCGCAAAAAGAAAAGGAGTACTTGTGGCACCCTAGAGACTAACAAATTAATTTGAGGATAAGCTTTTGTGAGCTACAGCTCACTTCATGGTTGAGATGTGAGGGACAGTGTCTGGTATCCTACCATCACTTATTAATTTTACTCTTTCAGTCTATGTTATTATAGGGATTTTCTGCCTGGCTGCCGCCATTGGTCTCTACAGTTGTCTGTCTCCCTTTGTAAGAAGATTCCCATTGGGGAAGTGCAGGTATTTGACCATTTGCATACTTTTTAAAGTCAAAAATGTGTTTCATGTAGTCTTAGAGTATTGGATGCTTCCCTTGGGTGTTAGGTCGGAGTTAGACTTCGATTGTTGCTGCATAATTAAAAATGTTAAACTGAAAAAGGGTAATTGTGCCAAAAATCAGGAGCAGGTGTGAGGTGGTTGTTTTCCAGTATGCCTATATGGTGTTCAAAGCTTTACCTAAAGTGCCCTTGATATTCCCTTTGTCTGTTAATGTTTACATGGTATGTTTTCCACTTTCAGAATCCCTGACAACAACTTGCCATATTTTCACAAGCGTCCGCAGGTCCGGATGTTGCTTCTGGCTGTGTTTTGTATCTCTATTAGTGTGGTCTGGGGAGTCTTCAGAAATGAAGATCAGTAAGTCCAGGCTTTGCTTTCCACACTGAGTCACTGTAATACTGAATACTTTGTGTTGTCCAGGAGAACAAGTTAACAGACCCCCTCAAAAGCCTGTGTTGTACTGCTCCAGAGTAAGAAGGGAAGAGGGGCTGCAGAATTTAGGCAGCTAGAAATTGTCAACCACATCTTCCAGGAACCGAGTACTTCATCTCTGCACTGTACTCTGAGCCCACTGACCCATGGTTCATAAAGCTGTACCTGCTACCAAGCCCAGGTTTTCATAGGCACAGTACATTGTGCTGCCACTGGGATCCTGGGTGGTCTTGCACTTTGCAGGGCCTCAGCCTTCCAGAATGGGAATGGAAATTAGGCCATGAGTTCCGCTGCTGGGTGGAATCCTCCCCGTCCAGTCTCAGTGCTGGACAGGGATATAGGACTGGCCCATGATTTGGGTATGTGGCACCAGGTGTTTGTTCGGAATGGTTCATCTGGACTGTTGTTAAAACCATTACTCATTTGGTATAGATCACTTAACTACTAATTCTCCTTTGTGTTCTTGTCCGTATGCACATTCCACTAACCGTGCACATGTGCCTCATGCACTCAAGTTCAGAGTCTTTTGGCCAGCAGAATCTGTATGTTAGAACTCTGCAGTGGGATTAGGATCCCACGGGTCCCACAGGACCTGCTGCCATCCTGCTGCCATAATAGTGGGAGCAAGTAAAATGTACTTTTTTTGCGGGTGGATTTGGATGGGCAAAAAAACCCAAATTGCTGTAATTTGTGGGAAAATACCAAATCTCTTGTCAGTTTATGGTAAAAATTGTCTGAATTCCATTTATTTATTTATTTTATTTATATATATATATATATAAACTGACAGTTGAGGTTTGGTTTGGTTTTTAAGCAGCATGGGGGAATCTCTCTCTCTCGCTGGATTTGCGGGATCTAAGGTTTTGTGGAAACAGCATAAAAATGCAAGAAACAATGCAGGAATGGGTGGGAATGGTTACTGCAGGGTGGGATAGGAACGGGATTAAAAAAATAAATTGTTAGTTAGTTTGTATAGGTAGTGAGGGGGATGTACTAGCCAAGATGGGCAGGGATGGTGTTCCTAGCCTCTGTTTGCCAGAAGCTGGGAATGGGCGACAGGATGGATCACTTGATTATTACCTGTTCTGTTCATTCCCTCTGCAGCACTTGGCATTGGCCACTGTCGGAAGACAGGATCCTGGGCTAGATGGACCTTTGGTCTGACCCAGTATGGCCGTTCTTATGTTCTAATAGTGTGCAGTAACATTTTTGTATTTTTATGTCTGATTTTGTAAGCAAGTAGCTTTTAAGTGAGGTGAAACTTGGGGTACAGAAGACAAATCAGACTCCTGAAAGGGGTACAGTAGTAAGGAAAGATTGAGAGCCACTGAGTTAAAGCACTGCAAACCTCTATGGGTATCTCTACACAGCAACTAGACATCTATAGATGGCCTGTGCCAACCAACTAGGGTTCGTCAGGCTCGGGCTGCGGGTCTGTTTCATTGCTATATAGACTTCTGGGCTTGGGTTGGTTTTTTGGTTGTGTTTTTTCCCAAAGTAAAATTGTTCTTGGCTACCCAGAAAATTGGAACATTAATTGAACAGATATGATGAGATAAAATGAAAATATTTGGTCCTTTGTAAGAATATACGCTTTTATAGCATGCAGAGGAGCTAAGATAAGGCCCAGTGTAACTTACCTAAGTAGAGATTGTGGTAGATAACAGTTCCTGTTCTTTTTAATAGTGGCAAACTTTTGAGCAGTTCATTTTAAATTATCCCGGTTAGTAAATACAGCTGAACCTCAAAAATTGTTACTTAGCTAATTGACAGACCACATTAAGTCCCTCCACAAACACCCTGTGATCTCTCCCTACTTCTCAGAAAATAGCAGATTGTTGTAATGAGGTCTCATGTTACTAAGAATTCAGTACTGAAGCACATTTATTGGTATTACTGCAAATAAATAAAGCTAACTTGTATCTGCCAAAATAAATGAACAATGTCCCTTTGTTACTTCCTTGCTAATCCATAATAGGTCTGCAGGTAAATTTGTAAAATTGAAATTGGATTAAATACTTGCAGAAATATGAAAGTTTTTTCCTAGATTATATCAATACAAGTACATGAAATACCCCAACTTGACATCAGAAATTCATTTTAAATATATAATATGATGTAATAGCTTACTATATAAATTATAATTTCAGTAGCACTAGAAACAGTAATATCTTTCACAAACACACTAACTTCAGTTATTGAAAAGTTCTCAGTGATTAAAAATGGTGTACTGGCAATGAATGTTTAATAGTCTTTCTCAGTCTGTTTTGATGTCCAGGTTCTAGACCGTTGACAGAAAGTGGGGAGGGGTATGTGGGTACAAGACAACTACAGAAGCTAACTGGTTTTCATAGACTTAATTGGCATGCACAAAATGCACCGTGTCTACTACAATTTTTTTTATTGTCATAACAGATAAGGCACTAGGTACTAAATTTTACATCTGTCTCAGTTTTTTAGCCTATTATAAAAGTTAATTCAAAAGAGAGAAAAAGACAACACTAATAATGTGTCTATGTAGCGTGTGTTCTTTGCCCAAGCTGGTGGTAAGCGACTATTCCTAATGTGGTTGAGAGAGCCTGATTTGGATTGGCTCTTTTTGTGCCTCCTGCAGGAAAGTAACATTCTTGTCTCTCTAGGTGGGCATGGATTCTGCAAGATGCTCTGGGAATCGCCTTCTGCCTTTACATGTTGAAAACAATCCGCCTACCTACATTCAAGGTACGGAAACAGTACAAGTGCCAAAATAAAGAACCTGCTCAGCCATGGTGTATAAAAGGGCAGTTTTTGATTACACACATTGATTTGGAAACACATTTCTGGTTTTAACTGATGCTGTGCGTGGATTGGGGCAAACGTGGACAAAGAAGTTTAAGAAATCGAATGGCTTGCACAAGGTTGGTAACCTCTCATTCAGTAGAGAGCTGGCTACTAACAGAAAATAGCCCCTATCTGAAAGTACCAACTACTATCATATAAATGTGAGGTAAGACTTTGGGAAAGGGGTGTCCATGCAGGAATAGGACAAAGGGATAAAAACGAACTGTGCTTGTGCCCTCTCCACCATTGATGCAGTGCTCCGCTTTAGGCTCTCCTATAGCTTTCAGATTCATGGAGACAAAAAGTCACTTGAAGGGCCAGAGTACTCATATTGGATCTTGGACTGGCCAAGTGCTGAAGTGGAGTCAGATTTGTACCTGTTGAGATTGCTGGATTATCGTCTAGACAGACATCTACAAATGTCTTGAATCTTGATATCTGATCAGAATGGCCCTTTCCAGAGCCCCCAGCATAATTTAGGCCTCACTTTTACACTTAAAAGAGCTTCTGAAGGAGAAAAGAAAAGCAAACCCATCGTTTCACAGTGCAGTCCTTCATGAATGAATAGGGTCCACCTATTCTTTTTGTTTTTGTAAAATTCATCATTCGAACTTTCATTTGTCTATGAAGAGTTTGTTCTGATGGTGCAGATTCCCTCTGTGATATATCCCTGTTCTATTGCACCTTTTTGTATCCTGGCAACATTCTCATTCTTTGGACTACATAAACAAACATGCAGTGCGGGGGTGGAATGTGCTTTGGTATTTATGGGTCCCACGCCTCTGAATTGGGTACTATCCCAGATCTTGACTTTCCTCTTCCTTTCAACTGAATGCTTGTGTCCTCCAGCTGATCATTCTGAGTCAGACTGACCCCTCCATCTCTTATTGTAAGCAACTGCCATAGCAGATTTTCTTACTGGGCCAGGAAGGTGGGCAACTTGACTTTGTGCAAAACTACTGTCAGAGGCCCAGCATGGATTGGCCAGAATAGTGTTATAGCTACTACTGTCTAATGGAATCTGTCCTTCAGAGCTTTCCCACAATTCCGAACAAAACAGAATTGCAGCATATTTAGACTTCATAGAGCAAGCATATTTCATGGCAGGAATTCTGTTGGGAGGAAGTGTAGTGTCGTGGCTGAAGGATAATACAGTTACACATTGTGTGCAGGGAAAGATCTTTCCATGTGATATATCTGTGCAGAGTTGAATTCGGGAAAATGCATGGGTATATTGAATAAATCTTGGAAACTGAATACTCTTGACCTGCTAACAGTAAATTTATTTCCATTAGCTAGCACAGAGTACATAAAATATCCACTGAAGCACTCATCTTTCCCCCAGGCTTGCACCTTGCTCCTGATGGTTCTTTTTGTGTATGATGTGTTCTTCGTATTCATCACACCTTTTCTAACAAAGGTATGTACAGTGTGTCTCCAGTGCTTGGTGTTCAGAATGGACTGTAACCGAACAGCACATTTCTGTGTGTGTTCTTAAATTATCCAGACATGCTGACTGAAGTTCTGGTTTACAGTTTCCCCTCTTTTCTTTAGACAGGGCAGAGTATAATGGTGGAGGTGGCTGCGGGCCCGACTGACTCTGCCACTCATGAAAAGGTACTGTATGCATTTTGAAAATATGAAAGTATCTACTAGCTATTAACCTCTGAGGCTTTCAACTTCTGAAAGGGTCAGACCACAAAGAGCTGCTGAAATGGCCTGGCACTTCTGGGGCCGCTAGTTTCGAAAGCATTTGGCGTGGAAATATAAAGCACTGCAGAGCTCCATGGGAATCCACAGCATTCTCAGAAGTAGAATTTTAAGTAACTTTCAGCAGTAGGGCCAATGTCGTCACATCTTGAATTGTAAGTTTTCAGTGCAGGGAAATTTGTGCTGTATTTGTAAAGAACCATGTAAATATAATAATATTTAATTTTGTTAATGTCTGCTGAGGTACGTGTATTTCTTCCATTTCTGTGGTCAGAACAATATGCGCACTACCGTGACATGAAAAAGCACAGTGTAGTAAGAACTTCTGGTGTGCAGAACAATGAGTGGAGCAAGCTATTCATCACTTACACGGTCCATTTAAATAAAAATCATTTAAGTTTAAAAAAAAATCTTCAAGCAGTACATCTTTTTTTCCCAAAGAATTTAAGAAAGTCAAACCACTGAACTGGTGGAAGTCACTGGCTAAGCACCTAGAATCAACATTTGTTGAAGTTCTCAACTAACTTTTGGGAGGAATAGTCTCCTTTACGGGTGCAGAAGAGTGTTTCCTCATTTTGGTTTATTTGACGTGTTCAGTTCAATGACTGGTTAATTCAGAGCTGAGAAACCAAATGAGAGTTGTGAAAGTAGGAAAGCTTGTTTTCTTTTTCCCATCTATGAATTAAAATAAGATGCAAGACAATGAGATCTAGTAGTTCTAAAATCTTGAAGGGACATGGTGACCAGAAACAATCAGTTCAGTTCACTACTACAGATAATACTTTCTTTGTTTAATAAGAGTTAGTTTTAAATGCAAAACATGTTTTGTTAAGGGGAAAAAAAAATAAGTTTTATATATCCAGCACATTTGAGGTAGTTTTATTTAACTAGTTAAAACTTATTTAAAATGTTTGTTTTTTTGGATTTTTAATTGAATTCCAATTTGCATACAAATGCAGCTTGACACAAATTCCAAGTTTAAAAAAAATCATCTCTTAAATAAGAAGTGCATTATTCACCATTTTCTAGTATAATAATAAATGTAAAACTTAAGAATCTGAATAGATGTATGGTAAGCAATATAGTTCTTAAATAAAGGTAGATAGATACAATGTATCCTCCTGGTTAGCAAAACAATACCAAATTATACAAACCATTGAGAACCAATAATTACAAAATACAAATGCTCAGCAGGATTAAAATTGGTAATTAAAGCAAGATTTTCTGCTTGCTGATTTAAATGATTAAAAATCAGTGATTTTAATCAATCTATCCTGTTCAAGGGAGCTCAGTAAAATGAAAAATAACACTCAGATAATACTCGTGCTCGTATATGTAGGTTTCATCTGTTTAAAGTCTGCATAACCAGTATGACAAGATGAACATGTATTTGGTACGGTTAGTACGTGGGTGAAACCTTTCTGCTTTATAAAACATGTCTTCTCTCATTTCCAAGCTCCCCATGGTCCTGAAGGTTCCAAGGCTGAACTCTTCACCATTGGCTCTTTGTGATAGGCCTTTTTCCCTCCTAGGATTTGGAGACATCTTAGTTCCAGGTATTTCTGATTGTTTGCCTAAGCAATATGATGCAAAAGGAAAAGTTCTTATTGACACGTCTCCCTTCTCCCTCAATTCCCACTCCAAGTGGTAAATTTGACTTGACCTCTCCCAAGCTGGTGATTCATAAACATACCCATTTTTCCTTTGGCTCTGCTCTGTTTGCTTTTCTTAACAGATAAATTAAATGAGAAGAATCTACATGAATTTGGTGTTATGATGAGACTTGTGCATGCAGGGAAGTCAAGAAATTTAAAGGGATGCAGCTGGTGGTTGCTTTATGTCCTGAAACATGAGCATTTATACTCTTAAATTTTGCATCCTGTCTAATGAAACTGAATGTTTTTATTAACCGTATAAATATCTGATCTTTTAATTGTGCTATCTTTTAGCCTTAATATCTTGTTTCACAGGTTCCACAGGGTAATTGTGTACTGTGTTTTGTTTTCTTTTTTTAATCCTCTTAGAGTTTTACATATGTTGCCTTTCAGTTTCATTGGTCTGAAATTTCTGCTGGTCTTAATTCAAAATTGTAGGGTTTTTTTTTTCCATTTCACCAAAATTGATAGTAATTTTTGAATCGTGTATACATTTTTTTTTAAGTTTTATAGTCCTATAAGAAATTTTGCACACAGATAACAGTGAGAGAAGATAGTAAGGTCACAACTGGCTTGTCTAATGATCTTGCTGGGATCTAAGTAGTAAGCTGAGTTTCAAGAAAATTAGTACAGTAGGTATGTGAGGGAGATGATATCTTTCTTTGGACCAACTTCCAAAAAAGAGAGACAAGTTTTGAGCTTACACAGAGCTCTACTTGAGAGCCCAGGGACCCTCTTGAAGAAGAGCTCAGTGTAATCTCGAAAGCTTGTCTCCTTCACCAATAGAAGCTGGTCCAGTACAAGATATTACCTCACCCACCTTCTCTCGCTAATATCCTGGGACCTACAATGGATATGAGCATTAATGAGGAAAATTTCATATGCACAATATGAACTCTGCTATTCAGTATTTTGATTATTCATTGGAGATACTGTCAAGTCTGCTCACTTTGGACTGAAAAACATTTGAGTTGTAAATAATTTGGTCTGCTCTGTATGGTAATACTGCCAAGATCTTGAACTGACCCTTAAGGACACAGATATAAGCCATAAATTACCACTCTATGCACTAATATAGAAGTCTACACGAATGTAAAGGGCACAAGTTATGGTTGCTGTCACTGTTAATGCTGCTTGTATGCAGTTGTTTACATTGCATATGGACTGTCTGTTATTTACTGGAATGGTGTTTACTTACTGATGTCAAGTTTCTGATTCAATAGTTAATGTCATCCAATACAGTAGAAGTGCATATCTTCTGTTCTATGAGTTGTGCACTCTTGTGAATCATATCAGGATGGTAGGGCACAGCTTATTAGGCAGGAAATCTAGCACGGTGGTGGGCCATCTTATAAGCACCTAGATAGGGCACTACATTCTGTGCATCTTACAATTAGTGTGTATGTGTTTAAAAAATGCTTAACTTTTCTTTACTTCCCTAGGCTTACTGGTAGCCTACTGCCATAGATTTGATATTCAGGTGCAATCCTCCAGAGTCTATTTTGTAGCCTGCACTATAGGTATGTATGACCCTGGTATTTCTACACAGCAGCTAGTGCAATCCCTTGAAAAGCAAAGCCAGAGCTCTCATATTACATAGCTTGCTTTTCAACTCTTATCTTGCTTTCAACAATCAAGCAGTGAAGCGGTTTTAAAATAAATAAATAAAAACTGTACTACGTATGAGGTTGGACCTTCGAACCCTAGCTCATCTAGCATAACGCATTTTCTGAGCTGCTTTGCCTGTCCAAACTAGAAAGTAAGCTCTTCGTTGTGATTTACACCTTCACCAGAACCTTTTGGTTGAATTACAGTGTTTTTATGTGTGCTTGGGATACATTTATTCTTTGTTATCATTGTAATTTGCTTGTTAGTGAACCTTTCAAATTGCATTTATTACATGAGAGAATTCAAGTTTAGTGATTGTCCTCTTGACTTCAGTCTTAAACTGTATGTCTGCAAAAAAAATCTGTAATTGACCTGTTTAAATTAAATTAAATTAAATTGTAGAGACAGTAGTGTCTTCATAGATACTACTAACTTTATTTTAAAAGTCTGATTTTTTTTGACAACACTGGGGGCAGGTCTACATTAGAAGCTCTACATCAGCGCTGTAGCGCATCTTGTAAAGACGCTCTATGCCAATGGGAAAGCACTTCCTCGTCAGCATAATTACACCACGTCCACGAGAGACAGAAGCTATGTCCGTGTGGACAGCGCTTAAGTCGCTGTAACTTGCATCACTGAGGGGGTGTCTTTTTCACATCCCGAGTGACATAAGTTAGATCAACTAAAGCAGTAGTGTAGGCCTGCTGAGTTGATTGACTAACCCAGTGAGCTACAACTTATCCTTTGTGGTTCTCTGCTAATGGAGGGGGAAAAAGTTTCTTCAAATTTGAGATAAACAGATAAGGCATTTTTAAATGATAATCTGAAAAATTAGGGGGTTCACTTTCAGGAAAGGTTGTGAATGATTTTGCCACCTCCTAATTTGATAAAACTTTGCCTCAAAGCTAATTTTTTTATTTTGCCCTGCATGTAAGGAGTGATGTCTGACACTTTTGGGAGGCTGTTGGGTTGGTTGACTTTTGGCTTTATTCAGTACATTTCATCTAACACTAATAACTGATGACATCGAGAAAGCTGAGGTGCTTAATGCTTATTTTGCTTCAGTTTTCACTAAAAAGGTTCATGATGACCAGATACTCAACAAAATTAATATTAACAATCGGGGGAAGGAATGCAAGCCAAAATAGGGAAAGAACAAGTTAAACAATATTTAGATAAATTAGATATATTTATGTCTTTGGAGGATAGGATTATAATTCAAAATGATCTGGACAAACTGGGGAAATGGTCTGAAGTCAGTAGGATGAAATTAAATAAGGACAAATACAAAATACTCCACTTAGGAAGGAACAATCAGTTGCACACATACAAAATGGGAAATAATTGCCTAGGAAGGAGTACTGTGGAAAGGGATTTGAGGGTCATAGTGGAAAAACTACTGTAGGGATTCCTACAACAGTTGCTAGCTCCAAAGGGACTCCTAAGATGATTTGAGCTACCTTGCTGCTGCATTTCCATTCACAGGTTTGGGGTGTTGAAGTGTAATCTTTAAATTTGAATTTCTTGACTAAAACTACATTATTCTGCTGTGGTATTCTCTTAAATCAGCCTTGCAAAATTGACATGAAATGTACTAGCCTACCTACGGAATTTACTTGCATACCCTTTGTCATAACAACTGTATAAACAATATATTGCCTCCCAACAATAAAATACTTGCCTCGTATGGGTAGAATTTTGCATGGCTGCTTTAAGTTATAGATTAGCATTTATAACCTTAACTTCAAGTGATTGAAGCTTTTTGTCTGGATATTTTATGTATCTTCCTGCACCAGAAATAAGCCCACAAACTTGCACCTTGCAAGCTTTTAAAGGTCTTTTGTATTCCTTAATATTTTCTGCAAATATATAAATGTTTCAATGAGTAGTAACATTCTAACGGGGAGCATTCACCCCTTGAACACCTTCTACTGTTGTGTGTGGTGCTGTAGACCTTTTCCCACTCCTTGCACCCTCTGTAGGTTGTGAACCTCACTTGGCGGGTCTTCAGTGCCTTGGCCCTTCAGCAGGCGCTCACAGTCAAAACGAAGCCATTCGGGAGTAGCAAAAGTCAAAAAACTATCTACCTTCCCCAGAGCTGCTGAAGACCTTGGGATCTTTAAATTCAGTCCTTTCCTCAGACTTCCAAACAAGCTTTGTCCCCTTCTTGGGGTTTTCATCACTTAGCAGGTGATCGGTGGGGGAATCCAGGCATGCCCACTATGCTGTGTTCCAACCCAGGGACCCTATAAACAGAGGCCATATGCACTCACTTCTGTTTGATACTGCTACTTCCCTGGGCCTCTTCCCACATAGCCCCTTTATCGTCCCCCCTAACCTCAGGTTAAAGTTCTCACCTCCTCTCTCTCACAGCTTAAGCAAATGCAGCCTGAACCAAACACTGGTGATCCCTCAAGCTCATTGGCCAGAGAGAAGCACCCTTCCTTGCCCCTCTGGTCTCAGCTAGGAACTGTCCTGCTAAGGTCCTCCAGCTCCTTTTATCTGAGTCTGTTGAGCTCTGACTGGCTGCTTCTGTGAGGTCTCTGTAGGCAGGCCTGGAGGACCCATCTTCACTGTTCCTTTCCTAGACTAGGATGTAGTAGGATCGTGGGGCCTGAAGCAGGGGGCCACAAAGGGCCTGGTACACCCTATCAAAAACACAAGTAGGTATGTGTTTAATGATGTTGCAGTGATGCCCAAGAACGTGAGTGAAAAGCCAAGCACATCCAAATCACAAGAAGTGCTGGTTATAGTGGTCAGGCAGTATTTATTTGTTTTCATTAAAATATTGTATGGTTTAAATACAAGGCCTTTTTTGCTATTTTTTAAAACTCAAATGATTTAATAAAATGTTTCATTGGTTTATTTTGCCTTTGTAAAATTGTTCTACTTACTGAGTTAATTGTACCACAAATACTGTACAATTGGATCGCTCTTCTTTTTGTCCTCTTTCACTGAAAGACAACGTCTCATAGTGTAGCACAGGGATGAGAAAACTTTTAGGCCCTAGAGCCACATTTTGGTATGGAAATTGTATGGCAGGCCATGAATGCTCACGAAATTGGGGGTTGCAGTATGGGAGGAGGTAAGGGCTCTGGTTGGGGTGTGAGCTCTCGGGTGGGGCTGGGGATGACGGGTTGGGAGTGCAGGAGGGTGCTCTGAGCTGGGACAGAGGGGTTCAGAGAATGGGAGGGAGATCAGGGCTGGGGCAGGAGGTTGGGGCGTGAGAGGGAGTCAGGGGTGTAGGCTCTGGATGGTGTTATCTCAAGCAGCTCCCAGAAACAGCTGCATGTTCTCCCTCTAGCTCCTACGTGGAGGCGCAGCTAGGCAGTTCTACGCACTGCCCCATCTGCAGGTGCCACCCCTGCAGCTCCTGTTGGCTGAGGTTCCCAGCCAATGGGAGCTGCGGGGGCAGCACCTGGGGCAGTGGCAGCATGCGGAGCCCCCAGGCTGCCCCTACATGTAGGAGCCAGAGGGGGGGACTTGCCACTGCTTCCGGGAGCCGCGGAACAGGGCAAGCCCCTGACCCCGCTTCTCAGTGGGAGCTCAAGGGCCGGATTAAAACATCTGAAGGACTGGATGCAGCCTCCAAGCTATAGTTTGCCCACCCCTGATCTAGCAGATAGTCTTTCCGTGATTAGCAAAGAGTAATCCTGAACGAATGTTGGACACAGAATGGTGGTATTTAGGGAAGTCAGCAAAACGCTATAAAGAAGGTTCATAATACTAACTGAAGGAAGCTATCATTAGAATGTTTTTCTAGATAATTGTACTGCCATTCTTGACCAGAACTGTATCTGAATTATTTTCTTTTGCTATTTTTATCTCCTTTTAGCATATGGCATTGGCCTTCTGGTGACCTTTGTAGCCTTGGCATTGATGCAGATGGGTCAGCCAGCTCTGCTCTACTTGGTGCCCTGTACTCTTATCACTAGCTTTGCTGTGGCTCTTTGGCGTAAGGAGCTTGCAATGTTCTGGACGGGCAGCGGCTTTGCGGTGAATACCAGTTTGATATGAGTGTCTTCAAGAAATACTAATATTATAAATCCTAAATAGAATTAAAGTTGAGTAAAATATTGTAGTACTCTCCAACAAAACAAATGTTCATGTTTTGGTCCTAAAGAGTCTTTTACAGGCTTTAGCAATTGCATAACATGAGCCTTGGAATTTTCTGCTTTAATGTTTGTAGCCACTAAAATGGACCAGGATAAAGTAGATCAGTCCCTATCTATCCACCCTGATCCTGCTATAAGTCTTGGTAGTTGTAACAAACAGCTTTATTGTATGTTTTATTAATTATAACTTCATCAGGTAACTTCCATGAATATGAAGAATTGTAAGGATTTTTTTGCAGGTTAACAAAAGGAGTTAAGGAGGTAGTGAGTTAATTTAGAATCTTAAATTGTCACCGTTAGGCTAATCCATTAAATTCTTTATTGAAAATTAAATGCATCCATTATGAAGGGAGTAGGTACTTCATAGTAAGGGATAATTTATTGAGGAGATATTTAATATAAGGGTAAAGATGCAGCAAATCAATTAAAGATCCTGCATAAAGAGACTAGATTTTTCATAGGATGTCCCACAAGCTGCTTTCAGGAGACCTGAAACGTCCTGGTTTTTCACTTAAGTCAAAACACTTGTGTATTTGTTTTTGTTTGTTTTAGAATTTTTTTTTTTTGTTCAAAGCGTATTGCCGTACAGAGTATAATTTATTGCGTGTTCACCAGGAAACACTGTACAGTGGAATGAGAGTTCAGTGTAATAAACAGTATTTGGAGTGAAGAAAAAAGTCCAGTATCAAAGCAGTTCTTTTGCTCAGAGTGAATGTTAGTCAATTTATCAGTGTTTCATGCTGAACTCAGACCTTGTCTGTACTACAAAGGGTTTGCCAATATAATTATATCAGCCTAACTATACTGGCAGGCCCACCTAGTGGAGACGTCGCTTATACTGACAGGAGTTCTTTTGCTGACATTGCTTATGCCAGTTCCCTGATTGAACTGAGCTATCTGTATCACTATGTCTACACTTGGGTGTTTGCCAGCATAGCTATGTCACTTAGGTTTGTGATTTTTTTCATATACCCAGCTGATATAGTTATACTGGCAACGTTTTGAAGTGTGTACACCCAGGCCTCACTTGGAACACTAAGTTACTATGAAAAATCCTCCCCTTGGAGAATTATGCAACTATTGGGTCAGAAGCTGGCAGTAATAACACCAGCACACTTTACAAAACAAACACTTTAGTCCTTGATTATTTTCATGGCTCCAGATGTTTCTACAAAAGTCTCTGTTTTTTTTTTATTTCTAAAATATAGTCAGCTTATCCTGTAGGCAGTTCATTGTGGAATGAAAAAGGGTGTCTTCCTTTTTTTAAATCCTGATACCCACAATTTGTATTTAGTATCTATATCCCATTGATAGCCAGACTTTTCATAGCTGAAGGCCACATTGGAAACTTGTTGGGAGCAAAACTGCAGCTGATTTGTGTAAAGGAAAGCCATCACTAACATCCTTAGAAAGGGGTGCAGCCCATTGCAGATCAGTGCAACATGGGTGTTCAGATGAAGATGTACATTGGTCAAACTGGACAGTCTCTACGTAAAAGAATAAATGGACACAAATCAGACGTCAAGAATTATAACATTCAAAAACCAATTGGAGAACACTTCGTTCTCTCCGGTCACTCGATTACAGACCTCAGAGTGGCTATTCTTCAACAAAAAAATTTCAAAAACAGACTCCAACGAGAGACTGCGGAATTGGAATTAATTTGCAAACTGGATACAATTAACTTAGGCTTGAATAGAGACTGGGAATGGATGAGTCATTACACAAAGTAAAACTATTTCCCCATGGTATTTCTCCCCCCCACTGTTCCTCAGATGTTCTTGTTAACTGCTGGAAATAGCCTACCTTGCTTGTCACCATGAAAGGTTTTCCTCCCTCCCCCCCTGCTGCTGGTGATGGCTCATCTTAAGTGATCACTCTCCTTAAAGTGTGTATGATAAACCCATTGTTTCATGTTCTCTGTGTGTGTATATAAATCTCCCCTCTGTATTTTCCACCAAATGCATCCAATGAAGTGAGCTGTAGCTCACGAAAGCTTATGCTCAAATAAATGTGTTAGTCTCTAAGGTGCCACAAGTACTCCTTTTCTTTTTGCGAATACAGACTAACACGGCTGCTACTCTGAAACAGATGAAGATGGTTTGTTAGAATCTGTATTCTCTACGCTGAGGTTAATGATAGCTATAGAGTGGGTTTTGCCCATCTCTGGTCTACACAAATGTCAGGCACAGAGCTAAGCAGCAGGTTGAGTTTCAGTTTATAATGCATAGGAAGCTTGACATTTAAGTTTGAAGAAGCTTGTTGGAATTAAATGTACAAGTCAAATGGTAATTCAGATAGGAATAGCATATATAGAAGTGATAGACAAGGGCTGAAAGGAGGAGAGGTCACTTTCTATTTAAGAGAACATACTACAGGAACCAGACTTGAGCTCTCATGATGCAAATGGAAAAAATGAAACACAGTGGAGAAAACCATTAGACTATCTTACAGGTAGTCTGTTAGAGACACCTGATCATGGGGAAGACCAGAGCAAATTATTGGTAAAGGAACTAAAACAAATGGCTTCTGCTATCCGGATGTTTGGGACATTATCTGTGTTGAATTTGATTACTCTCCAGTAGAAAGGAAAAGTTAGAGATAGGACCTAATGGGTAGGGCTTGTGGCAGGAGTCTAATTTCTCATCTCGGTACTTTGTGAACTTGGGTTATCACTTAAAATTTCTTATACCGCAGTTTCTCAACTGTAAAATGAGAATAAAATGTCTTAGGGGAGTTGTGAAGCTTAATTAATGTTAAAATACTTTGAGATCCGGTGAACTGTGTCAGAAAAGTGCCAGTTGTTGTTTATTATTAGTGAGGATGGGAAGCAATTGTCACCATGGCAGGTAAACAGGAAGAGAGCTGAGAGTGCTTCCCATATCCGTCAGAGATAATGAGCCTATAGGCTTTAAGCATTTAATTAGATTCCTGCAGAGAGCATTCTCCCACTGTGTTTGTTACTCAGTGGGACCTGCCCAGAGAATAGATGTGCAAATCTTTCAACCATTAGGGATGATTTGAATTAACTGCAGTTGTGCAGCAAGTAATCCTTCTCCTTTCAGTGTGCTTCAGTTCATATTTTTGAACTCCTTCACCAAAAGGTCATTGTGTAATTGCTGTTGGCCATTCAGTATAATGATTGGTCTCCTGTAAATACTAGCATGTTTTGAGAAATTATGATTTAAGTTGCCCTTAGTAACAATAGTGGCTCTTGTTACTCACTTCACATCATCCTAAAAATTATTTGTATTTTTTTATTTTTTTACAGAAAGACCTACCTCATCCTCCCTTGGTGCTGGCTCCTGTCAGCTTCCCCAACCCTCCCAAAGAGATGAATGCACCAGCAACTCAACAAGAAACAGAACAACAAATGACCAACCCCACGCTTCATGCAGATGATCAAAATAACCCCTCCCTGTGTGCAGAGGAGCTGCCTAACTTGAATACCAAGGAGCTGACCAATCCCAGCATGCAAGCAGAACAGCCACAAATTTCCATCTCACAAATAGAACAACAAACCAGTCAGAACAAGGATGACCCTGAAAGCAAGAGCCTAAGAGTAGAAAAGAACCAGCTGGATTAGATGATGAAATAGGAAATCTTTTTTCCCCTCTCCCCATCTCCAAACTTTCCCACATAGAACCAGTATGTAGACTGATTCAGTAGTGTTCACATTCATTGAGGAACCTCACTGGGAATCTGATCATCAAATGCAAGGATATTCTGCCTTTGACTTCAGATACAGCTATACATTTCAAACAGCATTCTGAAATATGGTGCTTTACAAAAATTCTGATGTATGAATTTCAGTGATCATTTTATTAGTTGGATGCCTTTTACCTTTCCTATTTCGTTATACTAGGGTAACATTAAGAATTTTTATTTATACAGTACTCTGGGCTTGTGTGGCTGTTATGCTGCTTTAGTATAGCATAGATTAATGTGGAGGAAAAGCATTGGACAAGTCTGCTACAATTCTAAGCAGGGAGAAATACTGTAGTTTTGTAGATTTTCCCCTTAATACTTTTAAATTTCTGCTTGTAAAAGGCATTGATGCAAGTGAATGGTTTAGTATAAATTGACACTCAAGAAATGTTGAGAACTGGATAAATTACCAGCTTTCTGAAAAGATTTTGTTTTACCATGGTGCATTCAATGCATCTCTTTCCTCAACATTTTTTTTTCCACTTCCAGGTGCCTGGGTTGGATGATACTCTAAATTAAAAGGCAGGATGCATGGATCTCCAGTAAGCACTGTAAGCACTCCTATGAATTCTAGGGGCTGTCTTTGAAACAAAATGTTCACTGAGTGGACCTTGCAGAATAATACACAGTAGACAAGCTTACTTGAAGTATCTTTGCTGTTTTGTTTTGTTTTTAAAAGCACCCCACATCCTTATTTACCAGATAAATCAGATCATAAATAGTAACATTCTGCACAATTTAGTGATCAGGCAGAATGGTATGCAGGAGACTTTAAGGACTGACTTTGATATAGGAAGTTCAGCTGGTTTCTTTGAATCTCTACTTACTATTATTTTTATGAATATAGCTTTGATTTATGTGGGTTTGTCTACATTATAAATATTTTATTAGTATTGCTATACCTGTATAGCTACATAGACAAAAACCGCTAGTGTAAATACAGCATATGTCCGCAGAAGGGTTTTTTCTGTTGGCATAGTAACACCACCTCCACAAACAATGTTAGCTATGCCGACAGAAGCACTCTTCTGTTGTGATAGCTGCATCTACACTTGAGGTTTATAGCGGTGTTAACTGCAGGGACAGTGTTCACACCCTTGGCCAACATAGCTATGCTGAGAAAACTTTGTAGTGCAGACTTGGCTTATTGCTGAAGAAAAGTCTGAAGTTCTCTTCAAAGGAGAGCATGTGGTGCAGCTGTTCGTGGTTTGCAACCTCTTTATAACTGGTCAGCTGCCACAAGTTGTTTTTGTCCTAGGAGTGTTCAAAGTGTGACCTGCAAGGTTTTAGAATGAGGCCATAGGCACCTTCACTTGTGCTAGAACTGCAGAATAGATGCCCAACGGGAGCGCTGCATCTCCACAATGAAGTTCAGGGAGACTACAGTCTATTCAGCTTTAACCAGATTAGGTGCAACTGCACTTCATAAATTGCCAGTGCAGCTTTTCAATACCCAAAACGTGGGCATATCTTGTGTAACCTCACTCATTTCTTTGCACACCGGTATTGCACATGCAGAGGGGCAAAGTAGTCAGATTAACTTTTGTTAATTATAAATATTATGTAGAATATATTCTGTTTGAGAATTAACTGATCAGAGCCATTTGATTTATTTCTAAGACATTCACATTCTTTATTTAATTATAAACATTCCAACCCCTTCAAAAAACCCTTGCATTTTAAATGCAAATAACAAGGTTTTCAGGATCCTGTTAATATCCTGGAAATAGAATATAATCTTCAACTCAACTCTTCCACTCAATAAATACAGTTCTTCTGAAAGAAAAATGATTGCAAGACATATAGTGTGACACTTTCAAGAGTATAGTCTCAATAGACCCTAAGAAATGCATTAATATTAAGCTCCAGTTGGCCTTTTGGATCAAGTTTTGAAAGGCTTTCAGTTGGCAGCTGTACATGATAATTCTGTTTCTGTTTTCCTTCCGTTGAGTAGGCCTTCTGAAAGTTTATGCTGTGTCTTTTAGACTGTAACCGCTTTCTCTCTACTGTTTCATGTTAAGTGGACAATATTCATTTTCCAGAATATTAGAGGCTTTCTGTAAAACTACACTATGGGTTCAAAAGTTTACCATCTTCTGCCTAAGCCTTGATGACCTAAACTGGGCTCTGTCTGCCAAATTGACTCAACTCTGGCTGAAATGATGGTGAGTTTCTTGAAAGGTTTTCTGAGTTCTAAAGTCTGTAGTTTGTTCAGATTTGGTTTTCAAATTAACTGAATGCAACGTGTTTTGAACAATACTAAAGAGATTTTACCTATTTTATTTCCTCTTCTCCTTTATGGGCAATATTGTCTTTGCTGAGAGTAAGCTGAACCGGTTTTTAGGCATGCAGAGTGACAGAGTTGCTTGTATTGGACACTTCAGCCAGCTGGATGATGCCTTAATTTAAGCCATTTTATAAATATGTATATTAAACATTTATTAAAAAAAACCCACTGTGTTTAAATAATAAATTTGACAGACAAATGCCAGGAAATTCGAAGTTGAGACTGATGTGTCATGACATTTGAATTTCCTTTGCCTTGATTCTCTTTTAACCATAACGTTAAATGTAATTTTTATATATTTAATATTCAACCTGTTTTATGTGGTGATAAAGTATTAAGTTTTATCAAACTTCCTGAAACATTCATTTCTTTTCATTTGCTGTAGTGCTGCTTCCAGAGGTGAAACAGAGGTCTGATGGGAGAATGTAGACCATCATGTTGCCTGTAACTAAATTGAAAAGAAAAAATTCAGAACATTATAACTATCTTGTAGTACGCCTTTCAAAGTCACTTTTATTGTGTAGTCGTTTTGGCTAATCGGTTTAGGAGAGATAATTTGCCTTTGCTTTTGTGAATTATCCCCACAAATGTCATGTGCACATTTCACCTCCTATAAAGACTCATGTAAGGAAATGGATATGTTTTGCACACTAATGCAATACCTCTGATTAAAATAGGTGACTTGGAGATGTGTCCCATGATTTGACCATTACAATACTGTTTAAATCAGATGACCCTGATAGTTTTATGTGACTGAGACTTTCTGGGCTCTGTCTCTCTGCAGAGCATTAACACTCTCCATCATGAAACACCAGTTTGTTTTAAATGTTTCATTATAAGGCTACATTTTTCTATTTTATTTTTTTAAAAGCATCCTTGATTGGTTTTAATATTGTAAAATTCAATATTGCATTGAAAAGAGCTAACAATATTTTCATAAATTTCATTTTTTATTTGATGGCAAACTTGTCAGTCCAATGCCAAATTATTGTTGAAATGCACATTTTAGAAGTAATGCTCAGGCATTTAATATATGCATCCTTCAGTATCTGGTTAACTGAAAATTAATTTGCTATAATAATCAGAGGATAAAGAATTTACTTCCACTTTGTATATGTTCAGTCACAAGTACTTGTTTTAGTGACATACATTTTTGCTGTTTCATACTCCTTTAGAATCACTACAACAGTGGGAGAGGGAACTAGGTTTATTTTGGCTCACGCATCATTAAATTCTAATTAGTACACCAAATCCTGTCTTTAGTTCCACCTGTCTGTCCTATTGAAGACAGAGGGGTTGTACAGATGGAACAGAGGACAGAATCTGGCCTGCAGCATTTTGAATAGAGGTGATACATGAGTCAGAAACACTCAAACACTATTTTAAATTATACTTCTCTTTCTTTAGTCATATTACACACGAAGAGTATTTTTAAGTGCAATCCATTACAGCATGAGAAAACTTATCATGCTTTTTAAGATAAGACAACTCTGCAAGATGTAGAAATTAAACCCCTGAAACCACTTATCATTGACTGAAGATGAACTTGTAATCTAATCAATCAATGAAGTTCCTAGAAAAAAGGAGGGGGGGAAATCAGCAACATGCATTCAGGTTTTTTTTTTCTGCATCTTTTCCACTAGGATCATTAATACATTTGTAGAAGATTGCCAGTTTACTCCATTGTTTTTATCCTTTTTCTGTATTAACCACCTCTGATCTGGTTGTTCTTGTAGCTGATTTCTTTACCAGTCAGCTGAACTTTCAAGCCTTTCCTTTAGACTTTGCATCTGTGTTACGATTGCCCTCAATCTCTCCTTCATATTCCTACTGCCTTAAAAGCCTTGACAGCATTTTTCTCAGCAGTGCGCAGTTTCGTGAGCCAAGTTTTTTTCTGCACCCATGATCTGTGTGTCTGAGATTGAGAGCTCTATGAGTGTGATGGCAGTACGTTGGGGAAGGCAGCAGTGACTGTGGTGGTAGAGAGGGACCGGGCAATGTTACTTTGGTTCACTGTACTGAGGCAGGGCGCTGAGGTAGTAGCTGTATTACATGGGAAACTAATAGGAAGATGGTGAATTGCAATCTGCTCGGAATTTTGACCTCTGTGTCATGTACTGTCCTGGGAAGCTCTCATGGTCCTTTATAATGACATGGGATTTTAAAGGCTGTTTTCTACTAAAACCCTGTTCTTCTGTAACTTGGTCCATGTTGAAGCATCTTTCCAAATAAAATGATTGAGCAGAAGTGCATGTTGAACCTCTCATCTCTGTGGAACTTGCCCTGTAGTTTTTGGAAACCTCTTCTGTTCCTTTTCCTGCTTGCTTGTAAGTGTTCATACCCGGAATGTATCTGGATTGAGTCTCCTTAACTATCATAGTTTCTATTGAACTCCACTTGTGTTTGGGATTCCTTGGCTCTTTCATGTAACTCCTCTTATGGCCTCTTTTTAGCTTGACCACAGAATGATTTTTTCAGTTCTTGTCACTCCTGCGTTGGGTATCTAGAAATAAAATTGCTTCAGGAAGTGGACTCTGTATGCAAATATCTAATATAAGCGACAGTCAAGTTTGTTTTTTCCTCCTTTGAGCTTTTTCCTCATTAGTGGATGGACAGTTGTATGTATTTCTGTGTGAAGTTCCAGCAACTATCTTTTTCTGCAGCTTTACTGATGAATAGTAAACAAAGTCAAATATTTTGGCTTTGGCTTTAATCACTTGCAACATTTGTTTAGTATAATTTGTATTGAAGTAAACAGTCTAGTCACTAACATACCGACCACTTCTTAATCAGTTCAGAGAAATGTTGTACTTCAAGTTTTAGAGGGCTAATGTTACACATACAGTTTGAGTCTTAACATTCTGTTTTGCACGTCAGATACCATAGTGATGAACAATATATAAATGCCTAAATAGACTTTGTTTGAGCCATTAAAAGATGTAGAGTAGATGTCAGCTTAGCCAGTTTTACTGTTGCTGCTGCTTGTGTTACAGAAGTGACTGAAGATCCCAGTCAGGATCAGGGCTGGGTGCTGTATAGAGACAGCTGTTCTGTCATAGTTTCCATTTTTTGTAAATCTTATAGCTTGTCAGATATCAACATCTGCTTCCCCTCTATATTCATACTGTTCTGTGTGAAACCACAATTCTTTACTTACTGTTTCAGCAAAGAGAGTAGAAGGGGATCATCATTAATAGGTATTGAGGGCAAGTATAACAGCTTTTAATAACTTGTATCCTTTCTGAGGCCCTTATTTTTCTTGTTTAAAAACTCCTAGTTCTGGGAATGGAACAACAGTGTCATGACTGGGACGAGGGCAATCAGACCTAGTGGTCGGGCAGAAGGCAGGCAGGGTCAGATACCGAGAAGTCCTAGTCCAAGGCAGGCCAGAAGGCAAACCGAGAGTCAGGAGACAGGCAGGGTCAGGTTACCAGGAAATCAGGGTTGGGCGCCAGGTTACAAACAGCAGTAGAAGAGTGAAGCCAAGGACAAACCAGGGTCAGAAGCCAGAGTCCAGGGTCAATTGCAAGCAGGATCTGGACCAGAGATAGGCAGGCAGCCTGTGGTGTTGCTCAGACAGCTCTTGCTTCATAGCTTCCTGGTTTAAATACTGTTACCGGCCAATCAGTGGGTTTTGAGGGGCTGCCACTCAGGTCCAGCTGGATGGTAATTCCTGCTGAG
This sequence comes from Dermochelys coriacea, assembly GCF_009764565.3. Lineage (NCBI taxonomy): Eukaryota > Metazoa > Chordata > Testudines > Dermochelyidae > Dermochelys > Dermochelys coriacea. The sequence goes on from NC_050092.1 coordinate 370,648, forward strand.
CCCCGCCTCACAGGGTCATCTTGTGGGAGCCCAGCCTAAGCCTCCAGTGGCGATGCAGAGGTGGTAGCAGCCCAGAGTCTGTTACAGCCCTGCAAGTTCTTACAAATGGGGAATTCCTGTCAGCTGGAAAAACTTCAGTCCAAAACCTCTGTATTTTTAAACACATCCCCCATTATTATGAAACCAAGAATCCCACTCTTTCTGTCCTGTCCAACACTTCTTTAAAGATCCCACCAACTACTACAATGGAAAGCCCTGGCTGGGATGATTTAGTTGGTGTTGGTCCTACTTTGAGAAGGGGTTGGACTAGATGACCTCCTAAGGTTTCTTCCAACCCTAATATTCTATGATTCTTTATGACTCTATGAATGAATGGGCTTATAAAACCAGAGTAGTATTTTGTATAATTTATTAATTTCAGACTTTAATTTTAGATATTGAGATTGCTGACTCCAATTATCCAATCATTTCTCACTGATTCTATTCCCATATCAATCCACTGGTCCATTCTGTCTTTCTAGGCTTCCTGGACTTTGATTTAACACCTTTGCATATAGGAGAAACTGAATCCCCTGCCACCTTTTCTTGACTAACTGAATCCTCTTCTCTTTCCAATTTATAGAGCCATAGAGTTGCCCAAAATTTGATTTTATTAATAAAAATAATCATTTTGGAGAGTTTCAGTTTTTGTCGTTGGTGTCCAAAAGACATTAGAACAGGGAGGATGCTCTGGTAGTTAAGGTGGTAGACTGGGAGTTAAGAGATCTGGGTTCACTTGCCAGCTCAGCCACAGATTTCCTTTGCAACCTCATGCAAATCTCGTCCTCTCTGTGTCTCAGTTCTCCATCTGGAAAGTGGAGATAATACTGCCTTTCTCCCATCCTTTGTCTATCTTATCTGTTTCTATTGTAAGCTCTTCAAATTGTTCAGCACCTAGCACAATGGTGTCCTGATCTTGATTGGGATTTCTAGGCACCTCTGTAATAAAACAATGAATACTAGACACACACACACAGGACAAACTGTCTTGCACAGAAACACTCTTCCCATAAATACAGTCTTTATTTCCAGGATGACTTACACAAGGTGCCCACCCTGGCCATGCTGCTACTACAGAGCAGTACGTCTGTGTTCCAAAATCAGTTGTCAGGCCAAATTTTGGTAGAACTGTGCCCAACAGTCTCTTTCCAACAGGTTTGTACCACAGCTGGCCTGACTTACTTTTATTACCATGGTGAGCACAGCTTTATTTAAAATGCATGCTCCTCCTACACTACCCTTCTAGATTCCCTAGCACACGTTCTTAAGAGTGTTGAATGTGGACACAAATTCTATTAAGTGTGTCAAAACTCTGTTTTATAAGGCCTGTTTATAAGCCCTAGTGTGGAGAGGCCTCAGTGACGTTATTGCTGATTAAAATTTTCAGTTTCACTGTTCACTATTATATCCAGCTTTATTTTACATGAGTATGAAACAAATGTGCTATGAAGCCAGCCTGTCTGTGGTAATCTTTAAAGGAAGGAATCATTTTTCTCAGGCCACCAGTATAAATAGGTCCCTACAAAATTCACAGTCCAACTTGGTCAATTTCACGGTCAAAAGATTTTAAAAATCGTACATTTTATTATTTCAGCTACTTAAATCAGAAATTTCATGGTGTTCTAATTGTAGGGGTCCTGACCCAAAAAAGGAGTTGGGGGGGGTTTGCAAGGTTACTGTGGGGGGGTTGTGGTACTGCTACTCTTACTTCTGTGCTGCTGCTGGCGGCGGCACTGCCTTCAGAGCTGGGCAGCTGGAGATCAGCAGCTACTGGCTGGGAGCCCAGCTTTGAAGGCAGCGCCACCCCAGCAGCAGTGCAGAAGTAAGGATGGCATGGTATAATATTGTCACCCTTACTTGTGCGTTGCTGCCTGCAGAGGCAGGCCCTCAGTCAGGAGCTGCCACTCTCTGGCCACCCAGTTCTGAAGGCAGCGCAGAAGTGAGGGTGGCTATATTGTAACCCCCCCCTAAAATAATCTTGTGAACCCCCTGCAACTCCCTTTTGGGTGAGGACCCTCAATTTGAGAAACACTAGTCTCCCACATGAAATCTGTATAGTATAGGGTAAAAGACCAGATTTTTGGGAGGAGACCAGATTTCACGGTCTATGATGCGTTTTTCATGGCAGTGAATTGGTAGGGCCCTAAGTATAAATGATCACAGACACACACTCATGACCTGTTTGTAACTTAGCTTTGTTCCCAAGTTCTCTATTAAACTTGGTATTTCTGAACCCACTCCTGTAGGCAGCCACCTTGCTGAAAAGACAATTTCACTCTATTTAAAAACAAAATATTTTGTGGAACTCCTTTATTAATGCTTGTTAGAGCAATTTGGAAAATGCATTAGGAATATGCTCCATGGGGCACTTGTACCATCTGGGTCACAAATAACATCAGTCTTTAGCAAGACAGCATCTTCAGCAGTAGGCTCAGAAGTGCCAAATGTAATTGAGTAGTTGGTGAAAGAGATTTCACAAGTTATTCAGGGTGACCAGTTATTCTTAGCCTGTGAATATTCATAATGCAAAGCTGTACAAAATGGGTACAAAATGTAGTTTCACTTTGAAATACAAGAGATGGTATTTCTCATGATAAGGGAAACTACACTGCTCAGGACTGGGTTGGTAATTGTACATGATGCTTTACTACAATGCTTTGGGACAAAAGTTTGGTTCTGTAGGAGTTTCAAGTACAGTAAGTTGAGATCAGGCTGGTTCAAGAATTTCATGAAGAATAAAAGTTTTCATCCATAGATCTCAAAACACTAAACATGGTTCAAGGGGTAGCATAGACAAAGGATGGGGGACAGTTTGTGATAAAGATCAGTTGTACAGGAGCTCTGTAGCAGCAAAAAGACCCACTGCTTAGTTATTATTTCCAGTAATGATGCTGAATGGGATTTTCAACAGCACCTAAGGAATTCAGGAGCCCAACTCCTAACTGATTTTTAATGGGGGTTAAGTGCTTTTGGAATCCAACCTGACTATCTTCAATATATTGTGATATTTCATGATAATTTACTAATACTCTGTCACATTCTGGGGTGCAGTCCATACCATTATGAGTAACCGTGCATGCCTCACCATGCCTTACTGTTGCAGCTCCCAACCTGGGCCACTCACTACCAGTCTACCAGCATGCAGGTCAGACCCTGAATGTGTGTGTACTAGACAGCCCTGGACCAACAGCTCTGATCCCAGCACCCTGTCTACAGCCCCACCGCCCCACTCTGGCTTCCACTGGACTGGGTTGCAACCAGCAGGGTGACCCCAACACACTCCCAGTCCCAAATTTTCGCCAAACCATATGCTTTGCAATGTCCAGCCCTCTCCTGGACAGTTCAAAGAAATCATATGGTTTGCTTGCTCCTTTAAGGAGACAAAATACACACCAGTTTGCCACATTAATTGGCGTTGACAACCATTTTAGTACAAACAGCACTGTTGGTTTAGCTTAATAGTAACAGAAGCTTATTAACAAATGGAGATAGGATTTTAAGTGAGTTTATGTATAAGAGAGAAAGTTAAAATGGTTACACGCAAATAAAAGTGAAAACTTGGGTATAAAACTTAATCTAGCAAGGTTTGGTTCCAGGCTTTGTTCAAGATGGCCTTTCTCACCCCCCTCTCTTCCAGCAGAATGGTGACTGACCCTTTCCTCGGTCAGGATCTCTTTCAGAGGCCCAAAGGTACTGGTGCGTTTGTCATCTTAGGTAGAAGAGTGAACTTTAGGGTTCTCTACCCCTTTCTTTGAAATGGATTCTTCCAAAGGATACCCCCAGATTTATTCAAGTTGTGAGGAAGGCAACATGGAATCTGGTGGCGAAGGAAGCTCCATGATCTTTCTTCCCCCTCGTGTGTTTGCTGAAATACAAAGTGTTCTGCTTCCTGCCATCTTCTCCCCCTGCTATCTTGATGGTCCTGTTTCTGCTTATATGTAAATATGGATCTTCATTGTCTTTGCCTGAATATCAGGCTGATCAGAGAATAAAATATACATTCCTTTGTCTAAGATAGACCTGTTTTATGCACGTTAGTCATAATTCCATCATATATCCATAACTCTTAATACCCATTGCGTACATACAGCACACAAGAATATTAATGATTAATGAGTTATTAATTTCAAATGATACCTCACAAGGCTCTTGGGAGTGATGCTCAGAACTGGAATTTCTTTAGTCTCATGATTGAATGCCACTGTCATGAACTCTCACTTGCAGCAGTCAGCAGGCCTTTGCTTGAGCAAAGCGTTCATAGAATCATAGAATATCAGGGTTGGAAGGGACCTCAGGAGGTCATCTAGTCCAAACAAGCAGGACCAATCCCCAACTAAATCATCCCAACCAGGGCTTTGTCAAGCTTGACCTTAAAAACCTCTAAGGAAGGAGATTCCACCACCTCCCTAGATAACCCATTCCAGTGCTTCACCACCCTCCTAGTGAAAGTTTTTCCTAATATCCAACCTAAACCTCCCCCACTGCAACTTGAGACCATTACTCCTTCCATTCACTATAATGCAATTTGTAGCACTGTAAATGGCAATATATATATATATATATATATATATATATATATATATATATATATATATATATATATATATGGGAAGAATCATGTACAGTTGAATAGATACAATTTTCCCTTTGCCCTTTTTCAGACTTATAGAATTTCATAAACTGTCTGGAAAGAAAGCTCTCCGAAATATGTAGATATTTGATCTAACATTTCTTCAACAATAACCAGTCCCTTAGAAATTAGCGGCTGATCCTAATAAGCTTCTGTCTTACTTTCAGAAAGGAATAGCTGTATGAGGTACAAGAGCTTGTCTCTGGGCATTGAAACAAGAAATTTGGCTCTTTGCTGAGCATCTCTAAGTTTAACATACACATGGCATGGTATCTGAGTACAGCCAAAGTTAAAATTAAGTAAACGTTCATCTGTAAAACTCCATTCTTCTCCTGTCTTCCTCGTGCAATTCCACAGGAGAGTATGAGAAGGGCTGCTGCCATCCATAGGCTATTCATTGGGAGGAGACAAAAGAATGAAACATATGGGCCTTGCATTTAACACTGAACCAATGGTCATGTTGATACCTGGAAGAAAGGAATTTAACTGTAGGCCAGCTGCTGAGATATCACCAGATTCCCTAGCACATGCAAGTTTCAGCTTAGATGTCATCACCAGCCCAGTATCTCTGCTGAAAGCAGCTATCATGATTGGTTGGGGTCACAGATAATGTAGCCAGGACACAGTCGGTTGAAGGCTTTGAAGATCAAGACCTGACTTCAAATTGGATCCTGTATTGGATCAGGAACGAGTAGATTGTGTACGGCAGTGTGGTGCCTTTGTTTTGTGCCTATGTTAATATAACACGTAACAGCTCTTCTGAATACCTAGGCCTTCCTCTTGGCCTGTACTTTCAACTGTAATCAAGCCTAGGAATGACAAATGCATGAACCATGGAAGCCAGGTCCACATCTCACAGTCTTCTTGTCAGCCACTGATACTGTAATAGATCTAAGATTAACAGAATGCTGATCAATGACTACAGCCTGTCTAGTGTACTCGCAGAAGATTAGCTGTCACTTTGTTCAAGAATGGTAGATTATATGCAAGGCAGTAATTGGTGAGATTATTCCCAATGCAGTATTTTTTAACTTTGTCTTTAACCAAATAGTATTTTACCAGACATCTATTGTCTTAAAAGTTTGGCTGTGGTCAGAACAATGGTATAAAAATGGCACATCCTCCCTCACCATGGACCCAAATTTAAGATGCTTAAGTGTGTGCACAGCAAGGAGACAAAAGGAGTAGAGACCCTGAACCTGAAGACTCCACACACACCCCTGTATGCCATGAAAGTGATCCCTTGAGTGGGTTTCCACAGCTAACAGTAGAGGTTTGGGCATGCTATAGATGTGACCAATGGACTTGTGCATGATGCCAACACACTTAGCAACAAGCTTGCATGGCAAGATAGCAGTGGGCTGTCTGTTTCTGATTTCCCTCTGCCCCCCATCCCCCTGCCATTACCAACTGAAGCTGGTGGCTGTGTGCGTGAACTGCTTTGTTTTCAGTTTGCGGGCAAGGATTCTGATTCTTAAACCTCTTGTAATTTGTGCAAGTAGAGCTCTTTATTTCAAAGCCATGGTAATGACAGGATGATATCTGATATTTGTCTGCTTCTTGTGTGTCTTTAGGACTCACCTGCTCACTTTCTGTCACTGACAGGCTTTTATTCCTCATAGAATCATAGAAGATTAGGATTGGAAGAGACCTCAGGAGGTCATCTAGTCCAACCCCCTGCTCAAAGCGGACCAACCTCAACTAACCAACCTCAATATCTCATACTCCTGCAGAGCCAACACCAGCTATGGGAGAGCAAATGGATTCTCTCTCTGCCTAGTACATTAGCAGTGGTATTGTCAGCTAAATTCATCACCATAAACAGACGGTCTACAGTTGGAAGTCGGTCAGCAAAAGCCCAGCTTGATTGGCTCACAGATTAAGTTTACTGTGTTGGCACTTAGATAATACTTTGAGTTTTCAAATGAGCAAATTTGATCCTGGAAGCCACTGACAGAATAAATATGGGACCCAACAATTTCATTCTGGGCACATATTAAAAATAAAATATCACTGCAGTAGGACAGTTTGCTGTAGAGTGGGTTATGGTAGGTTTTTAGCCTTTTGAGGTGAATGGTCTGTTCAGTATGTGTAAGTTAGTCATATCCCTACTGATTCTCCTACTACTACCTTGGTGAAGAAAGTGGAGACAGACATAGTTGTGCATGAGTGCTGATTGAACAAAGCCAATGTTTTATCAAAAGAGAACTGGTGCTGCTTCATGTGTGGAACAGATGGAACATTTAGACCAAATCGCAGCTTTCCACCCAATATGGACAACATTTAAAAGACAAGATATAGGAATGTTTTTATTAAAAATTGGTTTATCTTGGATGCTTCACAGAAGCTGCTTCTGGGAGAGAGGCTTATCTGTGGGGTGCATAATCTACAGACCAGTTCTAATGGGCTGGCTCATGGAAGGGCCTTGTAATAATGTATAAATACAGCATATCCATTAGTAGAGTGAAGATTTTAAACACTAAGGAGGTATTAATCTTAGTTCCTGTGGAGTCATATATTTAACTCTGCATATGTAAACCTGAACTGAACCCTTTAAACTAGTATTTTATACTGTATAGTCTGGTAGCCAAATGCAAGGTTTGGGCACTTGTTTGGTGTCCATACAGTGGTGGTGTTTTTATGTGGATTCTGAACTTTAGTATCCTAAATTCAAAACAATTGCCTTATGACACCTTGTCACTCTTGAGCATTTTGAAATCTGAGCACTTATTACCACCTCCCTCCAAACTCTCAAGCCGAGTGAGAGTGAAATCACTTTAATTGAATTTCAATTTTTTTAATGAAAACCGCACGCTAATATTTTGTTACGGAACATAATTAGCAAAGAGGTATATATGTAATGTCTGTATTGGTGTGTGTATAATCCATATATCTTGTTAGCACACCCCCACCTACCCACTGAGCCATATTCTTCTTGTACTCACAAATCATGTTGACAACAAATCCTTGCATATTTACTCATGAGAATAAATTTTCAAATATTGGACAATTATAGGCATTAGCAGATTATAAACCAAACAGAGATTCAACTCTTTTCCTCATTCACTGATCCCTTAGACTTCACTTAGCACCCAGAGGCAATAGTAAACATTGTCCGTGGTAGAGTATCAATGTACACACTTACAACTGGAATTCACCAAATGCAAGAATTGAACTTAGCTGGCCAACAGGATTCTGTAACACAATACCAAGGATAGTAGACACTCAGTGATAAAACATGTACAGGTGGGTCCAACAAAGGTATGACACTAACATTCTCTATTCAAGAGTGATAGGCCTACAAGCAAGTTCATGAGAGGTTGACATCAAGAATATTTTGTCATACGAGTTGGTTCCTGTACAAGTGTCCATGTTCACTAAATGGTTACATGAGGATTTCTACAGCTGAGTCTAATCTAAAGAAGCAGCTGTAGACAGAAGTGTCAACTAGACATACTTCACAAGAAGTATCCTGCACAGTCATTGATGGTTCAACAATTCCTTGGGTTACTCAAGCGGCATCATCAAGGACTTTGACCAATTTCAAAGTCTATTGTAAACACAAGCTAGCAGCAAGTGATGTACATCTTGTCTCTGACAGGTACAAAGACTTCAGCACAAAGACTGTCACAAGATCTACCAGAGCCACAGAAGCAAGCAGAGTGCATCAGTTGAGTATAAGTGCACAGCTACCTCCACTGAAAGTTGTCTTGACAGTTACTGAAAATAAGAAACAGTTGACTGACATCATTTATACAGAACTCATTCAAGACAAGAAGTTTGACCTATGACACACACTAAAGCACAAACTAGTCATCAGAGGCAGAGATAATAACCCAGTGAAAATAAACCAGGGAGATGTGGTGATCTACAAAGAAAATACAGCCACCTCAAATGAGAGAGCCAATAAAATCCTCGTACAACAAATGGTTATGGTTGCAAAAGAGAAATCAATGGGAATGTCAGTATTATCACTGATGTATTTGTCTTATAAGACAAGAGCACCCTTATCTTGAACAGGGCCTAACGTCTTTGATGATTATGGAACGCCAATCAAAGAGAGATCTGTAATAAACATCCATGCCACTGCAGAGCAACGCTGTAACACTGTACTAAGACTGTTAGCTGCCTGTACGCACTCAGGCTATGATACAGCAGCTTCCTATTTTGATCTCGACAAAGGAATTGTGTTGATGATTCTGCAAGCTAGATTCTCTCTCTGCTGTGTGACATCAGTGCAGCAATGCCTGCTGTCATTGAACAAGCAGCCATATTCATAGCTGCATGGTACGGACAATCTAGTGAGAGTTATGTACCTTCTAAATTTTAAGAGATGTGGATATGACAGTGCCAAACTGCTATATACCATATTCTTTTCTTGCCAGGGAGGGGTCGGTTTGTTGCAATGAAATGACAAAATTTGCTTTCACATTTGTAGATAAAAACTGGTGACAAGTAGTGACCTGATTATTTATATTAGGACACTCAACTATAGTTTGAATGAAAAGAACACTAGTAATCATTTATAATGGGGGAAGGGATAGCTCAGTGGTTTGAGCATTGGCCTGCTAAACCCAGGGTTGTGAGTTCAATCCTTGAGGGGGCCATTTAGGGATCTGGGGCAAAAATTGGGGATTGGTCATACTTTGAGCAGGGGGTTGGACTAGATGACCTCCTGAGGTCCCTTACAACCCTGATATTCTGTTATTCTAAAATGAAATATTTGGTTCAAATTGTTTTATTGAATATTTTTCACATTCGAGTGGGCAATGTATTGAATGAAAATTGAGGTCCGTGCCGGTACCCACAACCCCCCCTCCTCATGTACCTCTTTATTCAAATATGTATTGTTATTGATTGTCATTGCAAATGTTAAATACTTGCTTTTTATATATTAAAACTCTTTTTTGGCTTGATTTGGGCAAATTCTTACTAACGGGGATAGGGATGGCAGCAAGGGTGGGATGGGATGTCCAATATTTCAAATGCTCCGCAGTGACAGTGTCAGGCAAATTTTTAAAATATCTGGTCCCGAGATACAGAATCCACAAAAAGCTTTGTATGGACCCTACAGCCTGGTTGACCAGCGGGGTTGACAGACTAATGCTAAAGAAAGCTGCCATGGTCCAAAAGCTACACTATATTTTTCTGCATGAATCGCTTTCTACTTCATTCTTTTTGTTTAAAATTTTTTAAGAGTTGGCCAATGTGGACAGAGTGTAACATTAAAATTCTATTAAAACGTGATATTTTCTCCACTCTGACGGGCACTACCACAGTAACTGACACTGAAAATGGGGCATAGATGGGCCCTAAAAGAACTGGAGGTGGTTCTTCGAGTGCTTGTTCATGTTAATTCCAATCATGTATGCGCACTCTGTGTGCACGACAGCTGGAAGATTTTTCCTCTAGCAGTATTGGTAGGGTTGGCTTGGGCACCCTCTGGAGTTGCGCCCTCATGGCACACAATATAGGGCCCTGCCGTCCTGACCCCCCCCCCTCAGTTCCTTCTTACCGCCTGTGATGGCTAGCTGGAACTCCTTGTTGCTCATGCCTTGGCAAGCACATGCTTTGCAGTAGTGTGTGTGTGTGTGTGTGTAGTTTAGTTTTTAGTAGGTTTCAGAGTAGCAGCCGTGTTAGTCTGTATCCGCAAAAAGAAAAGGAGTACTTGTGGCACCTTAGAGACTAACAAATTTATTTGAGCATAAGCTTAGTTTTAGTAGTAGTTATACTTAGTGTAGATAGTTTTTCTCTCATAAGTTTCCTTTGGGGATCCCCCACACATACACGCTTCTCCCCAGCTCTGGAGTATGCCTCGGTCCCCAGGCTTTAAGCTGTGCTCTGACTGCATCAGGTTTATGCCAAGAAGTGACCCACACACTTTGTGCTTGAAGTGTCTTGGGGAGGGTCACCTTAGGGACCATTGTAAAATCTGTAGAGGATTTCAACCCAGGACCCTCAAGGGCAAAGCACAGTGCCTCCGAGTTCTGCTTATGGAGGCAGCACTTCAACCTTAGTTGGACCCCAGTGCGGTAGACCTGGCCCCAAGCGCCCCTCCTCTGTGCGCAGTGATCCAGTACCATCGACATGCAAGCTGGTTCTGAGGAAGGACTCCTCTAGAGATGAACGGCTCCACACACAGGTCCCAGACATCTGTCAGGCACCTGTCTCACTCCCTGGTGCCCCATAAAAGGAAGAAGGTCGACAGAGGGCACTCCCAGACCAGGACTAAAGACCAGGTGGCCAGCAAGCCCCCATCAGGCGCCCAATCAGTGAGGCCTCAGTCAACTCCTGCCCCAGGATGAATCTAGTCGAGTCTGGACCCGCACCCCTCACCAATCTGCCACCAGGAGGACCTACAGCTTCCCTCCATGCCAGAAGTGTTTGAGGTGGCATTGGACCTCTTGCCACCAGAGCCAGTGTTCCTCGCTCCTAGGGACCCCAGAGGGGTCGCGGGCAGGGAGCAGGCTCCTGTACCAGCTACCATCTTGTCCTCCTCGTCTCCGGATGAGGTGGTGGCTGGCTCAGCAACCACTGCAACCTTCAAGGACAGCAGGGTCCTACAGCAGCTGCTGAGACGAGTGGCCCAGAACCTGAACATCAAACCTGAGGAGGTGGTGGAGGAGGCTGACCCGATGGTCGACATTCTTTCCCCTCTAAGGCCATCCCGTATCACACTGCCGCTGATTAAAACGGTCAGTGATGCCGTGAAGACCCTGTGGCAGACCCTGTCCTTGTTACCGCCTACCGCCAAGAGGTACGAGCGGAGATACTTTGTCCCCTCAAAGGGGTAGGAACACCTATACATGCACCCCCAGCTGGACTCCCTGGTAGCGGATGTGGCCAACCAGCGCGAGCACCAGGGCTACCAGGGGCCCTCTCCCAAGAATCAAGAGGCCAAAAAACTGGACCTCTTCAGGAGAAAAATCTGTTCCATGGTGGGGTTGCAGCTCCATATCGCTAACCATCAGCAGTGGTTAGCAGATACAATTGTAATACTTGTGGGGCCATGCAAAAGTTTCCAGAACTCCTCTCAAAGGATTCTTGCATGGAGTTTTCTGCGCTAGTAGAGGAGGGTAAATTAATTTCCCATGCATCCCTTCAGACAGCCATGGATGCAGCAAATGCAGCGTCTTGCACCATGGCTATGAGGAGTTCCTGGCTGCAGGTCTCTGGCCTCCTATACGAGGTGCCACAGACAGGCCAAGACCTCCCCTTTGAGGGTCAGTCTTTGTTTTCTGAGAAAACTGACTCGCCTGCACAGCCTCAAGGACTCTCAAGCCACCTTGAAATCCCTGGGCCTCCACACCCCTGCCAACCAATGGAAGCACTTGAGACTTCAGCCCCCATCGATGCATTATCAACCTCAGGGTAGGAAGGGCAGGTTGTGCAGGAAGAGTAGGAACTCAAGGAAGAGACTTCACCCCTCCTCTGGCCAGGGCTCTGGCCAATCGAAACCCTCCTCAGGCCCAAAATAGGCCTTTTGAGAGTGCACCTGGGGACAACGCTCTAGTGCAAAGACTGAATCCATCCCACCTTGCCTTTTCGTCCCGTCTTTCCCCTTTCTACCATGCATGGGCCCATATTACGTCAGACTGCTGGATACTCCGCACGGCAGAGAGGGGATATTCACTCCAATTCTCTGCCCTCCCGCCCTTCCATCCCCCTTCCCCATCCCTCTTCAGGGACCCTTCTCACAATCAACTCCTTATACAGGAGGTGCAATCCCTTCTCTTGCTGAGGGCAGAGGAAGAGGTTCACAGGAGCAGAAGGGCAAGGGCTTCTCTTCCCGGTATTTCCTAATAACGAAAGCCAGCGGCAGGCTCAGGCCCGTCATAGACCTGTGAGAGCTCAACAAGTTAATTAAGAAACTCAAGTTCCACATGGTTTCCTTGGCCACCATCATCCCTTCCTTGGATCCAGGGGACTGGTATGCTGCCCTTGACTTGAAGGACGTGTACTTTCATATAAACAAGGAGTCTGGTGGCACCTTAAAGACTAGCAGATTTATTTGAGCGTAAGCTTTTGTGGGTAAAAACCCCACTTCTTCAGATGCATGGAGTGAAAATTAAAGATGCAGACAAATATACGGACACATGAAGAGAAGGGAGTTACCTCACAAGTGGAGAACCAGTGTTGACAGGGCCAATTCGATCAGGGTGGATGTAGTCCACTCCCAACAATAGATGAGGAGGTGTCAATTCCAGGAGAGGCAAAGCTGCTTCAGACAGAGACAAACACCTACAAGATCTTTATCAAGCATTCTTAAAACTACAATACCCGCCTAGGGAAGTGAGGAAACAGATTGACAGAGAAAGACGGGTAACCAGAAATCACCTACTACAGGACAGGCTTCATAAGGAACAGACAGCCCCCCAATCTGAAGCAAATACTCACCAGCAACCACACACCACACAACAGAACCACTAACCCAGGAACCTATCCTTGCAACAAAGCCCGTTGCCAACTCTGCCCACATATCTATTCAGGGGACACCATCATAGGGCCTAATCACATCAGCCACACTATCAGAGGCTTGTTCACCTGCGCATCTACCAATGTGATATATGCCATCATGTGTCAGCAATGCCCCTCTGCCATGTACATTGGCCAGTCCCTACGTAAAAGAAAAAATGAACACAAATTGGACATCAGGAATGGTAACATACAAAAGCCAGTGGGAGAACACTTCAGTTTTCGTGGACATTCTATAACAGATTTGAAAGTAGCTATACTTGAACAGAAAACAGACTTCAAAGAGAAACAGCAGAACTAAAATTCATTTGCAAATTTAACACCATTAATTTGGGCTTGAATAGGGACTGGGAGTGGCTGGCTCATTACAGAAGCAGCTTTGCCTCTTCTGGAATTGACACCTCCTCATCTATGGTTGGGAGTGGACTACATCCACCCTGATGGAATTGGCCCTGTCAACACTGGTTCTCCACTTGTGAGGTAACTCCCTTCTCTTCATGTGTCCGTATATTTGTCTGCATCTTTAATTTTCACTCCATGCATCTGAAGAAGTGGGGTTTTTACCCACAAAAGCTTATGCTCAAATAAATCTGTTTAGTTTTTAAGGTGCCACCAGACTCCTTGTTGTTTTTGTGGATACAGACTAACACGGCTACCCCCTGATACTTTCATATAGGAATCATATCATCCCACAGAAAATACCTCAGGTTGTGGTGCACAACAACCACTTCCAGTTCACAGTCCTCCCTTTCGGCCTATCAGCAGTGCCTCAATATTTACCAAACGCATGGCAGTTGTGGCCATGTTTCTACGCAGGTGCGGGTACAGGTGTTTACCTTACCTCGACGACTGGCTGATCAAGGGCTGCTCCAGTGCACAAGTGGAGGCACAAGTCAGATTCATCATTGCAACCCTCAACAAACTGAGCCTTCTCCTGAACACAGGGAAGTCAACTCTGTCCCCTGTTCAGAGGATAGAGTTCATGGGGCAGTGCTGGACTCGACCCAGACCAGGGCCTACCGGCTGGAATCAAGGTTCTGGGCCCTGGGCAACATCATTTGGAGTCTCAAGCAGTTCCCCACCACCACAGCAAGGAATTGCCTGAAACTCCTGGGACACATGGCTGCTTGTACCTATGTGCGCAACATGCCAGGCTCAGACTCGGTCAGCTCTAATCGTGGCTAGCCTCAGTGTATTGGCCGGATCAGGACAGTTTGCACAGGGTTGTGACTTTGCCTCGTCCAGTCCTTGACTCCCTTCTGTGGTGGCTCAACCCACAGCTAGTGTTTGCATCAGACTTGGGCTGGGGAGCGCATCTGGGAGACTTCGGCGCACAAGGCCTCTGGTCTCAGGTGGAGCTTGCTGTCCACATCAATGTCAGAGAGTTGAGAGCGGTACGCCTGGCATGCCAGACTTTCTGAGCCCACTTAAGTGGGAGATATCAATGTTGACAGACAACACAGACTACAACAAACGGGGAGGTGCACACTCCTCTCCCCTGTGCCAGGAAGCCCTCATGCTGGTGGGACTTTTGTGTAGAGCATTCAATATGCCTGCAAGCATTGTACCTCCCTGGGGTACGGAACGAGTTAGCGGACTATCTCAGCAGGTTGTTCCACGACCACGAGTGATCCCTACGCTTGGACATTGTGAACTCAATTTTCCAACCGTGGGGCTTTCCCCATGGTAGACTTGCAACACGGCATAACAGGAAATGTCAGCAGTTCTGCTCCTTCCTGAATCACAGCCCGGGCTCCATAATAGATGCCTTCCTCCTTCCCTGGGGAGACTGTCTCCTATACGCGTTTCCACCCACCCCTCTTGTCCACAAAGTGCTCCTCAAGATATGGAGGGATCGAGCATTGGTAATATTGATAGCCCCAGCCTGGCCTCACCAACTCTGGTACACGTTGCTCCTGGATATGTCCGTGGAAGCTCCAGTCATCTGGCTCTTCTTCCTGGACTTGATAACTCAGGATCACAGCTATCTTCAGCACCTGAACCTCGAGTCATTGCACCTCAGAGTGTGGAAGCTCAATGGCTAAACCCGATGGAGCTTTCCTCCTGGGACCAGGTTAGACAAGTTTTCCTTGGCATTAGGAAACCCTCCACCAGAGCCACCTACTTTGCCAAGTGGAAGAGATTTTCAGTCTGGTCAGCACAGCATCATTCGTCCCCAACACTCACCTCTATTCCACTCATACTGGACTACCTTCTCCATCTCAAGCAGCAGTGACTGTCCATGTCATCAATAAGGGTTCACTTGGCTACCATCTCTGCATTCCATCCAGGCGCAAAGGGCCGGTCAGTCTTTGCCAACCCATTGGTCAGCCATTTTCTCAAAGGTTTCAACAGGCTATATCCGCACGTCTGGCAGCCAGTTCCAGCATGGGACCTCAACCTGCTCCTTTCTAGACTGACGGGGCCACCCTTTGAACCGCTAGTGACATGTTACCTGCTCTACCTCTCGTACGAGGTGGCGTTTTTAGTAGTGATAACCTCAGCCAGGAGGGTGTCTGATCTCAAGGCCCTAACATCAGAACCTCTTTACCTCATATTCTATAAGGATAAGGTTCAGCTCAGGCCCCACTTGGCTTTCCTCCCGAAGGTTGTCTCCCATTTCCACATCAACCAGGACATCTTCCTCCCAGTGTTCCATCCTAAGCCGCACTTGAACGGCAGAGAGCAGAGGCTTCACTCATTGGATGTCCGCAGAGTGCTAGCCTTTTTCATTGAGAGAATAAAGCCATTCCGAAAGTCCATTCAATTATTCATGGCTGTGGCAGACAGAATGAAAGGTCTTCCTGTCTACTCTCAACGAATTTCGTCGTGGATCATGTCCTGCATCCGAGAGTACTACAAACTGGCAGAGGTGCCTGCCTTTCCGCTCACAGCACACTCCACTAGGGCGCAAGCTTCTTCAGCAGAATTTCTGGCGCAGGTTCCCACCCTGGAAATATGCAGAGCAGCGACGTGGTCCTCCATACACACTTTCACCGCGCACTATGCAATCACCTAGCAGGCCAGAGATGATGCGGCCTTTTGGTAGAGCAATGCTCCAATCAGTGGACAGCTCCGACCTTGCCTCCTGAACTTAGGCATGGGAGTCACCTGATTGGAATGGACATGAACAAGCACTCAAAGATGAAAAAATGGTTACTCACCTTCTTGTAGCTGTTGCTCTTCGAGATGTAGTGTTCATGTCCATTCCAATACCCACCCTCCTACCCCGCTGTCAGAGTAGCCGGCAAGAAGGAACTGGGGGAGGGGCATGTTGTCAGGGCTCCATATTGGGCACCATGAGGCTGCGACTCCAAGGGGTGCCCAGGCCAACCCTACGGATACTGCTAGGGGAAAAACCTTCCAGCTGTCTTGCATGCAGCGCGTGGAATGGACATGAACAATATATCTCGAAGAACAACAGTTACAAGAAGGTGAGTAACCTTTTTTTCTCTGGGAAGATGTAGCTGGTTATCAATAAAGTGTATTTGCTGATGCTCTGAAGGCATGGTGGTAAAATTAATATCCTTGCCTGATTTGTAATCACACATATCTGATTGACTTCAATAGCCAGTTAGCTAATCATTCTGCACCCAATTCCAGACAATAAAGATATCTAGGCAGCTTTATAGTGTACTTGGATAATTCTTTTCCTATTCACATGCACTCAGTAAGAGATTTGGAATTTCTTGGACAAGGAATTGCAGAGTCATTGAATGACTAGTAAAATTATCTACAATGGTAGGCTTCATGTGAAATAATACAGATAGTTATTGCCTAATGTTACAAGTAACTTTTTAAATTGCAATATATAATAAAGGAAATGGCATGATGGTTTTTCCTGTAATTAATCTCCAGTGTTGACAGTAGGACACAGGCACTGCAAAAAGAGAGTATAATTGGTGTCTTGTCCAAGTGGGATAAGACATCTTATCCTCTTGCCTCTTTACTAAACAGCTCTGCTGTAGTATATACAGCAGAACCCTGTTTATCCGATCTAGCAGGGACAGAGACCAGATCGGATAATCAAAAGTTCAGATAATCCAGAGAATGGGAAAGTGCAAAGCTATAGCACCATCTAGCGGTCACAGGAGAGAGTGCCTGCTTCTGGACCTGTGTGTGCTGGTTGTTCGGTTAATACAGAGAGCTGGATAACGGAGGATCGGATAAATGGGGTTCTACTGTATTCCAGATAATTACTACTGTAGGTCTTAATTGCATTGCTTGCATCAAATCTGTAATTCTGTCTGGGTGGGTTCTTTCTGCCATATGAGCATTCCTGGTTCTCAATTTACCCTCTCAAACTTTTGAATATCAACCACCCCCACTGACTGAATTACAGCCTTGTATTCAATTGCACAGTATATCATAATATATAGTTTTATATATGTAAATATATTGTAATTCATAACATTTCCACTGACCAAATGTATCTTCGGTGATGTTGTTATGGAAAATGCCCTGTTTCAAAACTAGCAGTTGGGGATGGGGAGGTAGGGCTTTAGATTAGAAATATCCTGAGGTTTTCTGCAGACTGACTTTTACTGTTATCCCTAGAAAGTAAATGATTAGGTCCATTTCAGGCACACAGTGATGGGTGAAATTAAACACAAACTTGACAAATGACTTGATGGTTATCCGTGCTGGTACAAATTAAATTGTGGGAGTTTGGTTTTTATTTTGTTTTTCAAAGAAAATTGGAATTGACTTTCCTTTAGCCTGTTCTAGATTATAAATTCAAACATTTTTTAAAACTGTTAAATAAAGATACTTTAATTTTTAAATGGATTTTATTCAGTTCTTTCTGGATCACTGTATGGTTTGAAATCCAGTTATTTGCCTTTTTGTTCTTTACATTGTGACATTACAGAAAAGTTTCCCTGATTTTAAAGAGTCACTGCCATGGAGTTTAGGCCTTGACTGAAACCTAGCTTAAAATTATTCAAACTGGTGTCTAATATCCTCATTTTTCAAGTAACTACCTGTTCATAAACAATCCACTATACCATCATAAAGAATTGTTCTATATTTCCATGTGGATCCACACAAATTTCCATGGGGATCTCTCTTTTCCTTTGTCTCCTGAAACTTTGGTAACAATAGTACTAAAATAATCAGCTATAGCAATTCAGGCCCATTTTGTGATGTGCCATATCATGGACTTTTTTGTTTTGTTTTCTGAAAGGAAAAGTTCTGGAGGGACTAAATCTCTACTGAAACCAAAGGCAAATCCTGGATGCAGCTAAAAGAAATGTGCACTGCTGTCTTAGGTGTTTCCTAGTGGGTGCAAGTGCTATTAAATAGTGTATGTACCCATTTCCGTGCCCCTTGTTTTTCAGTACACACTGCTTTCCTTTTACAGATACAAAGTAATACAGTAAGTCAAAAATTCAGAAACATCTTGTTACCTGCTTCTTAAAAAAATTGACAAAGCAACAGCTCTGTTCAGACTGAGGACTGAGAGACAACTGCTTCCATTCACATAAAGAGGACTCTAAACCAGAAAGACCGGTTTTGTGGAAATAAAGGATAGTAAATAGTAAAATGCAGTCTGTCCCCAAAGCCCAACTCAGGATCTCTGCAGTTGTATAAATTGCAGGATTAGCACAGTAAGGATTAATGTGGATTGTATAATGTTAAATTATTTTGAATTGCAAACACAAACCTATATCTCTGTTCTGTTGTGTGAATCTCTCTTCAGCATTTATAGCTTGGCAAACATTAGGTGCCACTTCTAACATACAAATGCCTTAAAGGGAATTGGGTCCAGTGCTGTGATCTTGCTAGCTCTGCACCATTTCTGCTGGAGCTCCCCAATTTAGGGGCAGATTGGGAGCGGGAGGAGATATGACTGGGGATGTCCTGTGTGTGTCTGCTGGCCACTGAAGCCATTGCAACAGGAGCATAAGTGAAGGCAACCTGCAGGACTGGTCTAGCTTATGTTGGGCTTCAAATCCAATTCCAGTCCCCTCATAATTAGGAGGTGCAAGGCATCCCCTTGAACCAATCCATGGCAGAATCTTCCCCGTTGTGTTTTCAATGTGCATAAACACAGAACTTATTGTCAGTTTATTGATGGAGTGCTGACAGTGATGGAGAAAAGCAATAATCTGCCGCTGTACTACATTCCACTGTAACTTGATCAGATCATAGACAGTTCTTGGATGGGAGAACTCCAGGCAAAACCAAAGTACCATAAGAAATTCTGGTGGTTAGTAGGTGGCCCTTTTTTCTCTGTCAGTACTGAGCTAAGGGCCCAGCATGGTGCCATCTATCTAGTTCTTCTATGGCCTCCATCACCATAATATCTGAGCATGTAGGAGGCACATCTTTTGACTAAGATGTAAAAACAAGCTGTGGACTTTTGCTTAGTTGGCAAGCCCTGTAGGGGTCATAGAAGCCAAAGATTTCTTTCTATCCTTCCTAAAGTTGATGCATTAGAGCATCCCTGATGAAAGACGGTAATTCTCTCCAAGAATTTTTGACCTGAAAAGTCCCCGCAAACATGCAGGTAGCCACCCTTAGAAAGGAATACAAAGCTTCTTTAGAGCCTCACTGGCAAACATACACTACAAGGTCCTGGGGCAGTGTCTTGGAGCTTTGTAACCCAGAACCAAAATAAATTCAAATTGATATTCTGTGGTCATTGCACTCATGTTTGCTGTGTCCATTGAATCCATATCCCTGGCAGCTACTGCAATCATAGAATCATAGAATATCGGGGTTGGAAGGGACCTCAGGAGGTCATCTAGTCCAACCCCCTGCTCAAAGCAGGACCAATCCCCAATGGCTAGGCCCTAACTTTGTCTGAAGTTCTGGGCAGCAGATAATTATTTGAAGCAAATCCGCTCTGCCTCAGTTCTCAGGTGAAGTCTTTGAGTGAGAAGATTGTGTCATTGGCTAACTCCTTGCCAATCAGAGGAGCTGACATGTTTACTCCCCACCCCAGCAAAGCCCAGAAAGGACTGCAAGACCTGGCTGAGGCCTGGAGCTTCTTTCATACCTTATCTGTGGGTCGGAATTGGTAAACGGATACCTCTTTATTCCAGAGGTAAGACCTACACCCAGACCATCTAAGGGAGGCCAGTTAAGGGAACCAACCCTGCCCCTCCTGCCTAGCCATTTGGATACTATGAATGCTGCTGGACCTTATGCTGTCCAGAAATAGGCCAAGGGATCAGGATACCTAGCTCCTCAGATACTTGGTACTAATCAGCTTAGAGACTACTACTGGGGACCGTGCAGATATTCTGTAGTTGTCCACTACACACACAGTTGCACCTTCCTCTGAAGGATCTGGTAATGGTCACTATCAGGAACAGACTGTTGGATTAGATGGCCCCTGTGTAGGTACAGTCTGGCAATTCTCATGTTCCTTTGTTCCTAATTGTTGTTGAAAATGGTTGAGTCACTAATGCAAATGAGACAAAAACACCTGTAACACTGTTAGAGAAGGTTTGAGAGAGGCCACCCAAAAGTGGGTCAGGCAGTTCACAGAAACAGAATAAGCCCCTGCTCCAAAGAATCCACAGTGAAAAATCATATGCAACATTAGGAGAGAGGGTAGCAAAGGAGAGGGGATGGATCCAGGACAAACGAGGATCATAGCTTTGTGATACAGTGTAGGTAAAGCAATTGTCTTGAGGGTTCAATTGAGTTCTCAAATATAAGTCGTCACTTTCCACTTCCTGCAACAGTGCTGGAAGTGTTGATGTCTCATTTGCACTGCAGCTGAACCATTCTCAAGAGCAGCCCATTGCTCACAACCATTGTCAGCAATAGGACGTTTCCAATGGAGACAGGGCCACTGTATGCAGCGGTAGGTCTTTAAAAAAGTGACATAATGAGTGTACAATAACGTCATCAAAATTTGAATTATTCCTATTTCTGAGAAGATTGAGTCACTTAACTCCCTCAAGATTATAGGCGCTCTCTGCCCTGGAGAGACAGAATCTTCCATCAGGAACAAAGTTGTGGCAGTCTGGAGCTTTCCTTACATTTATCAAAATCTGCATGATGAAATGTAATTTTGTGGCAAGGAAATAATTGATTTCCTCTCAGTCTTCCCAATATGAGATATGTTCTGCCTATTGGAGGCCTTCCAGCTCCCTGCCAGCATTGCTGGAGATGCTTTTTAAAGTGATGATACTGACCATGAAATAGAAGTGGAATGGGTGTAATCACAAACTTGGCATTGAGCCATTCGCTGGGAGCAGACACCAGGTTCCCTTGTTCAGACGCATCTCAATGACCTGAGCCAAGTAACCTGAATATGGCTCATCTTATGAGAATCAAAGGCCATGTGTAATTACAGCTTTCTGTTTTGTTCTTCAGTAATAAGAAATATGATTCATACACAGTAATCCTCTGTCTTTGCTTTGGCATGGATAACTTCTCTGACCTCCAGTGCCCACTCCCAGTTCTGAGTCCCTTTATTATGTTCCATTCAGTTTGTCTGGTTCCTGCAGCCTCTTGTTTTCTGTCTTCTCTAGTACTTAGGCCCTTGGAAACTGACACTTTATTTATTTATTTTATTTATTTACTAATAACCACCTCTCCTCTACAGCGTGCAAATGAATTTGGAAAGAACAGCTTGCAGTGGTGTGACCCTAAGAACCACTAACTGGCATAGGTCATACCAATCCTCACAATTGTCACATCATGTATGTATGGGTAATATTTAAGAAGTTGTATGTATGTACTGAAAATATATTTTAGGATCTGTGTCACAGGCAGGGTTGACAAACAAGTATTTCCCGGACAAAGGGATGTTGATTTAGCTGTCTGCCTAAAATCATGTGAAAATTAAGCATTGTAAACAGATACAATTGGGGGGAGGGGTGAATGGAACAGGGGAGAACTCTGGGAACAAAGACAATGAACTCTGCAACACTTGCTGGTGGTCTATGCAGAGATGGCAAGTCACATGGTGCTGTTCCTCCTCCTTGTTTCCATCTGCTTCTACAGCCACCTGGGCTCTTCATTGCAAAGAAGAGCACAGAGTCCTGTAAAAGTAGCTGTAAACAAGAGGAGCATCCACAATAACTGCCTTGATTGGAGACTGTTGCTCATAAGAGGAGATGGGGAAATGGGAGCTATCCACAGAGACATGCGCTACTAGTTGAACTAGAGCTGCCGCGTGTGATTGGAAGTCAGCTGTGGGAGCAGAGCAAGGAGTTTCCAGTGGCAGAGAAATATTCAGGAGATGAGGAAATCAAGCCGACATCTGGGTGGCATGTGCAGGGTAGAGGGTGGAAGGAGGGATCGTTTATGGGAGAGCATAGGGAGGGAAGAGGCCGGAGTGGATGAGGCCCAGACAGCCAGGAACTATGTACAGGGGGAGAGAGAAGAGTAGAACAGACAGGCCGGGCTGATGAAATATGGAGCAAAAGAAGACTGGGTGATCAGTTATCTTCCCCAGAGGTTCAGTTGCTCTGGTTACCACAGGAATGTTGCACGGTTTCAAATGGTGGTGTGGCTGGGCAGCTAAGGTCTCCAAGCGCTCTTCAGATGAAGTTTGAGAATCTTGGGGACCTGTACTGGCCTCATTCAGTGTAGCTGCCTCTCTGCTGGAGGGACTGACCTGTGAAGCAACAGGAAAAGGGTGAAATTTAGTGGATCTTGGCTCAAAAGCTCTGAGGAGGAAGAAATGACATTGACAAGTACCTGGAGGGGTAAGTGCCCTGAGTGGGCTGTTCGGGGCAGTCCAAAGCAGGAATGGAAATACACTGATTAAAATAAAATGTTGGTACAATGTCAGAGCAAATTCCCTGACTGAAGAATCTTTTTGCCTGTGGAATAGCCAGAAAAAGGGGCAGGGGCCTTGTTACATCCCCGAATTTGGAGTTGGCTAAGAAAAGGTGCTCCGCTCACAAGCAAATGCTCCTGGTACCAACCACACTGGCCATGTCAACAGCTGAAACAGCAGGCCCCTCTGGCACCGTCAATACCAAGAAACTGACAGCTCCCAAGCAGCCGAGCTCAGGCACAGGCACAGGCACTAAGGGGAAAATGAAACCCCATGCCACCGTACTGTCGGACATGAACAAGCAGTCGGTACTCAGCACCTCATTAACTCCAATGCTAATGCTGCCACCTAGTGAGACCGTTGCGCACTCCAATCACACACTGGTGCTGACAAGCAGTTTCCAACATGCGGTACCATTTCCTACCACACCAATAGTACTGATACCAGGCATATCGCAGCAATTCCTCACCAAAAAAGACCTCTCTGTTTCGTCAGTACGGGAGTCTCCCATCCTCGGCACCAATGATACCATGGTACCCGCAGTGCTTAGTCAACCCAGTTCTCCAGCTCTGTACACTCCACAATCCTCCAGTGAGGATGAAGATGGAGATGAGGATGCTGCCCTTGATTCAGGAGATTCAGCTGTGAGATCCATAGCAAACACAATCGTTATAAGACAAGCCTTCTGGCAGTCGACCGTGGAGGACTTGCCATTTGAGGGATCCAAACTTTTCATGGACAAAACAGATGAGTTGTTGCATGCTCTTAAGGACTTGAGGGTGACATTGCAATCTCTGGACATCCACACACCTAAACTCAAAAGACAACAGGGCAGTTATCAAGGCCCTCAATGATTCTGACCCTTTCCGTATGCACAACACAATAGATACTATGACAATCAGGGTTGGAAGCAAAAAACCTTGAGGAGATGACCATCTGCTTCCTCTAAAACTACTTCTCAACTATAACTTCTAGACTACATATTTGAGGCCTTGGTCAAGGGCCTGAGAACCCAATCTCTTTTAACGCTGCAACTTTTAAGACCTTTGGATATCGCCTGGTCCCATTTTATCTGGTCTGGCAGAGTATTACAACAGACAGATGGGTATTAGAAATTATCAAAACTGGTTACTCCATCCCTCTTACCTCCAAACCCCCTACACACACCCCTATCCCATCCATCTTCAGGAACCCTTCTCACGAGCGTCTACTATGAGCAGAGGTAACTCACCTCATGTCTCTAGGAGCAGTAGAACCTGTATCATCTGAGTACAGAGGGAAGGGGTTCTATTCCCATTATTTTCTCACACACACAGAAATAAGAGGTTTGGAGGCCTATCCCTGACCTACGGCAACTCAGCAAAATTTGTGAAAACACAGTGATTCAAAATGGTCACACAAAGCACCATAATCCCAGCGATAGAAAGAGAGGACTGGTTCTCAGTCCTTGACCTGCAGACACGTATTTTCATATATCCATCCATCCCTCACTTCGAAAATCCCTATGATTTGCAATAGGACAGGACCATTTCCAATACAAAGTGCTTCCCTTTGGCCTTTCCACTGCACCTTGGGTATTCTCAAAGTTACTAGCCATAGTAGCTGCCTATCTACACAGAGAGGGAATCATGATTTTTCCCTACCTGGACAACTGTCTATTGAAAGCACCAACAAGACAGGCAGCCATAAAGTCCACCGAATGCACAATATCTCTGGTTACCAGATTAGATCTTCAGATAAACATGCAAAAATCCACTCTAACACCAGTTCAACACCTGTAATTTATTGGAGCAGACCTCAGCTCTCTCGAGGCAACAGCCTTCCTATCAACAAAATGATTTCTGACTCTAACCAATTTGATCTCCACAGCAGAAAACAACCCACAAGTGTCTGCCAGAACTTGCCTACAAATTCTAGGCTACATGGCTGCCACAATCTTCGTCATCCAGCACACAAGATTACATATGCGGTGCCTACAAGCCTGGCTCCAAACCAATTATGTCCCACACAAGCACAGTATAAACAAGCACCTCACCATGCCAGAGATAATCAAAGATTCTCTTTTGTGGTGGACCAACCGCAGTTGGGGTGCCTTTCCTACAGAAACCACCATCAATCACCATCACCACGGATGCTTCCCTCCTAGGATGGGGAGCACATCTTCAGCCACCCTCTATAAAGGGCCGATGGTCCGCAATGGAGTCCCATCTTCATATAAACCTATTAGAACTGCGAGCAGTTAAGAACGCTTGTTCCCACTTCCTACTGCTAATCAGAGACAAGATGGTACAAATTCTCACAGACAATGTAGCTTGTATGTTCTACATAAACGGACAAGGGGGGAGCATGATCACACTCCCTTTGTGTGGAAGCCATGCGCCTTTGGCAATGGTGCATTAAGCACAACGTGCATATTATGGCTTCATACCTACCTGGTTGCCTGAATACCATGGCAGATACCCTAAGCAGGAAGTTTTATCAGGACCACAAGTGGGAGCTGACTACACCAGTAATTCTAGATATTTTCCAAACATGGGGGTTTCCAATGATAGATCTTTTTGCAACTGCACAAAATACCAAATGACCCCAGTTCTGCTCCAGAGCAGGACTCAGTCCATGCTCTCTGGACAACGCCTTCCTCATCAAATGGAGTGCTCCCCTACTATATGCCTTCCCTTCCACCCCCCTCCTAGCCCGTGTGCTTCACAAGATCTCCAAAACTGAAGTCTCCAAAACTGTTCATTTCAATCACCAAACAATCAAAAGGTAACGCCATTGCCAAACAATGTCTATCTAAATGGATATCAGTCTGCATAAAAATGTGTTACCTCCAGCATGAACAACAACCCCCTATGGGGATCCGCACGCATTCTACCAGAGGCCCATCAGCTTCCATAGCATTTCTTAATAATGTTCCCATCACGGAAAACTGTAGGGCCACAACTGGGCCTCTCCACACACATTTACCCAGCATTATGCTTTGCAACAACATGCATCTTCCAATACTCTCTTCAGACATACCGTCCTTTCATCTGCTACAACTTCCACTCCAAAGCTCCCTCCTTCCACCAGAGGGCACTGATCTGAAGTCACCTAAAGTGAAGCCCCCACAGGGACACTACTCGAAGAAGAAGAGAACGTTACTCACGTAATGCAGCAATGGAGGTTCTTCAAGATGTGTCTCTGTGTGGGTGCTCCACTACTCTCCCTCCTCCCCTCTGCTTTGGAGTTTTATTATTTTACTCTGCAGTAGAGAAGGAACAGAGGATGAGTTGGTCGCACAGCACCAGTTAACTGCCTGAAGCAATATGGAGACGGGGACCGCACATGTGCGACCTGTTACCAGGCACTGCTAACTCAAATCTCCAGCTACAGGCGTAGGGGCATACCAACACCTAAAGTGGCACACCCACAAGGACACACATCTCGAAGAACCTCCGTTACTGTACAAGGTGAGTAACATTCTCTTAATTACCCTCATTGTTAAAAATGTACACCTTATTTCCAGTCTGAAATTATCTAGCTCCAACCTCCAGCCAGTGGATCATGTTAGACTTTTCTCTGCTAGATCGCAGAGCCCATTATTAAACATTTGTTCCAACAGTAGGTACTTACAGACTGTGATCATGTCTTAACCTTCTCTTTGTTAAGCTAAATAGATTGAGCTCTCTGAGGGTATGTCTACACTACAAAATTAGGTTGAATTTATAGAAGTCCATTTTTTAGAAAGCGATTTTATACAGTCGATTAAGACCATTAAGTTGGCGGAGGGCATCCACAGAACCGAGGCTAGCGTCAACTTCCGGAGCATTGCACTGTAGGTAGCTATCCCACAGTTCCCGCAGTCTCCGCCACCCATTAGAATTCTGGGATGAGATCCCAATGCCTGATGGGGTAAAAAACATTGTCGAGGGTGATTCTAGGTACATGTCATCTGCCCCCCCCTCGCTCCCTCCATGAAAGCAATGGCAGACAATCATTTCACGCCTTTTTTCCTCGGTTACCCGGGCAGACGCCATACCACAGCAAGCATGGAGCCCACTCAGCTCACTGTCACCATACGTCTCCTGGGTTCTGGCAGACGTGGGACTGCATTGCTACACAGTAGCAGTTCATTGTTTTGTGGCAGCAGATGGTGCACTACAACTGATAGCCGTCCTCGTCATCTCTTTGGTGCTCCTGGCAGACCTCAGTGAGGTCTGTCAAGGGCGCCTGGACATAAACAAGCACAGACTGGCGGGACCACATATTGTTGCAGGTCTGGGATGATTCCCAATGGATGCAAAACTTTTGCATGCATAAGGGCACTTTCTTGGAACTTTGTGACTTGCTTTCCCCTGCACTGAAGTGCCATAATACTAAGATGAGAGCAGCCCTCACAGTTCACAAGCGAATAGCGATAGCCCTCTGGAAGCTTGCAACTCCAGACAGCTACCAGTCAGTCGGGAATCAATTTGGAGTGGGCAAATCTGCTGTGGGGGCTGCTGTGATCCAAGTAGCCAACGCAATCACTGACCTGCTGCTATCAAGGGTAGTGATTCTGGGAAATGGGTAGGTCATAATGGATGGCTTTGCTGCAATGGGATTCCCTAACTGTGGTGGGGCGATAGACTGAACGCATATCCCTATCTTGGGACCAGACCACCAAGGCAGCCAGTACATAAACTGAAAGGGGTACTTTTCAGTGGTGCTGCAAGCACTGGTGGATCACAAGGGATGTTTCACCAACATCAACGTGTGATGGTCGGGAAAGGTACATGACGCTCGCATCTTTAGGAACTCTGGTCTGTGGGAACGGCTGCAGCAAGGGACTTACTTTCCTGACCAGAAAATAACCATTGGGGATGTTGAAATGCCTATAGTTATCCTTGGGGACCCAGCCTACCCCTTAATGCCATGGCTTATGAAGCCATACAGAGGCACCATGGACAGTAGTCAGGAGCTGTTCAACTATAGGCTGAGCAAGTGCAGAATGGTGGTAGAATGTGCATTTGGATGTTTAAAAGTGTGCTGGCGCAGTTTACTGACTCGGTTAGACCGACTTCAGCAAAACCAATATTCCCATCTTTATTACTGCTTGCTGTGTGCTCCACAATATCTTTGAGAGTAAGGGGGAGACATTTATGGGGGGTGGGAGGTTGAGGCAAATTGCCTGGCTGCTGATTACATGCAGCTAGATATCAGGGCGGTTAGAAGAGCACAGCTGGGTGCGCTGTGCATCAGAGAAGCTTTGAAAACCAGTTTCATGACTGGCCAGGCTACGGTGTGAAAGTTCTGTTTGTTTCTCCTTGATGAAAACCCACCCCCTTGATTCACTCTACTTCCCTGTAAGCCAACCATCCTCCCGTCCCCATTTTGATCACCACTTGCAGAGGCAATAAAGTCATTGTTATTTCAAATTCATGCATTCTTTATTAATTCATCACACAAATGGGGGGATAAATGCCAAGGTAGACTAGGAGGGGTGGGGGAGGAGGGAAGCACCAGGTAGGGTGTTGGAGCGGGGGGAGGAGGGAAGGACAAGACACTTCAAAACTTATTGAATGCCAGCTTTCTGTTGCTTGGGCAGTCCTCTGGGGTGGAGTGGTTGGGTGCCCGGAGGCCCTCCCACCACGTTCTTGGGCATCTGGGTGAGGAGGCTATGGAACTTGGGGAGGAGGGCAGTTGGTTACACAGGGGCTGCAGCAGTGGTCTGTGCTCCTGCTGCCTTTCCTGCACCTCAACCATATGCCAGAGCATATTAGTTTGATTCTCCAGTAGCCTCAGCATTGCATCCTTCCTCTTCTTATCACATTGACACCACCTCTCCTCTCACTCGTCCCTCCTCTCCTCTCGCTCGTCCCTCTTGTCCTCACATTCATTTTGTGCTTTCCTGAACTCTGACATTGTCTCTCTCCACGCATTGTGCTGGGCTCTTTCAGCGTGGGAGGCCTGCATGAGTTCAAAGAACATTTCCTCGCGAGTGCATTTTTTTCGGCTTCTAATCTTTGATAGCCTCTGGGACAGAGATGATACGTGGAACAATGAAACATTTGCAGCTGCAAGAGGGAAAAAAGGGAGATTAGTCTTTAAAAAGAGACATTTTAAAGAACAATGGGTAGACTCTTTTACGGTGAGCCAAGCTGTTAACATTACATAGCACATGTGCTTTGTTTACAAGGTCACATTTTGCCTCTTATATCGAGGGCCTGCCGCTATGGTGTGAGAGATCACACACGCAGGGCCGGGCAACAGAATTTGGCTTGCAGGCAGACATGGTAAGCCACAGTCTTTTGGCTTCTTTAAACTTCCTGACATGTGGGAATAGTTTCAAACAGCAGCGTCTCCATTTCACATACCAAGCACCCATTGGGTTGGCCATTTAAAAGGAGGGGCTGCAGTTTTCAAGTTAACGTGCAGCACAAACCCAACTAACCACCACCACCCCCACATACACACACCCAATTCTCTGGGATGATCGCTTCACTCCTCCCCCTATCGCATGGCTAACAGCAGGGATGATTTCTGTTCAGCCACAGGCAAACAGCCCAGCAGGAACAGCCATCTCTGAATGTTCCCTTAATAAATTTCCCCTATTTCAACCAGGTGACCATGAATGATATCACTGTCCTGAGGATAACACAGAGATAAAGAACGGATGTTGCTTGAATGCCAGCAAACACCAGGACCGTACTGTAGGGGCACCCTCTAGAATGGCATGCAGCTCATCATAGAAGCGGCATGTCTGGGGCTCTGACCCGGAGCGGCCATTTGCCTCTCTGGTTCTTTGGTAAGTTTGCCTGAGCTCCTTAAGTTTCACACAGCACTGCTGTGGGTCCCCTGTTATAGCCTCTGTCCTTCATGCCCTTGGAGATATTTTTCAATTATTTTGGCATTTCATCTTTTCGAACAGAGTTCTGATAGCATGGATTCGTCTCCCCATACTGTGATCAGATCCAACCTCCCATTCGATCCATGCTGGTGCTCTTTTGTGATTCTGGGACTGCATGGTCACCTGTGCTGATCAGCTCGCCACGCTGGCCAAACAGGAAATGAAATTCAAAAGTTCACGGGGCTTTTCCTGTCTACCTAGCCAGTGCATCTGAGTTGAGACCGCTGTCCAGAGCATCACAATGGAGCATTCTGGGATAGCTCCTAGAGGCCAATACCGTTGAATTGCATCCACACTACCCCAAATTGGACCCAGCAAGGTCGATTTCAGCGCTAATCCACTCGTCGGGGAGGAGTACAGAAACCAGTTTTAAGAGCCTTTAAAGTCGGAAAAAATGGCTTCGTAGTATGGATGGGTGCAGGACTAAACCGATCTAATGCTGCTAAATCCGACCTAAACTCGTAGTGTAGACCAGGGCTGAGTCTATCACTACAAGGCATGTTTTCTAATCCTCTCATTCTCATCCTCTTCTCTAAACCCTCTCCAATTTATCAACATCCTTTTTAAACTGAGGGGCACCAGAACTGGAGGCAGTATTCCAGCAGCGGTCACATCAGTGCAAACTACAGAGGTAAAATAACCTCTCTACTCCTACTTGAGATTCCCCTGTTTATGCATCCAAGGATCACCGTAGCCCTTTTGACCACAGCTTCATACTGGGAGCTCGCATTCAGCTGATTATCCACCACAGCCTTCAAAACTTTTTTAGAGTCACAGCTGCCCAGGATAGAGTCCCTGTCCTGTTAGTATAGCCTGCATTCTTTGTTTCTAGATGTACATATTTATATTTATCGATAATAAAACACACATTGTTTCCTTGTGCCCAGCTTACCAAGTGATCCAGATCACTCTTTGTCACTGACCTGTTCTCATTATTTGCCATTACCCCAATAGCTGTGTATCTACAAATTTTATTGGTCATGATTTTCCATTTTTTTCAGGTCATTAATAAAAATGCTAAATAGCATAATGTCAGAATTATGCTCGTGGGATCCCATTAGAAACACACCTGTTAGATGATGATTCCTCATTTGCAATTACATTTTGAGACCCATCAGTTAGCCAGCTTTTTATCCATTTAGTGTGTGCCATGTTAATTTTATATTAAAGTTTTTTAATCAGACTGTCATGTGGTCAGTCAAATGTCTTACAAAAGACTAAGTATTTCCTTTTTTGACCAAACTTGAAATCTCATTGAAAAAAGATATCAAGTTAATTTGACTGCATCTATTTTCTATAAACTCATGTTAATTGGAAATAATTATATTACTTGCCTTTAATTCTTTCTTAATCAAGTCCTGTATCAGCCACTCCATTATCTTTCCAGGAATAGATGTCAGACTGACAGGCCTATAATTACCTATGGTCATCCCATTTACTCATTTTTAAATATTGGCACTATGATCTTTCTTCTTGTCTTCTGGAACTTCTCTGGTGTTCCAGGATTTATTGAAAATTAACACAAATGGTCTAGCAAGTCCTCAGCCCACTCTTTTAAAATTCATGGATGCAAGTTATCTGAACCTGCTGATCTAAATTTTTTTAACTTTAGTAGCTGCTGTTTAATATCTTCCTGAGATACTATTGGAATGGAAAGAATGTTATCATATGATATGACTACATTATCTATTTTTTCCCAAATATAGTCAGAAAAAATTAGTGATCGTTTCTGTCTTTTCTGCATTATTATTAATAATTCTATCATTTCCACATAGTAATGGACCAATACCATTGTGAAGATTCTTTTTGTTCCTAATATACTTCAAAAAATTCTTATTGTCCTTTATTTTGCTGGCCATAGATTTCTCCTTGTGTCCCACTGTTTCCCTTATGAATTTATTACAATTCCTAGCTTCTAATTTATATTACTTACTATCAAGTTCCCCTTTCATCCATTTGTTATATTTTATTTTTTTTAATAGCTGCCTTCACTTCCCCTCTAAACCAGGTTGGTTTTTTAACTAATATTGCCTTCTTCCTCATTTGTGTGATTATGGCTTTTTGGGCATCTATTGAAGTGTTCTTAAACAACTCCCAATTATCATTCACTTTTTTTTGATTCAATTCTTCCTCCCAGTTGACTTGGTCATAATTGTTTTCAGCTTTGTGAAACTGGCCCTTTTAAAACCCCAAGTATTGCGATCACTGGTCTGGACTCTATTCTGTTTGCACCTTCTAAGTGTGCAAAGTCATGATCACTTGTGCCTCAGCTACCATTCATTTTTAGTTCTGTGCTCAGTTCCTCTTTAGCTGTCAAGACAAGGTCTAATATAGAATTACTCTGTGTGGGGTGCAACATATCATGAGTTAGGAAATTCTCATCTATAATTAGAAATTCCAGAATGTTGTAGTACTGGTAGTAGGAGACTGTGAAGCTCCCAACAGTGAAGCAGAAGAGCGAGTACCAACCTCAGGGCAGACTGTTAAAAAAACAGGGCACAAACTGCAAGTTGATTGTGAGTTCTAAGCTTAGATTTCACCAACGTGCCACCAAGTGCAAACTCCTCAGGCACTTTAACAGCCTTAACAAGGAGCCACAGACAGTCCCCTGGGGTTCTCGAGTCTGTCTGGCCACCCACGGCAGCATTTCTCGGTGATAGAGGGCCCCTTACACCAATAATCATAGCAATATTCAGGTTACTCTTTATCTTGAAGGACCTGTCATTTACCCCAGGTCAATCGCACTTGAAGTCTCACACCAAGGAGAAAGCTTGTAGCCAACCATATAACAAACTATATAAAGATGTATTTAATAGGCAAGGGATACTGGAGTGTTATTTCAAAGGTCAAAACAGGAAACATAGATCCATGGAGTTATAGTCATAGGTTTCAAAAGCTAATATAGGCTTCTATTATCAGCACGCTCTCTGAGTCCTTTAGGGCTAACCCAGCTGCTGGGGACCTCTTGCTTATGCCTAGGAACACCTTGTCCCCGCCAGTGTCCAAGCAGCGTAGAGATACCTAGTTCCTTTTGCCTGCCATGTGCTCTGAGCTACAAATTCTGCTGATGGAAGGAGTCCTCTTTATGGGGAGGAGAGCCAAACACCAATAAGAGTCTTTAGTCCTTTTGTTGATTACTCCTCAATGCAGATGTAGGGAGTTTCCAGTTGTAAAATCCACCCATAGTCTGTATAGTATCGATGGGTCTCCTCTTCCTGGAAGGGCATAACAATCTCTATAGAAAAGCAGCTCTTCACATTAATTAATGTCGCTCTCCTGTATAATGATTCATGCAGTCACAAAGGCTCACAATACACCTGCTCAAATATCACATTGCAGTATGGAACACATTTATTACCAGTAAGATTAATGATGGCAGCAACTCACAAGCATTCAACAGAGTCCAAATACTAAACGCTTATAATCCTAATGCCTATTTTATCAACATTAACCCACAAGTGAGCCAGATAGAGTCCAGCTCTGTATATCCATGTCCAGTTGAGACATAGGGACCTTGGCATGAGCTGGCACCTGGCCCACCAGTGTCATAGAGACTTCAATCACATTGAAGTATCCCGTGATCACACAGTTTTTTCCCTACATATTATAGACAGTTACATAATCAGGTGGTCACCCTGTTTCATAGTGTGTCCATAGAAGACACCAACTAATACCCCAGCTTGTGCTTTATCTGTGAGGACATTGGTCCATACACATTCAGTATAATTTTCTTCTGAGTTATCAGTGACTCAGAAACAAGTAATGCCATTTTTACATAGAGTGCCCCTCCAGTCCCCCTTTTGCCCACTCGATCCTTCCTAAATAGGTTATATTTGTTAATTATAACAGTCCAGTCACGGACATCATCCGTCCAGTTTTCAGTAATATCACCTGTAACAGAAGGTTAAACTGTATTATGCACTTCAGCCACTAGGTGGTGCTGTGTGTAACGTGCCTTACGCATACAACAGCCATGGACATCAGCAGAGTGTTCTTAGAATCATGGATTCACAGAATATCAGGGTTGGAAGGGACCTCAGGAGGTCATCTAGTCCAACCCCCTGCTCAAAGCAGGACCAATCCCCAACTAAATCATCCTAGCCGGGGCTTTGTCAAGCCGGGCCTTAAAAACCTCCAAGGAAGGAGATTCCACCACCTTCAGTAATGGAAATGGTTACCCATTCCAGTGCTTCACCACTCTCCCAATGAAAAGCTTTTCCTAATATCCAACCTAAACTTCTCCCACTGCAACTTGAGACCATTACTCCTTGTTCTGTCATCTGCTACTACTGAGAACAGCCTAGCTCCATCCTCTTTGGAATCCCCTTTCAGGTAGTAGAAAGCAGCTATCAAATCCCCCCCCTCATTCTTCTCTTCTAAAGACTAAATAATCCCAGTTCTCTCAGCGTCTCCTCATAAGTCATGTGCCCCAGCCCCCTAATCATTTTTGTTGCCCTCCGCTGGACGCTTTCCAATTTTTCCACATCCTTCTTGTAGTGTGGGCCCAAGGCACAGTACTCCAGATGAGGCCTCACCAATGTCAAATAGAGGGGAATGATCATGTCCCTTGATCTACTGGAAATGCTCCTACTTATACAACCCAAAATGCCGTTAGCCTTCTTGGCAACAAGGGCACACTGTTGACTCATATCCAGCTTCTCATCCACTGTAACCCCTAGGTCCTTTTCTGCAGAACTGCTGCCGAGCCACTCGGTCCCTAGTCTGTAGCAGTGCAGGGGATTCTTCCTTCCTAAGTGCAGGACTCTGCACTTATCCTTGTTGAACCTCATCAGATTTCTTTTGGCCCAATCCTCTCATTTTCTAGGTCCCTCTGTATCCTATCCCTACCCTCCAGCATATCTACCTCTCCTCCCAGTTTAGTGTCATCTACAAACTTGCTGAGGGTGCAATCCACACCATCCTCCAGATCATTAATGAAGATATTGAACAAAACCGGCCCCAGGACCAACTCTTGGGGAACTCCGCTTGATACCGGCTGCCACCTAGACATGGAGCCATTGATCACTACCCTTTGAGCCTGATGATCTAGCCAGCTTTCTATCCACCATATAGGTCTTATAGTGTTCCTCAGAAAGAACAATCAACAGAGCAAAGCCTACAGATGGCAGATGCAGAACGAAAAGGAGACTCAGATTCCAGATGGACCACAGCCAGTCGTTTCAACTAATGGACAGCAAGTTGACTGAATTGTTACATGTTCGGGTCATGTAATTAGCAAAGCAGGATGATTCAGAGACACTTAACACACTAATGCCTACTGAACTTTAAAGACAGTGGTCGGAATATAGAACTAAATGGGGGAGATGTAATAGAATGTTAAACTGTATTACACTGTCCAGCCAAAAGAAAAGGAGAACTTGTGGCACCTTAGAGACTAACAAATTTATTTGAGCATAAGCTTTCGTGAGCTACAGCTCATTTCATCGGATGCATTTGGTGGAAAATACAGTGGGGAGATTTATATACACACACAGAGAACATGAAACAATGGGTTTATCATACACACTGTAAGGAGAGTGATGATAAAACCCATTGTTTCATGTTCTCTGTGTGTGTATATAAATCTCCCCACTGTATTTTCCACCAAATGCATCCGATGAAGTGAGCTGTAGCTCACGAAAGCTTATGCTCAAATAAATTTGTTAGTCTCTAAGGTGCCACAAGTTCTCCTTTTCTTTTTGCGAATACAGACTAACACGGCTGCTACTCTGAAAACTGTTCAGCCAGCAGGTGGTGCTGTGAGTAACATACCTTACTTAAGTTCACATGGTCCATTCCTGTTAGTTATTAAAGGATCTTCTAGTGAAGACAGCTGGTGTATCCCTCTTGGAAGGATGCGCTGTAAACAATCCATAGCTGGTACAGAAGCTTGACCGGCGAGTAGCAGCCCTCCACTCTACTGTGTATAAGGCGTACATGACACAAACTAGATGAAATGTATGCTCCTAAAAGAGCAATTCTAATTCCTCTTGTTTCTTACCCAGGCTCCTAGTATTGGTATATAGGCAGTTAAAGAATTACTACTTTTCATATCATTTGGTTCCTTGATCAATTTTGGTCTCACCATCTTCATTTTGTGGTAAACGAGTACCTATATCTTTCCTCTTTTTACCCTCCCTTTTTCTTATTAATTTAACTCCCTTCTGACCACTCTAGCCAGCCTGTTCCAGAGAAGATTGGTCCTCTTTCTATATTTAGAAATGCATATGTGATTAACTAGAGCATTTAATGTTGTGCATGAGCACTTAATTGTACTTATACTGTAAAGGTGTTTCATTTCAGCTAAAAACACATAGTGTAAATGGTGTCCTGGACATGTCTGAAATGCCAAAGGGTTCCCCCCTCCCCCACTGAATAATCAATTTTAAGGCCAGAAGGGAATATGATCATCCAGTCTGACCTGCTGCATAACACAGACCATAAATCTCAGGTTTCAGAGTAGCAGCCGTGTTAGTCTGTATTCGCAAAAAGAAAAGGAGTACTTGTGGCACCTTAGAGACTAACAAATTTATTAGAGCATAAGCTTTCGTGAGCTACAGCTCACTTCATCGGATGCATTTGGTGGAAAAAGCAGAATCTCAGCCAGTGATTCCTGCATCAAGCCCATCACTTCTGGTTGAGCAAGAGCAGATCTTTTAGAAAGAGAAATCCAGTCTTGATTTTACAGTGATCAAGAATCCACATACACAGTCCCCAGGTAAGTTGTTCCAATGGTGACTCACCCTCACTTTACAACATTCAACTCATTTCTAGTTTGAATTTTTTTCTCTCTTCAGCTTCCAGCCATTGGATTTCTTTCCACTTTGACTGATGGAGAGTCCTCCACCATCATAAATCTTCTCCCCATTTAGGAATTTATAGACCATGGTCAGGTCACCTCTTAGCCTTCTCTTGGATAAACTAAATAATTTCCTTAGTGTCTCTCTCAGTAAAGCAGGGTTCTCAGGTCTCAAATGATGCTTGTGGTTCTCTATGTCCCCGGTTGCCCCTGTCCACCCCAAATTCTTTGCTTTTTTATTTTATGCTCGTCCCTGATTGCACGTGCTGGATCACCTTTACCCATTAACATTGCATGAGAACATCAACCTATAGCTGGCTCACTGGACAGTACGGCAGCTGTAATTTATAAGGATGTATCAGCCCCATCCAATAGCATGTTGTCTACAGTCTGCCAGTAAGGTTGGCAGCAGTCACATGTTAAATGGTACTCAGTGTAGCTTTTATAGCCGAATATATTTAGCTTCACAAATCAGATGTTCTCCATTTATTTCAATTTAACTTTGCATTGATTTGATGGGACGCTGAACTTTGAATTTAACTAGGCAGGTAAACTTTAATCTCTGCCTTAATCTAGCATTGTCTGTAGTTCTATGCTCTTCCTAGTAGGGCAGAAATCTCAACCTTGCAGAGATTTTCAAACAAGGGTGAATGTGATCAATCCCCAATGTCATGGTTGCTGGCTTGGGACCACTGAAATGCTGGACCTGGCAAGAGCTGATAGAGGAAAAGTGGAAGGAGTATAAGCACCCAGGACATAAATCCACAGCCCTATATACACTATATACCCTATATACACTTTCCTGTGTGAAGCAAGTTGAGTCTGTTTTTACATCTCTATGAGTGGTTTACAACAACAACAAAAAAAGGCAAGATAAATTGCTCTAAAATTCCCTCTGTGCTAGTCCTACACTTAACCCAGTCTGAGTCAGGGATCAAGCATTCTTCCTTCCACTCTTTTCTGAAACTTTTGGCAGTCTGATCAGATGAACCAAAGGTCTCTCGTCTCTGGCTATAGGGTGGGTTCTGGTGGGTCACAACTCAAAGCACTGCTCAGTGGGAGCAATAGTTACTAACAGTGTCATGCTGGGCTGCAAGAATTTAGGGCAAAAGAACCTGCCAGTTTCTCATGGATTTTCAGATGATTTTCATCTTCCCAGCGCAATGGGGCAGAGAGGGAGGCTGGCCCAGTGGCTAGGGTGCTAGCTGCTGCTAAGGGACACCTGGATTTCCTGGGTGACCCTAGGAGAGGTTCTCCCCACCTGGGACATGGGGCTAATGGTGCTTCCTGCTACACGCAGCTACTGTGAAGGTAAAAAGATCCCTATGTAAACTCCCGGCCCCCACCTCCCCCCCCCTCTCCCCAGCAGACATCTCTCAGCTCGTGTAACTGAGCAGGCAGTGAGGGAGCGGAGCTTATGGGGAGGCACCGGCGCTGGACGAAAGGGCTTTTCTAGGGGAAAACACCTCCGCGGAAAGAGGCAGAGCAAAGCAGGTGAGTTACTGCAACTTTCTAAAAGTCACTCTTCATTTCCCTGCAGGTTAGCATCGTTGCATAGCTGGAGCCAAGCTGGTGATTCCTGGATGAGTTCTCACTAACGCTGCCGGTTTCTTGTTGAAAGAAAAGGAGGACTTGTGGCACCTGAGAGACTAACAAATTTATTAGAGCATAAGCTTTCCTGAGCTACAGCTCACTTCATCGGATGCATCCGATGAAGTGAGCTGTAGCTCACGAAAGCTTATGCTCAAATAAATGTGTTAGTCTCTAAGGTGCCACAAGTCCTCCTTTTCTTTTTGGGAACACAGACTAACACGGCTGCTACTCTGAAACGTTTCTTGTTGCACTGTTTTCTGAGCTGCACACACTCTGCAACGTACAATAGGAAAAAGTAAACTCGGACTGTTTTTCAAGTGACCCCCAGCAGAAGTCTGCAGTAGTTATTGGAGCGATTGGATGGTTGGGAGGCTCCTTCACGCCTTGTCTCTTTCTCCACAAAGCTCGCTAATTTCTTGCTCTCTGAGCCGAGAGATTTCAAGATTAGGAACAGCTCCCCTGCCTGAACAGGGCACCAAGAGCAGCTCCTCTCTAAAGAATAAACCGAGGCATAGAGAGAGCCGGGCTGTTTGATTGGTATTGGGGAACCAGACGTTAATTGCTGAAGTTCTTGCATATTAATAGGTTGCTTTTATTTTGTTTTATTTTATTTTATTTAAAAATGTTTTAATGTGTTACATGTCAATAACTTAGTACTAAGGTGCCAGTATTTCCCAGTCACTTAAGGATAAGTAATTTTCCTTAACAATGGAATATTTACTGGATCAGAAGAGTTGGTTTCTGTGTTTGTTACACCTGTAAGTGGGAGGAGGGTACACATCTAGTTTTAATGGGATCGTTCGCTTGCATATTAGCAATGCTGGGGAGATTTGCAAAGGCACGAATGGCATTTTAACGCCTGTTGATGATCCAGGGAAATAAGGCATCTCGTTGCCAAGCTCCCCAGCTATGGATCTTTCCAAGGAATTTCATGTTTGGTAATAAGCCGGCAGGCGGTGTCACTTTCCAGCATTTCTAGAGCCTGGCTGCCAGAAAAGAGCCTTGGTTTCTTTGGAAAATGCTGTTTCTGACCTCTCTTTGGAATGCCTTAGCTAAGAAAGGACGGCAGTACTAGTAGTGCTGGAAGCCACAAATCAAGGTATACAACACTTAAAAGGTGCACAGCATTATAACCATTCAAATTCAAAGGAAATACAAATTTTATTGGAAATAAAAATACAATGTTAAGAGTAGTCAATATAGATAATGGGAAAATCAATAAATGTATTAAATATGTTCAACATGCACATGTGGAATAAACTCGGGATTGTAAAGCATATTGACATTAGTATGGGTACTGGTATGATGTGGGTACTGGATAGCATGAGCATTGGATTGAGTATAGTCAATAACTAACTGGGAAGTAGAACAACCAAGTACTGTGCATAGTTTCTGTATTTACAGCTAGGACTTGAGTCAGTACATGACCTGCTTTGTTAGGGTGAGGGTGCAGAGCCTGTCAGCAGAAGAGGACTGGCTGAGAGTTGAAGCACTCTGTATTTTCAAGCATTCTCCAGAATCTCTTGGCTTTGAGCCAGTCTTGCCCTGTGTGTGAATGGCCCTGCCTCAGAGCTGCATCATCCTCAAGGCCAGCATCACATCACTTCTTTGTGAAGAGCTGAGCTGGGTTAGTACATTCTGGGGTGGGTTTGACTGGACAGTTCAAAGGTTGGTCCCAGTGGTAAGTTCTCAGGGGCCAAGTCCAAACCTTTCTCTAGACTCTGAGATGGACATTATGCAATATCAAAATATCTGGAGTCTGATCCTACCATAGAAGTCCCACTAAAAACTCCCACTGACTCAACTGATGCTGATTCCAATCACCCGATTTAACTCCTATTTTGCGTCCAGTTCCTGAAGTGAAGTCACCTGGGTTCTAGGTAGCTCTACCCTTGTGGGTGCGCTCATTGCAAAGTACACTGCCCAGCCTATACAGGATGTATGTGCTAATAAACATCTATCAATAAACCATCAAACTTGAAAACAAATTGAGCCTATGTGAAGATGAAGTGTAAACACTGCTGCTAATTTGTATGTCAGTCAATTCTCCTGTTTATCCACAAGGTGGGGCCCTCCAGTTAAGCCCTTAATGTTCTAGGGTGAAATCTTGGCTCCACTGATGTCAGTGACAAAACGTACACTAAAAATAACGAGGAGTCCTTGTGGCACCTTAGAGACTAACTAATTTATTTGGGCATAAGCTCTCATGGGTTAGAACCCACTTCATCAGATGCATCTGATGAAGTGGGTTCTAACCCACAAAAGCTTACGCCCAAATAAATTTGTTAATCTCTAAGGTGCCACAAGGACTCCTCGTTATTTTTGCTGACACAGACTAACATGGCTACCACTCTAAAAGTTACACTGACTTCAGTGGAGTCAGAATTTCCTCCTCATTCTTTATATTAGGACAGACATTCTGAGCGGAGGGGGAAAGGGGCTGTGACCCAAAGGAGGCATGTGGGTTTAGAAGTTATTTAAGCAAATGAGCTATTTTCAACACTAATGTGTTTAGTTCATAGGCTGGAAAGCAGAGGCTTAAATTGTGGTTCTATTTTGAAAACTTACTAGGCAAAAATGGCATTGTCTTACTCTACAGATGTGTTCCCTGTGTGTATTCAGTGTTCTAGCTCTTTATTGTGTATATAGCCCTATGGA
Source organism: Dermochelys coriacea (assembly GCF_009764565.3). Classification (NCBI taxonomy): domain Eukaryota; kingdom Metazoa; phylum Chordata; order Testudines; family Dermochelyidae; genus Dermochelys; species Dermochelys coriacea. The sequence goes on from NC_050092.1 coordinate 411,461, forward strand.
ACCACACAGTAATGGGACAGGGAGTTGGAGTACAGTCTAGCTCTCTCATACTCAACAGAATTTTTTTGTAAATACCAACTGCAGGTGCCAATTCAGAGTTGCACTCTAGATAGAGAATTTGAAGATGCTGAATTTGAACAGGTGTAACTGATCTCAGAACCATTGTTACTGGTGACAATATGAGAGCCAGAGACAAACCCAACATGATTCTCCAATCCCAGGCTGAGGTTGCGGGACTGGCAGGTAGAGGAAAAAAATATTTTTACTTGTAAACTGAGCAAAGTTTGGAGATTGAGAGGGGCAGTAAACAAGGAGACCTCCAAGGCCATTTTTAGAGTCACACGTCACTTAGTTTTGTTAAGGGAAAAGGATTTGTCAGAATATATCTGCAATATGCATGCTTGGTGTTGACCCAGCATGTCTGTGGATCACGATCAAAGCACTTATTATAAAGAGCCAGGAACTGTTAACTCCACACAGCACATGGGGGTTATTAGTAGATTGCTCACTATGGCAGCTACAGAGCTGTTCGTGTTTAGGGGAATTCATTTTTTTATCAGTAAAAAAGAGCCTCTAGCATAGGAGTCAAAGACCCTGCAAGCCCTGTTTAATCATCCTTCTTTCAGCCTAGCTGTCTGTACATTTCAGAGGGGATCCCTACAGCCTTTGAGAAGCTGTATAATCCCATCAGTTTTAGTGGAGCCTTTGGACCCAGTGAGGGACAAGAAAACCTAAAACTCCATTGCACAAAATCTGGAGCCAGCAGAATGATTCATGAAATACGGAGTTAGCTGCCACATGTAGCACAGGCTATGTTAGCCCAGGATTGAGTGACTTTTTATCAGTTAATCTGTGTACTGCGCTTTTGCCCTTTCTCACTGAGACATGGACTGTTCTATGCAACCAGATTCCATTTGACTCATTTGAGATTCCAGACAAGAGCGAGAGTTTGTGAGCCCTGGATCAATCTGGCCTGCAACATGTCTTGTATTCATGTAAATGGAATATGTGGGGCAAAGACGTTGACTAGCCCAGCCACTGTCCTACATTAAACAGTTTTACACAAGGTTGGGATTGGGTGCCCAGACACCTCAGCCTGCTCAGTCCCCTGGCAAACATGCCATTGTTTTTTTAACCTTTTACTAAAGATAGGGAAAAGAAGGGAAAACAGAGCATTTGAAATGTAAGGTATTAAATCAGGCTTTCTTTGTCACAGTGTCCCCTTTTCCTCTAGCTGACAAGAGTCTTTAGACAGTCTCGTAGATGGTATCACAGATGGTACTAATTGTCTAATTGGGGGGAAACAGAGGAAGTTAGGGGAGATGGGCTGGAGCTGGTGGTGGTGGTGAAGTCCGATCCCATTTCCTAGCAGACAAAATCAGACAGACCCTCACAACAGGGGAGAGACAAGCCCAGCATAGATCGAAAACGTAGCTTCTGTCTCTGGTGCTGACTCCCACTTGTCACCTCCCTGCTGGAAAAACACAGGCCCAGTCCATGGTGTGATGAGCTACTCCAAGACCTGGCAAACTTGTACCAGCACCGGGCTGTTTAGGGCATCGCTTTGAGCTGCCTCTCTGGTCACAGGCTTACAGCAGTGTTGCAAACTATGCAGCCTGGGCTGGCCAAGCCAGGCTCTTGTCAGACAGAGGCCAAAAGAGAGGGCTAGAAAGAGAAGAAATAAGGGAGGGAAGGAAAAGGACGCATTGGGATGCAAGGAGACAAAGTCTCACATCCCAGGTGCTGGTTGGGATTCTGCTGGTGATGTCATCAGGCTGGCAATGTCATCAGGCTCCCTGTCTCCAGCCCAGTTTGGTCAGGACAGCTCTCAGAATTAGGATGAAGAAGGTCCAGGGTCCCAGGAGTGGTGGGGGTGGCAGCCATGGGGGTGAAGCCCTCTCCAGTAGCTAATTGTTCTCCCCAAAGTTTCCTTTCAAGGACCCCATCAGGGAATGATGGGTGGAATAGCCTGTCCCCTCATTATTTTGTCCACCAATTAGGCTTAATTTCTGACACACCAATTTTTGTTTATTAATTTTCAGTCCTCAATTTCTCTTCTTTATCTGGCAGGATCTTAACACAGTCCTTGAGTTCTACCAGGAGGCCTTTTTGTTTGGACAAATTCAGTTTTTCTGTCTCCCTTTCATGCCTTTTCTCATCAACATTTATTACTCTAGGTTATTGGGACATCCTGTAAACTTTCACTTACTTCCTACAGCTGAACTCACAGTTAGGGTAAATGTGTAGGCCCAATTATTACAGCACACTTCATGTATTCTAGACCTGGGCTCCCCACCAACTCTGCTGATGCACCTCAGTCTTGACCTGTAGAACCTCTGTGTGTTCCAGGCCTGGTTTTTGAGCCCTACTGTTCAGTTGTGCCATAATGTGATGGGTTTGTGATGTGACGAATAGGGACAGGGATGTGAGCACTAAACTCATTGTTAGGATTCAAACCTAGCTCTTCCAGGTGGCAGGTTTGTTCACTATCTCACTATGACACCTGATATTTTGTGTCTTATCTACCCCTTTCTTAATGATTCCCAACATTCTGTTAGCTTTTTTGACTTCCGCCTCACATTGAGTGGATGTTTTCAGAGAACTATCCACAATGATTTCAAGATATCTTCCTTGAGTGGTAACAGCTAATTTAGACCCCATTATTGTATATGTATATTGTTACGTTTTCTAATGTGCATTACTTTGCATTTATCAACATTGATTTTCATCTGCCTTTTTATTGCCCAGTCACCCAGTTTTGTGAAATCCCTTTGTAACTATTCGCAGTCTGCTTTGGACTTAACTATCTTGAGTATTTTTGTATTATCTGCAAATTTTGCCACTTCACTGTTTACCCCTTTTTCCAGATCATTTATGAATATGTTGAAAAGTACTTGTCCCAGTACAGACTCCTGGGGGACCCCACTATTTACCTCTCTCCATTCTGAAAACTGACCATCTATCCCTACCCTTTGTTTCCTGTCTTTTAGCGAGTTACTGATCCATGAGAGGACTTTTCCTCTTATCCAATGACAGCTTACTTTGCTTAAGAACCTTTGGTGAGGGACTTTGTCAAATGCTTTCTGAAAATCTAAGTACACTATATCCACTGGATGACCCTTACCACATGCTTGTTGATCCCCCTCAAAGAATTCTAGTAGATTGGTGAGACATGATTTCTCTTTACAAAAACCATATTGACTATTTCCAACAAATTATGTTCATCTATGTGTCTGATAATTCTGTTCTTTACTATAGTTTCAACCAGTTTGCCCGGTACTGAAGTTAGGCTTATTGGCCTGTAATTGCCAGGATCACCTCCAGAGCCTTTTTTAAAACTTAGCATCACATTGGCTATCCTCCAGTCATCTAGCACAGAAGATGATTTAAATTATAGGTTACATATCACAGTTAGTAGTTCTGCAATTTCACATTTGAGTTCCTTCAGAACTCTTTGGTGAATACCTTCTGGTCCTGGTGACTTATTACTGTTTAGTTTATGAATTTGTTCAAAAAACCTCCTCTAATGACACCTCAACCTGGGTCAATACCGTTTACCGCTATGTCCTTAACTACTTTCTCATTCAAAATTTGTTCCAAGACCTTGAATACAATTGAGGTCACACTAACAGGCCTGTAGTTTCCCAGATCACTTTTTTCCCCTTTCTAAAAAATAGGAACTATATTAGCAATTCTCCAGTCATTGGATACGACCCCTGAGTTTAGAGATTCCTTAAAAATCCTTGCTATTGGGCTGGCAATTTCATGTGTCAGTTCCTTTAATAGTCTTGGAAGGAGTTTACTCCCATTAAGTTGTTTGAGTTTCAGCGCTCCCACTTCTTCTTTCCTTGTTTACATTTTATTTACATGGCCATAGAACATTTTACTGTTGTTTTAATTCTCTTTGCCAGGTCCATTCTGCTGGGCTCTTGGCGGTTCTCACTCCTTCCCTATGCTTGGTGACCTCAAAGTGATATCTTTCCTTGCTGATCCATCCCACCTTCCATACCTTGTAGGCTTACTGCTTTCTCTTAATCACCTGTTTGAGATGCTTGTTCATCCAGCTTGGTCTGCAACCCTTCCCTACAATTTTTTCCCCTTGTTTGGGATGCAGGCTCTAGCTAGCTTCTGCAACTAATCTTGAAGGAGAGGTAGATATGCTGGAGGGTAGGGATAAGGTCCAGAGTGACCTAGACAAATTGGAGGATTGAGTCAAAAGAAATCTGATGAGGTTCAACAAGGACAAGTGCAGAGTCCTGCACTGAGGACGGAAGAATCCCATGCACCGCTACAGGCTGGGGACCGACTGGCTAAGCAGCAGTTCTGCAAAAAAGGACCTGGGGATTACAGTGGATGAGAAGCTGGATATGAGTCAGCAGTGTGCCCTTGTTGCCAAGAAGGCCAATGGCATATTGGGCTGTATTAGTAGGAGCATTGCCAGCAGATCGAGGGAAGTGATTATTCCCCTCTATTCGGCACTGGTGAGGCCACACCTGGAGTATTGTGTCCAGTTTTTGTCCCTCCACTACAGAAGGGATGTGGACAAATTGAAGAGAGTTCAGTGGAGGAAACAAAACGGATTAGGGGGCTGGAGTACATGATTTACTAGGAGAGGCTGAGGGAACTGGGCTTACTTAGTCTGCAGAAGAGAAGAGTGAGGGGGGATTTGATAGCAGCCTTCAACTACCTGAAAGGGGGTTCCAAAGAGGATGGATCTTGGCTGTTCTCACTGTGCCAGATGACAGAACAAGAAGCAATGGTCTCAAGTTGCGGTGGGAGAGGTCTAGGTTGGATAGTTCAAAACTCTATTTCACTAGGAGGATAGTGAAGCCCTGGAATGGGTTACCTAGGGAGGTGGTGGAATCTCCATCCTTACAGGTTTTTAAGGTCCAGCTTGACAAAGCCCTGGCTGGGATGATTTAGTTGGTGTTGGTCCTGCTTTGAGCAGGGGGTTGGACTAGATGACCTCCTGAGGTCTCTTCCAACCCTAATATTCTATGATTCTATTATATTCTGTGAACTTTGACTTAAACTCCAAGCTTCCTCCTCATTTAGATCCTTGAGTTCTTTGGTCCATTCCCTTCCCTAATTAATTCCCTTCATTTTTTAAAGTTTGCCCTTTTGAAATCAAGGCCCCTAGTTGCAGATCTATTTTTGTTTATCCTTCCATTTATTTTAAACTGAATTTGCTCATGATCAGTTGAACCAAGGTTGCCCTCTAGAACCAGTTCTTCTGTGAGGCCCTCACAACTCACCAGTAGCAAATCTAAAATGGCAACACCTTTTGTTGGTTCAGCAACTATTTGATGAAGAAATCTGTCAGTTATCACATCCAGGAATATCTGGGCCCTGATACTATTAGTAGCATTTGTCCTCCAGTCTATAGCTGGGAAATTAAAGTCTCCCATAATCACACAATTCCCAGTAGTATTTATGTAATTAAAAACATTAAAGAGGTATCTATCCAGATCCAGATCAGATCCTGGGGGTCTGTAGCACACCCCAAGCACTAGCCCAGGGGAACCTCAAGTAGCTTTCTTTCCCAAACAGATTCATTTTATCCATTCCATCATTTCTAATTTCTTTACAGTCTATGTCATCATTAATATACAGAGCTACTCCACCACCTTTACCTTTATTCCTGTCTTTCCTGAACAGCACATACCCTTCAATACCTGTGCTCCAGCCATGACTACTATAGCATTTGCTCAAGAAACTCCCTGAAAAAGCACAAGAACAAATCCGCACAGACACACCCCTGGAGCCCCGACCTGGGGTATTCTATCTGCTACCCAAGATCCATAAACCTGGAAATCCTGGACGCCCCATCATCTCAGGCATTGGCACCCTGACAGCAGGATTGTCTGGCTATGTAGACTCCCTCCTCAGGCCCTTCGTTACCAGCACTCCCAGCTATCTTCGAGACACCACTGACTTCCTGAGGAAACTACAGTCCATTGGTGATCTTCCTAAAAACACCATCCTAGCCACTATGGATGTAGAAGCCTCTACACCAACATTCCCACACAAAGATGGACTACAAGCCGTCAGGAACAGTATCCCCGATACTGTCACGGCTAACCTGGTGGCTGAACTTTGTGACTTTGTCCTGACCCATAACTATTTCACATTTGGGGACAATGTATACCTTCAAATCAGCGGCACTGCGATGGGTACCCGCATGGCCCCACAGTATGCCAACATTTTTATGGTTGACTTAGAACAACGCTTCCTCAGCTCTCGTCCCCTAATGCCCCTACTCTACTTGAGCTACATTGATGACATCTTCGTCATCTGGACCCATGGAAAAGAAGCTCTTGAAGAATTCCACCAGGATTTCAACAATTTCCATCCCACCATCAACCTCAGCCTGGACCAGTCCACACAAGAGATCCACTTCCTGGACACTACGGTGCTAATAAGCGATGGTCACATAAACACCACCCTATATCGGAAACCTACTGACCGCTATTCCTACCTACATGCCTCTAGCTTTCATCCAGATCATACCACTCGATCCATTGTCTACAGCCAAGCGCTACGATATAACCGCATTTGCTCCAACCCCTCAGACAGAGACAAACACCTACAAGATCTCTATCATGCATTCCGACAACTACAATACCCACCTGCTGAAGTGAAGAAACAGATTGACAGAGCCAGAAGAGTCCCCAGAAGTCACCTACTACAGGACAGGCCCAACAAAGAAAATAACAGAACGCCACTAGTCATCACCTTCAGCCCCCAACTAAAACCTCTCCAACGCATCATCAAGGATCTACAACCTATCCTGAAGGACGACCCATCACTCTCACAGATCTTGGGAGACACTCTCACAGTCCTTGCTTTCAGACAGCCCCCCAATCTGAAGCAAATACTCACCAGCAACCACACACCACACAACAGAACCACTAACCCAGGAACCTATCCTTGCAACAAAGCCCGTTGCCAACTCTGTCCACATATCTATTCAGAGGATACCATCATAGGGCCTAATCACATCAGCCACACTATCAGAGGCTCGTTCACCTGCGCATCTACCAATGTGATATATGTCATCATGTGCCAGCAATGCCCCTCTGCCATGTACATTGGCCAAACTGGACAGTCTCTACGTAAAAGAATGAATGGACACAAATCAGACGTCAAGAATTATAACATTCAAAAACCAGTTGGAGAACACTTCAATCTCTCTGGTCACTCAATCACAGACCTAAGAGTGGCTATCCTTCAACAATAAAGCTTCAAAAACAGACTCCAACGAGAGACTGCTGAATTGGGATTAATTTGCAAACTGGATACAATTAACTTAGGCTTGAATAGAGACTGGGAATGGATGAGTCATTACACAAAGTAAAACTATTTCCCCATGGTATTTCTCCCTCCCACCCCACCCCCCACTGTTCCTCTGATATTCTTGTTAACTGCTGGAAATAGCCTACCTTGCTTGTCACCATGAAAGGTTTTCCTCCTTTCCCCCTTCCCCCCCCCCCCCCGCTGCTGGTGATGGCTTATCTTAAGTGATCACTCTCCTTCCAGTGTGTATGATAAACCCATTGTTTCGTGTTCTCTTTGTGTGTGTATATAAATCTCTCCTCTGTTTTTTCCACCAAATGCATCCGATGAAGCGAGCTGTAGCTCACGAAAGCTTATGCTCTAATAAATTTGTTAGTCTCTAAGGTGCCACAAGTACTCCTTTTCTTTTTACTATTCCACCGTGTTTCTGTTATCCCTATAACATCTGATTCACTTAGAATTATAGCATCATAGAATCACAGGGTTAGAAGGGACCACAAGAGTCATCTATTCTAACCACCTGCCAAAATGCAGGATTTTTTGTGTCTAAACCATCCCAGACAGATGGCTATCCAGCCTCCGTTTAAAAACTTCCAGTGAAGGAGCTTCCATGACCTCCCTAGGCAGTCTGTTCCATTGTCCTACTGTTCTTACAGTTAGGAAGTTTTTTCCTGAGATTTAATCTAATTCTGCTATGCCATAGTTTGAACCCATTGCCTCTTGTCGTGCCCTCTGTGGCAAGAGAGAACAATTTTTCTCCATCTTTTTCATGGTAGCCTTTTAAATAAGTGAAGACCGCTTTCATATCCCCCCCCACTCTCCTCTTTTCCAAACTAAACATACCCAGTTCCTTCAGCCATTGCTCGTATGGTTTGCATTCCATCCTTTTGATCGTCTTTGTCGCTTGCCTCTGGATCCTTTCCAGTTTTTCTACATCCTTTCTATACATTGGTGACCAAAATTGGACACAGTACTCCAGCTGAGCCCGCGCCGAACAGAGCAGTACTATCACCTTCCATGCTATGCCTCTGTTAATACAACCTAAAATTGCATTTGCTTTCCTTGCATCAGCATAGCATTGTTGACTCATGTTGAGGCTGTGATCCACCACAACTCCCAGCTGTGCCCCTTCTTCATTTTCCAACTCAGCAAACCTGTTCCTGAGCTCTGTTTCTCCTTTACTAGCCAGTCTTTTCCTCTGCCTGGTTCCTGTAGTCACATGATTCCACTGGCCACTTTCCTCACCCAGCAGTCTCCCTTCACAGTTCTACAGTTCAGCTTGTATCTGCAAGTCTTGACTTTTCCCTTCAGCCTTCCCTCCAGCATCTGCTCAAATCCCCTTTGAAACTCAACCATAGATGACTTATGCCTCCCCATACTGGGTGGGGGGGACACAATCTAAAGGGGAGGACATGTGACTGCCCCATGTGTCTCCTCTGTCCAGCAACCCCGTCTGCCATGTTCTCCCTGCCCCACCAGAGTTACCTGCTGGAAGAGGGAGCTCTGTCCTTCTCACACTGTGCCTCCTCCCGCAACATGATCGGCTGCTCTCCCTGGCAGCCGGGACCAGGCAGGGAGTAGCCTGCCGCCACCTCCCCTATCAGACTCTCTCTCAGACAGCCACTGCACTGCACAGAGCAGCAACCCAGAGCAGCTGGCGTGAGAAGTGGCTGGTTCCACAACTTCTGCTCCCTGCCCGGGCCTGGCTGACAGGGACAGGGGCCAGCATGCAGAGGCACAGTGGAAGAAGGACTGAACCCCTCTCCCTTCCCCCCAGGGAGGCCAAGCAGAAATCTGGGAAGGAACTTGACCCCATGTTCCTCCCCATGTATCGCCTCCGAACTCAACCATAGTTTCCACCTGCATCTGCAAACCTTGGCTCTTCTCTTCCATCAGCTGTATCAGGTGGCACCTCATACAAACAAAGCTCTTTTTGGGTACCCACTCCAGGATAATGTACATTCCACAGCTTCCACATCTAATCATTTTCATTGTCTCTTGGTGGCAGAGTTAGGATTTTTCATAATGTTTTGGATGATTATGGTGTGTGCCTCAGTTTCCCCTAAGTGATGCATAGTTAACTAGGTGAGGGGAAAGGTTGTTTGTTTGCTCTTTGCAGAGACCCATAGATACAGGGTGTGACCAACACCTGGCTGCCTGGGTCTGGGGGCCCCTTGGAGACAGAGTTCAAAATATTTGGCTTTTTGCTAGAGGATTGATTCATAGATTCCAAGGCCAAAAAGGACAATTGTGAGTATCAAGTCTGACCTCTTGTATAAAACAGGACAAAGAACTGCCCCAAAATAATAGCTAGAGCAGGTTGGTTACAAAAACGTCCAATCTAGATTTAGATAATGGCAGTAATGGTAACTGGCAAATTGTTCCCATTGTATAAATTACACTCACTGTCAAAAATGTACACCTTATTTCCAGTGTGAATTTGTCTCGCTCCAAGTTCCAGCCATTGAATCATGTTATATGTTTCTCTGTTACACTGAAAAGCTCATTATTAAATATTTGTTCCCCATTGTGATGGGGTGTCCACCTCACACTGGCAGAGGAGGAGTAGTTGCAGGCCCTGAAGAAGGGTGAAGAAGGTGCGAGAGCCGTGGGGAAGTGGCCCAGGGAGACATAGCAGCAGAGAGAGGAATCTGAGGTGCAGCAGGAAGCTGCGATCCACAGGGTCCCTGGGCTGAGACCCAGAGTCGTGGGTGGGCCTGGGTCCCCCCCACCCGCCACTGGGGAAGTGGCAGGACAATTGACTGCAGTCACCACTGGGGAACTGTCTGGACTACTGAGGAGCTAAACCTCCCCCAGAAGGGGGGAACATGGACAGTGACACGAGCCACGAAGAGGACGCTGCAGTTCCTGATGCTGTGAGAGGGGCTGCAGGCAGACTGAAGGGAAGGACTGACATTATGCAGACAGCAGACTGTAGACGGGGCATCAACATCGAGCTAATCCCCAGAGTGACCTGGAGGAGGCCCCAGTCTAGTGGTGAGTGACACACTCCGTGACAAAATACTTATAGTTTGTAATCAGTCTATTAAGTTAAACAGACTCAAGCTGTTCAATCACTGTAAGGCAGGTTTTCTAATCCTTTAATCATTTTGTGGCTGTTCTCTGACCCCTCTCCTATTTATCAACATCCTTCTTGAATTGTGGGCACCAGAACTGGACACAGGATTCCAGCAGCAGTCATACCCGGGCCAAATACAGAGGTAAAATAACATCTCTACTCCTACTCGAGATTGCCATTTGTTCATCCCAGGATCACATTTGCTCTTTTGGTTGCAGTGTTATACTGGGAGCTCATGTCCAGCCAATTATCCATCATGAACCCCAAATCTTGGTTGTACCAGTACAGATCCTTCTTCCTGCACACAAGCATAGTGCCAGTAGAACTATGCCAGCAGATGACTTGTTTTTCTTGGGTAACTGGTTTAACTTAGCTGACAAAAATTTAGGTTTTTTGTTTGTTTGTTTGTTTTTTAAGCAGGACTCAGTTTTGAGTGGATGCTTGAGTTTGAGCTGTGCTGACAGAAGGGAAGTTTTTCCAGTAAAACTTTCTAGTGTAGACCAGAAATGTAGCTACATATAGCTGCTGGGGAAATTTGTGCAAATCACCTCCAAATACAGAATACCTATCGGCCTGGTCTGCACTAGGAAATGTTGCTATGTTTGACCATGACTGAGAATGATCAAGGCAGGTGAAATGATGCTGGATATGTTCAGATAATGTCTCCAGCAGTACTGCGTCATCTCCTGATGTTAGGACTGTAAACCTCCAGCATCACTGAGGCACACTACAGCTTCAGGCACCCAGAGAATCCCTTGTGCTGAGATGCAAATCCAGGGCTGCACTGGAGGAGAAAGAGCAGAGAGGACTTTAAATTCCTTTTCATTGTTAGATTTTCCTGGTCCCTGTGTTTTAACCCCCACCACTCACGCTCTCTCAACGAATAGCAGCTTTAATAAGCAAAGTTGTGGAGCAAAGAGGATGAGTACTGATTGTTTTAGGAGGGAAGAAACATCCTTCTCTGAACACTTCTTCCACACACTAACTAAGGAAATCAATAATATGAATTCCCTGTTAGGACTCCAAGCATCTTTTGCCGATGTGTGAGTCTTCACCAGCAGCCAAGATACAATTGTTCTAAAACGTGTCTGTTTTCAAATACAAATCCATTCCACAGCAGTTTCACCTTGGCTGCCTGAGTCTTTCTGAGACTACTGTTGTCCTATCCAGTACTGTTGTCCTGTTGTCTTCAGTTGTCCTGCCGGAAGTAAGTTAACGTCAGTGACTGTTGCTCGCTGATTTGGTCACTGTATCCAGACCAGCCTCTGAGCCTTATTTTCTGGCATCTGAATATGCTGTGACAGAGCTGATGGCTCCAAGACCTTGACACAACGGGGGAGAGAGCTCATTCACATGCATCTAGGTCACAGGTACCTCTGGAAAAATGTTTCTTACCTCTCTCCTCTTTGTAGCATCTGAATTGTCAAATCAAGAGATTGCAAACAAACACACTCACTGCAGACAAAACACGGAGGCCCAAAGTGCCAGTGTCTACCCTATCTCTGCAGAGACTCATTTACAGTTGAAAAATATATGCTGAGCTCCATAAAAAAGGCAGTTTGGACAGATGAGCTCCCCCTCCTCTTTCTCTCGGTGTCTTTCCTCACAAAGAGGTGACCTTTAAAGTCTCTTATCGGGAAGCTTCACTTAAAAGGGCCGCTGACGCCTCCTAAAAAACACTGAAAAGCCCTTCTCTTCAGAGACGATTTCTGCTGCTCTATTTTTTTCCTGGGTCTCTTTCTTCCCTTTTCCCCTTTCAAGGCTCGACTTCTTTGGATGACAAAAGGCTCTCTGTTCCTTATCAGGCCCTGCCACCACCACCCCTTCTCACTCCCCAGCCACAATCATAGTCTCATTTAGAGCATCACAATCATCTTCACAGCAAAGGCTTGATGTCACAGACGGAGGGAGATGCAACAGCAGAAGAGGGTTATTCAATTGGTGTCAAAGTGATCTGGGTGAGATGGCTTCTGAGGTAGCCTGGAATTCGGAGTCAGCAAACCACAGCTGTTGAGGAAATGCTGAGTGAGATGGGGAACTGAATGTTCTAGAAGCCACTGCCACATGTGCGGTGTCCGCAGTGAGTCTGCTGTGCCAGCTGTTCTTCTGATCCTGCCTGTGAGTCCAGAGTTCCCTAACTACCGGTTAATGTGTGTGTCTCCCCACAAGGTCACATGGAAGCTGGGAAGCTTTGCCTCCATGAGGAGGGCAAGCATACAATGTGTGGATTTGCTCATCACCATTAACCTGTACCACCCCGCACCCAGCCAGGCACTTTCAATGCCAGAGAACTGGCCTTTGCAGATGTTATGTCTGTGCTTCACATGCACTTACTACTTCTATTGCAGTAGTACCAAGGAGCCCCATCATGGACCAGGACCCCATTGTGCTGGGCACTGCACAAACACAGAACAAAAAGTCCCTGCCCAAAACAGCTAACCCTAACCTTAACCCTCTCTCTATAAGAGACAACAAGTGGGCACAGATGGTGGAGCACAAGGAAATGACAAGACAATATTAGTCAGACTGATGCACCATTTTATTATGGAGATGTGGCCCTGACATAAGAGCTAAGGTTGACTCTGCCATTCTATTGTGAAGCCACTGTGGAGCCATCAGAACGTAGGACACAGTAGTGGAAGGAATCTTCTGGGTCAGTGAGTCCAGTCCCAGCTATCACAGGCCACCCTGCCATATAACCCATTCAACAAGTTCCATCTTAAAACTAGTCAGCTTGCTGTGTATTAGTGACCTCTCTGCTGATCTTTGTCATCAGCACTGATTGATTTTTTTTTCATTGTTCTTAAGATCCAAGGGTTTGGGTCTGTGTTCACCTGTACAAATTGGTGAAGATTCTTATCAAGCATTCCCCAGGAAAGGGGGTGTAGGGCTTGGGGGGATATTTTGGGGGAAGATGTCTCCAAGTGGGCTCTTTTCCTGTTTTGTTTAAACACTTGGTGGTGGCAGCATATGGTTCAAGGACAAGGCAAAGTTTGTACCTTGGGGAAGTTTTTAACCTAAGCTGGTAAGACTAAGCTTAGAGGGTCTTTCATGCAGGTCCCCACATCTGTACCCTAGAGTTCAGAGTGGGGAAGAAACCTTGACAGGCTGTGATCCAATCTCTGCAACACCCCACAACAAAACACCTCCACTAGTTGGTAATTGCTATTTACAACTATATTTTCAAGATCTATTAGTTAGCCAACTTCTGAACCACTTAATATGTGTCATTGATTTTGTATAGTGTTCAGATTTCATGAATGTCATGCAGTACTAAGTTAACACCTCACAGAAATCCAAATACTGTATAGTAAATCAACAGAGTTACATTTATCACCCAGGCTTATAGATTCAAAGAAATATATCAAGTTCAATTCCATGAAACCATGTTGATTGGTATTAATTATAATTCCAACCTTTAATTCTTTAACTGCCCTGTATCAACAGTTCCATTATTTCATCTTGGATTGGCCTATAGTTAGTCAAGTAATCCCATTAATGCGTTTTTTTGTTTTGTTTTTAAATATTGGCATGACATTAGCTTTCTTCTTGTCCTCTGAAATTTCCCCAATTTTTCCAGAATTATTAAAAATTAGCATCACTGATCTGGAGAGCTCCTTAGCCAGCTCTTTCAAAACTCTTATGTGTGAATTATTTAGAGCTGCAGATATTAAAATGTTTAACTTTAGTATAAACAATTTAACATTCTCCTTAGTTACTGTTGAAAAAGAAAATATTTCATCATTATGATATTGATACATCGTCCAGCTTCTTTCTAAAATATTTACTGAACACTTCTGTCTTTCCTGCATCATTACTAACAGTTTTACTATTGCCATTTATTTATTATTGGATCTATACTGCTACTGGGATTCCTTTAGTTCTTTGATATATTTTAAAAATATATATATTGTTGTCCTTGACCCTATTGTCCATAGGTGTTTTGTTATTACCTTTAGCTTCTCTCATCAATTACCTGCTTTTCAAACTTCTGATTTCTATTCATTGCCCTCTTCTTCTTCTTTCTTCCATTTGTTATATAATGCTTTCTGGTTTTCATTTTTTATTGCTTTTTTCATGTCCTTGCTTTAATCAAGATTTAAAAAACAAAAAAACTCTTTAAGAGTGAAGTAGCCTTTTTTCCAACTGAGAATTTGCAGTTTTTTGGGCAGTGTGTAACAAGTGCTTGGACAACACCCAATTTTTGTTTACACATCTCTTTAAATTTTTCCTCACAATTACGGTTGGTCATAATTATTTTTAGCTTTGAGAAACCATTGATGCATTAAAGCTATGTTTTCAGCCAAACCAGATGTTAAGCTGGAGTTAGGGCTGACACTACTAATTGATGATTTAGGGTACAACACATTAGAAGGGGGCTATCATTGTCCCCACATTATACATTATACATATATACCAAGTGGGTGAGGTCAGTCTAAAGAAGCAATTCCCATCTTTTCATGTATTTATACCTGCTCCTGTATTTTCCACTCCATGCATCTGATGAAGTGGGTTTTAGCCCACAAAAGCTGATGCCCAAATAAATTTATTAGTCTCTAAGGTGCCACAATGAGGATTGAGGCATGTGGTGTTTGTGCACCCAGATTATGTGACACTAATTTTTAAGGCCACATTGGGGCAGACCCCCAGCTCTGTTGATTGCTCCACTGACATCAACAGGCTTGTGGCAATGACAATTCACACCAGCTGAGGATTTCCCCACACCATTTTCTTTTGGTTCCTTCCCCTCATGGTGTCCTTTCTTTACATACAAACATACAAACATAAAAAAGAAGCTTACAAGAAGTGGAAGGTTGGACATATGACCAGGGAAGAGTATAAAAATATTGCTCGGGCATGTAGGAAAGATATCAGGAGGGCCAAATCGCACCTGGAGCTGCAGCTAGCAAGAGATGTCAAGAGTAACAAGAAGGGTTTCTTCAGGTATGTTGGCAACAAGAAGAAAGCCAAGGAAAGTGTGGGCCCCTTACTGAATGAGGGAGGCAAGCTAGTGACAGAGGATGTGGAAAAAGCTAATGTACTCAATGCTTTTTTTGCCTCTGTTTTCACTAACAAGGTCAGCTCCCAGACTGCTGTGCTGGGCATCACAAAATGGGGAAGAGATGGCCAGCCCTCTGTAGAGATAGAGGTGGTTAGGGACTATTTAGAAAAGCTGGACGTGCACAAGTCCATGGGGCCGGACGAATTGCATCCGAGAGTGCTGAGGGAATTGGCGGCTGTGATTGCAGAGCCCTTGGCCATTATCTTTGAAAACTCGTGGCGAACGGGGGAAGTCCCGGATGACTGGAAAAAGGCTAATGTAGTGCCCATCTTTAAAAAAGGGAAGAAGGAGGATCCTGGGAACTACAGGCCGGTCAGCCTCACCTCAGTCCCTGGAAAAATCATGGAGCAGGTCCTCAAAGAATCAATCCTGAAGCACTTAGAGGAGAGGAAAGTGATCAGGAACAGTCAGCATGGATTCACCAAGGGAAGGTCATGCCTGACTAATCTAATCGCCTTTTATGATGAGATTACTGGTTCTGTGGATGAAGGGAAAGCAGTGGATGTATTGTTTCTTGACTTTAGCAAAGCTTTTGACACGGTCTCCCACAGCATTCTTGTCAGCAAGTTAAGGAAGTATGGGCTGGATGAATGCACTATAAGGTGGGTAGAAAGCTGGCTAGATTGTCGGGCTCAACGGGTAGTGATCAATGGCTCCATGTCTAGTTGGCAGCCGGTGTCAAGTGGAGTGCCCCAGGGGTCGGTCCTGGGGCCCGTTTTGTTCAATATCTTCATAAATGATCTGGAGGATGGTGTGGATTGCACTCTCAGCAAATTTGCGGATGATACTAAACTGGGAGGAGTGGTAGATACGCTGGAGGGGAGGGATAGGATACAGAAGGACCTAGACAAATTGGAAGATTGGGCCAAAAGAAATCTAATGAGGTTCAATAAGGATAAGTGCAGGGTCCTGCACTTAGGATGGAAGAATCCAATGCACCGCTACAGACTAGGGACCGAATGGCTCGGCAGCAGTTCTGCGGAAAAGGACCTAGGGGTGACAGTGGACGAGAAGCTGGATATGAGTCAGCAGTGTGCCCTTGTTGCCAAGAAGGCCAATGGCATTTTGGGATGTATAAGTAGGGGCATAGCGAGCAGATCGAGGGACGTGATCGTTCCCCTCTATTCGACACTGGTGAGGCCTCATCTGGAGTACTGTGTCCAGTTTTGGGCCCCACACTACAAGAAGGATGTGGATAAATTGGAAAGAGTACAGCGAAGGGCAACAAAAATGATTAGGGGTCTAGAGCACATGACTTATGAGGAGAGGCTGAGGGAGCTGGGATTGTTTAGTCTGCAGAAGAGAAGAATGAGGGGGGATTTGATAGCTGCTTTCAACTACCTGAAAGGAGGTTTCAAAGAGGATGGCTCTAGACTGTTCTCAATGGTAGCAGATGACAGAACGAGGAGTAATGGTCTCAAGTTGCAATGGGGGAGGTTTAGATTGGATATTAGGAAAAACTTTTTCACTAAGAGGGTGGTGAAACACTGGAATGCGTTACCTAGGGAGGTGGTAGAATCTCCTTCCTTAGAGGTTTTTAAGGTCAGGCTTGACAAAGCCCTGGCTAGGATGATTTAACTGGGACTTGGTCCTGCTTTGAGCAGGGGGTTGGACTAGATGACCTTCTGGGGTCCCTTCCAACCCTGATATTCTATGATTCTATGATTCTATGATTCTAGTCCTAGAACTGAAGAGACAGGGGCAGTCTCTGAGGTGCTGAGAGTGCATTGAAAGCAGTGGGAACACAGGGCACCATGAAGAATGCGGCTCATGGACATGCAATCAGTTCCATTGGGGTCCCCACTCTAATACCCCATGAAACCCAGCAGGTTCCTGAGAAGCCCCAGCCAGGGCCCAGAAAAAAGAACCATTATCCCACCATGAGGTCAGACTGCCAGCACAAGCCATACAGATGTTTCCAAAGTGCAGAAGAGAGAGACGGAGAGAGAGACTCCCTTTTTCTCACAGGCTTCCCCTGACATCCTCTCAGAACTACAGCATGGTGCTAAATGGAGGGAACAGTGGGCTGTGTTCTGTGGGCTGCTCTAAAGTTATTGCCTGAGCCGTCCATACCAGCGAGTCTGGATGTGGCAATAATTAAGAACTTGGATTCAATGTTTGCTACGCAAAGCCAATGTTTGTCAGCCTCCTCAAAGAAATTCCAGCGGTGGTGGAGTTACATCTGAGCAAGGCCGAAGAGCCTAGTTGAGAGCAAATCCCAAGAGGAAGGCATAAGCCCTGTTGGCATCACACAACTATACGGAGCCACAAATGGGTCTTTGCCTCACAGGCTATTGGTCATTCCTTCCCAAGCAGCCAAGGGACTGATTTTTTTTTTCTTTTTTTCAGAGTGGTTGTTACCTGGGGAGGCCACTTCAGCTCTTCCCTCCTCCCCCAAGATCTGTGTGTCACCCGATAGCGGGCAGTGGGGAAGAACAGAATAAAGGTAAAGAATCAAAAAGATCCAAGCATGGAAAAGCAGCAGCTGCTGCCACCAGAATATACCCCAGCCTGGCAGCTGAGTCGAGGTTTGCCTTTCCTATCAGATTTGCCCAGGTGGCAGCAAGGGGACAGCAGGGGAGGCTTTGCCAAGGGGAAGAATGCCAGCTCTTTTTGAGAGTGTGTTGCAAGCTGCCTGTGAAATTCTTCATCTGGGCATCTGATTCTCCCATGTACCTGGCACTTCTCCCATTGTGCCAGGATCAAGGCTTTCTAAACTGACTTCCTCCCAGCCCAGCAGCTGCACTATACGCTTGCCCAGGGAACTACTTTCTGCCAATGGCAATGTTTATCCTGTGGGGCCCACTGCAAAACTTGATTGTAGGATCCTCCTTCCCAACACCCAGGAGCAACCAGAGTGACCCCAGGGGGATCGGTCTTTCCCAGTTCTAGTGCTCAGCTGAGTTATTCTTGTTCTACTTGTGCCCATAGTGCTCCACCCACCCAATGGGAGTCTGGGTCCAGTTCAGCTAAAGGCTCATCACCTGCTGCTACTGCCAGCTAAACCCACCACTCCTCGCTTAGTAAGTCGCTTAGTTATTCCAAATGGCACTGAGACCAGGAGGAGAGACAAGGAAAAGAACATATGGCATGCTCCTGAGTGAGACAGAAAGAATACGGGAATTAGAATGATAAAGACTAAAATACCTGGAAACAGCCAGTACTAGAGAGAAGTCAGCCTCACTATTCAATGTGACCAGCCAGCAATTTGCCCAGCTGAGTGTGAAGGAGATAATTATAATAACTGACCCCAGCTGCAGGGGAGCAGAGAGGGCTGTGCATTCCTTAAGGGAGGATACGCAGAACAGAGGAGTAAGGGAAGAGCCCGGTTATATCAGGCTGGAAGAGGCCCATAGGGAGCAGGTTAGGTTCCAGCAAGGTGCCCAGAGTTAGGACCTATAAGAACAGGGAGAAGCTGACAGAGTCGCTTGGGAGGAGCTGGCTGGCAGCCTATGAGAAGCTCTGCTCCCAGGATTAGAGGCTATGGAGCAGAAAACTTTAATGGAGCCTGAGAGAGGCAGAAGAATGAGGAGTTAGATATTCGTTTGGATTATAGTTGGACTTGTTGTTAGCACCCAGAAGGGGACTGAGCAAGTGATCTGGCTGGAGGGCCAGGCCATGGCAGACTCACAGACAGGCCATCGGGGGCCAAGGAAGCAGCCACCAAGGGGGTTCTACTGGTGAAGTCCCCTGCAACTGGCACCCGGATTCCAAAGGGCACTAGAGCAGTAAGAGCAACCACTTACACACACGACACTGCACTGCTGCTTCCTATTCCCCTGGGTTCTGGCCAGATCCCTCGCTTCCTGGGGTTGATTTCATCAGTCAGGTTTTCTACACAAAATTTTAGGTCCTCCTACTACTCTTGTATGCCTGTCATCATGTTTCCCTGAGTAGGGTGACCAGAACTCCCATTTTTAAAGGGACAGTCCCTCCTGCAGGTGTCCCAACTTTTTCTTTAAAATGGGAAAATTGTCCCATGTTTTCTGTCTCCACCCCATTAGTACTGGTGGATCCTGCTCCAGGCTAGCAGGCTCCTTCCTTCCCCTACTGCCTCAGGCTGGGTTGGTGCTGGCCAGGAGGAGCCGAGCCCTGCATGTGCCAAAGCCCCACACAGCACTGGCACAGGGAAGCCTCTCCGCCCCTCAGCTAAGTTCTGGAGTGGAAGGGGATTGGGGGGGGGGCTATTTCTAGCCTATTCATGCTCCAAACCTGTAGGCTCCACAGCAGCCCCCAGGGCAGGGGCTGAGCACCCTC
Organism: Dermochelys coriacea; assembly: GCF_009764565.3. Classification (NCBI taxonomy): domain Eukaryota; kingdom Metazoa; phylum Chordata; order Testudines; family Dermochelyidae; genus Dermochelys; species Dermochelys coriacea. The sequence continues at coordinate 431,155 of NC_050092.1, forward strand.
TTCCCATGCACCCCGGCTCCTGCTCCCAGGAAGCATGGGGCTGCTCCCGCCCCTAGGCACCCTCTACTGCTGAACCACCACTTTGGTAAGGTTTGCTGAAGCCCCTGCAGTCAGGTTCCCTGGACCCTGGTGCACAATGCATCCTTAGGGCTTAACCCCTTCCTGCCCATGCTGTAGCTGGGGAACAGGTTATGTCGGTGGCTAACAGCAGCCTGGACGTGTTAGCTGCCTTTCAACACTGTGCGAGCAGGAAGGGACAAGCTGATTCCATCCAGGGTGGGAGAAAGGGAAGAGATGAGCTCTGTGAGAGGGCCAGGTCATTCCTTCCCCCCCTCTTCCCTTGCAGCTGGAAGAAGCTCCCATCCCTTCCCTAACACACAGTGCTGAAAGGCTGCTGCTGGCCACATTCTGGTGTGAACCCTGGCAGAAATCTGGGGGGCATGTGACCCTGCGTGCCCCCTGCCCATGTGTTGCCTTGGGAACATGATGCCAGGTTCCAGGTACCAGGAGAGGCGGGTCCGTCCCGGGGGCCTAGCCAGGCATGGAGAGCAGAGAGTGCCAGGCAGGGAGGGTAGGGTCGGTTGGTCACACCCCCCCGTGTGAGAAAGGCGTGTATGTCACCCCACCCTTGTGTGTGTCGGGGGAGACAAGTATGTGTCACCCCTCTCTGTGTGAACCCTAAAGCTTAAAGATAAGAAGATAAATAAAAAGAATCCAACTACACAGTATTTTTTTTTAATGGGGGCTCAGTCAACATGATGTTAATTTGAACATTTGTATTGCATAGTTCTGATTGCCATTGAACTCACTTTAATACGAGTAATTTTATTAGGTATCCCATATTCAGCATAGGGAAATATGGTCACCCTACCCTGAGCTGCTCTCTGCTCTAGGCCTGATGGAGGGCATAAAACAACTAATGGAGGAAATAAAAGTTTGATTCCACTCCTCGGTCTTTCCTCTTGGATGGAATCCTGCAGTCCTTGCTCCACCCTCATGCAGGCAACACTCCCACTGAAGTTACAGGTTTCAGAGTAGCAGCCGTGTTAGTCTGTATTCGCAAAAAAGAAAAGGAGGACTTGTGGCACCTTAGAGACTAACAAATTTATTAGAGCATAAGCTTTTGTGAGCTACAGCTCACTTCATCGGATGCATTCGGTGGAAAATACAGTGGGCGAATTTATATACACACACAGAGAACATGAAACAATGAGTTTTATCATACACACTGTAAGGAGAGTGATCACTTAAGATGAGCTATTACCAGCAGGAGGGGCAGAGGAGGAAACCTTTTATGGTGATAATCAAGGTGGGCCATTTCCAGCAGTTAACAAGAACATCTGAGGAACAGTGGGGGGGGGGGGGAGAAATAACATGGGGAAATAGTTTTACTTTGTGTAATATTTCCCCATGTTATTTCTCCCCCCCCTCTCCCCCAATGATCCTCAGATGTTCTTGTTAACTGCTGGAAATGGCCCACCTTGATTATCACCATAAAAGGTTTTCCTCCTCCCCCTCCCCCCCCGCCCTTGCTGGTAATAGCTCATCTTAAGTGATCACTCTCCTTACAGTGTGTATGATAAAACCCATTGCTTCATGTTCTCTGTGTGTGTATATAAATCTCCCCACTGTATTTTCTACCGAATGCATCCGATGAAGTGAGCTGTAGCTCATGAAAGCTTAGGCTCAAATAAATTTTAGTCTCTAAGGTGCCACAAGTACTGAAGTTACAGTCACTGCAGTCCTCCCTGGCCCTGCAAGGGCATTTAAGATAGTTGGGTACAGCTTTAAAAGAGAATCGAATCCTAAAAAGCGGTACAAAATAATAAGGGATAGATAATTCCATTGTGCAATGGTCCGTGCAGTGCAGTGTGCAGTTCCAGTCACCTCCCCTGGAGAACGTAGTTCCACAGTGCCACGGTCACCATAGTATTGAGGGCCAGAAAAGGCCAACCAAGCTAGAGTGAGGTCTGAGCAGGCCTGGCTCATCCTCATTGGGTGTTTGTGCAGAGCCCTGTACAGTGGAGCTTGGGGGAGCCCCTGCTCTGTAAATGGTACGATACCCACCAAGCTGTGTGAAGCACTATGTGAAGGTGCAGTGCTGGGTAAATGGTGCTATGATAGTTGAGAATTGCTTTACTGACGGCAGGAGGGGGTGTTAAGTTAAAGCAAACCCCAACAATCCCTTGTGTTTTGGTGGTGGTTTGTTTTTTGGTTTTTTTTTTAAAATCGTCCAGCCCCAAAGAGCATTTATTTCACCTCCTCAGAACAACCGCCATCCCTCCCCAGTTTGCAGTTAGCTCTCCTGGAACACAAGTGTCCTTTTAAATGTGAGCATAAAGGAGTGAGTGTTTCCTCTGTCTTTGTTTGCGTACCATTCCCCAGTGCTTATCCTCTTGCTGCCTCGTAACCTTTTGATGCCAGAGAAGCTTTTCTCCTCTGTGCCTGCACGTCCCAGGTAATGGTTGGCAGAACAGAGCATGCTGGCTGGGCTCCAAGGCAGATTGGCTGCTGTCATCATCTACTCTGCCCTGAATGGGCTCCAAGCTCAGAAGCTAAGTGGCTGGTGCTAATGTAGCCTCTGTCTCTGCGGGGCAGAATCACAGACACTGGCAGGGATTGTTGGGGCTTTAGTTCCTGATCATTTTGCTTAGGAAGAAAAAGGAAAAGCGTCGTCTCCTCCCATAGCTCTGCTCAGGAGTGCTGAGCCAGTGGCAAAGCACTGAACGCTGGGAGGAGGGAACGCTGGGGGAAGCTCCTTGAGCAGTTCTGCAGCACCCCTGTGGCTGGAGAGTGCCCATCAGGCTGTCTAGCTCAATGGGCCCCGTCTCCCCATTTCATACCTAGCTTGAAGCGCACCTGACAAGCCCTGTCTGTTTGATCCTGAGAGGCTGTTTTTCTGGAGACTGTCTAATCCCAACAGACTCCTCTCATTACAAAGGGCTCCACTGCCCTGGGAACTGACACCCCTCCTTGCCCCATTTCCTGTCCTATAGAATCAGTCTTCCCTTCATTCCCTGCACACCTGGAAGGTCTCCAAGGTGTTCCCATCTTCAGGTCTCATCAGTCCATGAAATGATCCTTAACATCAAACCTCCCTTCACTGGCACTTGCTCCCACGGAGCTATAAACCATGGGTAGGCCCCAGGGATAGTCCAGTTCCTGTCATTTGTCCTGCCTCCTGGTAAGCGTCAGAACTGGCTGTTTTCTCTAGCTGGTCACAAAACTCGGGCAGGTTCCTCATGGCGTCACTGAGCAGGGTCACACAGCTCCTCTTCTTCATGAGTAGCTCTCTTCTCAGGCCTGGTTTGTGTCAAGAGTTAAGCTGCTGACTTCCCTGTGCTTATCTCAAGTTCAGTCTCTGGCTCAGAGCCCCTCTTGTGGGGATCAAGGTTAAATGTCTTTATAGTCATTGGCCTTTAACTGCCGCTAGCTTGTCTTCCTGAATGTCCCGTTTCCCCATGAGCCTTCAAGTTCCACATCTAGCCCATCAGGTTTTACCCTGCCCTTACTGCTGTGGCACATGTGAGCTTGGAATTCCTCACATGCCACTCAAGAGTTGCTGTCCCTTATGGAAACCTGTGTGCACCAAACCAGTTTCTCAGACTTCCACATGCTTTCGTGCATGCTGGTACAAGGTCAGGCTATTGCATCTGGCCATCTCAAATATGTGCCAGTGTCTGCAAGGAACCTCTGGGAACTAGTCCTTCTCTGCAAGCTGAATTCTCTGCTATCCCTTCCCAGGGATGGCAGGATGCAGTGGCAGCCACAGAATGGGCTATGCTGTATATTCACCAGATCTATGTCCTGACCCAAACTTGGCCGCCATAACTACCTACTGCTTTCATTTCTACTCCAATGTCTCCTGCATGCAATTCTGCCCACCTGACCTGTGGTTCCATGATATGCAAACCTGGAAACCTCTCTCCTGGAAGCTTTGCTTTACAGTCCAACCTGTTCAACACATAAACTAGAGCAGAGATAATTAACCCTTTACTTGCTGGATTTAATAAATATGCAGATCACATAACTAAACAGGGACCTTTTCTGTCTGAATCCCAACTAACTCTATTCTAACAAAATGCAGTAGAGCTCTGGAGAACCCTTGAGCCCACATGACAGAGACGCTTCTCCCTCCAAAGGAAACATTCGCTCAGGGCCCTGCACATTCTGCAGCCACAGAATTCACCCCTCACTGCAGCATATGCTCCAGAACCTCAGCTTTCAGTTAAGAGACAGTTACAAAGATAGATACAGTCTGCAGAGCTATCATTGAAAACAAACTGAGTGTAACTGTTGCAGCGACATCTGCCTGAATTTGTAGAGATCCTGAAACAATATTTCTGAGAGTCTGAACTGTCCCATTCAGCTCAGCCACAGCCCCATGGACACGCTGTTCTGTGACTGAGAAACCTGTCTCTTTTCTAAGATGCTTCAGAATTCAGCCTTTTTCAAGTGGAATTAGTCATTTTGTGGGAGCCAAATGCCTGGCATTTGGTTTTCTGTCTCCCTGTTTTGTTGAGATCTGCCTGCACCTGCTCTGTGTTCTCCATCTTTCCCTGTAAGAGGGAGCTGGTTGGATTCCAGTGCATGCTCCCTGCATTGTTCTATGGAGTCAGACTGCAGGGGTTGGGAAGAGGTGGGCATCCAGCTTGCAGCTAGGAAACAGAGAATGCCAGAAATGTGGCTGGTGAGCAGTCTTGAGAACATGGCAGCAGCCAAGGGCCATGGGGCTAGGGAGATGAGCAGCTGCCCTCTTCCCCATGTAAACTGGAGAAGGATGCTCTGAGCTGGGCTGCCCAGAGAGCAGAATGCAAAACCCAGCTTCAAAAATAATCTCACAAGAATAATCATTTTCAAGTTTTACATCATTGTGTATCTCAGCTCTGAGCCTCAGCTTGTGGGGAGGGGGGAACAAAAGGGGGGCATGAAGGGTAACTTGTGACAACAGAATAAACCAATGATGTGGCAGGATTTGGTGCGGTTGTCACAGGGCCGTCACACGGCCCTACCTGCACTTTCACATACCCTGGTCCTGTTGACCTTACATGTCCATTGTGCCCTTTGGTGTCGAGGCAGGTTTGCATGCAGGAGAATGGCAGGGCCAGGGGCTGTAAATAACAGGTGAGTTGTTTGTTTCTCCTTTGGCCTTCATGGTCTGAAAAGTTTCCTTGATTTTTAATGGTGATTCCTAGTTTTCAAAACATTGGGAACAATCCGGGGCATAATTCATTGATCTGGCCCTGTGGAAGTCAAGAGGAAGCTCACGATAGATTCAGAGCAAGCAGGAACAGGCCCCAAGTTTGTAAATGAAAAGTGGAGCAGCATTGGCTTTCATCCTGAGGCCTGGAGTGTCTCCCCTGTCCCTGGACCACATGCTGAGAACATCTTGCTGCTAATACCGATGAGACCTTATATCCACGCCTTTAAAATAAAAGGACTCTTTCATGGCAGAGGAGGCCTGGGGCGTGTGGCAGCTGGCCATGTGTGCCAGTTTGGACACAGAAGAACAATTCTCTAATGACTGTACTTGGCTGGAACTGACTCCTCAGCCATGCCCCAATTTGCTTCCTGAGTGAGCATCTTACACAGACAACAGCTTTGAAAAGACAAGAATCTTTGTGCTCCTGGCTCACAGTTACCTAGCCCAGAGCAATGGCATGACAGATCACATGAGTATCCCTTAATTTTGAAGCCTTGCAGTGGTTTCTGTATCAAAGGCAAGAACCAGGTGCATGAAGGTCCTGGGGTCAAATTAGTTATTTATTTTGTACCCAGTCATCTACCTGATGACTAAGGAAAGGACAGTTATTTAAAATGTTCTTTCCAGCTGGAACACTCGGCTGTAATTATGGGGATTCTTCCACTGACTTTTCTTTTTTTGGAGCTTTGCTTTAGTGTTTCCCATCAATTGTCTGTCTTTGCTCCCTGTTCAGGGTGGTTCTATCTAGATCTTTCAAGCAGTCACCCCAAACCAGCTGAAAATGTGGATCTAGAGAAACAGACCCTAAGCCATGGACAGCTGGGGCAGAAGGGCAAGCAGATGAAGTCTATCGCTAAGCAGGACCCCATGTCCTGTGTGTAGTGTGAGAACATAGACACAAAGAGCCAAATTTAAAGCAGCAGCAAGAGAACTCCTAACCAGGAAGTTCCCACATTTATTAAGCTCCTTCTGGTCCTCTCTGGTAACTCTGGAGGACCAGGAAATCTATAACCACTCCATAGCTCACTGTCTTTGTAATAAAAAAATAAAATTTAAATTGTAAACCAATGTAGATACACAACAATTCAAAATAAACTTCAACTTCCTTAAAACTATTTAGAGAGACATGGTGGGGAAGGTAATATCTTTTCTTGGACCAACTTCTCTCGTTGAGAGAGACCAGCTTTGGAGCTACACAGAGCTCTTCCTCCAGCCTCTGAAGAGTACTCAAAATGTCACAGCTAAATAAAAGACCTAACAGACAGTTTAGCGTAAGGAGTTAGCACATATTGTAAGTAACCGTTCGAGGTGAAGTTGCTCATTAACACCCCTTTAGTCATAGTACAAAAAGGGGGGTCTGTGGGTTACAGATTGTTGTAAGAAGTCATAAATCCAGTGTCTTTATTAAGACCCTGATTTTTAGTGTCTAATCAGTTCTCATCCTCAAAGGAAACCTGCACACTATTTTCAAAAAATGAGCCTCAGAGTTTAAATTCACAGCTAAACATCATGGTCTGAACAGAGATGCTGGATTTATGGCTTTCTTATTGCTACTAAACTCCACCTGAAAACTAGCGATATTCAGGTATCTTCTTTAATTTATTTGGGAAAGCAGGCAGAATGTATGTTTAATTCTTTTATCTTTACTGAAGACAGTCACAAAGATGATTGTGAAAGGGTTCTGGCTTTGTTACAGATGCATAAAGTATGTTTGATGCACTCTTTAGACCTCAGAGAAAAGTGGTTTCTGAAAGAACATGTTTTCACCAGAGAAAACAAGAAGCAGGGGGAAATGTTGAGTGTTTTACAAGAACTCTGCATGCATTGGCTGAAAACTGTGATTTTCGGACTGCACAACATGAAACTATCAGAGACAGGCTGTTTATTGGGTTAACAGACAAAAGCTTCTCACAGCAACTACAATTAAAGACAGACTTAAATCTCCCCACCGCTATACAGAAAGCAAAGCATTCTGAACTAGTCAAACAGTAGACCAAAAGGCAAGAGCAACTTGAAAAACCTGAAACTAACTTAGAAGCACAAGTTCCAAACAAACACAACAGAGTGCTAAAAGTCATTACTATAAAAGCCCTGAGGCTATGAAGGAGTTCCTGGTTAATGACAAATCTTTTCAGACTAAATGCACAAGATGTGGAAAAATTCATAGTCCAACAGATGTATGTTTACTCAAAGGTGAAAGGTTTCATAACTGTACAAAATATGGACATTTTACAGCTGTTTGCCATACCCAAGCAGTCAGGGAGTTGAATATTACAGATATTTCTGGGATCAATCATGTGTGATGAGACAGAGCCTGCCTGGAAACTGAATATTCATGCAAAGACTATTGACTTTAAAGTGGACTCAGAAGCAGCTGTGACCATCATCTCAGAAAGGACTTAAAATCACCATCAACCCTTCCCAGTCTGAAATCCCCTGACATAGCCTTGACTAGCCCTGGAGATATTCTGATCTGCATGAGTCAGTTCACCAGAAACACAACTTGCAAAGACAAAAACTTTCCATTCAGAATGTATGTGACCCAAAGGATCAAAGACCAACAACCTTCTCAGCTGCAGTGTGGCTGACAGGATGGCATAATGAGAAAGGTGGAAGAATTTGATGGCGTATTTGGTGATATTGGAGTTTTGAAAGGAGCTCCAGTACAAATAACCTGAAGAGACAATCCTGAATAACACATGACATGAAGAGAGTAGCCAAATCAGGTAAAAAGGCTGAACACTTTTACTTTTACAACAGACATCACTATTTAGGGAACGGCTCCGTCTAGAACCTAGTGACTGTGTTCATGTCAAAATGGATGGAGAAAAAGGATGGACAATTTCAACTGTTGTAAAGAAAAAATAATTCAGCGTCCTGATCATGTGATTGTTTTCTGTTTTGAACTCTCCAATGTCTGTCTCAAAGAGTTCCTCAGAAAGAACAATCAATCAACAGAGGAACCTCTACAGCTGGGGAAGACTCAAAGATTCCAAACTGACCACATCCAGTCATCACAACTAAATTGTTCTGCTTTCAGGATGTGTAATTAGAAAACCAGGACAATTCAGAGACACTTAACAGACAATCCATACTGCACTTTAAAGAGAGTGTGATAATGTAAATACCGTAAATGGTAGGAGTGTAGAACTTAAAGGGGGAGGAGTGACAGACTGTTAAACTGTATTGTGCTGTTTGGCCACTAGATGGTACCTTAAGCTCACAACAACCATTGTTTGCAGTACATTAAAGGATCTCATAGCAAACACATCTCTGGTGTATCTCGATATAATGGAAGCTCTGAAGTCAGTCCATATCCGGCCTGCTAGTAGCAGCCCTGCAACCTACTGTGTACAACGGGTATATGACACCTTGTTAGCATAGACGGTGAGCTATATGGGCCCATGGTGCCTGTGCTCCATCAATATTTAGGAACGTGAGCCCGGCTCCACCAATGTTTGGGCTTACCGCGCTTTGCGGAGCCCCATGCTTCAGGGGGACACAGGTCCAGGGCAGCCTGGGGGGTTGCAAGGGAAAGTCATCACCAGAGCTGTGGGTGCCAGACTTGTATAATTTTTTGTGGTGCCCAGAACATCCATAGGAGAGACCAGGGCAGCCGCCCTGTTTCCCATGCTTTGGGGGGCTCTGCACTTCAGGAGGATGTGGGGTCCAGGGTGGCCTAGGGGGTCAGCAGGGGGCCTGGTGCTGGCAGCAGTGAGTGACCTGGCTCCAGCCCACCCCGCTCCGCTCCTCCCGACATCGCTCGGGGGAGGAGGGTGGAAGCCAGAAAGAGGCGGGTGGAGACTTGGGGGAAGGGGTGGAATGGAGGTGGGGAGGGAGTGGAGCAGGGTGAGCGGGGGCTGGGTCACTTGCTGCTGCAGGCGCCAAACCCCCCGCTAACCCGCCAGGCCTCCCTGGACCCCGCGTCCCCATGAAGCACAGTGCCCCCCAAATTGCAGGCCCTGGGGCGGTTGCCCCCGATTCGTCCTATGGATATTCTAGGCACCACAGGGACCTCCACATGGAAAGTCAAAAGAAGTGAGAACATGACCTGAAAGACTGATAGGGCCCTCTCAAGGGGACACTGCTTAGAACACTGCTCAGGACTATTTAAATACAATTGAAGAGATGAAATTCAATGTTGATAAATGCAAAGTATTTGGATCTTGGAGTATCTATGGATAGTTCTCCGAAAACATCCACTCAATGTGCAGTGGCAGTCAAAAAAGCATACAGAATATTAGGGACCATTAGGAAAGGGATAGATAAGACAAAAAGTATAATGCCACTATATAAATCCATGGTACGCCCACACATTGAATACTGCATGCAGTTCTGGTCACCCCATCTCAAAAAAGATATTAGAATTGGAAAAGGTACAGAGAAGGGCCACAAAAATGATGAGGGGTCTGGAACAGCTTCCCTATGAGGAGAGATTAAAAACACTGGGACTGTTCAGCTTAGAAAAGAGACGACAAAGTATGAGGATATGATAGAAGTCTATACAATCAGGACGGGTGCAGAGAAAGTGAATAAGGACGTGTTATTTACTCCTTCCCATAACACAAGACCCAGGGGTCACCCAATGAAATTAATAGGCAGTAGCTTTAAAACAAACATAAGGAAGTACTTTTTCATACAACACATAGTCAACCTGTGGAATTCATTGCCAGAGGATATTGTGAAGGCCAAAACTATAACAGTGTTCAAAAAAGAACGAGATAAGTTCATGGCAGATAGGTCCATCATAGCTATTAGCCAAGATGGTCAGGGACGCTGCCTCATGCTCTCGGTGTGCCGAGGCTCTGACTGCCAGAAGCTGGGACTGGATGACAGGGGACGGCTCACTCAATAATTGCCCTGTTCAGGGAATGATCTGACCAAAACATGAACGTAACGAGATGGAACCGCAAGGCCACAGCAGAAAGCACAAGGGGTTCCTTATAGCAAGCAGTCAACCTCCAAATCCTTGGGGGGTTGGTTCAATGAAGAACCCAAACAAGTGGTTTCTGAGCTGAACTATATTCAATAGCTGAACTATCCAAACATCTTGGGTCTGCAGAAATCTGATCTAGAAACCTCCCCAGCATGGGTTGCCGTGAGCTTTCTGGCCAGTCTGGAAATATTGCATCCAAGAAGAGCTTTTGCTTAGTGTTGAAGCCATTTACTTACCATCCATACTGGAACCCAAAGCACAGAGCACATACCAATACAATGTGATGGGTCAAAGGAGTTACCCACAAGTTTGAGTTTGGGGAGAAAATTCATGCTGCATTTTGTTGTGTCGAGGGATCTCCCATCCTAGCTCTCTAATCACTGCAACATCATGGGGAAATGATGGTACTGGCCACTGGTGCCTGGCCAGTGAGGTGACCAGAGTGATCGTTGTCTCAGACCCTGTAAGCTTGATCTAGTAAAAGAGCCCTTGGCTCATAATCAGATGCATGTTCTGGGGAAGTGATGAGTGCTTGGGACCTCGTGTGTGATGCTCTTCCTGGCTGGTAACACCTGTGTTGGGCCTCTTGACATGAACGTATCTGAGATCTTGCATGTTATTCCAACATGCCCACTCCTTCTTTTCAAACACCTAGGTCACCTGTAGAGTTGTTTTGAAAGCATGGACCAAATGGACCTAGCTCTAAAGCTAGCGGCAGACATAGAGAGGGTGAGATTGGTGGCACACAGCACCTGCTGTAAGGTAACCATCGCGACTGTACTCGTGGGTGGCTTTGTTCTCCTTTCCCTGGGCATTCTAATGGGTAAGTTTGCAGTTGGATCCGCTCTTACTGTTTATAAGCTACAAAGGAAAAACTGTCTGTGAATAACAGGCTGGGCAGTCAGTGCAAGTGTCCCAGGCCTGTTCTCCTATGACAGGTGAACCTCAAAAGACAGGACGTTTGGGTTCAGCTCAGATACTCAGCCAGGAGTTAGATGCTTTTCCAGACCTTCACTGAACTCATGAGATCTGGATGGGAGAGAGCTTTCTGTTTCTCAACAGCAAAGCAAAGCACTGATAAGCTCTCGCTCAGTCCTCTCTGGCCAAGGATGGCTGCCACCACAGGAGGACAAGGAGAGGTAGAAGAAAGAGCAGGGAGATCGGGGAAGTCTTCTGGTGAGGACACCAAACAGTGATGCCCTTCCCCTCCCCTCTGTGAGGGGATATGGCCTCCTCTCACTTTATGTATCCTTTCAATCTCTCATCTCTACCTTCAAGGTCCTGCACAACACCACCACGACTCTGCCCCACTCTCTTTTCCTCCTATTCCTTCTCCCGTCGTCTGGGGGGGGGGCCTCTCCCAAGATGGTCCTTTGGTTCTCCTCTCCCTCTGCCCTTTACACACCTTCTTCTAGATGCCGTCCCTTGAGCCTGGGGCTCACTCCCTCTGCTCCTTTGCCAGCTGACCCCTCCCAGCCCACCTCTGCATTCAAATGCTGCCACAAAGCCACATCCTCTGCATGGCCTTTCGGTGCTAATTCCCAAGCCTGGAGTTGTGGATGAGCTCACTGCGAGGCTCTCGCATTCAGGAGGGCTTGATCACCCAACAAAGTTCTGTGCTCAGTGAGCATGCCCCAGGGCTGCAGCTGCGGGATGGTTTGCTGTATTGGAACCAGCTGTGACACTGGGACTGTGAGCACAAGATTGTTGCAGGGCTCCAGACTCCACTGAATATTTCCTGCCCCTACAGGAAATGAAAAGCAGCTCTAGGGCGATGAAAATAAAATCTTAATGGCTACTTCTTGGTTTCTTTTTCTACTCTCTGCTTATCCCAATTGCAATATGTTTATTCCAGTCGCTAAGCACAGTCTAGTTGGCTGAGACCTTGTTGCATGACTAGAGCTGGGATTACCAAGAATATCCACTAATGTTTTTCAATGAACTAAACTGTATTGTTTCTAGGCCTTTTGCTGCCTTGAACACTGAGAGCTCCCTCAACACTAATAAAACTCCACACTTTCGACATTCAAATTAGATAAAGAGTCAGGGCAAAATTCTCATCTTATGAGGAATGGGGAATCCTATCTCTGGTATTTTGCTCTCCCTGTCTGCACGGAGCTTCCAAGGTGCTAATGGGAGATCAGGGGAGATGTGCAGGGAGAGCACAAAATCAAAGAGGCACCAGGAAGATGTGAGACAGATAGATAGTCTTGTTTTTAAAATGGGTGATTTCCAAAGCCTAGAAGCTGGTCCAGACCCCTAGACATTGTCAGCTTCCAAGTCCCCTTTGCTTGTCTCCCTTGTGGAACTCTTGCCCTCTGTCTGCAGCTTATTGCTCTGCACAAGAGCTCAGCTTTGAGCACACCGTGGAACTGAGAGGAATTGCATATGACAGCAGTTTACAAAGGGAGAACTCTGACTACTCCAGGACGTTGACCCCCGCTCTGGAAAGGCTGGTGAGTTGGATTCTTCCATGGGTAACCAGAACCACCAATGGGCTAAGCACTCAGCTTGCAATGAAAGTCCCAGATGCCTGTGCATTGCATGGCTGTGGCCCCAACGCAGCAGGAAGCAGCCCCTGGAAGGGGAGGCTGGGACTCTCACATCACACAGCACTGGCTCCTGTGGTGGTTTAAAGAGACACCTGGAGCTCTAAAGACAGCCCCCTCCTGATTTCCTCAGCCCAAAGGATGCAGTGGCCATGACATGGGGTCATGGGAATATTAGAAGTAAAAGAAAAATGGTGCAAGGAGTGAGGTGTTCCTCTGACATTGGCCAGGGGTCCCAGAGAGCCCCCTGCCACTAGCATCTGTCTGAGGTGACCCAACGAGTGATGGTGGCAGAGGAGTCCATACTTCAGAGACTCTTTTGAAAACCACTGGAGTCTCATGCTCTGGAAATGCATGAGGCTGCAGAAGTGACACAGCACAACTTCATGTGAGCAGGTAACCTGCTCAGCAATCATCTGCAAATGGGAAAGGGCTGGCAGGGGCTGACCTCAACAGACCTCCTGATATTGTGGGCTGGGACGTCCTGACCCACCTGAAACATTCTTGGGTTTCTGCCCTGCAAAGGAGAGGTGGTGGGAGGCAGCAGAAAGGGGAGGCGGGTGATTCTGCTGGAGAAATGGGGATGGTGATGCTGCCATGCTCGTGGCATCCTGCATAACTGCACAGATTGGAGGGAAATGGCACAGAGAAAAGCAAACAGAGACTGAGGACAGGAGCAGATGCAGGAGCGGAGCATGCCTACTCAAAGCTAAGGACACTTGGCTAACAGCCGGCTAAGGCCAGACCAGCTACAGCTGTACACGTTACACATGCTGCATGCCATTAGCAATGGCCACCCCACTGCCCACTCAGCTTTGGCCCCACAGCCTTTCCATCATGATGGAGGGGCAGTGGGGCCAAAATAGAGTGAATGGTATTGCAAGCCCCATGCACAAGGGGTTACAGTGCTGCTAAGTTTGTCGATGAAGGGGCTGCAGGGCCAAACCTGAGTGAGCACACTGGGCAGTGGGGAGGTCAGCGCTGCTCGTCCTTGCTGCTACCATGGAGCCGACTCCCCCCAAGGGCCTATCCAACTTCACCTTGCTTCCAGCAGCTTGTGTCCCTGACCCTATGAGACACTGCCCATAGGTGGGCCATGCTGGAAGGCAAGCGAGACACTGGGACCAGTAGCTGCAGTGGGGATCTCTCTACAGGGATTGACAGTGCATACCTGGCTGGTTCCACTTCTCGTATGCAGCATGGTCTGGCTTTCAAATGGAAAAACAGCTTTGTGAAAACAGTTCTCTGGAGCTAGCTGGCAAGGAGGTTAAATTGCCCAGGGCATGGGGGACAGCAGGCTCAGGAGCTCAGACTCACTTCTCAGACACAGCTCCCCAAGGTTCTCCAGCCTTGGTCTCTTCTCCCCAGGGGTTTTTGCTTAAAGAAAATCTGAGCCAGTGATTGCCGGCCTCACTCTTCTTTGCCTTGTAGTTTCTAACCAGCTTCCAAGGCTCTTCACTGGAAGGGAGCTGTGTTGGCTGTGCTGTCCTGGCGTACAGGTGAGTGTGTGCTGCTCTGTGGCCCCATACAGCCAGCCACGGAGTACTGCGGCTCCACGAGTCTGGCCTGGATTGCCTTCTGGCCGCTATCTTTTGGCGGGGGGAAAGGATTTATTTATTTTTTTGTCAAAATGTGGCCTTTTGCCAACTCGGATTTTTTTTTCTTCAAAAAATGTTGAGTATTTTTAATCCTTATAAAAAAGTGATTAAAATGATTGTCATGATTATTTTGACAAAAACTGAATTTTTTGGTAAAACAAAACGTGGTTAATTTTGTAGATCAGATTTTCAATAACATTTTTGATAAACATTTTAATTATCAATATTTTTCATTCATCTTTTTAAAGCAAGCGACAGGCCCATTCTGAACCCTCCAGACCAGAATCAGTGTGGAAACCCCAACGTTTTATTACTGAGCAAATAGGTTGGCATCTACCCACAGGCTCCCCCGGGAGCTCTGTGGCGTGGGGCCAAGGGTGGGTGGAGGGAGGACAGCCCTGTGATCACAGCTCATCCTTGTACTGTCCTGAGGAAATGTGCTCAGTGAGTCTTTTCCTCCAGCAGGAATGGGAACTCCAGTGTGATTGTCCATTTCCGGCTGCACTTCAGCTCTCAGGCTTCCTGGCCTTTAAGCTCCAGTGTGGAGGAAGAGGCCCTCAGACGTGGGCTGTCTGCAGCACTGAGGGAGGAGGGCATCCCACTGTCCACCTATGGGACCATCTCCTCGGCCTTTCTCACAGGTAAGCATCTCCTGTCCCTGCCAAGAGGCACAAAAGGTTCCCTCCTCAGGCAGGGCCTGTCGCCAGAAAGAAGTAACCTGAGCAGAGGCTGATAACAGGCAAGGGCTGCACTTAGCAAAGCCACAATTTTCTGGATTAGACCAATCACCTCAGGGCTTTAGCTTTATCTCAATTTGGTTTTTAAAGCCCAATTCAATCTCCCTGCCCAATGGCCGTTGTGATACAGCATGGCCAGAAGGCAGCAGGAGAGTGATATAGGAGAGATATGCAAGTCCCAGGATAAGGAGAAGCCTTATTCCCTGTAGAGGGAAGAAAGGTTTCTATAGATTAATTAAAAGCACCTGAAGCCAATTACAGCACCTGAAGCTAGTCACCTGATAAAAATCCCCTGCTTCAATCAGCCAGAAAAGGAGTTGGAGCAGAGAGCAGTTTGGAGGAGTTGAAGTAGAGGAGAGTTGAGTTTGGAGACGTGCTGTGGCTGGCTAGAAGACTAAGACCTAGGTGCAGAGAAAGAAGGCAGGAAGCCCCACAAGCTGAAGAGCAGGAGAGGGAAGTAGCCCAGGGCAAGGAAGCACTAGTTCAAGTGGTTTACCACTATCCCTAGGGCCCCTGGGCTGGGATCTGGAGTAGAGGGCGGCCTGGGTCCCTCCCTCTCCGCTACCCTTCTCTGGTGGGACAGTAGATACCCTAGTTCAGGGGCAGGAAACTGTGCCCCGAACCCCCCCCCCAAGAAGAGGAAGCGCGGGACCCATCATAATCAGACCAGCAATTTGCCACACCGTATAGAAATGCATCAGACCCAGAAAAGGGAGACGCTAGCTCTGGTAGGCTCTAATGGATTGACTAGCAAGCATGGGAGCCAGGTTTGTATAAGTTTTGGTGGTGCCCGAAATGTCCAAAGGACGAATCGGGGGCAACCGCCCCAGGGCCCACGCTTTGGGAGGCACCGTGCTTCATGGGGATGCAGGGTCCAGGGAGGCCTGTGGGGTTAGCGGGGGGGTCTGGCGCCTGCAGCAGCAAGTGACCTGGCCCCAGCTCACCCTGCTCCACTCCCTCCCCCCCCATTCCACCCCTTCCCCCAAGTCTCCAGCCACCTCTTTCCGGCTTCCACCCCCTCCCCCCAGTGATGTCGGGAGGATCAGAGCGGAGCGGGGTGGGCTGGGGCCAGGTCACTCGCTGTTGCCAGCACCAGGCCCCCTGCTGACCCCCTAGGCCACCCTGGACCCCACATCCTCCTGAAGTGCAGAGCCCCCCAAAGCATGGGACCCGGGGCGGCTGCCCCAGTCTCTCCTATGGACGTTCTGGACACCACAAAAAATTATACAAACCTAGCACCCACAGCTCTGGTGATGACTTTCCCTTGCAACCCCCCAGGCTGCCCTGGACCTGTGTCCCCCTGAAGCATGGGGCTCCGCAAAGCGCTGTAAGCCCAAACATTGGTGGAGCCGGGCTCACGTTCCTAAATATTGATGGAGCACAGGCACCATGGGCCCATATAGCACGCCGTCTGTGCTAGCAAGGTGTCATGTACCCGTTGTACACAGTAGGCTGCAGGGCTGCTACTAGCAGGCCGGATATGGACTGACTACAGAGCTTCCATTATATCGAGATACACCAGAGATGTGTTTGCTATGAGATCCTTTAATGTACTGCAAACAATGGTTGTTGTGAGCTTAAGGTACCATCTAGTGGCCAAACAGCACAATACAGTTAACAGTCTGTCACTCCTCCCCCTTTAAGTTCTACACTCCTACCATTTACGGTATTTACATTATCACGCTTTCTTTAGAGTGCAGTATGGATTGTCTGTTAAGTGTCTCTGAATTGTCCTGGTTTTCTAATTACGCATCCTGAAAGCAGAACAATTTAATTGTGATGACTGGCTGTGGTCAGTTTTCAGAGTAGCAGCCGTGTTAGTCTGTATTCGCAAAAAGAAAAGGAGTACTTGTGGCACCTTGGAGACTAACAAATTTATT
The DNA here is from genome assembly GCF_009764565.3 of Dermochelys coriacea. Classification (NCBI taxonomy): domain Eukaryota; kingdom Metazoa; phylum Chordata; order Testudines; family Dermochelyidae; genus Dermochelys; species Dermochelys coriacea. The sequence continues at coordinate 448,058 of NC_050092.1, forward strand.
TGCGGATAAGCTTTCGTGAGCTACAGCTCACTTCATCGGATGTGGTCAGTTTGGAATCTTTGAGTTGCCAGCTGTAGAGTTCCCTCTGTTGATTGATTGTTCATTCTGAGGAACTCTTTGTTTTCTGTTTTGAACTCTCCACTGTCTGTCTCAATCACATGATCAGGACGCTGAATTATTTTTTCTTTACAACAGTTGAAATTGTCCATCCTTTTTCTCCATCCAATTTGACATGAACACAGTTACTAGGTTCTAGACCGAGCCGTTCCCTAAATAGTGGCGTCTGTTGTAAAAGTGTTCAGCCTTTTTACCTGATTTGGCTACTCTCTTCATGTCTGGTCACTTTGGAGATAGATTCTTGTCCAAAGTTGGAACAGTAGTTCTGAGTTGTCTCCCCAACAGGAATTGTGCTGGACTGTATCCAGTAGCTGCTATTGGGGTTGATCTGTAGCTCAGAACAGCAAGGAATGGATCTTACTGCTGTTGGATTTTCTTGGTTGTCTGTACAGCTCTCTCATCCTCTCTATTTGCTCTCAGTGGGCTTCTCATAATATGATCAAAATCATATTTTATTTGGAATTATTTAAATCTTGCTGCAGTGAATTGTGGTCCGTTGTCCATCACTAATTGTTCAGCAATACTGAAATGAGCAAAAGTGCACTTCAGTTTCTCGATAACACTGTAATATGTTATGTCTTTCAAGTACATTATTTCTATATACACCTGGAAAAATAGTCCACTATGACTAGGTAATGATGTCCTCTGAATTCACATAAATCTGCAGCTAGTCTCTTCCAAGGTCTTTCTGGTAGAGGTGTTTGTACACTGTGTTATTCAGGATTGTCTCTTCAGGTTATTTGTACTGGAGCTCCTTTCAAAACTCCAATATCACCAAATACGCCATCAAATTCTTCCACCTTTCTCATTATGCCATCCTGTCAGCCACACTGCAGCTGAGAAGGTTGTTGGTCTTTGATCCTTTGGGTCATATACATTCTGAATGGAAAGTTTTTGTCTTTGCAAGTTGTGTTTCTGGTGAACTGGCTCATGCAGATCAGAATACCTCCAGGGCTGGTCAAGGCTATGTCAGGGGATTTCAGATCTGGGAAGGGTTGATGGTGATTTTAAGTCCTTTCTGAGATGATGGTCCCAGCTGCTTCCGAGTCCACTTTAAAGTCAATAGTCTTTGCATGAATATTCAGTTTCCAGGCAGGCTCTGTCTCATCACACATGATTGATCCCAGAAATATCTGTAATATTATTCAACTCCCTGACTGCTTGGGTATGGCAAACAGCTGTAAAATGTCCATATTTTGTACAGTTATGAAACCTTTCACCTTTGAGTAAACATACATCTGTTGGACTATGAATTTTTCCACATCTTGTGCATTTAGTCTGGAAAGATTTGTCATTAACCTGGAACTCCTTCATAGCCTCAGGGCTTTTATAATAATGACTTTTAGCACTCTGCTGTGTCTGTTAGTTTCAGGTTTTTCAAGTTGCTCCTGCCTTTTGGTCTACTATTTGAATTGTTCAGAATGCTTTGCTTTCTGTATAGCTGTGGGGAGATTTAAGTCTGTCTTTAATTGTAGTTGCTGTGAGAAGCTTTTGTCTTTTAACCCAATAAACAGCCTGTCTCTAATATTTTCATGTTGTGCAGTCCGAAAATCACAGTTTTCAGCCAATGCATGCAGAGTTCTTATAAAACACTCAACATTTCCCCCCGACTTCTTGATTTCTCTGGTGAAAACGTGTTCTTTCAGAAACCACTTTTCTCTGAGGTTTAAAGTATGCATCAAACATACTTTATGCATCTGTAACAAAGCCAGAACCCGTTCACAATCATCTTTGTGACTGTCTTCAGTAAAGGTAAAAGATTTAAACATACATTCTGCCTGCTTTCCCATATAAATTAAAGAAGATACCTGAATATCACCAGTTTCCTGGTGGAGTTTAGTAGCAATGAGAAACCTTGCAAAATACCTCTTCCAGTCTCTCCATTCTGAAGGTGTCTCAAATCTGAAGTTCTCTGGGTCACATGTTGATGAAATCCTTCAAACTTTATGACTTTTTTTTTTCTTCCCTCTGCAACTTTTGTTGCTGTTTTCCTTCTGTTTCCACTGTCCTCTGGCACTAGCTTACTTCTGACACTATGACATATACTCCCTGAACAGGAGTGTACTCCAGAGTGACCTAGACAAATTGGAGGATTGGGCCAAAAGAAATCTAATGAGGTTCAACAAGGACAAGTGCAGAGTCCTGCCCTTAGGAAGGAAGAATCCCATGCACCGCTACAGGCTGGGGACCGACTGGCTAAGCAGCAGTTCTGCAGAAAAGGACCTGGGGATTACAGTGGACGAGAAGCTGGATATGAGTCAGCAGTGTGCCCTCGTTGCCAAGAAGGCCAACATCATATTGGGCTGTATTAGGAGGAGCATTGCCAGCAGATCAAGGGAAGTGATTATTCCCCTCTATTTGGCACTGGTGAGGCCACACCTGGAGTACTGTGTCCAGTTTTGGTCCCCCCACTACAGAAGGGATGTGGACAAATTGGAGAGAGTCCAGCGGAAGGCAACGAAAATAATTAGGGGGCTGGGGCACATGACTTACAAGGAGCGGCTGAGGAAACTGGGCTTATTTAGTCTGCAGAAGAGAAGAGTGAGGGGGGATTTGATAGCAGCCTTCAACTACTTGTAGGGGGGTTCCAAAGAGGATGGAGCTCGGCTTTTCTCAGTGATGGCACATGACAGAACAAGGAGCAATGGTTTCAAGTTGCAGTGGGGGAGGTCTAGGTTCGATATTAGGAAACACTATTTCAGTAGGAGGGTGGTGAAGCACTGGAATGGGTTACCTAGGGAGGTGGGGGAATCTCCGTCCTTAGGGGTTTTTTAAAGCCCAGCTTGACAAAGCCCTGGCTGGGATCATTTAGTTGGTGTTGGTCCTGCTTTGAGCAGGGGGTTGGACTAGATGACCTCCTGAGGTCTCTTCCAACCCTAATATTCTGTGATTCTATGACAGGTTGCTGGGCTGCTACTAGCAGGTCAGGCTTCTGTACCAGACATGGACTGGCTACAGAGCTTCCGTGATGTAGAGATACACCAGAGTTGTTCGATCGTTTAATATATTGTCAACAATGGCTGTTGTGAGTTTAAGTAAAGGATGTTACACCGAGTGCCACCTAGTGGCCAAAAGGTATAATATAGTTTAACATGCTTTCCCCTGTGTAATGGCATGTCTCCCAGCTGTGGGTTGGCTGCAGGTGACCTCCAGCCTCCTGGAAAGATTTCTAGAAAAGATTTCATTTCAGTATTTTCACTGCTCCCCTGCTGCTTCCCACACAGGCCTGGGGGTGTCTGAAGAGGAAAGCATGGGGCATGCTGGAGCACACCTGGCTGTGCTCAGTGAGACCATCTCCAGTTACTGTCAGAGCTGGAAGCCCCTCTCACCAGGCTCAGGGCTGAGAGGTGTTAGTTCTTGGCTGTCACTGACTGGAGAAATAGCTATGGAGAGTCAGTCACTGGACTCGCCCTAAGATGTCAGAGTTCCTCAATGCTGCCCTGGTGAGCTGGTGACCCACTGGTCAATGTGTGTTGTGAGCCCCCTGTGTCTGATCCACAGAGGACAAAAGTCTGTTACAGCTGCCAGCCGCAGAGCCTGGTTCTTTAGCTCAATCCATGGAGGCTCAGGCATTCAGAGCTGGAGGGCCCAAGTGGCCAGGATGGTGGCTGCTACACTTGTGAGAGCTGAAAGGATGAGCATCTCAATATTACATCCCAGCATCTTGTGCCAGTAGCCAACCCCACTCTGAAAGATACCTGGACCTGTGACCTAGAATTCTGCATCCTCTCACTCTCCCCATCTCTCCATTGTGTTACAGGGCCAAGCGGGGCATTTCTGTACGGAATCGGATTGAAATCAGGTATGAGTTCTCCCTGGATCAGTGCCTTGCCTGCTCATACCCAGAAGCCTGCATCCTCCCAAGGAGCAGACCCCTCCCAGGGTTAGCCCATGCCAGCTGGATCACCCAGAAGGATCCAGCCATGCTCACAGTGAGGGCTAGCAGAGCCACCCCCCCCCCCGGCTCCCTTCTGCTCTGGAGGTTGGAGCTCTGAAGACTGTCAATGCTGTAGCTTTGTTCTGAGTTTGTAACATGGCTTGACCCATCCATAATTCATGTCCATGCATAGTACAGCAGTGCCTTTCCTTTTCTCTGGTCACTGAGCCAGGGGAGCCCAGGTCCTGTTACAGAGATGGATCTGGCTGTGATGTTCCAGTCCCGATCTGGGTCTGAAGTCTGAACTTACCCAGAGGATGGGGTGGCTCCAGGGTCTTGGCACAGACACAGCCCTGCTTCAGCTACAAAATGCACCTGCAATCACAACAGGTTGACAATGGGTCAAAAGCAGCTCTGGTGTAACAGCTGCTCCTTTCAGCCCCAGTGGGGTTCACACCTGCTTGTGTTGGTGCAATGTCTCCTTTGGATGCTGGGGAAGAGGCTGGGGGATGGACGTTTTATGTAGTTAACATTAGCAACAGGGAAGGGCTAGGAAGCCAGTTTTCTCAGAGACACTTTCTCTCTATTCTCCATGAGGGTCCAGTCCTGGACTTTCTCACCATCCATTTGGGGATGCGCCCAGCCTCTGACACCAGCTCCAGTCTTTGTTCTCTGCAGAACAAGCTTAGAATGAGTCCTGCACCAGGGGATGGGTCCCTGCAGCGGGAGGCTCCAGATCTGCAGTCCCCTCTCTGGTGGGGAGCTCTGGAAGACTGTTGAGTGTGAAGAGGCCAGGTTAACCACCACTTTCCTGTTCCTTCAGGCAGTTGCCCTGGAAATATATTTGCTTGTCAGAACAGCCAGTGTGTGTGGAAAGAGAATCCTGAGTGTGACGGCCGAGCCGACTGCTCCGATGGCTCTGATGAGGCAGGCTGCGGTAGGTCTCTCACACTGGGGTTGTCTGTGCTGGGGGCACAACTGGCTAGTGGGACATGTGTTTGGGAGGCTGATAGGGGAAGGAAGGAAGTCCAGGAATTGGTCCAGCATTCCTGGGCAGATATGGATTTGCTGTCTAATAAGAGGACTTACTAACTGTTCCTCCTTGGAGGAAGCTGCTTTGAAGCAGTTGATGAGTGGATCGTTTGCAGCCTAGTACTGTCTCCAGGTGCTAAGGGCAGAGGCCTGGCAGGCCAAGGGCAGTTGCAGGCAGAGCACAAGGAGAATCCATGCCCCACTGTTGTCTTTCACCAACATTCATATAGATGGTCCAGCTCCCTGTGTCCCCAGCACAAACATCACCTGGCCCACTAGCATTGTGGGCCCTTGTTGGCAGTGTCAGCAGGGAGAGCCAGGACTGCCTGGAGCCATGGAGCGTGAATGCCCTTCTTAGCCCAGAGGTGGCCCCTCCAGGAAGGGCTGATACACTCTGGCAGGCTGTGTTACAGGATACTGGCCCAGACAGTACCCATGCTGTCTCTACTCTAGGGCTTATTAACTAATCCCATCTCCAGAGGTCACCCAGTGTCCTTCACTGGGGCTGACGGTCATTACAAACACAAGACCATGCAGACGATGAGTCACTAATGCCTGGAGCAGGGCAGCAAGTTCACAGCTAGTGATTCATTCAGAGAACTCTGCAAAAGTAAAAAGAATGCAGATAGAAGTCCAGCAGCAGAGTGGGGTTATCCAATTTATGTACAATTACCTGCCTTGTGTGTGTGTGCACTTAGTGCAAGGAGCTTCTGATCCTCAGAGACACAGTACAGGCTCTTGAGGCCAGAGTGGCTGAACTGGAGGAGCTAAGGAAGATACAGAGGAGACTTTCCAAGACACAGCAAAGCTGGTCCCACCCCCTGTCCGGCAACCTCTGTGCTGTTGAGGAGGAAGAAAGTCTTGGGGAAGAAGAATATCAGGTTGAGACAGAGGGAAACAATCCCATAGTTGGGACCCTCCTTCCTGATGATGGTGTGGTATCCTCTCGCACTGAGGACATCCCTCTGGGGAATCCCAGTTACTAGGAAGAGCCAGGTAATAGCAATGTGGGATTCAGTTGTTAGAAAAATAGATAGCTGGGTTTGCGATGACTGGGAGAACTGCAGGGTGAATTGTCTGCTGGGTATGAAGTTTGTGGATCTCATGAGACATCTAGACAGACTTATGTGCAGTACTGGGGAGACGCTGACATAGGGAAAGGCAGGAGGGCAGTCCTGGAGGATAATATTAGTCCGCTAGATAAGAGATTTAAGTTCAGGACTTCCATGGTAGCATTCTCTGAATACTTCCACTTCCACATACAGCGCCAGTTAGACAGGCAGAACTGCAGAGTCAATACATGGATGAGATGATGGTGTTGTGAAGAGGGATTTAGGTTTATTAGGAACTGGGGAACCTTTGGGGAAAGGAGGAACCTTTACAGGAAGGATGGGCTCCACCTAAAGCAAAACAGAACCAGATTGCTGGCATGTAAAATTAAAAAGGTTGTAGAGGACTTTTTGAACTAAGGGTGAGGAAACCCAACAAGTGCAGAGGAGCACATGGCTCGGAGGTGCCATCCTTTGGGAACAAGTTTATTAAAAGGGGGACTCTATGTGATGGGATCCCTGGGAACAGCCTGTGACTGTGGGACCACTGAGCCCCCTTAACTCTCTAGCGTGGGCTGTCTCTCACAAGTTTTGCTATTGACAAGCAGCAAACCCTTCCAGGTGCTCTTATCATTCAGCACAACAGCATGTGGAGCCCCACACCCAGCTAGACTGCACGAATGCTCCCAGAGCCACTCAAGAATCACACAGAAAAAGGCACCAGACAAATCCCCCCAGCTCCCAGCCTTGTACCTCAGGAATATATTGCCTTGCACTGCTCAAGATGAGCAGTGCAAATTTATTAATTGGTTCACCACTTCATCAATGGAAAGTGGATATACACCAGCCTTTGTAAACCTGAACAAGCACCCTTACCAAACATTTCAGGCAAACTCATAGGTAAAGATAAACAGTTAAACAAATGTATTGACTACAAAAGATATATTTTAAGTGATTATAAGTGATAGGCAAAAAGTCAGTTAGTTACCAAAATAAAATAAAATATTAGCACGTAGTCTAAACTTTAAACCCTATTAGACTGGGCAACATCTATATTAAGCAGTTTTTTCACCCCACTGGATATTGCAGTCCTTAATATACAGGTTTGTCCCTTAAACCTGAGCCTCCAACCTTAAATCTGAATTTTAAACAGTCTCCTCTGTTGGAGTCTTCAGTCTTCTGAGTGTCTTTTAACTGATTCATAGATTCATAGATACTAAGGTCAGAAGGAACCATTCTGATCATCTAGTCCGACCTCCGGCACAGTGCAGGCCACAGAATCTCACCCACCCGCTCCGACAAAAAACCTCACCTATGTCTGAGCTATTGAAGTCCTTAAATCATGGTTTAAAGACTTCAAGGAGCAGAGAAGCCTCCCTCAAGTCAACCGTGCCCCATGCTACAGAGGAAGGCAAAAAACCTCCAGGCCTCTCCAATCTGCCCTGGAGGAAAATTCCTTCCCGACCCCAAATATGGCGATCAGCTAAACCCTGAGCATATGGGCAAGATTCACCAGCCAGATACTACAGAAAATTCTTTCCTGGGTAACTCAGATCCCATCCATTTAATATCCCATCTCAGGGGATTAGTCCTATTTACCCTGAATATTTAAAGATCAATTACTTACCAAAATCACATTATCCCATCATACCATCTCCTCCATAAACTTATCGAGTAGAATCTTAAAGCCAGATAGATCTTTTGCCCCCACTGCTTCCCTTGGAAGGCTATTCCAAAACTTCACTCCTCTGATGGTTAGAAACCTTCGTCTGATTTCAAGTCTAAACTTCCTGGTGGCCAGTTTATACCCATTTGTTCTTGTGTCCACATTGGTGCTGAGCTGAAATAATTCCTCTCCCTCTGATATATTTATAGAGAGCAATCCTATCTCCCCTCAACCTTCTTTTAGTTAGGCTAAACAAGCCAAGCTCCTGAAGTCTCCTTTCATAAGACAAGTTTTCCATTCCTCGGATCATCCTAGTAGCCCTTCTCTGTACCTGCTCCAGTTTGAATTCATCCTTTTTCAACATGGGAGACCAGAACTGCACACAGTATTCTAGGTGAGGTCTCACCAGTGCCTTGTATAATGGTACTAAAACCTCCTTATCCCTACTGGAAATGCCTCTCGTGATGCATCCCAAAACTGCATTAGCTTTTTTCACAGCCATATCACATTGGCAGCTCATAGTCATCCTATGATCAACCAATACTCCAAGGTCCTTCTCCTCTTCCGTTCCTTCTAATTGATGTGTCCCCAACTTAGAACTAAAATTCTTGTTATTAACCCCTAAATGCATAACCTTACACTTCTCACTATTAAATTTCATCCTATTACTATTACTCCAGTTTACATGGTCATCCAGATCCTCCTGTATAATATCCCGATCCTTCTCTGAATTGGCAATACCTCCCAGCTTTGTATCATCTGCAAACTTTATTAGCACACTCCCACTTTTGTGCCAAGGTCAGTAATAAAAAGATTAAATAAGATTGGTCCCAAAACCGATCCCTGAGGAACTCCACTGGTAACCTCCCTCCAACCTGACAGTTCGCCTTTCAGTAGGACCCGTTGTAGTCTCCCCTTTAACCAATTCCTTATCCACCTTTTGATGTTCATATTGATCCCCATCTTCTCCAATTTAACTAATAATTCCCCATGTGGCACGGTATCAAATGCCTTACTGAAATCTAGGTAAATTAGATCCACTGCATTTCCTTTATCTAAAAAATCTGTTACTTTTTCAAAAAAGGAGATTAGGTTGGTTTGGCACGATCTACCTTTTGTAAAACCATGTTGTATTTTGTCCCATTTACCATTGACTTCAATGTCCTTAACTAATTTCTCCTTCAAAATTTTTTCCAGGACCTTGCATACTACAGATGTCAAACTAACTGGCCTGTAGTTACCCGGATCACTTTTTTTTCCTTTCTTAAAAATAGGAACTATATTAGCAATTCTCCAATCATTCGGTACAACTCCTGAGTTTACAGATTCATTAAAAATTCTTGCTAATGGGCTTGCAATTTCAGGTGCCAATTCCTTTAATATTCTTGGATGAAGATTATCTGGGCCCCCCAATTTAGTCTCATTAAGCTGTTTCAGTTTCACTTCTACCTCAGATATGGTAATATCTACCTCCATATCCTCATTCCTATTTGTCATGCTACCATTATCCCTAAGATCCTCTTTAGCCTTATTAAAGACTGAGGCAAAGTATTTGTTTAGATATTGGGCCATGCCTAGATTATCTTTAACCTCCACTCCATCCTCAGTGTTTAGCAGCTCCACTTCTTCTTTCTTAGTTTTCTTCTTATTTACATGGCTATAGAACCTTTTACTATTGGTTTTAATTCCCTTTGCAAAGTCCAACTCTACTCGACTTTTAGTCTGTCTCACTTTATCCCTACATATTCTGACCTCAATTAGGTAGCTCTCCTTGCTGATCTCTCCCATCTTCCACTCCCTGTATGCTTTCTGCTTCTTCTTAATCATCTCTCTAAGATGCTTGCTCATCCAGCTTGGTCTACAACTCCTTCCTATGAATTTTTTCCCCTTTCTTGGGATACAGGCTTCCGATAGCTTCTGCAGCTTTGATTTAAAGTAATCCCAGGCCTCCTCTACCTTTAGATCCATAAGTTCTTCAGTCCAATCCACTTCCCTAACTAATTTCCTTAATTTTTGAAAGTCAGCCCTTTTGAAATCAAAAACTCTAGTTGCAGATTTATTTTTGTTAATCCTTCCATTTAGTTGGAACTGAATTAGCTCCTGATCACTTGAGCCAAGATTGTCCCCTGCAACCATTTCTTCTATGAGGTCCTCGCTACTCACCAAAATTAAATCTAAAATGGCATCCCCTCGAGTCGGTTCAGCAACTACTTGATGAAGGAATCCATCAGCTATGGCATCTAGGAAAATCTGAGCCCTATTATTATTACTAGCACTGGTCCTCCAGTCTATATCTGGGAAGTTAAAGTCTCCCATGATCACGCAGTTTCCATTAGTATTTACTTGATTAAAAACATTAAAAAGGGCTCTATCCATATCCAAATTAGATCCCGGAGGTCTATAGCACACCCCAAGCACTATCGTAAGAAAGGCTCTACTAGTTTTCTTCCCCAATGTAATTTTTGCCCAGAGGGACTCTCTCTTATCCATTGCATCACTTCTTATTTCTTTACATTCTACCTCATCATTGATATACAATGCTACTCCACCACCTTTACCTTTATTTCTGTCTTTCCTAAACAGCACATACCCTTCAATACCTGTAGTCCAGTCATGACTACTATTCCACCATGTTTCTGTTATCCCTATAATATCTGGTTTCACTTCTTGCACCAGTAGCTCTAGTTCCTCTATTTTGTTACCTAGGCTCCTCGCATTGGTGTACAAACATCTTAATTTTTGCTGTTTGGCCTCGCTCACTTTTGTACTCTATTAGGCACAGTCATTCTACAGCCAGTATAACCTATTAGACTAGTATCCACACCGCCCTCACTCCTTATATCCATTCTCCTACCCACGGCTGTATCCTTTCTTACTTCGTCTTCTTCCCTCTCAATGCTAAAATCTAGCGTGGAGATTACCTGGACATCTCCCAACCTTCTCCCCCTAATTCCTAGTTTAAAGCTCTCTTTATCAGTTGTGCCAGCCTTGATCCTAGAAGTCTATTTCCTTCCTTTGTTGCTTGCAGCATAGATAGGGGTAGGAGAAAAGGCCAAGCATGGGGCCCCTGTGTTCTGTTTAATACCCTCAGTCCCATGTGCTTGGAGAACACAAGACCAAGCATGTCTGGGGGTCATTGCTGAGTCCCCAGGCAAGATTGAGCAATTCCCCTGTTGTGGCCTTATACAGGTGAGTCATTGAATTGTAACTCCCTTGCTGGACAATAGCTGTTGATTTCTGTTCAGCACCCACCTGGGTGTTGGTTACCTCCCTTGTCATTGTCTCTGAAGAGCTAGTATCTGGGTGCCTCACAAACCTACAGCATATTTTAGTGACAACCTTACAACACAATTCTCATAACTTCATATGCATTAATGATATACATATTTCAATAGAACAGTGACTTTCAGCAGATCATAACCTGTCTCCTGATACCTCACACAGCCTGCTTTATATGTAATATCACAATTATAAACAGATGAGGAATATGCGGGTTACAGGATGCTTCCCTGAGGTACAGAATTTCACACTCTATATCTTAGCAAAGAGGATACGAAGGAAGTTGGTGAAGTACAGGTGAGAGCTAGTGAGGAACAGTCAAACGTCAAAGAGATGAAGGAAGCACCTGAATACTGAGGAAATGTACAAGGGCTTCTATACACATGCTAGAAGCATAGGTGCCAACTCCGTGGGTGCTGTGGGGCTGGAGCACCCATGGGGAAAAATTAGCATCCACCGTCAGCTAAGCTTCCCCCACCCCATGCTCGCCTCCACCTCCCCCGAGCATGCCGCGTCCCCACTCCTCCCCTTCCCAGTGCTTCCCACCCGCTGCCTAACAGTTGTTTGGTGGCACTTAAGACTTTCTGGGAGAGCGGAGGAGGAGTGGAGACACAGCGTGTTTGAGGGAGGAGGCACTAAAGAGGTAGGGCAGGGGCAGGGACTTGGGGAAAGGGGATGGAATTGGGGCGGGGTGAGGGTGGTGCAGGGGCAGGCAGGGCCGGGGCGGGGGGGTCGAGCACCCACGGGGCAGAGGGGAAGTCGGTGCCTATGGCTAGAAGTGTAGATACTAAGAGGGGTGAACTTGAATGCCTGGCATTAAGTGAGGATATTGATATAACTGGCATCTTAGAAACTTGATAGAATTAGAAAAATCAATGGGACACAGTAATACCAGGGTACAAAACTTATAGGAATGACAGAGTAGGTCACACTGGTGGGGGGAGTGGCACTATATGTGAAAGAAAGCTTAAAGTCAAATAAAGTAAAAAAAATCTTAAATGAATCAAACAGTACCATAGAATCTCTATAGATAGAATTTCAGTGTGTTTGAATAATAAGATATAGCAGTAGGAATATACTACTGACCACAAGATGGTGGTTGTGATTGTAAAATATTTAGGGAGATTAGAGAGGCTAAAAGACAGAAAACCCAATAATAATGGGGATTTCAACTATCCCCATATTGACTGGGTACATGTCACCTCAGTACGGGATGCAGAGATAAAATTTCTAGACACCATTAACGACTGCTTCTGGGACCCACACATGGAGAGGCAATTCTTGATTTAGACCTAAATGGGCCACAGGATTTTGTCCAAGAGGTGCATGTAGCTGAACTGCTGGTAATACAACCATAATGTATTTACATTTAACATCCTTATGGGGGAAAAATACCAAAGAAACCCACCACAGTAGAATATAACTTCAAAAAAGTACACTAAACAAAAATGAGAAAGTAAGTTAAATGGAAATTAAAAGGAACAGTCACAAGGGTGAAATGCCTGCAAACTGCATGGAGACTACTTAAAAACACCACAATAGAGGCTCAACCTAAATGTATACCCCAAATTAAAAAAAAAAACAGCACAAGAACCAAAAAAAAAAATGCCATGATGGCTAAACAACAGACGAAAAGAGGCGGTTAAAGGCAAAAAAGCATCTTTTAGAAATTGGAAGTCAAATCCTAGTGAGGAAAATAAAAAGGAACACAACCTCTGACAAGTCAAATGTAAAAGTATAATTAGGCAACCCACAAAAATTTGCAGATCAACTTGCTAAAGACACAAAAACTAACAGCAAAATTGTTTTTAAGTACATCAGAAGCAGGAAACCTGCCCAACAGTCCGTGGGGCTATTGGATGATCAAGATGCTAAAGGAAGCAATAATGGAAGTACTCATGGAAGACAAGGCCATTGAAGAGAAGCTAAATGAATTATTTGTATTGGTCTTCACTGCAGAGAATGTGAGGGAGATCTCCACACCTGAGCCATTCTTGTTAGGTGACAAATCTGAGGAATTGTCCCAGATTGAGGTGTCAGCAGAGGAGGTTTTGAAACAGTTTGGTAATTAAACATTAATACGTCACCAGGACCAGATGGCATTCACCCAAGAGGTCCTAAGGGACTCGCATATGAAATTGCAGAACTACTAACTGGGGTCTGTAGCTGATTGCTCAAATCAGCCTCTGGGCCAGATGACTGGAGAGCGAGCAGAGCGCCAATTTAAAAAAAAAAAAAAAAGGCTCCAGAGGCGATCATGACAAGTACAGGCTCGTAAGCCTGACTTCTTCTTTGCATGATGGTCCCTGTTGTGTCCCACTGTGCGTTACGCCTGCGCACCATGTGTTTGGAGTTAGAGAATTTGGAAGTGGTGTCCGTTGTTCCGCAAATGGGCCCTGACTCACCTCATGCTTTTGTCTGAGGCAATGAAGGGCAGGGCAGACCAAATATCTCCAGTTCCTTCTCACCACCTCATGCTCCAGATCGGAACATTTAATGTCCTTGTCTATGATGCAGCTCCAATATTATTTATTGTACATTGTTTTACCAGTTTATAGTCATATTTTTTTATAGTTTTAATTTTCCTAGTTTAAGTAGTTTACTAGTTTTTAACAGGTTTCAGAGTAGCAGCCATGTTAGTCTGTATCCGCAAAAAGAAAAGGAGGACTTGTGGCACTTTAGAGACTAACAAATTTATTTGAGCATAAGCTTTCGTAAGCTACAGCTCACTTCATCAGATGCATTCAGTGGAAAATACAGTGGGAAGTTTTATATATACAGAGAACATGAAACAATGGGTGTTACCATACACACTGTAAGGAGAGTGATCAGGTAAGGTGAGCTATTACCAGCAGGAGAGAGGGGGGGAAAAAACCTTTTGTAGTGATAATCAAGGTGGGCCATCTCCAGCAGTTGACAAGAATGTCGGAAGAACAGTGGGGGCGGGGAAGGGATAAACATGGGGAAATAGTTTTACTTTGTGTAATGACCCATCCACTCCCAGTCTTTATTCAAGCCTAAATTAATTGTATCCAGTTTGCAAATTAATTCCAATTCAGCAGTCTCTCATTGGAGTCTGTTTTTGAAGCTTTTTTGTTGAAGAATTGCCACTTTTAGGTCTGTAATCGAGTGACCAAAGAGATTGAAGTGTTCTCCGACTGGTTTTTGAATGTTATAATTTGCAAATTGGATACAATTAACTTAAGCTTGAATACTGACTGGGAGTGGATGGGTCATTACATAAAGAAAAACTATTTCCCCATGTTTATCTCCCCCTCCCCCCCCATCTGTTTCTCAGACGTTCTTGTCAACTGCTGGAAATGGACCACCTTGATTATCACTACAAAAGGTTTCCCCCGCCCCCCACTCTCCTGCTGGTAATAGCTCACCTTACCTGATCACTCTCCTTACAGTGTGTATGGTAACACCTACTGTTTCATGTTCTCTGTGTATATAAATCTCCCCACTGTATTTTCCACTGAATGCATCCGATGAAGTGAGCTGTAGCTCACGAAAGCTTATTCTCAAATAAATTTGTTAGTCTCTAAGGTGCCACAAGTCCTCCTTTAGGTTTTAACAGTTTAGTATAAAGTTTGGGAATTTTCCCCATCCCCCCTCCACATACCCCATTTGGGTACTGGACTATGCCCAGAACTCTGGGCTTCAAATCTGCGCCTCCTGCCTGCGATCCTTCTCAGTCAATGACAACCACAAACACTTCTTCTACTGCTTGGGAGCAGCTCGCATCATAGCTAGGTGCAAGATTTGTCAGTCTTTTCCCAGCCGTACACAAGAAGGTCAAGTACTTAGTTTGGTAGACAATCTCATGGAGATGGCCATGAGACCACAACAGACCCAGATGGGGGATCCCCCCTGTACATCGGCCTGAATCAGCAAAGCATGTGACTTCTACTGCTACTATGTCCAACTCTGGTGTCAGCAGAACCACCCCACAGATCACATGGCAGGGCCTAGCTGGGAGATTAGGAAGCACTCTCATAAGCACAGGACTACATCTTCCTCCAAATCTACCTCAAAGAAACTGAACATTCCCTCTACCAGCTTGGCTCAAGGGGATGTAGCACGTTCTAAGTCCCACAGGCATGAGAAGAAGACCCATAAACAGTGGGATCCACTGATTCCAGACTGTGACCCATCAGTACCACCATTTACAGTTCCTCACAAAATGCAAGACCCTCCCTCACCATTAAAGACTTCAGCACTGGTACCAGCAACCAGAAAGGAGAGAGTGCTCCTTACACTGGGGAGATCTGGATCTATGGCTGCAGCCTAAGATGTCTTCGCCTTACTGGATTCAGAGTCTCCTCCTCCATCAGGTCCCTTCACCTACAGGGAACTCATATCCCTGCCACGATACATGCCTGTGGTACAGGGTATATCACTCCCTTGCATGTGCAATACATCTCTCCATCGACTCTGACGGTACTGCCATTGTAACTGGAGTCTGCCTTTTCCTCTTCCAATGAATCAGACCCTGGGGAAAAACCACCTTTCCTTTGTCTCTCCAATGTACCACCACATAGACGGACGCCCATGGGAGCATCCTCACCCTCCCCAGAGCCACCATGCTGTGGGAACCCCTGAAACCTCCAGTTGATCCTGCCTATTGGTCATATGGGGTGACCTGGGATCAGTATCCTCCTTCGAAGCCTGCCTGATCCACGAGGGAATTGCCACCTGCTTTCCCCAGGGGCCCCACCAAGCATGTCTCCGAATCCGATGGCAGAGGAAGGATTTTATACACCAGTTCTGGTGGTTCTGCTGGAGCTGGCTAGATTTCTATCCTCATTGCTGAACAAAGCTTTTACTGCATCATTCTCTTCCCCACCAAATGACTTCAGACCATGTCAAGATCTTTTATGGAGAGTCATCGGGGAACTCCAGATCCTACTGGAAGAGATCCAAGACTCCCAGCATAAGCTTCTGGACATTCTCCACACTTTGGGACTGATGAGAAGAGCAATGCCAATCAACGAAGCCATACTGGAGCCAGCCAGGACTGTGTGGCAGACCCCGACTACACATATTGCTACCCCTAAAGGAGTGGAGAGGTGTTACTAAGTCCCAGCTAAAGGCTCAGAATTCCTATTCTCCCTCCCAGTTCTGAACTCACTGGTGGTTCAGCTGCTGCAGACAGGGCTAAACAACAACACCCTTGATCCACGCCTGTGGATAAGGAAGGAAAGCATCTAGATCTCCTGGGGAGAAAAGTTTTCTGTTCCTCCAGTTTGCAATTCATGACAGCCAATTGTCAAGCACTGCTAGCTAAATATGACTTCCTGAATTACAGTGAGTGCAAGGACTTTGCTAACAGTCTTCCGCAGCAAGACTGTGCCTGCTCTCAAGCTCTTGTCAAGGAAGGAAAGCAAATAGCCAGAACTGACCTCCAATCCACAGTGGATGTGGCTGATACTTCCTCCAGGGCCATGGCTGATGAAAAGAGAGTCTTAGCTTCATGCGTCTGGTTTTCATAGGGAGGTCCAGAACACCATCGAGGACCTTCCTTTTGATGAGTACCAACTCTTCAACCAGAAGACAGATGAGTCTCTACATACTCTAAAATACTCCAGAGCTATCCTTTGCTCTTCAGTCATCTAAACACCTGCCCCAAAATGAAACTTCCACCACCCGTTGTCCACACTGAGGTACAGGTCTCCAGCAGAGACCTCTTTTACCAGCAGAGACCCTAGGAACCTCCATGCACGTGACAAAAAGTCCAAAGGTCTCGCTTCCCCAGGCCCCCCTCTCAGGCTTCAACATCTCAAGCCCAGCCACAAGCAAAGAGATATTTTTGATGGGAGCTTGAGAGCTCCAACCACTGAGCCTAACACCTCACAGTTATTTACTCTGCAGAAGAGAAGGATGAGGGGGGATTTGATAGCAGCCTTCAACCATAGGCGCCAACTTTTCCTGGTGCTGGTGGATGCTTGACCCGCCCCTGGCCCTGCCCTGACTCCAGCCCTGCCCCACCCCCATCCAACCCCTTCCCCCAAAGTCCCCCCCCCAACTCTTCCCCCTCCCTGCCCCTATTGGACTCCTTCCCCAAATCCCTGCCCCAGCCCCACCTCTTCCCCGCGCGCACTGCGTTTTCCCTCCCTCCCAGTGCTTGCCGCCGTGAAACAGCTGTTTCGCAGTGGGGAGCACTGGGAGCTAGGGGGAAAAATGGGGACACAGCACTCTCGAGGTGGAGGCAGAGGTGAACTGGGGCAGGGTAGGGAGCTTGGCTGCCTATGGGTGCACAGCACCCACCAATTTTTCCCCGTGGGTGCTCCAGCCCTGGTTCCAAAGAGCATTCCAATACAGAGTACTACCCTTTGGGATAGCTACCACTTCCAGAGTCTTCATCAAATTATTTTCCATAGTAGCAGCTCATATCAGATGTTATGGTCTCCTTGTTTTTGCATACCTTGACCACTGGCTCCTAGCCACCAGGCCCCACCAGGAAGCCCACACATCAACTTCTATGATACTCAGCCTTTCTTCTCTGGTATTCAGTGTCAATGTAAAAAAGTTGATCCTCAACCCCACACAATCTTTGGACTTCATCAGGGCTACCCTAAACTCTACAGGCATACCTGCCCACAGACAGATTTCAGGAGATGCATGACATGATAGCTCACATTATGAACAATCCTTGCATACTGGCCAAGACTTGTCTGACTCTACTTGGCCACATGGCCTCATGCACTTACATTGTCCCCTTTGTGAGATTTCACCTTTGTTGACTTCAGACATGGCTGCAGTCCATATAATCACTGAACCGCCATTCTATGAAACTAATGCTGACAGTCCTAGCCAAGGTACTATCCTCCCTCCTGTGGTGGACAGACCCACATCATGAATGCAGGAGAGTCCCCTTTCTTCCCTCATCCCCAGACAAAACTATCATCACCGACATGTTCTTACTAGGCTAGGGAACCCCTATGGATGACCACATGACAAGGGACATGGACATCTCAAGAATCCAGGAAGTACATCAATATTCTGGAACTCTGAGCAGTAATGAGGGCATGTGAATTCTTCCTTCCACTCATTCACTCTCATAATTTCCTGATCCTGTCAGACAACACTACTACTGTTTTCTACATCAACAAACAAGGAGGAGTGAAATCCACCGCTCTATGTGCAGAAGCAGTCAATCTCTAGAACTGGTGCATCAGCAACCAGATCACCCTATCCACAGCCTATCTTCTGGGGACACAGAATCTACTCACGGACTCACTCAGCAGACACTTTGCAATCAACCACGAGTGGGAAATTCACAATAAAGTGCTACTCAACATCTTCACACAATGGGGAACCCCAACCAGAGATCTATTCACCTGTCAGACAAACAACAAGTGCACCAGGTATTGCTCCAGGGGATCCCTCGGTTACAGCTCCCAGGGCAATGCTCTCCTTCTCTCCTGGTCTGGCCAATTCAACAACTACTCCTTCCTTCCACTACTGTTCCTACCCTGGGTGCCACACAAGATCCGACAAGAAAAAGTGACAGTCATTCTGATTGCCCTCTTCTGGCCCAGACAATTCTGGTTCCCCAATTTCCTGTGCATGTCATCCCATTCACGGATTACCATCCTGAATTCCCCCAACCTTCTCACTCAATACAATGGCAGGATCAAGCATCCTGAGCTGCAACTTCTACGCCCCAGGGCATGGTATTTGGATGGGCATCAGCCATAGAACGGGCATGTTCCTTGGCAGTACAAGTCATTCTCTCGAACAGTAGGAAAGATTCCACTAGACAATGTTACCAGACTAAGAAGAAATGCTTTTCATCTTGGGCACAACAGAAAGGTGTTATACCAGATACTGCAAAGATTCCCCTAATCCTGGACTACATTCTATCCTTAAAGACATTGGATCTCACCCTCGGCACTTTGCAAGTCCACCTAGTAGTGATTAGCGTGTTCCATCCTCCTACAGAGGGTTACTCTGTTTTTACACACCTGCTAACTGCTAGATTTTGGAAAGGCATTCTAAGTGTTGCCAGGAAGGCTTCAGCTTCCCGGACCATGGGATGCTGTTCCAGGAAGAAGGACTGCTAAGCAGAGATGGGGTCCACCTATTGAGGAAGGGGAAGAGCATATTTGGATACAGACTGGCTAACCTCGTGAGGAGGGCTTTAAACTAGGTTCAAAGGGGGCAGGTGACCAAAGCCCACAGGTAAGTCAAAAACACGGAGACCTGGGAGAAGGGTTGGAATTTGGGCAGGGAGCATGGGCTGTTATAGCAGGGATAAGGGAGAGACAAGACAGAAGTGTGCAGGGGAATCAAATCAGTATCTTAGATGTCTGTATTCTAATGGGGAATAAGCAGGAAAAACTTGAAATGCTAGTAAATAAACACAATTATGACGTAGTTGGCACCACAGAGACTTAGTGGGATAATACACATGACTGGAATATTGGTATAGAAGGATACAGCTTGCTCAGGAAGGACAGGCAGGGAAAAAAGGGAGGAGGTGTTGCCTTATATATTAAAAATGTACACACTTGGACTGAGGTTGAGATGGAAATAAGAGACAGACTTGTTGAAAGTTTCTGGGTAAGGATAAAAAGGGTAAAAACAAGGGTGATGATATAATGGAGTCCACTATAGACCAGCTAACCAGGAAGAAGTGGATGAGGCTTTTTTAAAACAATTAACAAAATCATTCAAAGCCCAGGACGTGGTGATGATGGGGGACTTCAACAACTCAGATATCTGTTGGGAAAATAACACAGCAAGGCACAGATTATCCAACAAGTTCTTGGAATGTATTGAAGAAAAAAATTTATTTCAGAAGATGGAGAAAGCTATTAGGAGAGAGGCGGTTCTAGATTAGATTTTGACAAATGGGGAGGAGCTGGTTGAGAGTTTGAAAGTGGAAGGCAGCTTGGGTGAAAGTGATCATGAAAGGGTAGAGTTCATGATTCTAAGGAATGGTAGGAGGGAGAACAGCAAAATAAAGACAATGGATTTCAAGAAGGCAGACTAGCAAACTGAGGGAGTTGGTAGGTTAGATCCCATGGTAAGCAAGTCTAAGGGGAAAAACAATAGAAGACAGTTGGCTGTTTTTCAAAGAGACATTATTAAGGGCACAAGAGCAAACTATCCCACTGCATAGGGGAAAGATAGGAAGTATGGCAAGAGACCACCCTCGCTTAACCAGGAGATCTTCAATGATCTAAAAATAAAAAGAGTCCTACAAAAAGTGGAAACTAGGTCAAATTACATAGGATGAATATAAACAAATAACACAAGTATGTAGGGACAAAATTAGAAAAGCCAAGGCACAAAACGAGATCAAACTAGCTAGAGATATAAAGGGTAACAAGCAAACATTCTACAAACACATTAGAAGCAAGAGGAAGACCAAGG
This sequence comes from Dermochelys coriacea, assembly GCF_009764565.3. Taxonomy (NCBI): domain Eukaryota; kingdom Metazoa; phylum Chordata; order Testudines; family Dermochelyidae; genus Dermochelys; species Dermochelys coriacea. The sequence goes on from NC_050092.1 coordinate 468,462, forward strand.
ACAGGGTAGGTCCATGTGGGATTGTGGGGTGGGAAATAATAACAGAAAATGTGGAAATGACAGAGGTACTTAATGATTTCTTTGTTTTGGGTTTCACCAAGAAGGTTGGTGGTGATTGGACATCTAACATAGTGAATGCCTGTGAAAATGAGGTAGGATCAGAGGCTAATATAGGAAAAGAACAAGTTAAAAATTTCTTAGACAAGTTTCATAGATTCATAGGTACTAAGGTCAGAAGGGACCATTCTGATCATCTAGTCTGACCTCCTGCACAACGCAGGCCACAGAATCTCACCCACCCACTCCTACGAAAAACCTCACCTATGTCTGAGCTATTGAAGTCCTCAAATCATGGTTTAAAGACTTCAAGGAGCAGAGAATCCTTCCTCAAGTGACCCGAGCCCCATGCTACAGAGGAAGGTGAAAAACCTCCAGGGCCTCTCCAATCTGCCCTGGAGGAAAATTCCTTCCTGACCCCAAATATGGCAATCAGCTAAACCCTGAGCATATGGGCAAGATTCACCAGCCAGATACTACAGAAAATTCTTTCCTGGGTAACTCAGACCCCACCCACCTAATATCCCATCTCAGGGGATTAGGCCTATTTACTATAAATATTTAAAGAGCAATTAATTACCAAAATCACATTATCCCATCATACCATCTCCTTCATAAACTTATCGAGTTTAGTCTTAAAGCCAGATAGATCTTTTGCCCCCACTGCTTCCCTTGGAAGGCTATTCCAGAACTTCACTCCTCTGAGGGTTAGAAAGCTTCGTCTAATTTCAGTCTAAACTTCCTGGTGGCCAGTTTATACCCATTTGTTCTTGTGTCCACATTGGTACTGAGCTTAAATAATTCCTCTCCCTCTGATATATTTATAGAGAGCAATCATATCTCCCCTCAACCTTCTTTTAGTTAGGCTAAACAATCCAAGCTCCTTGTCTCCTTTCATAAGACAAGTTTTCCATTCCTCGGATCATCCTAGTAGCTCTTCTCTGTACCTCTTCCAGTTTGAATTCATCCTTTTTAAACATGGGAGACCAAAACTGCACACAGTATTCCAGGTGAGGTCTCACTAGTGCCTTGTATAACGGTACTAAAACTTCCTTATACCTGCTGGAAATACCTCTCCTGATGCATCCCAAAACCGCATTAGCTTTTTTCACAGCCATATCACATTGGCAGCTCATAGTCATCCTATGATCAACCAATACTCCAAGGTCCTTCTCCTCCTCCGTTACTTCTAATTGATGCGTCCCCAGCTTATAACTAAAATTCTTGTTATTAATCCCTAAATGTATAACCTTACACTTCTCACTATTAAATTTCATCCTATTACTATTACTCCAGTTTACAAGGTCATCCAGATCCTCCTGTATGATATCCCGATCCTTCTCTGAATTGGCAATACCTCCCAACTTTGTGTCATCTGCAAACTTTATTAGCACACTCTCACTTTTTGTGCCGAGGTCAGTAATAAAAAGATTAAATAAGATTGGTCCCAAAACTGATCCCTGAGGAACTCCACTAGTAACCTCCCTCCAGCCTGACAGTTCTCCTTTCAGTAGGACCCGTTGTAGTCTCCCCTTTAACCAATTCCTTATCCACCTTTCAATCTTTTCCAATTTAACTAATAATTCCCCATGTGGCACGGTATCAAACACCTTACTGAAATCTGGGTAAATTAGATCCACTGCTTTTCCTTTGTCCAAAAAATCTGTTTCTTTCTCAAAAAGTTAGATGTCTTCAAGTCACCAGGGCCTGATGAAATGCATCCTAGAATACTCAAGGAGCTGACTAAGGAGATATCTGAGTCATTAGTGATTATCTTTGAAAAGTCATGGAAGATGGGAGAGATTCCAGGAGACTGGAAAAAGGCAAATATAGTGCCCTTCTATAAAAAGGGAAATAAGGACAACCCGGGGAATTACAGAGCAGTCAGCTTAACTTCTGTACCTGGAAAGATAATGGAGCAAATAATTAAGCAATCAATTTGCAAACATCTAGACGATAATAAGGTGATAAGTAACAATCAGCATGGATTTGTCAAGAACAAATCATGTCACACCAATCTAATAGCTTTCTTTGACAGGGTAACAAGCATTCTGGATAGGGGGAAGTAGTAGATGTGGTATATCTTGACTTTAGTAAAGCTTTTAATACTGACTTGCATGACCTTCTCCTAAACAAACTAGGAAAATGCAACCTAGATGGAGCTACTATATGATGGGTGCAAAACTGGTTGGAAAACCGTTCCCAGAGAATAGTTATCCATGGTTCACAGTCATGCTGGAAGGGCATAACAGGTGGGGTCCTGCAGGGATCAGTTCTGGTTCCAGTTCTATTCAATATCTTCATCAATGATTTAGATAATGCTATAGAGAGTATACTTATAAATTTTGTGGATGATACCAAGCTGGGAGGGGTTGCAAGTACTTTGGAGGATAGTAGTATAATTCAAAATGATCTGGACAAACTGGAGAAATGGTCTGAAGTCAATAGGATGAAATTCAATAAGGACAAATGCAAAGTACTCCACTTAGGAAGGAACAATCAGTTGCACACATACAAAATGGGAAATGACTGCCTAGGAAGGAGTACTGCGGAAAGGGATCTGGGGGTCATAGTGGACCATAAGCTAAATATGTGTCAACAATGTAACACTGTTGCAAAAAAAGCAAACATCATTCTGGGATGCATTAGCAGGAGTGTTGTAAGCAAGACACGAGAAGTAATTCTTCCGCTGTACTCTGCGATGATTAGGCCTGAACTGGAGTATTGTGTCCAGTTCTGGGTACCATATTTCAGGAAAGATGTGGACAAATTGGAGAAAGTCCAGAGAAGAGCAACAAAAATGATTAAAGGTGTAGAAAACATGACCTATGAGGGAAGATTGAAAAAAAACTGGATTTGTTTTGTCTGGAAAAGAGAAGACTGAGAGGGGACATAACAGTTTTCAAGTACATAAAAGGTTGTTATAAGGAAGAGGGAGAAAAATTGTTGTTCTTAACCTCTGAGGACAGGACAAGAAGCAATGGGCTTAAATTGCAGCAAGGGAGGTTTAGGTTGGACATTAGGAAAAACTTCCTAACTGTCAGGGTGGTTAAGCACTGGAACAAATTACCTAGGAAGGTTGTGGAATCTCCATCATTGGAGATGTTAAGAGCAGGTTGGACAAACACCTGTCAGGGATGGGTCTAGATAATACTTAACCCTGACATAAATGCAGGGGACTGGACTAGACGTCCTCTTGAGGTCCTTGCCAGTCCTACGATTCTATGGTTCTATGATTCTAAGAACCATCCCACCTTTCCAAACGATCACACCTCAATGGGGCCTGAAACTAATACTATAAGTATTAACACACAAACCCTTTGAACCACTGGCATCTTGCTCCATGTCCCTCCTCTCCATGAAAGTCGCCTTCCTTGTTGCTATCACTTTAGTGAGAAGAGTCCGGTGAACTTGGAGCTATGATGGTGGATCCACAATTCACCATATTCTACAAGAATAAAGTCTCCTTACATCTACATCTAAAATTTCTACCAAAGGTGGTCTCCCAGTTTCATAGTAACCAATCCATTCACTTATCCGTTTCTTTCCGAAACTACAGTGAATGCATCCAATGAAGTGAGCTGTAGCTCACGAAAGCTTATGCTCAAATAAATTTGTTAGTCTCTAAGATGCCACAAGTACTCCTTTTCTTTTTGAGAATTATCAGAAATACTGATGGACACAATTTATTGGGGAAGAGTCAACACAGCTTTTTTTAGAGGGAAATCGTGTTTTACCAATCTATTAAATTCTTTGGGAGTGTCAACAAACATGTAGACAAAGGTGATCCAGTCAATATAGTGTACTTGACTTTGATAAGGTCCCATACCAAAGACTCTTAAGCAAAGTAAATAGTAATGGGATAAAAGGAAAGGTCCTCTCCTGGATCTGTAACTGGTTAAAAGACAGGAAACAAAGGATAGGAATAAATGGTCAGTTTTCACAATGGAGAGAGATAAACAGTGGGGTCCCCTAAAAATCTGTACTGGGACCTGTGCTGCTCAACATATTTATATATGATTTGGAAAAGAATGTAAATAGTGAGGTGCCACATTTGCAGACAGTACAAAATTACTCAATACAGTTAAGTCCAAAGCTGACTGCAAAGAGTTACAAAGGGATCTCAGTAAACCAGGTGACTTGAGTGACAAAATGATAGATGAAATGCAGTGTTGATAAATACAAAGTAAAGCATATTGGAAAATATAATCCCAACTATACATACAAAATGATGGGGGTCTAAATTAGCTGCTACCATTCTAGAAAGAGCTCTTAGAATCATCATGGATAGTTCTCTGAAAATATCCATTCAATGTGCAGCAGCAAGCAAAAAAGCTAACAATGTTAGGGAACATTAGGAGAGGGATAGATAATAAAACAGAAAATATCACAATGCCACTATATAAATCCATGGGACACCCACCCCTTGAACACTTTACACAGTTCTGATTGCCCCATCTCAAAAAGAATATATTAGAATTGGGAGAAGTGCAACAAAAATGATTAGGGGACTGGAACACATGACTTATGAGGAGAGGCTGAGGGAACTGGGATTGTTTAGTCTGTGGAAGAGAAGAATGAGGGGGGATTTGATAGCTGCTTTCAACTACCTGAAAGGGGGTTCCAAAGAGGATGGATCTAGACTGTTCTCAGTGGTAGCAGATGACAGAACGAGGAGTAATGGTCTCAAGTTGCAGTGGGGGAGGTTTAGTTGGATATTAGGAAAAACTTTTTCACTAGGAGGGTGGTGAAGCACTGGAATGCGTTACTTAGGGAGGTGGTGGAATCGCCTTCCTTAGAAGTTTTTAAGGTCAGGCTTGACAAAGCCCTGGCTGGGATGATTTAGTTGGGGATTGGTTCTGCTTTGAGCAGGGGATTGGACTAGATGATCTCCTGAAGTCCCTTCCAACCCTGATATTCTATGATTCTATGATCTAAGTGTCCCTAAACCTCCAACTGCTAGAAGCTTGGACTGGTCAGCAGAGGATGGATCACTCGATAATTGCCCTGTTCTGTTCATTTCCTCCCAACTATCTGGAACTGGCCACTGTTGGAAGATAGGCTACTGGGCTCCATTGGTCTGACACAGTATGACTGTTCTTGTGAAATCACAGGCAACGGAGTTGAAACTCATTCCACGTTCTTCCCTGTCATTGCACCTTGGGCTAGGCTCATTTGCCAGCTGGTCACTGAGGGATATTCAAGCTTTTTTGGTTGTTTTTTACTGGACACAGATCTTGTGATATGATTCCATTCCCTGATTGGATGACTGTAATGAACGCTGGTTTCTGGTGAGGAAACTGTTCACAAATCATATGTACCACTGTGTGGGGCCTTGCCTGTTCCTGCTAGGGTTGCCAGCTTTCTAACGGCTGACAACAGGACTCCCCTTCCCTTGAGACTCCACCCCTGCTCTGCCTCTTCCCCGAAGGCCTTGCCCCCCTGTTTGCTTTTCTCCCTGCTCCTCCTTCACTTGCTACTCTCCCCACACCCCATTCCTTGTAGCTGAATCCTCTCCACCTCCCTCTCCCGCCCCCCAGCTGGGCTCCCTCTGATCCAGAGCTGCAGCCTGATGCAGAGTCTGCCTGTCCATGAGATGCAGGTAGGAGATGGCCCTGGAGACCAGGGTCTGGACTGGGTTGATGACCTGGCACCTCCCCCAGCCTGTGCCCGTGGCAACAGAATTTTGGTGTCCAGTCAGTACATCTGATAGGACACTGCCAAGTCCCCTTTTCGACTGGGTTTTCCAGTAGAAAACCAGGTACCTGGCAACCCGTCCCTGCTGTGTGGGTCCTCATCCCTCCTCATTCTGTGGGTGTTCGCACGTCCTCACTACATGGGTCCTCACCAGTCCTGTGGCCTCCTAGATCTACTCCAAGAGTAATTTAAAATCTGCTCCATTTGTGGCATTCCAGGCCGTGGCCTCGCTCTCCGGGGCATTCAGCAGGCAGGACCATGGGTATATGCTCTGCTGAAATGAATCCGTCCCCAACCTCAGCGAAGGCTGCTGGGGCAGGTTTGCAGCACCCACCTGCCTCTGTCTGTACCCGTGACTGGAATGAAGGAGTTTGCAGGGCTCACACAACGTCTCTTCTGCCTTTCAGACTGTGGGAGCCGCCCCACCATGCAGACAGCCCACAGAATCGTGGGTGGCACCGAGGCCTCCAGAGGGGAGTTCCCATGGCAAGTCAGCCTGAGGGAGAACAACGAACACTTCTGTGGTGCAACTATCCTCACTGAGAAGTGGCTGGTGTCTGCAGCTCACTGCTTCAACGAGTACGGCCCCGGCCATGGCACCTTCCCTGTCCCCCTTCCCATGGGCAGAGCCAAGATCAGGGTGCCCTCTAGCCTGGTGTTTCTCAACCTGTTTACCATCGTGGGTCACATACGCGGCTCTCTATGTGTTATGGAGGCTGCATCCACACACTATATATACTACCTGTAGGGCTCTGAAGACGCCTCATGGGATTGGGCCGCAAGCAGCCCGCAGGTAGAGAACCACTGCTCTAGCCTCATGTTCAGCCTCTTGCCACATCTCAGCTGGGAATCCTGCTTCCTGCTGTGCTGGCTAGGCAGGGACGGATTTCCTATCCGGCACTGTAGGCACGGGCCGATGGGCACCAGCATTCTAGGGGCGCCTTCCCTCTCTAAAACTGCCCTACATGAAGGTCAGCTGTAGTCGGGGGGGCGGGGGGGGGTGCTGAGGATGCTGTGCCTAGGGGTGTGTTAGGTGTAAATCTGACCCTGGCCCTAGGGCCACAGCCCAACTTCAGCCATTCTGAGCCCATGCAGCCTGGCATGTCAGCACCATGGGGACATGCTGTGCCATGAGGGCAGGGCACCAGGACACATGGCGGGGCATGTGTCACGATGGCTGTGGCTCACCTGAGGTCAAGGCCCAGCAGCCTCCTCTACTGCCAGGCCTCACCTTCGAAACGCACAGTGGCTGTGCAGGGGCAGCCTGGAAGGGATCACACATGTCTGTGCATTTCAGGTTTCAGGACCCAGCAGTCTGGGCCGCCTACATGGGAACCATCTCCCTCAGTGGCTCAGACAGCAGTACCGTGAAAGCTGGCGTGGGCCGCATTATCCCACACCCCTCCTACAACACCGACACTGCAGACTTCGATGTGGCTGTGCTGGAGCTCGACAGCCCCGTGCCCTTTAATAAGTATATCCAGCCTGCGTGCCTGCCAGGCCCTGGCCACCGCTTCCTGGCCGGCAGGAAGTGCCTCATCTCTGGCTGGGGTTATCTCAAGGAAGACTTCTGTAAGCAGTGCCTCCTTGGGGTGGGGCACCCAAGAACGGGAGGGGAGAGGAGAGAGTGGGGACTCCTGAGAAGGGCCAGAGGTAGGGGAACCCAAGAAAAGCCAGGGGGGCACATCATGAGCAGAGCCGGGGGTGGGGAGTAAGGGGGCATACCCCAAGAAGGGCTGGAGGGACCCTGAGAAGGGCTGTGAGTATGGAGGAATCCTGAGGGATGAGGAGGTACACCCTGTGAAGGGTCAGGGAGGGGGCAGGGCACACCCCAAGAAGGGTTGGGGAATACCCTGAGAAGGGCTGTGCGTGGGGAGTAATCTTAAGAAGGAAGGGGGGATGGAGGGGTGAGGCACACCCCAAGAAGAGCCAGAGGGGAGAGGGTCCACATAGGGTTGCCAACTCTCTAATTGCACTAAACAGAACACCCCTTCCCTGAGGCCCCACCCCTCCTTGCTCCATCCCCCCCTCCCTCCGTTGCTTGCTCTCCCCCACCCTCACTCATTTTCACCAGGCTGGGGCAGAGGGTTGGGGTGTGGTGTGTGAGGACTCTGGCTGGGGGTGTGGGCGCTGGTGATGAGTGGCTTGGGGTGCAGGAGGGAGCTCCAGACTGGGGCCAAGGGGTTTGGAGTGCAGGAGGGGGTGCAGGCTCCGGCTGGGGGATGTGGGCTCTGGGTGGGGCTGAGGATGAGGGGGTAGGGGTGTAGGAGGGGGGTCAGGGCTGGGGGGTGGGGCTGGGGTTGAGGGGCTTGGGGTACAGGAGGGGGCTCAAGGCTGGGGCAGGGGGTGCGGGAGGGTGAGGGCTCTGGCTAGGGGGTGGGGCTGGGCATGAGGGGTTTGGGGTACAGGAGGGGACTCAGGGCTGGGGCAAGAGGTTGGGGTGTGCAAGCTCTGGAAGGGAGTTTGGGTGCAGGATGGGACTCCGGGCTGGGGCAGGGGGTTGCGGTGTGGGAGGGGATTCAGAGTGCGGGGTCCTAGCGGTGCTTACCGCGGCTCCCAGGAATTGGCCGTCAGGTCCCTGCAGCCCCTAGGTGCATGGGCGGCCAGGGAGGCTCCGCGCGCAGCCCTCATGCCTGCGGGCGCCATCCCTGCAGCTTCCACTGGTCACTGTTCTCAGCCAGTGGGAACTGCAGAGCCAGCACAAGGGGCAGGGACAGCGAGTGGAGCCTGGGAGCCTGCCTTAGCCCCAGACCCTCGCTGTGCTGCCGACCGGATTTTTAACGGCCCATTCAGCAGCGCCGACCGGAGCCGCCAGGGTCCCTTTTCGACTGGGCATTCTGGTTGAAAACTTGACGCCTGGAAACCCTAGGTACACATCCTGTGAAGGGCGGGGCACCCTGAGAAGGGGGGTACGGAGGGGCACACTCTGAGAAGAGCTGTGGAGACCCTGAGAAGAGCAGGGGAGGGAGGGACACACCCTGAGAAGAGCTGGGTGAAATCCTGTGAAGGGCAGGGGAGGCAGGAGGGGGCACACCCAAGAAGGGCCAGGGGGGCGTTTGATTGTGCAGAAGCACAGGCGGGATCCACAGTCTGCCCAACCACGGGGTTGTGGTGTCTGGCTCCTGTGCTGGCAGCTCCCAATCCAGCCGCTCGGTGTGTGGCTGGTGTGGGGCTGATTCTGCAGGGAGGAGGGGGTCCGGGGGCTCGGGGCCGTTGGCCCAACAGGTGGATCAAATTTATTGCCTTGTCTCTTCCCACGAGTGGTGAAACCAGAGACCTTGCAGAAGGCGACAGTGGAGCTGCTGGACCAGGCCCTATGCGCCAGTCTGTACAGCCACACCCTGACTGACAGGATGATGTGCGCCGGCTACCTGGAGGGGAAGATCGACTCCTGCCAGGTGAGGAGGGGCCTCTCTCAGCACTGGGCAGCGCTGATGTGGGCATTCACTCCCAGAGATGCTGCCAGGGCAGGGGCTTGTTCCCTTCCAGTCACACTCACAGCCCCTGCAAGCGGCCCGTTACAGCCCCCTGCCCAGCTAAAGGCTCTGGCACTTGTTACACTAGCCAGCTGCATCTGTCTGCCCCGATGGGGTGAGCTCTGAGCAGCCACCAGCGCCCTCCTTTGCAAAGGCTGGATGAACACACAGGCAAACTAGGCATGTGCTTAGGGTCCACATTCCTGGGCGAAACCTCAAAGAGTTGCAATGCCACTCATACAAACGTGGCTCAGCAGCCCTTCAGTCCACATGACGGGTGGCCAGGCCAGACCTGAGCACTAGCCCCTCCCCTTCCAGCAAAAACACCATACCACCAGAAGGCTTGCTGTGCCCCTCAGAAAGTCCGTGTCCCCGCCAGGCAGCACACCCCAGTGACTGAGAACCTCTGTTCTGGGGGCACCAGGGCACGACAGGGAGAAGTTTTACCTAAGGTGGTAGGTTGTCTTGAGCAGCCCCTGGGTATGTTGGAGCAAGTGCAAATGATTGTTTCGAGCAGCTGTTTGTTGTTATTCCTCTGAGAGGGTAGGGCCCAGTGTCTGCCTAGTGCCCAGCAATGGTTTAATCCAGCCCTGTCTGCAGCTGCACAGGATGGGCCATGGCAGATCTTGCTTCTTTAAAAGCAAATTAAGGCAGGGATTTATCAGGCAGTGGCTGGAGCAGGGCAAGTGGAGTCAGGAATTTTCCTGCATTTTCCTCCTGGCTCTGCGACTGATTTTTGCTACATGTCCTTGAGCAAATCAGCTAACATCTCTGTCCCCGTTTCCCCATGTCTGAAACTAAAATCCTGGCACCGAGCTGCCTTGCTGGGGGACGGGCCGGTTGCCAGGATTAATTCATTCCTGTTAGTGAATGGTTCAGAGGCCTCTGGATGGAAGCCCATATGTCAGGGCAAGGAGCTAGTAACTGCAAAGACTCAACCTGCCAATTCTAAGTCTCCATGCTTGGGAAACACACGTTTGCTGCCGAGATGGTGCAAATCAAACCAAAGCCACTCTTCAGGGGCTTTTGCTCTGCCTCTCCTGGAAGCAGGACTGGCATCAGGGGTGCTGCTGGGACACCCACAAAGAAGTAGCCTAAATGCTCCTTGCTCAGTGCTAGGACCATAGGCACGAGGGAAATATCATCATGTGCCACGTGGAAGGCAAAGAGAAAACCAACCAGAAAATGTAACAAAACATGAAAATCCATTAAGGGAAAAAGACCTTTAATTCTGCAGCAAACCCCTCAGCCTAGGCACAGCAAACTGCCCAGACCACTCCTGCAGCCTGACCCGCACACAGTCACAGCCCACCCGCAAGCCCACAGCCATCCCTAGGAACAGCCTAGAGGAAGACAGATCTTTGCAGCACGGGATAGCTTTGAGAGGCTCTCAGATACCTTGGGGATGGGTGCAGTGTCAGAGCCTAGATGGGCTGCAAAAGGCTTGAGGTTGGAATGTAATCTTTGTAATTTAGTAGCTTGACTGCTCCGTGCATCTGCCCAGCAATCACATAGCAGGGCCATTGTTGGGGCTTTATAAGAACAAAGTCAAAGACCAACTCTGCAAGCTTAGTGCAAACCGATGAAACGCCGGTGCTCAGGAAAGCCTCAGACACGTGCTCTGTACACAGCCCAGATGAGTAACCGCCAGGAGGAGCACTGGGCCCAGTGAGGAAAATGAAGGTTGACCTAAGACTTGATGGTCAGTCTCATTAATAAGGAGACTATTAAGAGCTGGAGGCTATTGACTAGATCACTGGAAAGGTGATTTCCCCATTGATGGGCAGCAAGGACTGAGATTTAAGGCTAGCCATCTGAGAGGCCACTTGGCAGCTAAGTGTCTCCACTAGTTACAAAAAGAAAAGGAGGACTTGTGGCACCTTAGAGACTAACAAATTTATTTGAGCATAAGCTTTCGTGAGCTACAGCTCACTTCATCGGCACTAGTTACGTGTTTCATCCAGGCAGATCCCAAAAGACATTACAGATTTGGGATCCTTCACTCACCCCTGAAATGCAGCCAGCTGTGGAGTGGGACACAGCAACTCTTTAGCAGCACGCAGCAATGCTGCACACCAGGTTAGGACACAGAGCGAAGTGCTGGGAGGCGAAGTGTATGGTGCCCAGTCTGGAGTTGGCCCCTGACTCTGGTGATGCATGCTTTTTGTCTCTTGCAGGGTGACTCTGGTGGCCCCTTGGTTTGTGAAGAGCCATCTGGCAAGTTTTTCCTGGCCGGTATCGTGAGCTGGGGAATTGGCTGTGCAGAAGCCAAGCGGCCTGGGGTCTATGCCCGAGTGACCAAACTCCGAGACTGGATCCTTGATGCTATCTCCACCTTCCCCACACCTGCAGCCCTCACCGTCCCAGCGACACTTTCCAGCACAAACGGTGATGCTGCCACCATGGAGGGGATCAGCAACAGCACCATGAGCAAACACAGACCTGTGTCCACCACCTTATCAGTACCCACTGCCAGCAAGCCAGCCACTGCTTCTTGGCTGCAAGGTGCTGGGAGGGTCGGGCTGTCTAGTTACAATGAGCTTCCCAGGCCTGAAGTTCAGGGCTCTGCCTTTCCACTGAAATGAAACAGCCTTTTCTATTGTGTCCAGCATGGCCCACATGAGCCTCAAACACAAAGCACAGCCTCTGCTGGGAAGTTTTGTGCACATTTTGCACTCTGAAGATCAGGTTCTTCACAGCTTGAATCATAGAATATCAGGGTTGGAAGGGACCTCAGGAGGTCACCTAGTTCAACCCCCTGCTCAAAGTAGGACCAATCCCCAACTAAATCAAGCTGCAGGTGTGTTGGGTTCTTGGCAGTGTTACTGCCAGCCCTTACCCTGGGGAAACACCAGGAATTCTCTCCGTGCCCTGAGCACAGTGGCTGAGGTAGCAGAATTGCACACAGCTGTGCTTGCTCCCAAGGCCCTCGCTGTCCTTTGCCACTCAAAGATCTCCTGGCAGTTCAAAGCCTACTTCTGCACCCAAGGAGAGTCCTTCAACCCCACAAAGGCCAGGGGGCAGGGCAAGCTCCGGAAGCCAGCCTGTGTTTGTCAGCTCATGGCACCTGGTTCTCGGTCACCCCTCCTCTGGGGAAGGAGGTAGATTTTGGGTGTTCCTCCAGTTTCAGGCGTTTGGTGGAGGCTCGTGGGGATGAGGGGTCACTGAAGTGCAGGCCCTAGTGACTCTGAGCCCCATTAAAGCACACTGCTGCTGAGAACGGAGGATCTTGAGGGTCCTGATGAAAGCAGGCAGAAGCCCTGGAGATGACCATGGGTGGCTATACCTGGGCACCTCCTGGGGGAGCGGGGCACCTGTTGGTGGAAACAGCAAGCTTGGCAGGAAGGACTTGGATAAATGTCCCTGACTTGGCCCTGAGCCATCACCAGCCAGCAGGGCTCAGGGCTCCCTCCTTACCCATCCCCAGAGGCAGCGAAAGCACTGATGGGCTGTGCTTTGGCTTCTATTTAGAGTGCGGTGGGCGACCTGGGCTTTCAAAACCCAGCAAGATCGTGGGAGGAATCGAGGCTTCCAAAGGAGAAATCCCCTGGCAGGTCAGCCTGAAGGAGGGGTCGAGGCACTTCTGTGGGGCCACAGTCATTGGGGAGCGCTGGTTGCTGTCGGCTGCTCACTGCTTCAATCAGTAAGAGCCCATCTCCTCTTGAAAGCTCTGTATATTGTGTTGTTGTTCCAGTATCCTCAGCCCAGGTCACACTGCATCATCTGGGGCTGCTGAGAGCTTTTGTTACCAAGTGGTCATGAGGTGAGAGGCAAAGTATTGTCATGGATCAGAAACAAGGAGTAGGAGGAATCCATCACCAATGTTCACCATGGCAGAAGGTGAACAGCAGGTGCTTCAAGGTACCGTACGAGGTCCCAGGGTGTTTCAATACATTTACTAATGATGCAGGAAGGGGGTTGAGCAGTGAGGAATTAAAATTTGCAGATGACACAAAGTAATTAACGTGAGTCAAGACCAGAGAGGACGTGAGGAACTTCAGAGTGCTCAAACCAAGCTAGAGGAAAGGGCAACATAATGTTAGGGTGCATAAGGAATGAGATGGAAGATCCTACTGAAATGATTATAATGCCATAATCAGTGAGAACACCCCATCTGGAACCTGTGCTGCACTGTCACCCCATCTCAGGAAGGGCAGAGCTAGAAAGGGTTCAGCCAACAGCAACAAAACCGATTAGGGCTCTGGAAAAACTCTCCTTGGATCAGAGGTTGAAGAGACAGACTGTGTGCCTTAGAGAGGAGACTAGAAGAAGGGACATGATAAAAGTCTATAAAAATAATGAACGGTGTAGAAATAGGTCAGGAGCATCTGTTCTCCCTGTCTCACAGCACAAGGACAAGAGCAGTCTCCTTGCCACTGAAAAGCACAAATTAAAACCCGATGAAGGGAAATGCTTTTACCCCTACATACACATAATTAGACTGTGGAACTTAGTGCCACTGGATGTCATTGAGGTCTAGAACTGAGTAAGATTTAAAGAGGGACTGGACTTTTATATCATGGATAAGAAGAATAGGCAGAGTTACAATAGTTAATGCAAACAACAAGAATATTGGAGAGAAATGAAACCTTGTGCTTCAGGGTTTAAACCAGTCTCTGTCAGGGTTTAGGCTGGGACCCTCATGGGGGGCAGATTACCCCATGTCTGCCACTGTGGGTTTCTTGCACCTTCCTCTGAAGCACCTGGTGCTGGCCAGTCAGAGACAGGACACTGGGCTGGACAGTCTTCGGGCCCAACCCAGGCCAGCCCTTCCTCTGTGCCTGTGCCCCATTAGCTGCTTTAGAAAAGGACATGTATGGCTTATAACCAGTTAGCTCCAGTTTTCTCCTCCACTAGAGCAAGTCCTTGGTAGAGTGTCAGTTCTGAAAGGTGACTGCTGACCCTGAGGGCACCCCACAGGCCCCGGCTGTCAAGGGAGTGAAGCCGCAGGAATCCCGTATGGTCGGCCTTGGTGGATGAGCATTAGTCTTGTAATGGAATTGCTGTTGTGAATGGCGATAGTTGTGCTGCTCTCTAGCCAAGGAGAGGTCACCTAAAAGTAAGAGCCTCCTTTCACAAGAGCACATTAACCAGCAAGGTTCTGTCCATGCTGAACGGCACATTGCAGGCCCTGAAACCTATTGACATTCATAAGATGCTTAAGCTTTAGCTGTTCAGAATTCACAGTGGGTGTCCGGGGGGCGGGGGGCACTTGCAGGACAAAGCTGGAATATCTGAAAGCCTACCTGGGCACCACATCCTTAACTGGTGCAGATGGCAACACGGTGAAAATCGGTATAAAGAAAGTGGTGCAGCACCCCTCCTACAACCCTATCATCCTGGACTTCGACATAGCTGTGCTAGAACTGGCCAGCCCCCTTCATTTCAACAAGTACATCCAACCTGTGTGCCTCCCGTTAGCTGTGCAGAAGTTTCCCGTTGGCAAAAAGTGCATGATTTCTGGATGGGGAAACATCAGAGAAGGCAACAGTGAGTAATGTGATTTATCTATTGATTTACTGTGAGCTAGGGAGAGACCGAGCAGCAAAACGGCTGCAGCCACCCAAGCTGAACAGGCCAGGGGAATAGGAAGGAGGTTGAAGAAGTGGGGTGTCCAGCAGAGAGAGCCAGAAATCAACAAGAGCTCCAGGACCCCCAGGGAGAGAACCAGGGCCAAGGAAGTATCCTCTGCCATCAGGGAGCAAGACAAGGGAGCTGGCAGCTGGCCAGAGCCTGGGGCAGAGTGTGGTGGAGCATTGCCTGTCTACAACTGCCCAAAAGAACAGGGCTACCCAGTGACATTGACAAGGTCCTTGCTTCAGAGAGCTCAAGCTCACAGCTAAGACTGGACCTGATATCACGGGACAGGGGGATAGACACTAGGGATGGGACAGGGACTGGGTTAAGGCACAAGCACTAGCAAAGGGAGCCTATTGCCCTGTTAGGCAGGGGACAGAGACCACTAGGAAGCTTCCGAGATCCTGGGCACTAGAAAAAGTTAAACATCTGGAACCCTTCTGCCAAGCAGCGGTGGCAGCAGCACAAAGGGCCAGGTTCAGGATCTAGGGGATCCTCTTAACAAGACAAAACAGACCCAGCTCCAACCCCCACCCAGCAATCTGGGAAAACCAACCACCCCTGGGTGCCTCTGAGAGGCACGACTTCCCCCCTCACAAGCACCGAGTCTGTGCATAAAACTTATACTAAAAGGGAAAGGGAATCGGGGCGCTGGGACATGGGGGCAAAGGGACTGGCCTGTCCACTTTTCACCCGGGCCTGGCCGCTGCTTGTCCAGGCCGGAGCCAGGTCAGGGTAAGAGTCACACGGGCAGCTGTGGGGAACTGTGAACCCTCAACCTGCCCTGGGCAGGGGGCTCAGGGTCGGAGACACAGGCTGGGGGCTCCTCTTGGGCCCCCCCCCCATCCTGGGAAGATGGAGGGACCCAGGCTCCCTGGCCTGGCTCTGGCTTCTGGCTTGGCCAGGAGGTGGGGCTTTGGGGGAAGAGGGGGGCAGGGGTGTGGCCATGGAGGGGGCAGGGCCTCATGCCTCCCCTTCTTCAGGCAGAATCCATCACCCCCCGAGGGAACCCAGCATTCAGTTGGGAAAACACCATGTTCAAAAGCACCTGACCAAAAGCAAACATCTACCCACGGTGTCCTTTGCCTTGCGGTATGAAAGTACAAACCAGTGTCCCTCAAACACACCACTTCCCTGTCCCTGCACTGCACCCCCTCATAGCTGGCTGCCTTTAGTCAGCAAAGGTGCATTCCCATGGGTCCAGCCCGGAAGGGGGAGGTGTCAAGCAATGCCTCCCCTGCTGCTGCTGGCCACCTGCTGCTGCTGCCACCGCTGGCCACCTGTGTGATGCCATATTCTGAGTCCAGCTCTCTGTGACCTCGCTGCATAGCAAGGAGCTGCTCTGCTGCAGCACTGGCCCCACTCCAGCTCGAAGGGTCAGCGGCCCCACAGTGAGCTCAGCCCCAGCAATCACTGACCAGCACTCAGGACTCTCCTTGGAGCCCAACTGGCTCCATCCTTAAACCCCAGAGAAGGGAGGGTCCCATGGAGGGAAGAACATCTGGCTCCACCCCCTCTGCTCTTCACCGGCTTTTGGCAGCCCTCCCTGCTTAGCAAGTGAGCTCAGTTGAGGCTGCAGCATGCCCTGACCGAGCACAGTTCTGCTGCCCTTTTACTGGTCCTTCAGGAGAACAGCATTCAATACACGAGGGTTTGTGACCCCAAACGAGCCCAAACTGATCCCTGTGGCAAAGCAGCCGCCTGCTGCACACCTAGGCAGAGCAGGTGTCTATGCAAACCCGGCCTGCTCCTGACGGCTTGCCGCCCCCGCCTGTCACTAGATGTCAGAGGAGAACTCATTCAGGTCCTGCTTACACAGCCACTGAGCCCGGAGAGCAGCAGTGCCTGGCTCCAGTCCCCAAGAGCCAGCCTGGCAGCGTAATGGGAGCCCAAGGGCTGCACAGCTGTAGCTTACACAGAGTGGAAGGAAATACAGTCTGCCAAGGCGGAATCCCAGCAGGACTGGAGTGGCCTCTGTGTATCCGTGTGGCCCCCTGGAATCTGGGCTGCCGCTTGTGTCAGAGCTGCAGGCTGTCACCTGGACTTTGACTGTCCTGAGCAAGTGGGCATCAGCTCCCCTTCGCCTCGCATCCCCGTGCTTGCTAATCCCTTTGTTTTCATGTAGTCACGAAGCCCGAGAGCCTGCAGAAAGCTTCTGTCGGCATCATTGACCAGAAGACCTGCAGTGTTCTCTACAACTTCTCCCTCACTGACCGGATGATCTGTGCAGGCTTCCTGGAGGGGAGGGTTGACTCGTGCCAGGTAAGAACCTTGGGGTTCTTTACTTGCTCCAGGCCACCCCGGAAAGACCCAGAGAGCTGCCGGGAGCTCGTGGGCTCAGCATCTTTCTTGGGGGAAGGTGGGGACAAACTGCACAGCGACTGTGGTACTTCCAGAAGTTTTGTCCATGTGCTGCCATAAGCAAGATCTACATGGACCAGGGGTGGGCAAACTACGGCCCGGTGGCTGCATGCAGTCCTTCAGATGTTTTAATCTGGCCCTCAAGCTCCAGCCAGGGAGTGGGGTTGGGGGCTTGCCCCACTCCATGCATGCCAGGGCTCCGCGTGGCTCCCGGAGGCAGCGGCATGTTTCCCCTCCGCTTCCTATGCATAGGGGCAGCCAGGGGGCTCTACATACTGCCCCCGCAGCTCCCATTGGCTGGCAACCACAGCCAATGGGAGCTGCACGGGCGGCGCAGCACACAGAGCCTCCTGGCTGTGCCTCTGCTTAGGAGTTGGAGAGAGGGCATGCCGCTGCTTCCAGGAGCCACCCTGAGCCTGCACTCCTGACGCCCCTCCTGTGCCCCAAGCCCCTGCCCCAGCCCGATTCCCCTGCCCCCCTCCAAACTCCACATCCCCAGCCCCACCCCAGAACCCATACCCCCAGCCGAAGCCCTCACCCCCCCTACACTCCAACCCCCAATTTTGTGAGCATTCATGGCCCGCCATACAATTTCCATACCCAGATGTGGCCCTTGGGCCAAAAAGTTTGCCCACCCCTGACATGGACAGATGAGAAGGACAGTCCATCTGCCAGGATCGGCTGAGGCAGCTTGGCTCTTCGCTGTCTTAGGGAAGGTAAATGAAGCCCCATGCAGTTTAGTGAGTGACCTTCTAAACCACAATTCTGCTACACCACAGGAATATTCAAGACCCCAGGTACAAATTGCTGCCCTTGCCCCTGATGTCTGGCCATAGGGTTGTCTAGAGAGACTGTGACTGTTTCCTGGAGGCCTGTAGAAATGCCGAGTGCCATAAGGCAGGTCAGTGAGCTGCACTTGTTGACCCCAAATCCTCCTGACCGGAGAACAATGGGCTGTTCTATATAAGGGAAGGGCAGTGCACTGAAAACTCAAAACAGGAAATACTGCTTTACATAGTTACCCTGTGAAACTCAATGCCACAGGATATCAGTGAGGCCCAGAGGTTCAGAGTCTAAACACAGCTGGCCATTGAATTAGCTAAAGAAAGTGTGCACAGTCACACTAGATGGGGTGAGAGAGTATGGGTGCTTCAGGGCATGAGCTGACCTTGAGAAGCTGGGTGAAATTCCCCCTACATGCAGAATATTCCACGAATGTGCAATGCACAGTTTCTTGTCCATTTCTCCGTAGCACCTGGAGGTTCCTCTGTTTGAGGAGTTCCTTCAGGGGCTCTAGGAAGAGTATACTGAGCTGTCACTGCCTGGCTTCTCCCCAGGGGGACTCGGGCGGCCCGCTGGCCTGTGAGGAGACCCCGGGCCTATTCTACCTGGCCGGTGTTGTAAGCTGGGGGATTGGCTGTGCTCAGGCTAAGAGGCCGGGAGTGTACTCTAGAATAACACAACTCAAGGACTGGATCCTGGATGCCATCTCATCCAAGCCCAACCTCAGCTCTGGAGCAGGCACCTCGCCCAGCACGGCAACTGCCAGGACCTCCACCACAAGCAGCTCCCCAGCCCAGCCCAGCAGCAACGAGGCAGCCACCAGCCCAGTCAGCCAAATTACCACCAAGCCAGCTGCTACCCCCAGGAAAACCACCATTGCTGCTCCAAAGACCACAGGGGCTGCCAAGCCCAGCCAGCTCCCAGGTACCAGACTTGAGCCAGGCTTGGGGTGCCTGTGAAGGGGGAAGGAGAACCCCCACCTCACATCAGTCACCAGAGGAGGGGGGAGGCACCCAAACTGCATGGCAGGCACCAGTGGGGGGATGGACCTCCATTGTACCAATGGAGTATGGGGCGGGACAAGCACCCTTGCCGTGCAGCAAGCACATTCCATCGCAGGGAACAATCCAGCCCCATATCAGACAGGGTGCACTTCCTGCGGTGCCAGGCCACATGCTGAGTTGGCTGTGGATTGTCACCTTCCAGTGGTGCCCTGTACCAGCTTCACCTTCAAGTGCTCCAGCAAGATCTGCATTGGGAAAGCGAACCCGGAATGCGACGGCGTCAGTGACTGCAGCAACGGCTCTGACGAGCGCAACTGCAGTGAGTACTGGCCAGCCCGGCCCCACCTGGACTTTATGTCCGGCCCTCCCCACTGCCTGGCCCTCACCACTGACCGGCCCTGCCTGGCCTTCCTGCCTGACCCTCCCTACTGCCCAGCCTCGCCTGGCCTTCCTGCCCGGCCCCCCTGCCAAGACTTCTGCTCTGTCCGGTCCAGCCTTCCTGCCCAGTCCTCCCTACTGCCCGACCTTGCTTGGCCTTCCTGCCCAGCCCTGCCTGGCCCTCCCCACTGCCCGGCCCCACCTGGCCCTCTTGCCTGGCTGTCCCCACTGACGGCCTCGCCAGGCCTTCCTGCCCGGCCCTCCCCACTTCCCTGCCCGGCATTCCTGCCCAGCCTTCCCCACTGCTCAGCCCCGCCTGGCCCTACCCACTGCCCAGCCTTGCCTGGCACTCACCACAGCCTGGCCCCACCTGGCCTTCCTGCCCCGCTGCCCAGCCCCTCCTGGCCTTCCTGCCCAGTCCTCCGTACTGTCCAACCCCACCTGGCCCTCTTGCCTGGCTGTTCCCACTGCCCAGTCCCGCCTGCCCGGCCATCCTCACTGCCCGGCCCCACCTGGTCCCCCATGCCAAGCCCTTCCCACTGCCTAGCCCAGCCTTCTTGCCCGGTCCTCCCCACTGCCCAGCCTTGCTTGGCCTTCATGCCCGGCCCTGCCTGGCCTTCCCCGCTACCCAGCCCCGCCTGGTATTCCTGCCTAGCCCTCCCTATTCCCCGGCCCTCCCCACTGCCCGGCGTCGCCTGGCCTTCCTGCCCAGCCCACCCCGATGTCCGGCCCCGGCTGGCCTTCCAGCATGGCCCTCCCCACTGCCCAGCCACGCCTGGACTTCCTGTCCGGCCCTCCCCACTGCCTGGCCCTCAGAAGTGCCCAGCCCTTTCCAGCATTCCTGCCCAGCCCTCCCACTGCCCGGCCCAGCCTTCCTGCCCGATCCTCCCCGCTCCCTGGCTCCGCCTGGACTTCATGTCTGGCCCTCCCCACTGCCTGGCTTTGTTTGGCCTTCTTGCCCCACCTTGCCTGGCCCTCCCCACTACCCAGCCCCATCTGGTCTGCCTGGCCCAGCCTTCCTGCCCGGTCCTTCCCGCTCCCTGCCCCCCTGTCTGGTCTTGCCTGACCCTCACCGCTGCCCGGCCCCTGCCTGGCCTTCTTGCCCTACCTTGCCTGGCCCCTCCTGGCATTCCTGCCCGGCCCTCCATACTGCGCAGCCCGCCTGCCCTCTTGCCTGGCTGTCCCCATTGCCCAGGCTCGCCTTGCCTTCCTGCCCGGTCCCACATGTCCGGCCCTCCTCACTGTCTGACCCCACCCTGCCTTGCTGGGTCTGACCCTGTCTGACACTGACACTCTCCGACCCCTCCCCACCATCTGGCCTTGCTCTCCCCCCCTGCCCGGCCCCGCCCGGCATTCCTGCCTGGCCCTCCCTTCTGCCCAGCCCTCCCCACTGCCCGGCCCCACCTAGCCCTCTTGCCTGGCTGTCCCCACTGCCCGGCCTTGCCTGGCCCTCACCACTGCCCAGCTCTTTCCGGCATTCCTACCAGGCCTTCTCCACTGCCCTGCCCGGCATTCCTGCTCGGACCTCCCCACTGCCTGGCCCTCCTGCCTGGCACTTCCCACCGCCCAGCTTTGCCTGGCCCTCCCCACTGCCTGGCCCCTTCTGGTATTCCTGCCCGGTCCTCCATACTGCCCAGCCCCGCCTGGCCTTCCCCACTGCTTGGCTCCTCCTGGCATTCCTGCCTGTCCCTCCCCAGTCCCCAGCCCCACCTGGCCGTCCCCACTGCCCAGCCTTGCCTTCCTGCCTGGCCCTCACCACTGCCCGGCATTCCTGCCCAGCCTTCTTGCCCGGCCATCCCTGCTGTCCTGCCCATCATTCCTGCCCAGGCCTCCCCACTGCTCGGCCCCGCCTGGCCCTCTTGCCTGGCCTTCCCCACTGCTCGGCCCCGCCTGGTCTTCCTGTCCAGCCCTCACCACTGCCTGGCATTCCTGCCCAGCCTTTTTGCCTGGCCCTCTTGCCTGGCCTTCCACACTGCCCAGCCCCACCTGGCCTTCCTGTCTGGCCCTCCCCACTGCCCAGCCTTGCTGGCCCTCCCCACTTCCTGGCCTTCTAGTCCCACCTTGCCTGGCCCTCCCAGCATTCCTGCCCAGTGCTCCATACTGCCCAGCCCCGCCTGGCCCTCTTGCCTGGCTGTCCCGCCTGGCCTTCCTGCACTGTCGTGTCTGCCCGGCCCTCCCCACTGCCCAGCCCTCCCTACTGTCTTGCCCCCAAGCCAAGCCCCATCTGGTTCCCCTCTGCCCAGCCCTGCATGCGCCAATCTCCCTGCCCCCCCCACAAGCCCTACCAAGCTCTTCCCTCCCAGTTCTGCCAGCTGGCCGCACGCTGCTCCTGCCCCTGCCACCCAGCCTGAGCCTTGGGGTCCCCAGGCTTCCATCCCATTCCTCCGAGTCAGTCTCTGCTCCTGAGGGGAGCTGCAGGCCCAGCCCCACCTAAAATGTACAAATCTGTGACAGGAAGTGGGCACCCTTGGCCTGCCACTTGTCCCCCTCCTATCCTGCCGCTTACCCACAGGCCCCTCCCTGCTGCATGCCACTCAACCCTAGTCTGATCATGATCTGGTCCAGCAGCTCCATAGAGCCCAATGGCCCAGCCTGCCTGGGCAGGAAGTACCCCCGGATCATCCAACCCAACCCCTCCGGGACAGCCGTTGGGTTCTTCGCAGCAGGGTCCCAGCAAGACTTGTTAACTCCATATCTGCCAAACCCAGCTCCTTCCTTCCCCACATCCCGCAAAGTGGGCTACCCCCGAGCACTTCGCCCACACCTCTCCCAGGAGCCTGCTGCTTGTGGGGAAAGGAGGGAGCTCAGAGACTCATGTCTGCTTAACCAGCAGCTGCCTTCTCCTTCTCTCTCAGATTGCGGCATGACCCCTGCCGCGGCCTTCAGCAAGATAGTGGGTGGCAGCGGAGCAGCCCGGGGCGAGTGGCCCTGGCAGGTCAGCCTCTGGCTGCGACGGAAGGAGCACAAGTGTGGGGCTGTCCTCATTGCTGACAAATGGCTGCTCTCAGCAGCTCACTGCTTCGACATGTAAGTGAGACAGGGTCACTGCGGCCTGGCCCAGCTGGGCTCTCCTGGGGGGCTGTCTGCTCAGCTCTTCCTCCCCCTCCAGGACGCTGCCTGGTTCCAGCTCAGACCCTTTGCACAGGTGCCCTGGGGGAGGCTCTAGGCTGCCAAGCCAGCACTCCTGCCCCATGTCAGAGCCCCACCACACAGCTTCTGCCCAGGGGCAGAGACCATGGAGAACCAGTCATGGGGGCACTGCCACTGAAACCATGGACAAGGGGAGGGCTCCTGCCAGCACTGCCTGCTGCTGGGCCTTCACTGAGCTCAGGGCTGGGGCAAACGCTTCCTCGCATGGCTCAGCAAGTGCAGCCATGGCGTATGCCAGGCCCAAGTGCCTGCAGGAAGGCGACCCCTTGCTGGCTGTGCTAAGCCCCTTCCTAAACAGCCCCACTGCTCTCTCCCACCTTGCAGCTACAGTGACCCCAAGATGTGGGTGGGCATTCTGGGGACACCCTTTCTGAGTGGCACAGACGGGAGGGTGGAGAAAATCTTCCGTATCTTCAAGCACCCGTTCTACAACGTCTACACACTGGACTATGATGTGGCACTGCTGGAGCTGGCCACAGCTGTGCGGTTCACCGGTGCCATCAAGCCCATCTGCCTCCCGGACAACTCCCACATCTTCAGGGACGGGGCACGCTGTTTCATCACAGGCTGGGGTGCCACCAAGGAAGGAGGTATGGTCCCGGGGACCCAGATGGTACTGGCTGTACACAGTACAGCCATGGCCACCTGTGCGTCCAGCCAATACATAAGCCACGCTGCTCCAACTGGCCACTGTTTGCGCCCTACCCCTCCAGCCAACACCCAAGGTGCCCACCCATGCCATACCCCTCCAGCCAACACCCACATGGCACCGTACCCCTCCAGCCAACACCCACGCTGCTCCCACCATGCTGTACCCTTCAGCTAACACTCATACCATGCCATACCCCTCCAACCAACACCCATGCTGCCCCCATGCCATACCCACCAGCCAACACACCACGCCATACCCCTCCAGCCAACACCTGCACTGTTTCCACCATGCCATACCCCTCCAACCAACACCCATGCTGCCCCCCATGCCATACCCTCCAGCCAACACCCACACCACGCCATACCCCTCCAGCCAACACCCACGCTGCCCCCTACGCCATACCCTCCAGCCAACACCCACAGCACGCCATACCCCTCCAGCCAACACCCACAGCACGCCATACCCCTCCAGCCAACACCCACGCTGCCCCCTACGCCATACCCCTCCAGCCAACACCCACAGCACGCCATACCCCTCCAGCCAACACCCACAGCACGCCATACCCCTCCAGCCAACACCCACGCTGCCCCCTACGCCATACCCTCCAGCCAACACCTCCGCCGCGCCGGACCCCTCCAGCCAACGCCCATGCTGCCCCACCATGCCATACCCTCCAGCCAATGCCCACAGCATGCCGTACCCCTCCAGCCAACACCGCGCTGCCCCCACCAGACCATACCCCTCCAGCCAACACCCACACTGCCCCACCATGCCGTACCCCTCCAGCCAATGCCCATGCTGCCCCACCATGCCGTACCCCTCCAGCCAACGCCCCCGCCGCCCCACCATGCCGTACCCCTCCAGCCAACGCCCCCGCCGTGCCCACCGCGCCGTACCCCTCCAGCCAACACTCACATTACACCATATCTGTCCAGCCAACACCAACACCCCTCTAGCTTGTTCCTCCCATATGATACATGCACCCACACAGTGCAGCTAATATCCATGCCAGTGCCTTACATCTGTGCTTCCACTCACCCTGCTCTGATGCGTGCACCACCCCCATTTGGCGGTCGCCTATGCCAGCCTTGATTTCCACACTCCAGCTAAATCATCTGCCTGTGAACACCTGCACCACTGCTATCAAGGCATGACTAACAAATCCAGCTGCCCAGTGCATCCCTACTCTGGCAGGAGGGGAGCCCAGCCTTCCCCAACAAAGGCCTCACCCTCATGCCACAAGAGCCAGCCCATAGCCTGGGTGCCACATGCTGCAGCCAAGCACCACAGAACACCCCGCTCCTTAAACCCCATGCCTCTCTCTCCCCAAGTTCCAGGGTCAGGTGCACAGGCTGACAGCGATCTTTGTCTTTGTAGGCATCATGTCCAAGCATCTGCAAAAGGCAGCAGTAAATGTAATTGGTGACCAGGCCTGCAAGAAATTCTACCCCATCCAGATCAGCAGCAGGATGGTGTGTGCCGGCTTCCCGCAGGGCACCATCGACAGCTGCTCGGTGAGCACAGACTGGCCAAGCGAGCCCTGGAGCTGGGCCCACAGGGCAGAAACTTCCCTCAGCCCAACCTCTCCCTTGTTGGGCCCCTGCCCTGCTCCCTCACTGACTGCTTGGGATCTCCTCTCCCCAACTGTCTAGTGTCCCTTGACTGGCCCCTAGCAGCGAGAGGCAGGGGAACACCAGGCAGCCAAGGGGCACTGGGCAGCTGCTGTTCTCCCCCTGCTAACAGCTCTGTGTTTCATTGGCAGTCACCATTCCCAGGGCCTCTCTCCCCACAAGAGATCCCTAATCTCAGGCCACAGCCTGTGTACACAAGCTCATGTGCAGAGCCACCCCAGAAGCAGGGAGTTGAAGGGAGCAGGTCCCCATGGAGCTGGGCTGGGCCCGAGGTGACTCTCAGGAATCGGCTGCTGGGAGCAAGAGCACATGTCGAGGACTGCTGGGGTCTCTTGGCCTGACACAGACTGCTCTCCCTCTTTCCGCAGGGCGATGCAGGTGGCCCCTTGGCCTGCAAGGAACCCTCAGGGCGCTGGTTTCTAGCTGGAATCACAAGCTGGGGCTATGGCTGTGCAAGGCCTTATTTCCCTGGCGTTTACACCAAAGTCACCGCCGTCCGGGGCTGGATTGGGCAGAACCTCAAGCTGTGAAGCTGCATTTTTGTACTCAGGGAAGGAGAGAAGCATGGGATGGAATGGTTACCAGAGCGCCTAGGGCACTACTTCCTTAGCCCACATACACTCCTTCATGCTGCCGAGGGGTGAAGATGGCCCAATGCCAAAGGCAGGTGCAGCCGAACGCCCTGCACCAGCTATGGTTCAGCACCAGGGCATGCACTAATCAGAGCTTGCTTGCCTAGAATGGTGCAATTCTAGACAGTGGCTCCTGTAAATAAATATGGCCTGTTTCACCCAAGCCCTTGCAGCGCAGTGTGTGTGAGGGCTAGATGGGCCCCGAACTGCTGGAAACCCAGGCTGCATAGAGTAAAAATCACCCACTATCACCACAGTGGCTGCAGGATCACCGAGCAGGTGATTTACACCCTGGTGCTAATGCAACAAGGCCCTTCCAGAGGGGCCCATGAGTGGTGCTTGCACACGCTCCAGGAGGTGGCTCTGCAGACAGTCTGCCCCTGAGTTTCAGGGCTGGGCTGCTAGCAACAAGAAACCAAACCAAACCCACCTACTGTACCACAGCTTGACCACCCAAGACCCAATTCCTTGGATGCCCCTCACTGGCAGAAGCCCCACCCCAGATCTGTACCCCTGCCCATGCCCCAGCCAGCCTCAAGCACCTTGCCAGGGATGGCAGGCCTTTGGTATCACAATGTTCAGTATTGCAGTGCCTAACTCATAGGCGCTCTTAGGAGAAAGTCACTCACCTAAGACAGGGATGTTCAACAGCCAGCGTGCTGAGTGGGGAGCTGCCTATGTCAGCCAGTGGGTAATACCGAGTGGGCCAGGATAAGCCCAGCCCCTCCAAGGTAACGTGGCTCCTATCTTCACTTGTCCTTAGCCGGACAGGGCACTCAGCTGAGAATGCCACGTCAGCCCTTTCCCAGGAAAAGCCCCATGACAAAGCAGCCCCCACCTCCCTAATAGCCCAATGCCGTAGTCTTTGGGCACTCAGCTGGGGTGCGAAACCAGTTTTCAAATCCCTGCTCTTCCTGAGGTGGAGCAAGGACTTGTCTCCCACCTCCCTGGGGAGTGCCCTCACCACACAGCTCTTGCTGGGTTCTCTGTGGCTGCCAAGAGTTAGTTATACAAAGGGAAACAGCTTCAGCAAGAGATTGAGAGACTCCCACCCAGGAGAGTCAGTGGCCGGGCGATTAGGGCACTCGCCTGGAAGGCAGGTGACCCCGGTTCTAAATCCAGCACATCAAGGATTTGAAAACAGCTGGCCCATATCACAGAGGAGTGCCCAAACACCTGGGCTATTTAGTGTCCTGGGATGGACAGATTCAGCCAGTCCCAAAAATTCCTGAGATGGTCACCCCCTTGGCCAGCTTTTGTGCTCTGAGCACACCTACCAGATCAGGCCCACAGGAGATGAAGGGATGCCTAGGTGTGAGCGAGGGGCAGAGCAGCTTGGCGGTGTCAGGACTGAGGTAGTTTTGTGCACATCAGCGGCTGGAAATTTAGGTGCCTCCAAGGTGAGGCAGCAGCTGAGTGGGGCGGGGGGGGGGGGAAAGAGGGGTTTGAGGATTTCTGGATGCAAGCCACGGTGAACATCTGGTGCAGAGACAATCCTTCAGCCTACCATGGCCAAAGTGCAGCCCTGCCCATAGAGCTCCCAGTAGTACCATTGTGCCGCATTACAACACAGGCTGGGCCCAGAGTCCTTTCAGGTGAGTGAGCACAGTATGAGCTAATGCAGCCTTGGGTGGGTGATCCAGTCCCCTGCTTTGGGGCTCCTAGACAGGCTCCTGGCTAGGCCCATTGATTTAAAAAGGCCTCCAGGCTGTTGATCTACTATAAGTGCCCACTGCCCTGCCGTGGTGTCAGGGAGTTTGTGTGACTGGTTCCAACCCTTTCTGCCATTAGAAGTTATGTTCTAACCTTAGTGCAGCTTAGAAGGCAACTTCAAGCCCCTGCTGAGTTGTTTAAGCAGCAATGATTCCCTAGGTCACAATCCAACATCCTCTTGGCCTGGAATTGCCCTAGGATTCTGGGATTGCAATGCTGTCTCCTAGCAGAGTGGGTTGGGCTCTGCTGGCCCCTGCAGCTATTAAACATTCCTGGGGGCAGACTCCACCTGCCCACAAATCCTGCTTTGTGCTTAGGAAAACAGGGTTTGCCAGGACAGTGACAAGCCTCAGGCTGCGCACAATTCCATAATGCACCTGTGCAGGACCAGAGAGTGGGACGACCACCCTGAGGCCCAGTGAAGGCCCAGATGTGATTCTGGTCCTATTCAGCATAGGGCTCAGGGAGGCATCTGCTCCATGCACAACTGAGATCAAGAAAGAGCCCACAGGGTGTTAGGCTGAGCTGATAATAAAATCCCAAGAGTGGCGCAGAACTCTATCACTACCTGGCTCTGGATCACAGCAGCACATGGAGTAGCACCTCCACGAGCACTGCGCTGCACTCAGCTCACCTCACTCTGTTGTTATTTAACTTCCCCCTCAACTGAGCTGGGGCCAGAAGCTGAACAAAACAACTGACATTTTAACAGACAGCTGCTGGGCATTTGGTCCCTTCTCCTGGTCCACAGGTTCTCAATGACTCAAGAAATAACCAGTCTTAGGGGACCCACTGACTGGGTAAGAGCAAAAGGGGGGCACTGTAGGAGCTGGAAGGACTAGGGCAGCTCTGTTGGTCCTGCCCTCTGGGGCTTCTGGCTTAGGGCCCCTATGAAACCATCGAGCCCTTGGTCAAGTTGCCTAAACCCCAGAGGTGGCCCTGAGGGGGCCAGCAGCCATTAGCTCGTCACAGTATTTAATCCAATACCTGGAGCAGAGATTCATCACATTCCAAGTGGGGAAGGGACATCTTCATGGCCCCGAAAAGCAAAGGGCAGAGACTGAAAGCGAGGGGGCATGAGAGGGAAAACAAACAGCAGGAGGCCAGCTGGCCGAGTCAGCTCCTTTAATCTTCACTCTGCACAATTCCATGCAGCCCCTCTCTATGCACCCCCAGCAATCCTGGCACTCATTTCCTTCCCAGTTGCAGATTTCTTGTCAGGCACCTCAATAATGGAACGAAGTCAGCAGAGGCCACAGAGCTAGGACAAGGTGCACTGGTGACGCAGGAAAGGCCAACACAGGCTGGCCAGGATAGGCGGCCGGGGGTTTGCAGCTGAACTCTATGCTGGGACAAAGGGGGAGATTTTTAATTCCAAATCTCTCATTTGGCAGCAACTGTTGGGGTTGCAGCCCACACGGCTGTATGGCACAGTGCTGCTGCAGGGGCTGGGGCTGATGCACTACCAGCACCGAGCTCTAAAAGCCAACACAGGCCAGACTATTTCTTGTAACAATCCAATGTCCCCATGTATTGAAACTCTCCTAACTGTGGGGTACTTGGCAACAAGCTGTGAGCCCCACACCACTGCCTAACAATTTCCTTGTTAATCCACCAAACCTGCCTGCCCAGCTCAGAGACCAACCTTCCTACTAGAGACACCAAACCCGCAGTCCAGGGGTGGATATGCACTGCCGATAAGGCTCATGTTCACTTCCTTGGGGAGCGGGGCAAGTGTATTGCTCAGCATCCTTTCGGGAAGGATTCCCTGCCCCCGTAGCCCTTTCATAGGGCACCCGCCAGTGAACATATTCCTTAGCCAGTCTCTCAGCCCCCTAACCTGGGCCTCAGACTCCACCCAGGGCATTAAGCAAAGCCTACTAGCAGGTGACGGCATTGACAGAATGGTCAGCAGCCACCCCTCTGGCCAGGCACCATCATCCCTCCCTGCTTCAAGTCCACATTCTGCACTACTCAGACACTGAGCTCATGCAGGCTAATAACAGGGAGAGGCTCCATACATGGCTTTATTGCTCTACCATGATGAAAATGCCAAATTTACCAAATCACAGGGATTTCACTCCCACCACCCTTCCTTTCATTCTCACGGGGCCACTCCAGCTAGTCCAGGAATCAAGTCACTCTCCCAGAGCAGGGGGCAGTACTGAAGCATGTTGTCAGGGCTGCTGGAAGCCGGTCACATGTTGGCTCTCTCCCTCTGCAGCCGGGAGTTGTACGCTCGGGAGACTGTGTTCCAGGCATCCATGTACCGGTCCATACACATGGCAATACACTTCTGAAATAGAATAATAATGCTTCTTCACTCTTCACCCCAGACCCAAAGCGCTTTAGCAAGGAGGCCAGGGCTCATTATCCCCAAGTTAGAGATGGGGAATCTGAGTCATGCACAGAGGAGATGACTTGCCCAAAGTCGCCGAGAAGGCAAGTGACAGAGCTAGGAACAGATGCCAGATCCAGTGCACTATCTGCCACACCAAAGCAAGCACAAAGCTCAGGCAACAGAACATTAGCCAGCTACCCTGGCACTTGCAAAGCACGTTACAGGGAGTCCCTGGTCTTCCTTCTCTGCCAGTAACCTTGAGCAAGTCATTTCCTTTCTCAGCAGCTTTTCCCATCATACAGATGAGGATATTCACCTTGTACAGTGCTTTGAGAGCCTCAGGGAGATGGTACAAAGCAGCTCAACTCTGAGAATCCACTCTGGGCAAGACTGCAAAGATCAGCAGTTCCCCCTGCCCCAGGCACCCTACAGAGACTTCTCTTTGCCAGAAGCTGGGAATGAGAAGCAGGGGATGGATCACTTGATGATTCATTGCCTCTAGGGCACCTGGCATTGGCCACTGTTGGAAGCCAGGTTGTTGGGCTTGATGGACCTTTGGTCTGACCCAGTATGAAGGCTCTTCTGTTCTTATGAGACACGTGGCATTACACCAGTGGTTTTCAAACTGTGGGTTGCAACCCAATACTGGGTTGTGGAACGTAAGGCACTGGGTCACGGTGGCTCTGGTCAGCCCCGCCGACTAGGCTGTTAAAAGTCTGGTCAGTGGTGCTGCCCAGCTAAGGCAGACTAGTCCCTACCTGTTCTGACACCGCATTGCGCCCTGGAAGCAGCCAGCAGCAGGTCTGGCTCCTAGCTGGGTAGCCATGGGGTTTTGTGCGCTGCCCTCGCTTCCCCGCACGCACTGCCAGGAACTGACCAATGGGAGCGGAGGGGCGGGGGACCAGGCTGCCTGCAGACGAGAGCCCTGGGGAGCCACTTGCATGCCTCTGCCTAGGAGCCGGACCTACTGCTAGCTGCTTCCAGGTCACAGCACGTTGCGTGGTGCCAGGACAGGCAAGAAACCTGCCTTAGGACCACTGCTGACCGGGAGCTGCCCGAGGTAAACCTGTCCCCCAATCCCCTGCCCCAGACCTGAGCCCCACCCCTGCAAAAACCCAGAGCACCTTCCCACACCCCAAGCCCCTCATCGCCAGCCCCACCCCAGAGCCTGCACCCCCAGCCCTCACCCCTGCATCCTCACCCCAAGCCCCTCTCACACCCCAAACCCCTCATCCCCAGCTTCACTGGGTCGCCAGAAAAAAGTCTGAAAACCACTGGATCACACCATCCCAGTGCCTGCTGGATGTTTAAATAAGACACTTCCCCCACGGAAGCGGGGTGGGCCGCGGTTTTATCACAGTGAGGGCGTGACCTGGCGAGCCGTGCAGCTGCAGGCATGGCCCGGTCTGGCGCCCAGCAAGGCCTGGGCAGGCACCTCCTGGGGGCCGCGCCGCGCCGCGCCACGGAGAACCGCAGGCTCCCGGGCACAGCGGCCACGTTCCCGCCGAGCTTGGCCTTCAGGCAGCCTTGGGGAACGGGCGCGGCAGCACGGGGCCTCCGAGCACGGCCACAGGCCACTGAGAGCCCCGCCACCGGCTCCGGCTCCGGCTCCCGGGGCCCAGGCGGCGCGGCTGGAAGATGCGGACGCTCAGGCTCAGGCTCGGGCTCTGGGGCCGCGGGAGGCGGGAGGGCCTCAGCCCGGCTGTCTGCGCGGCCTGAGGGCGGGGAACCAGCCCCGGGGCGCGGCCCCTCACCTGCTCCGAGTTATCCAGCGAGCCCCCCGGCTTCCCGATGCACTTCCGGAAACACTTGTCGGTCATCCGCTGGGGAGAGTGGAGAGTGTCAGAGCCCGGGCCCGGCCCCGCCCCCACGGCGCCCGGCCCCGCCCCCGGCCCCGCCCCCACGGCGCCCGGCCCCGCCCCCACGGTGCCCACCCCCGCCCCCACGGCGCCCGGCCCCGCCCCCGGGCCCTGCCCCCACGGCACCCGCCCCCGCCCCCACGGCGCCCGGCCCCGCCCCCGGCCCCGCCCCCACGGCGCCCAGCCCCGCCCCCACGGCGCCCGGCCCCGCCCCCCCGGTGCCCGGCCCCGCCCCCACGGCGCCCGGCCCCGCCCCCGGGCCCTGCCCCCACGGCACCCGCCCCCGCCCCCACGGCGCCCGGCCCCGCCCCCGGCCCTGGCCCCACGGCGCCCGCCCCCGCCCCCACGGCGCCCGGCCCCCCGGTGCCCGGCCCCGCCCCCACGGCGCCCGGCCCCGCCCCCGGGCCCTGCCCCCACGGCACCCGCCCCCGCCCCCACGGCGCCCGGCCCCGCCCCCGGCCCCGCCCCCACGGCGCCCGGCCCCGCCCCCACGGCGCCCGGCCCCGCCCCCGGCCCTGGCCCCACGGCGCCCGCCCCCGCCCCCACGGCGCCCGGCCCCGCCCCCGGCCCTGGCCCCACGGCGCCCGCCCCCGCCCCCACGGCGCCCGGCCCCGCCCCCGGCCCCGCCCCCACGGCGCCCGGCCCCGCCCCCACGGCGCCCGGCCCCGCCCCCGGCCCCGCCCCCACGGCGCCCGGCCCCGCCCCACCACGCCCCACCCCCACGGCGCCCGGCCCCGCCCTCCACGGCGCCCGGCCCAGCCCCGCCCCGCCCCCCACGGCGCCGAGCCCGGCCCCACCTGCAGCAGCTCCTGCGCGTTGGCCACGGCGATCTGCACCTTCACCTGCTCCATGATGAGCCCCGGGTCCAGCTTCCCCCCCGCGCCGCCCCCCGCGGCCCCGAACTCGGAGCCGAACCCGCCCTCCATCCCCGCACCGCCGCCTGCCCACCGCGCGCGCCCGGAACTGAAGAGCCCGCGCGGGGCATCACGGGACGAGAGGCCGCCGGGCCTACAACTCCCAGCATGCACCCCGCTACGAGGCATCACGGGACAGAGGCTGTGGCCCACGCGGCCCCTGGCGGGCCGGAGGTCGCGCGACCCCGAGAGCTTCCCCCGGCGTGGGGCTGGCGCCCCTGACTCCCCGCGCCACAGCGCCCCCTGAGGCGAAGCGGAGCGTGGCGAGCTGCGAGGCCGCGTGCCCTGGGGCAGCGGGGCTGCGAGAGGCGGCTCCGCGCTCGCCCGCCAGGGGGCCGGGGCCGGAGGAAGGGGGCGAGGGGTTTGGAGGTTTCATCGGGGGCCACAACACAGGGGCTGCTCAGG
Organism: Dermochelys coriacea; assembly: GCF_009764565.3. Lineage (NCBI taxonomy): Eukaryota > Metazoa > Chordata > Testudines > Dermochelyidae > Dermochelys > Dermochelys coriacea. Next base: position 501,092 of record NC_050092.1, read on the forward strand.
CTGCCGTGCGGCGGGGCGCGGCTAGGTCCCTCCCGGGCCCTGCCAGGCCCATGGTTCGGTGGCACCTTGTCAGCGGCGCGGCAGGGCCAAGGCAGGCTCCCTGCCCGCTCGGGTGCCGCGTGGGCCCCGGCCGCAGCGCCGTGGGCCCCGCCCCTACTCCGCCGCTCCCAGGGGCCGGGAGCTGCCGCTAGGGGGAGCAGCATCTGCAGACAGGGCAGCGCATGGGGCCGCCCCAGCTTTGGGGAGCTGCTTGAGACAGGTACCACCCTGAGCCTGCATCTCTGCCCCGTGCCCGATCCCCCTCCTGCACCCCAAACCCTTCAGCCCCAGCCCCTCCCACACACCAAACCCCTGAGCCAGCCTGTTGAACACAAGCACGTGGGTGAGGGTGTGGAAAGTGAGGAACAGAGGGAGGGGGTTTGGAGCGAGTGGGGGGTGGCGCCCCGGGGGGGGGGGGCAAGGGTGTTCAATTTTGCACACGTAAAAAGTTGCAACCCTCTCCAGGACGATCCTGGAGGGTTAGCAACCCTAGGGAGATAAAAGGCACTAAGACTGTTGTCTCCTGTCCTCCAGATCAGGCTAGGGGAGCATCCCACCTGTGTCAAAGATTTGAGACAGAGAACAAAGCAGCCCAGTTTTGTCATCACCCCCACTTTACAGATGGGAAACTGAGGCACAAAGAAAACATCTTGCAGGCCAGTAGCAGAGCTGAGAATAGACCCAGGTCTCCCATGTCGCACTCTCATGCTCCAATAACGAGGAAATGTTGCTCTGAATAGAAACTAGACTAATTCAGGTGGAAGGAGGTGTGATTTGTTTGTCAGTCTTCCCACTTATAAATGAGAGAGATTTTTCTAACTCCCGCAGGAGGAATAGTTGATCAGGTAATGCTCATTAAATGCTTTAGGGTGCCAAGTACTAAGTGTTTACTATAAATAGAAATGGTAATGGTGAGAAAAGCTAGGCTGATCCTACAGGCAGAGGTCCTCCAAAGGGCCCACACTGCCAGTAAACAATAGTGACATTACTGAGTAGAGAAAGCAGCCACTAGAAGTGTAAACCAATGCCTAAAGCCAGCTGGCTCAGGTGGTCTCAATCGCTGGCTGGAAATCTAACTCAGGTTGGTATGACCAAAGACTACATTAGAACTAGGGCTGTCAATTCACTCAAAACAAATTAATTTGATTTTTAAAAATTACAACTAATTCCAGTTTTAATTGCACTGTTAAACAATACCAATAATACCAGACTACCAATTTAAATTTATTATAATTATTTTTGCATCTTTATCTACATTTTCAAATATATTGATTTCCATTACAACACAGAATACAAAGTGTGAGAGGGATGGACAGCTCAGTGGTTTGAGCATTGGCCTGCTAAACCCAGGGTTGTGAGCTCAATCCTTGAGGGGGCCATTTAGGGATCTGGGGCAAAAATTGGGTATTGGTCCTGCTTTGAGCAGGGGGTTAGACTAGATGACCTCCTGAGGTCCCTTCCAACCCTGATATTCTATGGAAGTGTACAGTGTTCACTTTATTATTTTTAATTATCTTTTTTTATAGTGCAAATATATGTAATCAAAGGTAATGGTATTTTTCAGTTCACCTCATACCAGTACTGTAGTGCAACTTACAAATGAAGATTTTTTTTTTGTTACATAACTGCACTTAAAAACAAAACAATGTAAAACTTTAGAGCCTGCAAGTCCAGTCAGTCCTACTTTTTGTTCAGCCAATCTCTAAAACAAACAAGTTTGTTTACATTTACAGGAGATAATGCTGCTCACTTATTTGCAATGTCACTTGAAACTGAGAAAAGGCGTTCACATGGCACTTTTCAAAATGTAGAAAACATCCAAAAATATTTAAATAAGTGGTATTCTATTATTGTTTAACAGTGCAATTAAAATTGATTATTGCTTTTTTTTTTTAAAAAAAATCTCACAATGATTTTTTTTTTTTTAAACAGTTTGACAGCCCTAATTTAAAACATGAGCTGCCAATGATTCCCCCCTTTTTGGTCATCACAGGAAGACAATAGAAACAATCCCTCCAGAACAGGGTGGGGACACTGTACAAAATCCAGTGGGGTCAGGATCTCCTGAAATGAGGGAAAGGGAGGTGGAAGTTTGCACTGCTACTATTGCCTAGGCTCTTCCTTTGCTTTCCTTAGCAGAATACAGCTATCAGGGTTATAATGCCAGCACTCTCTAAGTGCTAAATTTATTCAAAGTAAAAGAAAATGGAAACCAAATGCCAGAGTAGAAAAGGGCTCATTTATCCCTGCACCACATCCAAGAGGATAACATATTGCACTGATATCCTCTCTTCAAAGTTTGTTTACGTGGGGATGACACCCAGTTATGACACACAAGGCAGCCTTTGTGTGGGGTTTGTTTTAAACAAAAGAAGGTAAGAGAAAATTCAAAACATTTATTGGAGTGTGTTGTACAAAAAAGTTTCCAGTCAGAAAATGTATATTACAAATCATGGAAAGACATTTGGCATGCATATTTTTAAATCAAAAAATTGTGAAATGATAAAGTCTAGATCTTTGTGTAGTCTTCATATGCCCCACACTATCATTTTCTATTTCTCTCTTCTTCAATTAGCAGATTTTTTTCGTAATTACTTATTTAAAAACTCAATAAGCCATTATCAAAGAGCTCTTTTACAGCAACTTTCCCAAGGAAATGTCAATCAAGGTGAGCAGTGGCCTAGACCTGGAGCTACTGAAAAGGCTGTGTTAAAAAATTACAATTCATTACTGTTACGAAAATAGAGTTCAAACAAGACAGTATCCTTCTGTCCAAATGTAAAGCCTCTTGGCTTAAACTAGCTTATTGCTTGCAATATTAGTGTAATAGTCTGGGTATCTGAAAAACAGCAGAATGTCTGTCCGACCCAGCAGACTACATCATGTAGACTACATCAAATCTACATGAACTCATGACTACAACTTCTTGGAAATTCAATAAGACATTTTTCTTTTACTATCCCCAAAGTCAATACAGTGCATTGTGCTTCTTTGAACTAATTCTCTCAAAAGTAAGCATCTTTTTTTCCTCTAGACGTTAGCATTTCAAGAAAGGCATTATGTTTACAAATAATAATTGAATGTAAATATGGGCTTACATAAAAATCACCTTTAAATTATTTTAAAGCTAAACATATTTAAGGGCAAATAGAAATTATGTTTCCCAGACCATTTTAAGTTTCAGACAGTAACAAAAATCTAACAATTTATCTCCACATTCAGCTAATGCAATGCTTTGAAATGCAATCACCAACCATCCTTCCACTCACTGATCCCTATAAGGCTGTTTCCTTCCAACTTAGGGGTTTGGAATTGGGCCCAACAGTGATGGTAAAGGCCAGTATCCAATATGGACATGCCTTCTGTTTAGAGGTTAGCTTTTCAAAACTAGATATAGAAAGAATAACTATCAAATGGCTTAAAACTGAGAAAGTAAGATAAGTGGCTAAAGGGCATACATTATATTGTTAAAAGACTGCCACTTGTACTATCCATCCTTCTCCTATTAATACAGGGGACTACAAAAGGAAGGATTTACCTTTCAGATGGGATGAGGGTGCAAAGTAATCTCTAGGAGCCACTTTCTGCCCCTACACTATGTCTAACCAGTTTCAGATTTTTACATGGGATGTTTAAAAAGCAAGTGTTTTAAAGTGTATGAAGAACATTAAACCCCTCTGGGTACATGCTGTGGGTTCTGGGTGCCCTGTTCAACAAAAAACATGTATACTGAATTCATTTCCCTTCACAGTACATTCTGGTTCACATTGTAATGTAACCAACAGCAATTACATTCAGCAGAGTCAAGCTAACCTAGCCTTTACATTTCAGGCTGTGGGAAGCTGACTTCTCTCCCCCCTTCCTGAGACTGTTTTTGGTTCTTACTATGAATGCATGCTGTATGCTGGCCAACCCCCAGACACTGGCACAGCAACACTGATCAAAGACCTACAAATCATTTCTAATTCTTTTATGCGTCCAGGGGCAAATCCAGAGTCCTGTACCAGCCCAGATAACCAGACTGGGTACTAGGCATGTGCAGGGAGAGAGGAATCATGGCTGTTCCATTGCCTGGGCAGAGCTGCCATTTCCCAGAGGCTATTGCAGCACAATATCTGAAGTGTGACCTGAAGCAGGTTGTCAGGAAGGAGAGGGACAGGAGGATCTGTGCAGCCATGCCTCTCCCGCTGCATATTGTCACACCAGGAGCTCAGATTCCTCTATGGCCATGCTATGCAGGATGGGGCTGGATTTGCTCCCCTCCCCCATTGCAAGTACCTTCACAATATGCAAACCTGGGAGAGGGGGCATTTATAGCATGCTGTTCACACAGCTATTTGGTGCTGTTCCCTTTGCTATTAGTGAATAAAGGCTTGCCTGCATGGGAAAACTGACCAGCTATACCTATTCTGGTGTAACTCCCTTAAGTGGATACTCTATTCAGAATAAAATGACTTGAATTCCAGAATAGAATTTCCAGATCAAAGCCCTGGCTGGGATGATTTAGTGGGGGATTGGTCCTGCTTTGAGCAGGGGGTTGGACTAGATGACCTCCTGAGGTCCCTTCCAACCCTGATATTCTATGATTCTATTAATAGAAAGTCCACACCAATGAGTTATAGTGGCATAGCTAGAGCAAAATTATTATTTCGTGATAATTAGACTGGCCAATTCTCCCTCACAGGCCAACTCTGCCTTCTTCAGGAAACCTGCATTTGTAATATTAGTCTATTGCTATGGAAATTCTGATGAACTTCCACATACAACATGAATGGCTCACCTGCAGGATCTAATAGAAAAAGATGACCAGGTAGGGAGAAGCTACACTTGGTGTGAACATAAAGCTTTAACTAACTAGTGGGATTGGCCAAAAAAAAAAAGAAAAAAGTAGAAAAATAAATACGCCAAAAAGACACCCCACAAAACCCAACAGTGCTGCTTTAGATCTGGTATAGCAGAAAATGCTTCCAGTTTGAAGTGCCTACTGATGGAAGAATCAGACTGAATGTTCAGCAAGTCAAACATAAATGGGAAAGGTGGTGTTTTCAGAATAGATACATTAATGCAAACAAGAAGGAGAATACAGTAGTTTTACAGTGTCTTGCACTTTACAATCATGAATTGCTTCTTACATTTTAAGTAGCCTGAAAAATACAGCGATAATCACCAAAGCAAAGATGCTTTTAGGAGGTTAGTCTTATACTGTCCCACATTACCACCATCCCTAAGCACATATGTTACATAAACAAGGCATGGTGAAGAAGCAATTTACATCCAGAAATCACTGTTGCAGCCTTTTTTGCCTTTCTTAATGGTGTAATCTTGTGTGTCAGTTTCAGGCAGGATTATTACAGATAACAAAGGCCATAAAACATCAAGCTCTTCAACCTTGCATGTGCAGAACTTAAAATAAGTTAATCTGTACCAGCACTGACATTTGAACAAGCTTCTAGGAAGTTTCACAAGAAACAACTCCAAACTCAGAGCCGAATTCTGCGGACACTTACTAGGCGATGTTGTGCTCACTACCTTGGCCAGTCCCACTGACTTCCATGAGCCAGTTCAGGGTAAAGGGCACTACAGCCAGTAGTAAGGGTCTGCAAGCATCAGACTCTAAAGCAAGACATATTCTCATATTCAGTAGGTGTTGCAGAAACTATGGCTCAGATCACGAGGTCTTTTCTGATACAAGCTGCCCTTCTAGCCCAGACTTTACAAGGAAAGTCACTAAATAAAGCCAACTGATTCTTCAATGAACTACATATTATTCTATATAGTTTAAAATATTAAAAGAATAAGTCTACCATAAAGCAGAATGAGCACTCTGAATACTGGCCAACGTAAAAAAAAATATATATAGATAGATCTTAAAAACAAAAACAAAAAAAAACAACCAAATATCTTCTATATAAGGTAAATCATGAAAACAGAGTTGGAAAGGGAAACAGAGTCCAGTGGTTAGAAGGTATTTTGCAAAAACAGTTTCACCCTGATTGCATTAATTTGCATAACAATTTAGAAAAGGTAATTGGTTGTGGTATGGTTGAGAAACACAATTTCAGCTATATATATTTTATATCGATAGGTATGATTTACTACATATTCAACCTACTCAGCAGAGTGAGAATGTAAGAAAAATGACGAAATACAAGGACAAAGAGAAACATTCTGAAAATCCATTTCTTTTTACCGCTTTTTCACAATGAATGTTGATAATGGACTAAAATATAATTCTAAATACTTTTACTAGTATTTAATTGTGATAATTAAATCACCTTACTGAGGTGAACATTTTGTGAACACCTGCAGAAAATTAGCACCTCTGACATTTTTTTAAATGAGAAGAGAAAGTTCATAACCTTTTTTAAAATCAGTTTCTTTCCCACCCTGCTTACATTGCAACAAAGCCATCAATTAAAGCCACTAACCTGGCCTTCTAAATTATATCTGTCAGTCTAAATATTGTTCAGAGAACATAATGTCCAAAAGCCACCGAAAACATCCAAACCTTCTAGCTTGTGTGATGAATCTAAACTACTTGAATAACAAGATCAGAGTTCAAGAGTGCATGTAATACAAGAGTTCTATGCTGGCATCAAATAGCATCCAAATGACCAACTATTGGGAAAAATGTCTGCTTACATTGCGGTCAATATAGTCTTTGGAGCAGTCAATTATACTTCATAGTGTATAGAGGTTCACTACCACTTGAATCCTAAGGCTTCTGGTAGTCAAAAGTTACCTCTGGTAAAAACACAGGAGAGGAAACCTGAGCTTAAAGAGACGTTACCAGATACAATAACTTTTTTTTTTTTTTTTTTTAGTAATGTCTTACTTCTGTTGTAATATGTATTATACTTACATTTTTTGTGTTTGTTTACTTAAAGCATTTCAGTCAGGCTGGACAACCTTCTTCTGCAAACAATGCAAGAAACTGCTTACCCCCAAACCAAAAGCTTCTCACTTTTGTTTTTGTAAATGCAAGTGTCATGAGAACACTTCTAAGACATTTTGCAAATACTTTGTTGCCTAAACTATCTGACAATGTCTCTTTACATACAACAGAACTATTAATAAACTGAATGCAGCAGTGATTTTTTACGATTGCTTTTTAAAACCCCATCAAATATTTATCATAGCCAAAAATAAAATATTTTAACATCTAAAATCTGAATTATTGAAACCAAAAGTTCTGTTTAATGCCAAATACTTTAGAACCATTACATCATGATTCATATCATCATAGCTACTGTACATCACAATTTCAGGCTTGCAGCCACTGTTTATTAGGGTCTCAATCATGACTGAAAGTCCCAATAAATAAAACTGAAAAATTCAGCTTTGGTCCCTCCTTACATTCAGACTATGCCTGCCCTAGAACTGGAACTGGAACCCATCATTCTCCACCAGTGTTAACAATGACCGAGTGATAATGCAGACAGTGTTCAGATGTTTTTACTACCACGTTGTCTAATCCTACTTGGAACAGGGTTAAATGCCACAGTACTCTTGCCACCTCTGTCTACACTGCAGCTTCTATCATTGCTTCCACTAGTGGAGAAGCATCTGTGGTAAATTCTGGGTTATAATTTTCCGAGTGTATACAAGACTCGGTACATCAAAAGGATATTACCATTTTCTTAAATGACTCCAGTACTGTGGGAAGCACTCATGTTGGGTTCTCTGAAAGCCCTGTACAGGTTCACACTGCCTTAAATCTATTCTTTAAAAATCAGTTTGAGGTTAAAGACATTTACTAGGACTGTCAAGCAATTAAAAAAGTAGTCGTGGTTAATCGCACGGTTAAACAATAATAGAATACCATTTATTTAAATATTTTTGGATGTTTTCTACATTTTCAAATATACTGATTTCAGTTACAACACAGAATACAAAGTGTACACTCTTCATTTTATATTTATTTTTTATTACAAATATTTGCACTGTAAAAAACAAAAGAAATAGTATTTTTCGATCACCTAATACAAGTACTGTAGTGCAATTTCTTGATCATGAAAGTTGAACTGACAAATGTAGAATTATGTACAAAAAATAAAAAACATAATTCATAAAGCATTCAAAAATAAAACAATGTAAAATGAGCCTACAAGTCCACTCAGTCCTATTTCAGCCAATTGTTCAGACAAACAAGTTTGGTTACAATTTGCAGGACATAACGCTGCCCGCTTCTTGTTTACAATGTCACCTGAAAGTGAGAACAAGCGTTCACGTGCCACTGTAATGTATTTACGTGCCAAATGCACTAAAGATTCATATGTCCTTTCATGCTTTAACCAACATTCCAGAGGACAAGCGTCCATGCTGATGACGGGTTGTGCTTGATAACGATCCAAAGCAGAGCAGACCAACGCAAGTCCATTTTCAGCATCTGAGTCAAATGCCACCAGCAGAAGGTTGATTTTCTTTTTTGGTGGTTCAGGTTCTGTAGTTTCTGCATCAGAGTGTTGCTCTTTTAAGACTTCTGAAAGCATGCTCCACGCCTCGTCCCTCTCAGATTTTGGATGGCACTTCAGATTCTTAAACCTTGGACTCTAGTGCTGTAGCTATTTTTAGAAATCTCACATTGGTACCTTCTTTGTGTTTTGTCAAATCTGCTTTGAAAAAGTGTTCTTAAAACAACATGTGCTGGGTCATCATCCAAGACTGCTATAACATGAAATATATGGCAGAATGCAGGGAAAATAGAGCAGGAGACACACAATTCTCCCCGAAGGAGTTCAGTCACAAATTTAATTAATGTATTATTTCTTTAACGAGCATCATCAGCATGGAAGCATGTCCTCTGGAATGGTGGCTGAAGCATGAAGGGGCAAACAAATGTTTAGCATCTCTGGCATGTAAATACCTTGCAATGCCCACTACAAAAGTGTCATGCGAATGTCTGTTCTCACTCTCAGGTGTCATTGCAAATAAGAAGCAGGCAGCAATATCTCCCGCAAATGTAAACAAACTTGTTTGTCTGAGCGATTGGCTGAAGAAGAAGTAGGACTGAGTGGACTTGTAGGCTCCAAAGTTTTAGATTTTTTTGTTTTTGAGTGCAGTTTTGTAACCAAAAAATCTGCATTTGTAAGTTACACTTTCACAACAAAGCGATTGCACTACAGTACTTGTATGAGGTGAAATGAAAAATACTATTTCTTTTGTTCATTTTTATAGTGCAAATATTTGTAATCAACAATATAAAGTGAGTACTGTATATTTTGTATTCTGTGTTGTTATAGAAATCAATATATTTGAAAATGCATTAAAAACATCCAAAAATATTTCATATATTACAATTGGTATTCTTTTGTTTAACAGTGCGATTAATTTTTTTTAGTTAATCGCATGAGTTAACTGTGATTAATCGACAGCCCTAATATTTACCCTATACTCAAGAAGTCCAGTCCCATTTTAGCTTAAAATTCATTCTACTGCAGGTTTGAATACAAGACAAAGGTTTTAATGGTGGGGAAATAATCCAATATTCCAATAGTGGGTGGGGGGAGGATAAAGAAATCTATTTAAAAATCTTGGCAGTTTTGCTTGATTAAAATTTTTTCTATAAAAATGTACCAAGGAGTAAACTTTTAAAGAAATCAGATGATACATATAAAAATAGTTTTCAGTGGCTCTGGAGGAAAAAAATATCAAAAATAAAAGGAAAGAAAGGATAAAATAGCAAATAATAATGTTTTTTTCACATCACTGAACATCCTCTAGACATTGTCCTGGGATCCCCCTAGGAGAACAAAGAAATTAGTTAGTGCACAGTAGAATGACAGCAGGCCACAAGCACCTCATGTCCTGTCTTGACTAGTACAAAAGATAACGCAAGTTAGCTAACATGACTTGAAACATCATTTGGCACCTCATGCAGACAGTTTAACACTTTTACAAACTTGTTAGTTGGTCATGTTGTAACCTAGGCTCAGATATCATACTGGTTTAAAAAGCATCTTTCTCCTAATCCAGATTAGCCCCCACTGGGGGCTATCACTAAACATGTTGGGAGTATGGCAAGAAGCAGTGCTGGCGGAGTTCCCTGCTACTAACCCACACTGGCAGAGAGGAGGGAAGAAGTGTGATATTGAGCCATCTTTAGAACTGTATTATCCTTCCTCTAAATGCAGTCTAATAATGCACAAACACACACCAATGAAGCTCGACCAGATATCTGGCACAGAGCTGTATCCTGGCACCATGCTTCTATGGATACAAAAAACACAACACGGTACATTTGTTTTCAGATTCTTCCACTCTCTAAATTCAATCTCCTTGAAACCAAAAAGTGTCCAAAAGTTGATTTTAAAATTGCATTGGCCTAGCCTGCTGAGTTCATTGTGAAAGAGGCTACTAATGGCCACTGATCAAATCTCAATATATGGCAACATTTTATTGTAGTTTGAAAGTGTCTTCCAGCATAACATGCACAAAATTTTTCTCTTCTGTCAGCCCCATTAGCTGCTGGCCATTCATTCTCCCATACTCATTCTAAAGCATTGGAATTTTAAGGTGATATTAACAAGGTCAGCCAGGTTTATGTAATGCGTAACATTTGTATCCTGCAGGAAAACACACCAGCAAAACCCAGCTGCCATAGTGGGAACAGGATTGTCCATTTCCCTGTAACTGCCATATTTCTCAGAATATCTTCCATCGCTTTAGAGCAAGGATGCTACAGACTTAGTGCTATCCCTGCTAGTAGGGAAGGCAGCACAGACTGGTGGGAATCACTGATCACACCATTTCCCAGCTCTTATTTCATACAGCTGCCAAAGAGCAGCAATAGGAATCTACAGGGCAAAAAAGATGTTTTTGTTCTACGGAGTTTACACTATCACCAACCCTCACAGCCAGGGTGGATTTGATTAGGTTTTAGTCAGGAGGAGGGGATGGAAGAGGGTAAAGCATGGGCCAGATCAGACAAGAAACATTTACATAAAGAAGCTGACACATCAGAAAAGGGCAGACAAATAAGCAGTGACAAGTTTTTAAAGTGCTTGTACACAAATACTAGAAGCCTAAATAGTAAGATGGGTGAACTAGAGTGCCTCATGTTGAAGGAGGATATTGATATAATAGACATCACAGAAACCTGGTGGAGTGAGGACAACCAATGGGACACAATCATTCCGGAGTACAAAATATATCCGAAGGACAGAACAGAAAGGAGCATAAAACACAGCCAAATTAAATGTAAAAATTTAATAAGAAAAGCCAAAGAGGAGTCTGAAGAACAGCTAGCCAAAAACTCAAGAGGTAATAACAAAATGTTTTTTAAGTACATCAGAAGCAGGAAGCCTGCTAAACAACCAGTGGGGCCCCTGGACGATCGAGATACAAAAGGAGCACTTAAAGACGATAAAGTCATTGTGGAGAAACTAAATGAATTCTTTGCTTCAGTCTTCACAGCTGAGGATGTTAGGGAGATTCCCAAACCTGAGCCATCATTTGTAGATGACAAATCTGAGGAATTGTCACAAGAGGTGGTTTTGGAATTAATTGAGAAACTTAACAGTAACAAGTCACCAGACCAGATGGCATTCACCCAAGAGTTCTGAAAGAACTCCAATGTGAAATTGCAGAACTATTAACTATCGTTTGTAACCTGTACTTTAAATCAGCTTCTGTACCCAATGACTGGAAGATAGCTAATGCAACACCAATATTTAAGAAGGGCTCTAGAGGTGATCCTGGCAATTACAGACCGGTAAGTCTAATGTCAGTACCAGGCAAATTAGTTGAAACAATAGTAAAGAATAAAATTGTCAGACACACAGAAGAGCATAAATTTTGTGCAAAAGTCAGCATAGTTTCTGTAAAGGGAGATCATGTCTTACTAATGTATTAGAGTTCTTTGAGGGGGTCGACAAACATGTGGACAAGGGGGATCCAGTGGACATAGTGTACTTAGATTTCCAGAAAGCCTTTGACAAGGTCCCTCACCGCTGGCTCTTACGTAAATTACGTTGTCATGGGATAAGAGGGAAGAGCCTTTCATGGATTGAGAACTGGTTAAAAGACAGGGAACAAAGGGTCAATCCTAGGACCAATCCTATTCAACTTATTCATAAATGATCTGGAGAAAGGGGTAAACAGTGAGATGGCAAAGTTTGCAGACGATACTAAACTGCTCAAGATAGTTAAGACCAAAGCAGACTGTGAAGAACTTCAAAAAGATCTCACAAAATTAAGTGATTGGGCAACAAAATGGCAAATGAAATTTAATGTGGATAAATGTAAAGTAATGCACATTGGAAAAAAAAACCCCAACTATACATACAATATGATGGGGGCTAATTTAGCTACAACTAATCAGGAGAAAGATCTTGGCATCATCATGGATAGCTCTTTGAAGACGTCCACGCAGTGTGCAGTGGCAGTCAAAAAACCAAACGGGATGTTAAGAATCATTAAAAAAGGGATCGAGAATAAGACGGAGAATATCTTATTGCCCTTATATGAATCCATGGTATGCCCACATCTTGAATACTAGTACAGATGTGGTTCCCTCATCTCAAAAAAGATATACTGGCATTAGAAAAGGTTCAGAAAAGGGCAACTAAAATGATTAGGGGTTTGGAACAGTCCCATATGAGGGGAGATTAAAGAAGGCTAGGACTTTTCAGCTTGGAAAAGAGGAGACTAAGGGGGGATATGATAGAGGCATATAAAATCACGAGTGGCATGGAGAAAGTGAATAAGGAAAAGTTATTTACTTGTTCCCATAATATAAGAACTGGGGGCCACCAAATGAAATTAATGAGTAGCAGGTTTAAAACAAAGTTCTTCTTCACTCAGCGCACAGTCAACCTGTGGAACTCCTTGCCTGAGGAGGTTGTGAAGGCTAGGACTATAACAGGGTTTAAAAGAGAACTGGATAAATTCATGGAGGTTAAGTCTATTAATGGCTATTAGCCAGGATGGGTAAGAAATGGTGTCCCTAGCCTCTCTATGTCAGAGGGTGGAGATGGATGGCAGGAGAGAAATCACTATATCATTACCTGTTAAATTCACTACCTCTGGGGCACCTGGCATTGGCCACTGTCGGTAGACAGGATACTGGGCTGGGTGGACCTTTGGTCTGACCCAGTATAGCCATTCTTATGTTCTTATGATTTAAATCAAATTGATATAAATGTTACCTCTGGAGACACAAATCCACAGTTTGAGAACTGCAAAACTAAGCATCTCTGATGGTATCTTCTAGACGGAGCACAGAGTCCCATTGGGTAGATAGAAAGAAGCCTGTGGAACCCCATAAGATTGGGTCCCTAATCCATGAACTACTGGAACTCATTTACAAAACTTTTCTTAAACATTATATGAATATATTGTCTCATACTATAGAATTAGAATTTATAATCCCTATTCCATGATGAGATATCTTTGAGTTATAATGTATCTTAATTAAAACTATCTTTAGATTGCTTTTTACTCAAAAAGTATTTTAACAAAAATATCTGATTTAAATTAAAAAAAATCCAAAATTTTTTTTTAAATCATTGATTTTTATCACTCTGCTCACAGCCTCTCTCAGAAACACTCTGCTGTTGCAAATCCATTAGCACCATGATTATGTCCCAAAGTCTATGGCACCCTGACCTGCCAGCAGTCACTGCCTAGATTGCATCTTGTGGGGCCCAACAGGATACATCAGTTCCTGAAGTTAAGAGCTCAGGAGCAGGGATTGCAGAATGCCCTCTGGGGCACATCCTTTACAGGAACGGATTCCAAAAGCTGGGATCAGAAGGGTCACAGCTTGCAAAAGCTGTTGGAAAATGCACCATTCCATGCTTGGATCTAACCCAATTCACCAGGCACAAGTGAGGAGAAGTGGGAGGATAGCCTGTGTTTAAACAAATGGTTCACCTCATATTACCTGCTGGTGAAAGAGATCCTCTTCTCCAAACTCTGCTTCATCATCCTCCTCATTCTCCCGCACCACAACTGATTTTGTGATGCTTCTTACTGCAACTTCCTAGACAAGGGGACAGACACAGGTGTTTGCTTTGCCATCAACTCTTCCCCTCTCACCCAAACTTTGGGGAATTCAAAGCAGTTGAACCATATTTGAATCATCACCCTGGTTTGGGGTTTTTATGAAACCAAATCCTAGCCAATAAAGTTCTGCAAACTACAGGCCCTCCCTTATTTCTGCTCATCTCTAACTGTAGTGATGTAATTTTTGTTTTCAATCATCCTTATCTTTAGCTATTTTCTCTTATTCCAAGAACTTTGAGAGGGAGCAGGTAAGATGCTTCTCTACCTCTCGTGTGGGGTTTATTCTTTTTAAACAACCTACTAATGGGCTTAACTGGGAACTGTGTCATAAAAGAGTGCGGAATGTGCTAACATCTGATCTATTTCTCTGAACTATTACACAGCTAAACTGAACACTGAGAAACCTCTGTTTAATTTCCACTCATATTCTATGTCAGTTGCATGTACCAATTATTTGGAATTGTTGTCTTCACTGAACTACTACCAGGATTATTTTAAAACTCAGGAAGTTTCCACCCTTCCTAATTTATTGTAGCAAAGATTAGGAATAAGAAGCTGTTGGTCCTCTCAGCAGTTGCACATTGGAATTGTATGTTGGGGGTACACCTGAATATCTGGGGAAAGACATTTCCAAGTGGAGGGACTGACAAATTTCAGGTTGTGGAGAGAGGTTATTTTATTTTAGAGGATCCCTCAGCTACTAACTGAATAAATGTGTCCTGTGCTGCTGTTCCTGCAGTACCTTCACAAAACTGTCAGCAAGAAAGGCATGAAAACTGGTACAATGCTGGTCAGTTTTATTTTGCTGTGGCTACTGGACAGCTGAAGCAATGCATGTTTACCAATAGCAGCCAAAGCATGATCCTCCCTTGCAAGATTCTTCTGCAGGGACAGTTTTCAAAAACAGTTGTAGGACGATGCAGGACAATGAAGAATACTCAGGAACCTGTGCCCAGTGGAATCTCTATTTTTTTGCATTATTATTATTTACATGCTATGATTTACATGCTATTTATTATTATTTACATGCTAAGTATCATCAGTTGAAATAATGAGCAGTGCACATTTGCTTTCTCTACTGGAAATATATACTCAAATCCTCTCTCTCCAGAACAGTTCACTAAAAAGATCAACTAAAGCGATTAGTATGTTGAATGGCATGTTTCCTAAAACCACAGATGAGCTCATAGATGTTTATTTATCCCTTAAACAAAAAGAAAAGGAGTACTTGTGGCACCTTAGAGACTAACAAATTTATTTGAGCATAAGCTTTCATGAGCTACAGCTCACTTCATCGGATGCATGCAGTGGAAAATACAGTGGGGAGATTTTATATAAACAGAGAACATGAAACAGTGGGTGTTACCATACACACTGTAACGAGAGTGATCAGGTAAGGTGAGCTATTACCAGCAGGAGAGGAAAAAAAACCTTTTGTAGTGATAATCAAGGTGGGCCATTTCCAGCAGTTGACAAGAACATGTGAGGAACAGTGGGGGGGTCCCCCCCCCCGCGGGGGGAGAATAAACATGGAGAAACAGTTTTACTTTGTGTAATGACACATCCACTCCCAGTCTTTATTCAAGCCTAAGTTAATGGAAAGACAAGGAGTACTTGTGGCACCTTAGAGACTAAAATTTATTTGTTTCATGGTCTCTGTGTATATAAAGTCTCCCCACTGCATTTTCCACTGCATGCATCTGATGAAGCGAGCTGTAGCTCACGAAAGCTTATGCCCAAATAAATTTGTTAGTCTTGAATGTGCCACAAGTATTCCTTTTCTTTTTGCGGATACAGACTAACACAGCTGCTACTCTGAAACCTATCCTTTAAACATTACAGACAAATGAAACTGCGATTTTGGGATAGTGTGAAACTGCGATTTTGTCAAAAATGCATAGACGGGTTTGGGAGGTAATGCAGCCCACATCATTTTCCAGGAGACAAAGCTTACCTCTCCATCAGAGTTCACCAGATATGTGCGGATGTCTCCTCCAGTGCCCCAGCTGCTCTGATTCTTCCACACAAGGACAGAAGGGGGGCTATGAGTCACACCTGCATCTGCAGCCCAGATCTAAGAAAGAGAAAGTCTATACGCAGATGTTTGTACCCTTTTTCTTTTTATATACTTAAAAAACCCTATATTTTTCCTTTTCTCATTACCCTTTTCTTGCCACCCCATTTGCTCCTTCTCATTTCCCAGTGACAGCAAAGTAGATGAAACTAGAGCGATACTATTTGCAGGAAAAAAATTTTTCCCCTACACAACGTTAAGAAGCTGCAAGTTAACAGCAACCACAGTTACAGAGAAGAGAAAATAAATGGAGTTTAATAGTTCAGTTGTCATTTCTTTTCTACATATAGCAATTAGCCCTCCTGGATTCAGTGCATTTACTATCATGATAGAGCCAAGAGACAAAATATAGCTGCATGCACATCCCGTTAACCTTTTAAGAGGCTATAAGTTCCCATTTGCTATGGCAAATATTTAAGCAATAATACAACGAAAGCTGCTTCTTTCCTTAATGCAGACTGCAGACAAAAGATCTAATTTAGTAATGATCATTTGGTGAACACTAAAATCATATAAAATGCCAGATACCAGGCCTAACCCTACAGTTCTTAATCCATTGAGCTAGTACTGCAGAAATTCAATTCCCATATGGTATTCTTTAGGAGCCTGATCTTACTCCAAACAAGTGAGCTCAATGGGAGCAGGGTCAGGCCCTATATCAAGCCCAGTTAAACACTCACTCACATTCATACCAAGTGCCACAGCAGCAACAAAAGTGTCTCTTCAGTGACTTACTGTAACAGTTTGCCCAGCCCTGAGGACATACTTTGGAGTAAATTTATAAGCAATTTCTTCTGCATCTCCAATTTGTCTCTTCAGTCTCCAGTTACCCAGAGACTGGTCCTAATGGAAAGATATAAAAGTTTATTTAGGAACAGATATCTAGAGCCAGACAGATGGCATCTCTAATGCCTATGTATTTATTAAAATGCTTCAGATACAGAGTCACTAGCTTTTCCCACGGTTTGTTATTGGGTCACATGCACGTAGATTCTGGGAGTATTATTTTTTTAACCCAGTGAATAGTTTAGATTGCAAGCTTCTTATTTAAGGCCCAATCCTGCAAATACACAAGTAACTTTACTCATCCACTAATCCCATGAGAGTCAATGAGACTCTCTAATGAGTAAACTTACCTAGAGGCATGTTTGCAGGATCAGGCTACTAAATGGTAAGCTTCTTGGAACACTATCTCCCTCTTCTGTGTCTTGTATAGCGCTGACCTCAGTATTGGTGCTAACAATACTATCCGCATTTAAATATTACTTTGTCACTTCTGAAGGAGCAGTGCCCAAGGGAGATTGGCCATCATCTCTCTCCGGGGGAGCAGTATGTTTGGGTTACAAAAGGCCATGTCACATCTGGGTGCTAGCTCACTGGAGCCTTTCTAAAGGTTCTACTGAAACTCACCTTCTCAGAGTTGTTCTTAAGTTGAACGTATTTTCCCTCCAGGTCTGTCTCTTCTATGCTGATGCCTCCTGTGGCTGAGGCTTGCTGGGACATTTGGAAACTACTGCTGCTACCGCTGGTGCTACCACTACTACTCCCAGTGCCAATTCCACTTGTACCACTGCCTGAAAGTTCCTCTGCTTCAACCCGTTTTCTCTTGCCTCGAGAAGAGCGAACAACCGAAGTGCTGGTGCTACTGCTGCTGGAGGTAGCCTTGGAGACTGTAACACGGGAGGAAGGGCTTGGAGAGAGCTTCAACCTTAACGCAATCAGACAGACATTTTAACCAGATGAAGAAGGTTGAAGTTAGATTCTCAGGACTAGTCCCGGGAATTGAGAGAATTAATCTATACAATAACATGCCACAGTACACCAATACCCTAGGCTTTTACGTGAACTGCTTTAAGGCATGATGACAGAAGCAGGAGAAACACAGAGCCCTGCAACCTTTGGGAGGTAAGTACAAAAGGAGCCGACTGTCAAGCACATGTTCATCTACAGTATTTCATAAACCTTTGAATAGATAGGTGTTCAGATGAGAGCAGCTGCAACTGCCTCATTTTATGAACATTATATATATAGTGGCCCCAGGTTCCAAGAGGCCAGAGTGGACCTCAATTAGGCAAAGTTTGGGCACTGCTTTTCAAATGGGACAAAAAAAATGTCAGAGCTGAGAAAAATTCCCACCAGTGCAGAGTGTGAAGCATGTGAAACCTATACCTACCTCTTTTCCTCACCCTCCAGAAGTTTTCGGTAAGCACTGATCTCCATGTCCAGCGCTAATTTGACATCAAGCAGTTCCTGGTATTCTGCAAGCTGCTGCTGCATCTGGTCCCTCATTTCCATCATTTCCCTCTCCTTGGCATCTAGCATCTTCCTGAACTTGTCCTGCTCACCAGCCATCATATCCTCCAATTCCCGAATGCGATCTTCGGCAACACTAGCCTATGGTCACAGTAAAACAAGAAATCAACCTAGCATGTGTGTGGAGACAGAGGAGGATACGTGATTTCCCTCTGACAGGGACTGCAAATGGGGAAACAAAACCAGGCAGCTAGACTCAGGAATTCAATTACAGCCATGCATTTCCAGAGGCAGAACAGACATATGGATCCCCATGTAGCCCAGTCCACAGAGAAAGGGCAATGTATTATTCACTCTAGCTTTAAATGGCGTAAGCAACAGGGCTTTAGGGAACTCTTGGCAGGGTATGCTCCTGCAACTTAGGTATTCACTAGGCCCCTTGTCTACTCAAATCCAGACTAGTTAATCTTTCGGGAATGCGCCAAACCCCTTTCATCCCTGAAATGTAGGAAAAAAGTTGAGTTTTGAGATGGAATATATGCAACAGGGGTTACTGTACCAGGAACAGTTGGTAGGATTGGGGCTATAATGGCAGTTTAATAATTAGTGTAAAATGGGATACAGGTCACATGGTCTGATAAATAACTTTAGAATAATATTTTCAGTGCAAATACTCACAATTACAAGTTTAAAATTAATTCACCTTCCACAAAAATATGTATAAAATATATTGTTTTCTACAAACATACCTGCTAGTCAACTCATTCTCCAAAGCATTCATTGAGCGTGAACAAAGGGAAAGGAATTAAAGTTTTATTTGACCAACTGTTCACAGAGTTTTAGATGTGCGAAAATGTAGTCCCTTCACCTGTTTTTGCAAGCCAGAAAGCTGGTAGCTGAGAGACTCTATCCTCATGCGAGCTTCCTTCAGCTCCTCCCGGGCAGCATTGGCAGCTTTGTCATTTTGGTCAGAGGACAGTTTGGCATTCTCCAACTGGAAGAGAGTTTGGCACAGGATACTCACATTAGACTAGGCTTCACAGGTTTAGGGTTGCATTGGCTAAACCTGCTTGTGCTACTAGAACAGAAAGTCCATCGTCTTTTCCATTTTACACACACACAATTTTAATATGACTGAAAGACTGGCTGAGAAATACAGTCTGTGTCTAGAAACAGTTTAATAGATAATTCCAAATCAGTCAAATTTAAAATTAACTGCTTTCATGAACTTTCTGCAAAGTTAAATGTCAGCTGTACAACCACGTTATAGCCATTCCATTAATAAGAAATGGTTACTCACCTATTTTTCCATAGCTGTTGTTCTTCAAGATGTGTTGCACATCTCCATTCCACTGTAGGTGTGTGCACACGTACTGCACAGCTGTCAGAAATTTTTCCCATGGAGGTCCCTGTTGGGACAACTTGAGTGCCCTCTGCTGCCTTGCACTACTGCATGCAGGTATACAAGGTGGTACTGCCCCAACCCCCCTCAGTCTCTTCTTACCAGAACAATTCCAATAGAGAGAAGGAGGGAGGGTCGTGGAACAGAAATGTGCAACACATCTTGAAGTTACCAAAAAAAAAACAAACAAACAAAAAAACAGTAACAGTTTCTACTTCAAGTGACCACATATGTCCATTCCACTGTAGGTGACTCACAAGCAGTTTGAACTGGAGGTCGTTTCAGTGTTTACTTTAATAGGGAATTGATAACTCATCCAAATCTGGCATTGTCTCTGGATTGCTGAGAGGTAACAAAGTGAGAGGCAAATATATGGAATGATGACGAGGATGCTGCCTTACAAATGTCCAAGATGGGCCTGTGAGCCAGAAAAACCGCAAAAGCTGCCTGAGACCTTGCTAAACAGGCCGACACTCTACTCGGGGCGTCACATTATCAAACTGATAGCATAACCGAATATAACTGGATACCCAAGAAAAGATTCTTGGAGTGGACACTGGACAGCCTTTCATTCTGTCTGTAATTGTGATGAACAGTTGTATTGAAGACCTAAACGATTTAGTCTGATCCAGGTAAAAAGCCAAAGCTCTTCTAACATCTAGAGTGAGAAGCTTTTCCTTGTCTTTATGCATATGAGGCTTTGGAAAGAAGACCAGTCATCAGATTGCTTAATTAACGTGAAAACTGGAAACTTTAGAAAGAAACTTCGTGCGAGGACAAAGGCTAACTGTTACTACAGAAGACAATATAGGGAGGCTCTGAAACACTAGCACTTGCAATTTCCCAACTTTTCTGGCCAATATAACAGCAGCCAAAAAAAGGCATTTTAATTGAAAGGTGTAGCAAACAGATTACCAGAAACCCAAAGGGGGAACCAGTCAGCTTTGCTGAAATTAGATTCAAGTTCCATGAGTGTGGGTGTGTCAGGATATTGTATCTGTGGATATAATTTTTGGGGGGGAGGGGGGAGTGTGCAGAATTCCCTCAGGAGTAAATTATATTCCGAAAGAATTGCCATTATTCTAAAAGTTAGGAAAGCCTCTGGAGATTCAGTCTCCAGTGTCTCTCTGGGGTGCAGAAGCCATGTTAATTCCCTCTTCTCTCTCTCCCTCTCTCTCAAATTCAGGTTAAGACAATCCCTGCTGGTTTCCCTGATAGCTTTGTTTGTGGCCAATATGTAAACTGAAGTTAACCCACATTTCTTTGTTTAAAACAGACCTGTTCATCACTTTTACCTAGGCTAGGTAAAACATGTTTTAATAACATTATACAAAGGGAATTAATAACTTCACATATAAATTTAACACATGCATTTTACAATGATATTAACGACCAGTGTGGTGTTAGTTTCAAATGCCCTAGAGGGCATATTTTCTTCAAATCTCATTGCAGTAGTGTGTAAAGTGTAAATACAGAGCTGCTTAGGGTCAAACATCTTTTAAGTTGATGACAGCATACCAGTGCCTGGGATCCAGAGAAGGAATAATGGAAGCTAGGGTGACCATCTGGAATTTTATTTTCTTCGGGAACTTGAGTTCTTCCAGATCTAAAATAGGCCTGAGACTTCCTTTTGCTTTTGGGATTAGAAAACAACAGGAATAAAACCTCTTTCCTGCAAGTAACAGAGGAACTTCCTCTATGGCTCCCATGAGACAAAGAGATTGGACCTCCTATAGTACAACAGCCTCATGACAGAGGTCCCTGAACAAGGACAAGGAACACGAGTGGGGGGGGGGGGGGGATGGAAACAAACTCTAGGGTATATCCCAATTCCACTATGCTTAAGATCTGTGGTGATGCCAGACCAAGAATTTACGAAGTGGGATCGGTGATTAGCAAATGGGGGATGTGAAAAGATGGTACTCTCAGGACTGGCAGTCTGTCCTTGACCAATGCATCAAACTGTTTATTGCCTAGATGAACCAGCACTGCAGAGGCAGAAAGAGATGGCAGACGTCTCTTGTAACTTCTGCCCTTCTTCCTGGACACGTCCTTGGTACAGGTCATGAAATTTGGATAGTGCTATGGGCAAAAGGAATTTCTTTTTGTTGCCAACATATAAATACCCAGAGACTTAAGGGTCGCTTTTAATTCCTTGAGTACACAGCCTCGTCAGTCTTTCCAGAAAAGAGTGAAGGACCCTCAAAAGGGATCTTGAATGGTCTATTGGCACCACTCCCTATAGCAAGTACCCTTTTGGAGGTCTTGAATAGTCTAGTGAACCTCGGGGGGTGCAGGGGGGGGGGAACCAGTGACGACCCAAAATGACTGCAGCCATGAACGCCACCACCTAGTGATGGCAGAGACCATGTCTCAAGCTGCAGAGTCAGCTGCATCTAGACCAGCCTCCAAAGACGTTCTGGCAACTAATTTCCCCTCATCCACCATCACAGTAAATCCCTGTTTCAGTTTGTCTAGAAGCCTGTCCTTAAATTTTACATTTTACCCTGAGATAATATTGTAATGACCCAGCAGAGTCTGCTGGTTTGCAATTCAAAGCTATGAACCTCCAGTGGATAAACAATAAAGCTTCCTTCCAAATAAGTCCAATTTCTTTACTTCGTTTTTCAGCATTAATGCCTAGTGACCCTGTCTCCTCTTTTTCATTGGCTACAGAGACTAACAGGGTGTCCAGAGAGGAATGATTTTAGAAATATTTCAAGCCCTGTGAGGGGATGTAATAACTACTCCGCTCTTTTTGCAGTGGTGAGCAGGGAAGATGGGGTCTGCAACAGAACACTTTCAGGCTCAAGGATAGCCTCCTTAATAGGGAGAGCTACCATACAGGGTCTCATGGAGGCTAAAATGTCCACAAGCATGTGTGACTTTTCCTGGACCTCCTCTGGCTGGACATTCAGAAGTGCAGTCATCCTCCTCAACATCTCCCAATGGCCTTTGTAATCATCGGGTGCAGGAGAAACAGACTCTACTTATCACTGCCTCATTGGTGGATGAAGAGGAGGTGGCCAAGGGCTGGTGAGGTGGACCATCCTCTGATTCCTCTAAGGGAAACTCCTGAGAGCAAACCTCTGCATGTACAGGTCTGGTACCGAGGGTGGCTTGATGCGACACTTGCAAAGGCAAGTTGTGAGGCATGCAGGTATGCCCTAGATTGAGGAGGATCCCCAAGGATTCATGAAAGGCCACTGATATTGCCTCTGGACCCCAATTATGACCAGGCCATTGGTCTTTGTGAGATGGGCCATGCTGTGACTGTGCCTGGTACCATGGTGGATAGGCACTCCATGGGAACTGCTATACGTATACAGGCAGTGACATGCAAGAACCTCGGAATCCAATGACAAGTCCTCATCCTCCCACCAGGAGAGAGCTGACACCATCGGTACTGGGGAGACAGGTTCAAAGCTTGGAGTTAGAGGTACTGCGAAATCATGACTGGTTCCTCCCTACTTGCTACTGATCTGAGATGTATATTAAAGGGTGGACCCGAAGGTACCATATAAGGCATCAGAGGAACAGTTGACATTGATACTTTAGACACCGGAGCTGGGTGAGAGTCCTGAAAAGCCAGGAAAACCGGTACTGACAGGCTGAATAATTCCCAAGCTGCCATATAAGCCTTGGGCATAAACAGCACTGTGACAGAATGCTGGGCAACAACAGCTGAGCCAGCACCGGTCACTGCAGCTCCAATTAAAAACTGCAGAACAGACCTGGTTAAGAAGAGCTGTGCCTACTGGTGGGTGGAGGAGAGTTGGAAGGCTAATTAAGCCATTCGACCAAGGAAGGAAGCAGGAAGGGGTAAAGCAAGCAGCGAGACGGAGAGAGAGATTGCTCTTTCCTGCTTGCCTCAGGAGCTGAGGGCTCCCTAAGAAGGTAGGAGTATGGCTGTATATTGTACAAGTGTGGTGGGAACCGACATTGTAAATAAACTGCACTGCGTATTTTACTAGCATAAAGGTTTCTCAGCAGTTTGTGGACTTGAGCAGAAGTAGGAGTCAGTGGGCCCTGCCACAGGCACTAGGAAATCCTGCAATACTGGTATCTGAACCAAGGTCCATCTAGTCCAGTGGAGGTCCATCAGTGCCAGATACTTAGGAGGAAGGAGTAAAAGCCCTGCAGCTGGCAGATAATCCACTTCCCTCATTAGGTCTCATGGTGATCTCTAGCAGTTCAAAGATTGGTTGTAGCCCTGACACACAAGATTTATTAACCCTTCCAAAATTTTTGTTAGCATTAACTATAACACTGCATATCTGTTATCCTTACAAATGTCCAATCCCTTTCTGAATCTTGCTAAATTCTTGGTCTCAGTGACATCCTGGGAGTTTCACAGTCTAATTATGCGTTGTGTGAAAAGGGGTTTTTTTTGTTTTGTTTTTTTGTTTTTTGTTTTTTTGTCTATTATGAATTTGTCATCCCTTTAATTTCATTGAAACTCCCCTTGTTCTTGTGTTTTGACACAGGGAGAACAAACTCCTGATACACCTTCTCAAACCAGATATTATTTTATATACTTTTATCAAGCCTCCCCCAACCCCAGGTAAACAATACATTTTTTCAGTCTCTATTCATGTGAAAGTTTTTCCAGCTCTCTAATAATTTTCAATGTCCTTGTCTGAACCCCTTTAATTCCATAATATCTTTTTTGTGATGGGGTGACAATACAATACAGATTTTTATAATGCTACTATAATCTATTCTCTATCCCTTTTCTGATGCATCCAACCATTTTGTTAGTTTTTTTTTTATGGCAGCTGATCATCGAGCAAGTCTTCATAGAGCTGTCTACAAGTTCCATTGCTGAATTGATACATGCAGTGTTGTTGTAGTCATGTTGGTCCCAGGATATTAGAGAGACAAGGTGGGTGAGGTAATATCTTTTATTAGACCAACTTCTGTTGGTGAGAGCGACAAGTTTTCAAGCTTACACAGAGCTTTTCTTCAGGTGTGGGAATTGACACAGTTAATTAGAATCCTGTAAGGTGTAGGAGTAGTTTACCTTTTCCTCTCCAATGTGCATTACTTTAATTTATCAATATCGAACTTCATCTGCCATCCATACAACCTTAACCTGGCCCTCTGTTTGATGCCATTGTTCTCATGGGATTAATCTTTATTTCCCACTGTTTGTGGTTTTGAATCTCATGTTAATTCACTTTCATCATTTACAACAAAATGTGTCCATTGGTTTATAATAATAGTACTGTGAACTATACTATGTTACTCAGGGGCGGGGTTTCTAATAGATAAGAGCATTTTTAAATACTTTTATTTTGGTAGGTGTTCTATATGCAAGGACTGTAAAGAAATAAGAAGTGATGGAATGGATAAGACAGAGTCTGTCTGGGCAAAAATCACATTGGGGAACAAAGCTACTAGAGCCTCTCCTGGGATAGTGCTTGAGGTGTGCTATAGACCACCGGGATCTGATTTGGATATGGATAGAGACCTCTTTAATGCTTTTAATGAAGTAAATAGTAATGGGAATTGTGTGGTCATGGGAGACTTGTCCTTCAGTCTATATCTGGGAAGTTAAAGTGCTAGTAATAATAATAGGGCTCAGATTTTACTGGATGCAATAGCTGATGGATTCCTTCATCAAGTAGTTGCTGAACCAACAAGAGGGGATTCCATTTTAGATTTGGTTTTGGTGAGTAGTGAGGACCTCATAGAAGAAATGGTTGTAGGGGACAACCTTGGTTCAAGCGATCATGAGCTAATTCAGTTCAAACTAAATGGAAGGATAAACAAAAATAGATCTGTAACTAGGGTTTTTGATTTCAAAAGGACCAACTTTAAAAATTAAGGAAATTAGTTGGGGAAATGGATTGGACTGAAGAACTTGTGGATCTAAAGGAGGAGGAGGCATGGAATTACTTCAATTCGAAGTGGCAGAAACTATCAGAAGCCTGCATCCCAAGAAAGGGGAAAAAACTCATAGGCAGGAGTTGTAGACCAAGCTGGATGAGCAAGCATCTCAAGGCGGTTATTAAGAAAAAGCAGAAAGCCTACAAGGAGTGGAAGATGGGAGGGATCAGCAAGAAAAGCTACCTCATTGAGGTCAGAACATGTAGGGATAAAGTGAGAAAGACCAAAAGCCATGTAGAGTTGGACCTTGCAAAGGGAATTAAAACCAATAGTACAGCACAGACCCGTTTATGCGCGAATGTCGGGAGTCAAGCAGTTAACAGACCGCGGGTTAAGAAGGCCATGCTGAAAAAAGTGTCTATGATTCACTTAGGAAAAAACACCGTTATTTTCTGCTCTTTCTGGCTCACCTTTTTTTCTTTATCCCCCCCCCTCCCCCTTATGAAGTCTGTCATTCACCGCAGATGAAACGCGTTCACGGCCGATTCATCGGCTGATAGGCTTTCTCCAGAAACAGATACCTGCGCTATGCCATGATGCTTTTAAAAACAATTTATAAACCCCTTGCTGGCTTGGAATGATTCATCCCCCATCAAATTTCCAAATTTTAGTTGCTTGGGCTTGAAGAATTGGCCCACTGAGCGGCATTCCTTTCAGCCTTTCCTGAGCAAACCCCGTACATGTGGCTTTGTCTATTGTGGGTTTTTGCTGAATAGCGCACACGTTTTCGCTTAAGCCCCGCAGCAGAATTGATATTTTATACAAAGCCGTTCAATTTAGATTAGTTTTTTAGCCCTCCTCGGAGAGTAGATTCGGCAATCCCAATATCTTTTGAAACCTTGACCTGGGTTTCTTTGCTATTTACTCGATCTATTGCAGTTAGCTTTTCTTCTACAGTGTAGGAACACTGACGCTTGCCCTCTGCCATTATATTAGACCTACGGTTAAAATTTTCTATATATATATTACTATATAACTACTATATATCTCTCTAGTGTGACAATGACTAAGCATGCGTGATATGTCTTTACTAATATCGGTAAAGACGTATAACACGTTTCCGCTCCACAATTCCCATCGATTTCTATGTTAGTGAGCAAATCTGTAGCGCTACATAGCAAGTTCCTGTACCAAGTGTTAACGAGTCTCGCGTGTTAAATAAGTAGCACTGGGAGGCATGGCACTATCGCACGTTAAGCGGATTTGTGCGCTAAGCAGGTCTGTACTGTAAAAGGTTCTATAGCCATATAAATAAGAAGAAAACAAGGAAAGAAGAAGTGGGACTGCTAAATACTGAGGATGAAGGGAAGGTTAAGAATAATCTAGGCATGGCTCAATATCTAAACAAATACTTTGCCTTAATCTTTAATAAGGAGCTTCGGGATAATGGTAGGATGATAAATGGGAATGAGGATATGGAGGTAGATATTACCAAATCCGAGGTAGAAGCCAAACTCAAACAGTTTAATGGGACTAAATCAGGGGGCTCAGATAATCCTCATCCAAAAATATTAAAGGAACTGGCACATGAAATTGCAAGCCCATTAGCAACAATTTTTAATGAGTCTGTAAATTCAGGGGTTGTACCATATGACTGGAGAATTGCTAACGTAGTTCCTAATTTTAAGAAAGGGAAAAAAAAGTGATCCGGGAAACTACAGGCCTGTTAGTTTGACATCTGTAGTATGCAAGGTCTTGGAAAAAAATTTGAAGGAGAAAGTAGTTAAAGACATTGAGGTAATTGGGACAAAATACAACATGGTTTTACAAAAGGTAGATTGTGACAAATCAAACTGATCTCCTCCTTTGAGGAGGTAACAGATTTTTTAGACAAAGGAAACACATTGGATCTAATTTACCTTGATTTCAGTAAGGCATTTGATATGGTTCCACACAGGGAATTATTAGTTAAATTGGAAAAGATGGGGATCAATATGAAAACTGAAAGGTGAATAAGGAATTGGTTAAAGGGGAGACTACAATGGGTCATACTGAAAGGTGAACTGTTAGGCTGGAAGGAGGTTACTAGTGGAGTTCCTCAGAGATCGGTTTGGGACCAATCTTTTTATTACTGACCTTGGCACAAAAAGTGGGAATCTGCTAATAAAGTTTGCGGATGACACAAAACTGGGAAGTATTGCCAATACAGAGAAGGATCGGGATCTCATACAGGAAGATCTGTATGACCTTGTAAACTGGAGTAATAGTAACAGAAATTTAATAGTGAAAAGTGCAAGATCATGCATTTAGGGATTAACAACCGGAATTTTTGTTATAAACTGGGGACGCATCACTTGGAAGTAACAGAGGAGGTGAAGGACCTCGGAATATTGGTTGATCACAGGATGACTATGAGCCGCCAATGTGATATGGCCGTGAAAAAAGCTAATGCGGTCTTGGGATGCATCAGGAGAGGCATTTCCAGTAGGGATAAGGAGGTTTTAGTACCATTAGACAAGGCACTGGTGAGACCTCACCTAGAATACTGTGTGCAGTTCTGGTCTCCCATGTTGAAAAAGGATGAATTCAAACTGGAGCAGGTACAGAGAAGGGCTACTAGGATGATCCGAGGAATGGAAAACTTGTCTTATGAAAGGAGACTCAAACAGCTAGGCTTGTTTAGCCTAACGAAAAGAAGGCTGAGGGGAGATACGATTGCTCTCTATAAATATATTAGAGGGATAAATACCAGGGAGGGAGAGGAATTATTTAATCTCAGTACCAATGTGGACACAAGAACAAATGGATATAAATTAGCCATCAGGAAGTTTGTCTAATTTCAAGTCTAAAGTTTCCTAACCATCAGAGGAGTGAAGTTCTGGAACAGCCTTCCAAGGGGAGCAGTGGGGGCAAAAGAATATCTGGCTTCAAGACTAAGCTTGATAAGTTTATGGAGGGGAAGGTATGATGGGATAGCCTAATTTTGGCAATTAATTGATCTTTGACTATTAGCGGTAAATATGCCCAATGGCCTGTGATGGAATGTTAGATGGGGTGGGATCTGAGTTACTACAGAGAATTCTTTCTTGGGTGTCTGGCTAGTGAGTCTTGCCTACGTGCTCAGGGTTTAGCTGATCGCCATATTTGGGGTTGGGAAGAAATTTTCCTCCAGGGCAGATTGGCAGAGGTCCTGGGGGCTTTTCACCTTCCTCTGCAGCGTGGGGCATAGATCACTTGCTGAAGGATTCTCTGCACCTTGAAGTCTTTAAACCACGATTTGAGGACTTCAATAGCTCAGACATAGGTAAGCGGTTTGTTACAGGAGCAGGTGGGTGAGATTCTGTGGCCTGCTTTGTTGAGAGGTCAGACTAGATGATCACAATGGTCCCTTCTGACCTTAAAGTCTATGATTCTATGAGCACGTAGGTCTGATGCCATCAGCATTTAGGAAACTCCAGCTAGTACAGAATGCTGCGACACCTCAGCAACACTGGCTCCTGCAAGAACATCAAATCTGTCATCTGCTCCCTATACTGACTTCCCACAGAACACTGAATCAAGTTCAAGGTCTCAGTCCTTATCTTCAAGGTGCTCAACGGCCGGGGCCCAAGGTATCTGAAAGACTATCTAAAGCTCTGGGATGAAGACTATGATCCTCACACAATGAGACTCTCTACAAGAAGGATAAAGCTTGTTTGTGCAGGAGACAGAGCTTTCTTGGAGGCCAGACCAAGACTGCAGAATTAATTCCCCCAGGAACTAAGAACCATAATAAACCTCCCCATCTTCTACTTCAAGGGCAAGGCGCATTACTGTGACCTTGCCTCCTCTTAGAGAAACCCAGAGAAACAAGTGTACTTAGATACATTTTTCAAAAAATATTCAAGATAGAACTAGAAAATTGCAAAGGTCCCATTACAAAGACCATCCTGGTGTTACCTTAACTATGGGGCCACTCAGAGTGCTTCCATAGTAGCATGAAAGCTCCCTGAGGTAGGGATAGAGTTTTCCCTTTGATTGTGAGACAGCCAGAAGAACGCTAAGATACTAGTAATATCTACCTTGGTCTGATAGGTCTGTTCCAGCTCCATTTTGTACAGTTTGACCTGTTCGTCATGTTGATTGCGCAGATCCTGCAGGGCCTGGGCCATTTTGGATTCATACTCCTGCTGATGACTGCTGTCTATCTCAACTAAACGGTGCTCATGCCGTTTCCTTGTCTCTCTTACTTCCTACATAAACAAAAATGCAGGCAAAGGTCCAAGTTAGGGTAAACAACACGATCAATTCCTTTTACACCACAATTATTTCTATGTTATTTAGCTGCCAGGGCATTGAAAGCATCTCACAAAGTCCAACACAGTTAAAAAACACAACCTTTACATCTGTTAAGGTGAGGTCAATGTTTTAACAGATACAAAGTTATCTGGTCCCTTTCTACAGAAGCCAATTTATAAATATGTTCAAACATTAATTGTCTTCACTTAAAAAATGCAAAAAGATTCTAAAATAAGGGGCTATTCTGTGCTGAATTCACCAAATGAGAGAGAGCAGGATCAAATATCAGTTTTAACAGCAAAACAAGTGCAGCACAAAGCCTTCCCCCCCCTCAACACACACACACACACACACACACACACTAAACCCACTGGTAGACGACCGTAGAGATTCATATATTATTCTGGTAAAAATGGTGTCAAATATAGAGGGAAGGGTAACCACCTTTCTGTATACAGTGCTATAAAATCCCTCCTGGCCAGAGGCAAAACCCTTTCACCTGTAAAGGGTTAAGAAGCTAAGGTAACCTAGCTGGCTCCTGACCAAAATGACCAATGAGAGGACAAGATACCTTCAAATCTGGAGGGGTGGGGGAACAAAGGATTTTTCTGGTCTGTGTGATGCTTTTGCCAGGAACAGATCAGGAATGCAGCCTCACAACCCCTTTAAGTTAGTATGTAACCTAGCTAGAAATGCATTAGATTTCCTTTTGTTTAATGGCTGGTAAAATAAGCTGTGCTGGATGGAATGTATATTCCTGTTTTTGTGTCTTTTTGTAACTTAAGGTTTTGCCTAGAGGGATTCTCTATGTTTTGAATCCCATTACCCTGTAAGGTATTACCATCCTGATTTTACAGAGGTGATTCTTTTACCTTTTCTTTAATTAAAATTCTTCTTTTAAGAACCTGCTTGATTTTTCATTGTTCTTAAGATCCAAGGGTTTGGGTCTGTGTTCACCTGTACAAATTGGTGAGGATTCTTATCAAGTCTTCCCCAGGAAAGGGAGCGTAGGGGGCTTGGGGGGATATTTTGGGGGAAGAGCTCCAAGTGGGCTCTTTCCCTGTTCTTTGTTTAAAATGCTCGATGGTGACAGCATTCAGTTCAAGGACAAGGCAAAGTTTGTACCTTGGGGAAGTTTTAACCTAAGCTGGTAAGAATAAGTTTAGGGGGTCTTGCATGCAGGTCCCCACATCTGTACCCTAGAGTTCAGAGTGGGGAAGAAACCTTGACAAATGGGTACACTGTGAAACAGTTACAATGAGGTGAAAATAATGAATTCATATGGGTGTGCACTTAAGAATTCAATCTGGATGAGCCCTATTCATTTAAGACTTTGAATTAACAGTAAAAAACCCTACATGTATCTTCTTTCCCTGAAGTATAACAAGGACCTAAAATGAAAAGGAGTACTTGTGGCACCTTAGAGACTAACAAATATATTTGAGCATAAGCTTTCGTGAGCTACAGCTCACTTCATCGGATGCATTTGGTGGAAAATACAGAGGGGAGATAAAATGTGATCCTCTTGAATGTTACTGTTTTCACTCAAACATTCTCTCTCTCGCTCCAGAGAACTGTGGTCTCTTGATGCGCCAAATTAACCTTTCAACATGTTTGCATGCATAGGCAACATACACAGAAGGCTAACAGGAATTCAGAACGACTTTACAAATCGTCTTAGAGGAATAACTTACAGCTGCAAACAGAAAAGAGACTCTCAAACTATGAAAAAATGCCTTTCCACTCACCGTGATACGCCTTCATCTGATACAGAGAGAGTTCCATCTTGTGGTGTATTTTATATGCAAAGATAACTAGAAGTGCAGAGCCAGGTAGTTCTGGGCGCTGTAGCTCATGAAAGCTTATGCTCAAATAAATTTGTTAGTTTCTAAGGTGCCACAAGTACTCCTTTTGTTTTTACCCCAACTCTGCCAATGATTTAATATGTGACTTTATGAAAGTCATTTAACAGCTTTTTGCCTCAGTTTCTCTATTTATAAAATGGGGACAATGATGATCATTTCCCTAACTCACAAGATTAGTCAACGTTTGTAGAGCACTTTGAGCCAAGGCTACATAAACTCTGTATTAAGATTAAGTTGTCAGATTGATCATACCTCCTCAAATATGTTCTTCCGGAAATCCAGGTCCTCTTGCAAACTCTGGCAGCGATTCTCCAAGTCCACCCGCATCAATGTCTCCTTCTCCAATTGCTTCTTAGCCACAGCATGACCATCTTCTGCCTAGTGATAAATTCAGAATCCAAATTTTAAAGCTGCATTTAAGTTCAACTGCATCCTTGTTCTCTATTTATGAAACTCTAAACAGTGCCCTTAATTTAACTGCCTGTTCCCAAGTGTTCCCAACTATTTGTCTGTTCCCAAGTTAATGAGTTTCCCAAAAGAATACCAGTGACTACATTTAAAACAACTTTCATATGCTAGTATCACCTACTACAGTTCATGTTTATCTCAGTACCGTCTGATAACATAACTGGGAATTGTTAGCTCCCCACACTTTATACGTGGAGTAGACTTTAAATATTTTCCATTGGGACAGCCTGGGTATTACTTCTGCATGTACTTGATGATGTAAAAGGATGGTGCTGAAGCAGTGCTGAAATGCCAGACTTTACTCAAGACAATGTTAGGTTGACCTTGCTTACAAACAAACATCTGTGGATTTCATAAACCAGTTGAGAAAGACAGGCATCTGCATACCGGAGTTGCTCTATGGAGCCAGAGTCACACACATACAAATTTAATCTCTATATTTCACATATCAATCTCTAAGTAGATGTATTAGCATGGTTGTGCAACACATTACAACAGTAAACTAAAGTAACAACTTCAACAGGACAGAGTCTTTCTATGATGTAGGTAAACTCTAAAATGTTCATTTACATACCTTAGCAAGCTGGGCCCGCAGGTCAGCAACCTCTGCTTCCAAACTGCGCTTCTCATTAAGAGCAGTACTGAGTTCTGCTTCACTTCTATGGAACAGGGCTTCAAGATCCTTAATGCGACTCTGAGCCAAGGACAAATCTGCATCTTTCTTTTTGTAGCTTAAAAAAAGAACATATATTTTATTTCCACAAGTTGGCTGCTAGTTTTATTTCCTTCAAAAGGTTTTGTTACATTGAGATTCCATATCCCAAACTGACCTCTAGCAATTACTACCCATTGTGTACCACTAGGTGGCCCCAGACTAATATGTATTTGAAGTCATTAAAAGTAACAAACCACTCTGAAAAAACTTGTTTCCATTGAGCTGTTGCAAATCTATTGATTACTGAAGAGAAACTTTAGCAACTTTAGCCACTTGGGTGGGAAAAGTTACATTAAACTGTCCCCCAAACAGTGATAAAGTCAGCATTATATACACACTGCACAATGTCCAGTGCTGAATAAAAATTCCATTAATCAATTAACTTAAAAGCTGGATAGCACACTTCATCCCCAGGAGCCTTACAAATCTTGGACCTCATCCTTAGAGTAGCAGAGCACCTGCAACTCCCACTGAAGTCAATGCGCGTTGCACATGTTCAGTACTTCTAAGGATCAGGGCCATTTTACATAATGTACTCATTCACAAACCAAAAAAATCATTTCACCCACCACTGAAATGCAATCACTTCTTGGAGGCAAAGTAGCAACCATTTAACAATACCCAGTACAATACACCACAAATTATGACAGATCATTTTTCCCCAATGCAGATAGCCTGGAACGCTTGATAGTTGACAATGTGAATTTGTAGACTGATAAAAGAACAGGCTTTCCTACTGAAAAGGTCAAGCTTTTTAGAGAGTCCTTGTCCCTTGGTGTCATCTTAAGAAATCCTTGTTGTTCAGACTTTTCTTGCAAGAGATCCTGGCACCTGATGTGAGAAGAAATACTCAAAGCGCTTAGGAAGCATTGGTATCATCTATCCGCTCTTTTAGATGTAGACAATATCAGAGGCTAGGGTCTGCCACAGGTCCTTAGCTGGCTCCAATAATTCCTTGTTGATCAGCATTACAAGATTTCCAGGCAGAATAGCGTGGTGCAGAATACCAAATAATTTTAGGCTTCTTTTGAACCACCTCCCATGTAAAGGGTCTAAGCTACATGTTTCACAAAGTCGTGGAAGATTCTGAGATCATCTGATGGGTGGCATGGATGGATTAAAACAGTGTCATAAGGAGGAGGAGGATACTGGAGCTGAAATTAATTGCTCGCCCACTTCTGCACGCTCATCTTCCTCACTCCACCTCTAGTCTCTAGGTTCCATGATTGCGCTAGCTGACTTAGATAACTGACTAACCTGCCATAAGGTGAAAGCAATTTAACCAGTATGGGGGAGCAGGAAGAAGCGGGCGGGGGGGGGGAAGCAGAGGATAGTGGCTTGCAGACATATTGCTTAATAACCAATGCCCAGCACAGCCAAGACTGGTAAGCATATGCATACTGAACTGAACGACACAAAGGAGGATACCGAGGGCATGTTTCCAATGAGACCAATGTGTTTTCCTAATTACAGAGTGGTCTTGTGGAATCCCTCCCAGGATCCCAGTATAAAGCTCAGGAAGAGGAATGGGAATGAGGAGGAGATGAATCCCAATGGAGAAGATGAAAGAATACCTCTCTTTCAGTGGCACAACTACCCTTTCCAGTTTGCTATGGCACTCCAGCATAAGGAACAGATGTTACCGACCTCTCCCATGCAAAATGTGGCACTGTGATTTCAGTGACCAAAAACCTAGTCATCACTGCTGATGTTTGTACAAGCCAACTAGAGCAAGTGTAGTACAAGGCCCATATATAAACTGCTGAACAGGGCATTGATGCCAATGTGGTCAATACCAATGTGATGGATACACATACGCTCAGTGTCAAGAAAGGCAGCACTGAAAAGGCAGCAAGAAGTTGTTAAACAAGTCTATCCTAAACACAAAGAGGCAGTTACTTACCTGTAACTGGAGGTTCTTTGAGATGTGTGGTCCCTATTGTTATTCCAAATGTGGGTGCGGATGTGCGCCATGTGCCAGAAGGTTTTCTTAACAGTGTCTGTTGACCCATGTCTGTCATGCATCCTCTCATGCTCCCAGACAACGTTATAAGCAGCTGTGTGTCTCAACACCTCTCCAGTGACCCTGATACCACTGGGTAGTCCAGTCTGCGGTAGAGGGATGGAAGGCAGGTTTTGGAATACAGGTAAGTTACCTCTTCTTCTTCGAGTGATGGTCCCTATATGTACTCCAAATATGAGTGAGCACTGCAGAGCTGGGTGCAAGGATGAAGTGGAAATGCAGTATCTGTAGCATGGCGTGGCACACTGCAGCATCCGCAGCCGCTCTTGGGTGATGGCGTAGTGGGCTATGAATGTGTGAATGGAATGCCACCTTGCCATCAGAGGCAGATTAAGCTTTTGTGGGGCCCTGAGCCAGGACAAGTGGCACCCTTCCCTACCCCTTCTACCTGCAGTCAGCACGTCACCCCCGCACATCCTGCCGGGGAAACAGGGTTGGGCTTGCCCTGCTCCCCCGCTCCCCACCAGCACTCCTGCGGAGAGCGGAGTCAGAGTGCTTGTCCTGTTCCCCATGGGCATGCAGAGTGGGGCAAGCCCCCACGTCCCGACTCCACTCCCCAGCAGGGGTACTGGGCAGGCCGACGGAGCAGGGCAAGTGCTATCAGGTGGACCTGTACAAAACTGAGGGGAAAGCCCACCGTTTTGAGCCCAACGGTGGTAATCAAGGATGATCCTGGATATTGCACTCGGTGGTGATGGCAGTGAGCCCATGAGGTGCAAACGTTTCCATTTAGCCAGTAGAGGCCCGTCTGGATGTCCTCCAGCTTTGAGTAGAAGGTGTCGACACGGGGTGAGCACGCTTTGTCTACCCTCAAGCCTCATCCAAAGGTGATGTCAGAAGGCCTGGTTTGGGACGCTGGAGCTCTGCCCTGATCTTGCATGAGGAGATCTAGAAGTGTTCGGGTGAAGTGTCAAAGGAGGTCTGTGAACCAAAACTGACATGCCATAATGGGGCTATGATTATTACGGTACCTCAGCTCCCAGCAAATCTTGATCAGGACTTTTGGAAGTAGGGAATGGAGGGAAAGGCACAGTGGAGGTCACTTGTCCAGGATAGTAAAAGAGCGTCACAATGCGAGTTCTCCCCCTGGCTCCCCAGAGCAATAAAGGGGTAGCTTGCGGTTCTCGTGAGTGGCAAAGAGATCCCAGTGTGGGGTGCCCATTTGTGGAAGAGGTAGCAGAGAGTGGCATTGTGCAGATTCCCACTCGTGGTTGAGGTACAGAGTCCTGCTGAGCACACTGGCTGTGGAATTTTGGGAGCCCGGGAGGTACGTGGCTTGGAGCATCACATGATGGCTGATGCAACCAGTTCCAAAGGTGGATTGACTCTGAACAGGGGATGGAGATTTGTTTGTTGATGTACACAACTGCTGCAACATTGTCAGAAAGTAGTTGAACTAGGGCATGATTGAATCTGAAGCAGAAACAGCCTGCCACACTAAAACTGCCTGCAGTTTTAGAACATTATGTGCATTCTGGCCTCCAGCAACGACCGGATGCCCTGGCCTGTGTGACAGTCTAGGTGGGCCACCCTCACCCCCAAGAGGAAGGGATCTGCTGTGATGGTGGCCTGCGGAGTGGGGGTAGTGAAAGGGGTTCCAACCATGACCTTGGAAGGGTCAGTCCACCAGGTGAGAGGCCAGAACTGTCTGGGGGACAATGACGCTGGACTCCAAATAGTCCGTGTGGGGCCTGTAGATGGAGAAGAGCCACAGTTGGAGGCAGTGCACGTGTAGACGAGCTTGTGGGGTCACAGAGGTGCAGGCTCCCATATGTCCCAGGTGGATCATAGTGCGAGAATTGTGATGGAGGTCCACAACTATGGCCGTCAGCGTTGCAAAAGTGGTCTGCTGGAAGGAAGGTCCATGCCACAACTGAGTTGAGCTGCATCCCAATGAAGTGGATTGTGTAGTACAAGCACCGATTTCTCCTAGTTGATTCAGACACTCAGAGAGGTCAGGAGACTGCAAAGGGAGAGGACAGCGGAGGGAAGCTCTGGTTGGGATAGCGCAACCGGAAGCCAGTGTCCAGGTAGAGATACACTGAGTAGCCAAGACAGCATATTTGTGCTGCCATGACAATGAAGACCTTCATGAAGACATTCGGAGCTGTGGAGAAAGGGAGGATTCAGACTTAGTGTTGCTGTCCCATCTGGAAATGGAGAAGTTTCCAGCGGCCTGGGTGGATGCTCACATAAAAGTAGGCATTCTTCACATCGAGAGCCACGAACCAGGCCCCATGGGGAAGGGAGGGGATAATAGATGCCAGCGTCACCATATGGAACTTAGGTTTCCTGATAAAGGTGTTTAGTAGCCAAAGATTGAGAATAGGGTGGAGCCCCCTGCTCTTCCTCAGGACGATGAAATATGGGGAGTAAAAGACCCTCCTGTCATAGAGAGGTGCCACATGCTCTGTGGCGCCCTTTGTGAGAAGAGCATCTGCCTCTTGCTAGACAAGGCATTGATGAGAAGGAGGGATCTGAGGGGCAGTGTAGGGGAAAGAAAGAAATTCTATGGAGTAACCATGATAGATAATCTCCAGTACTCAGCCTGTGGTGATCTTGCCCCAATTTTGGGCAAACAGGGCAAGACGGCCCCCAAAGATGACATGGGGTGCCATCAATGGCAAGGGTTTGCAGTTCTCGAGCAACAAGTCAAAACTATTTAGGATATTGGTGGGCAAGGGATGAGGAAGTGGCCGTGGCAGAGGGTCCCGCCACTGGGACTGGCGGCACCTGCGTGGGTGTTCCTGCTGCCACTGGGAGTAGGCTAGGTAGTGCACATATGTCCAGGGGCAGAACTTCTGATGCTGTTGCTTGCGATGTGGAGTCAGAGTATAGATCTCCAGGGATCGTAGTGTGGCTCAAGAATCCTTGAAGGAATGAAGGGACTCATCCATCTTTCAGCAAAAGCACTTGTCCTTGTTAAAGGAGAGGTCCTCTATAGTGGTCTGGGCCTCCTGAGGAAAGCCAGAGGACTGAGTTGCATGAGTTGCAGTGCATGACAATGCTCATTGCAAGGGAGCGCAAGGACATGTTATTTGCAGCAACTGCCACTTGGAGGATCACACTGGTAACCAGGTGCCTGAAACTGCGGCTGCTGGTGAGATGGCAGTTTGTCCTTGAACTCTGCTAGCTTGGCATAGTTATTAAAATCATATTTGGCAAGCAGAACCTGGTAATCAAGCTATTCAAAATTGCAGCACCGCTGAGGAACAGACCTTCTTCCCCAAAGGATCTAAGCACTTGGCTGGAGTGAGAACCTTGTGGGTGACTGGGGGACCAGAAAGAAGCGGAGAAGGCAGGTAAGGTATCTCCCGTTCCTCTGGCGAGAGAAGGGGCTCCAAAATGGAAGGAGTCTGGGGAGTGCCCTTAGAGATGCCAGAAGACCACGGCAGCGTCCATGGGAGAGGCTGGACTGAAGGGTGCGAAGGTCGCGGTGGGATGGGTGGTGGGTGTGCTAGGGACTGCTCCAGACAGGCAGGGTACTGGGGTGACCAGTGGTGCCACCGGATCCTTCTTGTGCTTTGCTTTACCTTTGATGCAGGGAAGCTTGGGCACTAGTGTCGGCACGTAACATCTCACCTGACCTGACTCAACTCAGCTTGGGGAGGAAACACTGCGCTTAGAAGCGGTCATCGACAGGGACTTGCTTCTGTGCCCATGAGTGCTTCCTATCCTCATATCTGGGTTTGTCCTTCACTGCCGGTACTGCCAGATCCAAGGTGTGAGAAGTGCTGGGAGGAGCACTGACCACCAGTGATGGATGCTGCACTGATGGTTCCAAGGGTCCCAGATCCAACTGGGAGTGCGGTCTCATGGCTTCCTCCATGAGGTATTTTCCGAGGCGGAGCTCCTACACTTCACGAGTCCAGGACAGGGAAGACTTGCAAA
The DNA here is from genome assembly GCF_009764565.3 of Dermochelys coriacea. Classification (NCBI taxonomy): domain Eukaryota; kingdom Metazoa; phylum Chordata; order Testudines; family Dermochelyidae; genus Dermochelys; species Dermochelys coriacea. The sequence continues at coordinate 539,939 of NC_050092.1, forward strand.
TTGCACGACGAGTGGCAATGTGAGCCTCCCTGAGGCAGTAAGAGATGCCATTGGAGTTCAGAGAGAATGAGTGTGGGCAAGAAACAATTTTTAAACCCTGGAATGCGAGGCATAGTCCCCCGGGGGGAGGGTGAAAAAACAAAGGAAGCATACCCCACTCAGGGTAGACTAACACTAAACAAACTACTACTATATACAAGAAAAACAAGAACTATACAGAACCATAGGGTTAGAAGGGACAGCAAGGCTCATCTAGTCCAACCCCCTGCCAAGATGCAGGATTCATTCCGTCTCAACCATCCAAGACAGATGGCTATCCAGCTTCCTTTTGAAAAACTCCAGTGAAGAAGCTTCCATAACCTCCCGAGGCAATCTGTTCCATTGTCCTACTGTTCTTACAGTTAGGAAGCTTTTCCTGAGATTTAATTGAAATCTGCTATGCTGTAGTTTAAACCCATTGCCTCTTGTCCTACCCTCTGTGGCAAAAGAGAACAACTTTTCTCCATCTTTTTCATGGCAGCCTTTCAAGTACCTGAAGACCACTACCAAATCCTCTCCTAATCGCCTCTCTTCCAAACTAAACATACCTAGTTCCTTCAGCCTTTGCTCATATGGCTTGCATTCCATCCCTTTTTTCAATCTTTGTTGCTCATCTCTGGATCCTGTCCAGTTTCTCTACATCCTTTCTATACATTGGTGACCACAATTGGACATTACTCCAGCTGTCGCTGGTTAGGCCTCAAGCAGAGCAATACTATCACCTCCCATGACTTGCTTGCTATGGCTCTGTCCATGCAACCTAAAATTGCAATTGCTTTTTTTTTTGTGCAACATCATCACATTGCTGACTCATCATGAGGTTGTGATCCACCATCTGCAAACTTGATCACTATGCTGTCTATACCTACATCCAGGTCATTAATAAAGATGTTAAACACCAGAACAGATCCCTGTGGAACCCATTTGTGACCTCCCTCCAACCCAAAATCATTCCATTAACAGTTACTCTTTGTTTGCAGTTGTTTTTCTCCATCTTACTTATCAGAATGTCATGTGGGACTGTGTCAAAAGCCTTGCTGAAGTCCAGGTATATTCTGTCTATTGCATTCCCCCCATCCGCCGAATCAGTTACCTTGTCAAAGGAGAAAATCAATCTGGTTTGGCACGATTTGTTCTTGGCAAATCCATGCTGGCTGCTAGTTATTACCACTTCGTCCTCCATGGTATTTGTAAACTGAACGTTTTATACATTGCTCTAGTAGCATCTCGGGTATCAAAGTCAAGCTGACTGTCTCTCATTCAGCCTCTTTTCCCTCTTTTTAAAGATGGGCACTATGTTAGCCCTTCTCCAGTCTTCTGGGACCTCTCCTGTCATCCATGAGTTTGTAAATATTATTGTTAGTGGCTCTGATATTTCTTCAGCTAATTCTTTCAGTACCCTCAGGTGAATAGCATCCAGCACCACTGATCTGAATTCATTCAAGTTGGTCAGAAGATCTGTGATATGTTCTTTACTTATCCCGATCTGCATCCCTTCCCCTTTATTGTCTGTGGTAACTTCGCTAGTCATCCGGTCACGTGTTATTTTTTGAGAGAAGGCAAGCAAAGTAGGCATTGAACAGCTCTGCCTTCCTATTATCTTCTGTTACCAGCTCACCTGAGCAGTGGACCCATACAGTCCTTAACCTTTCTTTTTGTCTGACATATTTGAAGAACCACTTCTTATTGCCTCTAACATTCCTTGCCAGCTGTAACTCATTCTTTGCCTTGACTTTCCTGATTTTGTCCCTACACACTTGTCCATGTATACTTCCTTGGTGACATGCCCCTCCTTCCATTTCCTGCATGTATCCCTTTTTGTTTTTAGACAGTTAAAAAGTTCCTTGTGCAGCCACACTGGCCTCCAGTGGCCATTATCTTTCTTGTGCGTCAGAATAGCTTGATGTTGAGCCTGTAGTATTAGATCTTCTAAGAACTGCCAGCCCCTTTTGACTCCTTTTCTTCCTAATTAGTCTTTCCATGGGACATTGCCTACTATTTCTCTAAGCTGGTTGAAAACTGCCTTTCTGAAGTCCACTGTCCTTTTTCTGTTCTCATGTCCTCCTTTCTATAGGATCTTGAATGCTATCAGATCATGATCACTTTCTTCCAAGTTCCCAACCATCTTCAATTGCACAAGTAATTCATCCCAGTTGGTCAAAACCAGATCCAAAATGGACAATACGCAAGCTGTTTCTTCAACTTTCTGAATCAGAAAGCTGTCCCCTACACACGCTAAGAATTTGCGGGATGTATTGTGTTTTGCTGCAATAGTCTTCCAACACATATCAGGGAAGTTAAAATCCCCCATTAATACTAGTTCATGTGTGTTAGCTAATCTGGTTACCTGCAAACTGAGTATGACACTTTCTTAGCTAGAAGACTAAGAGCACAAAGAAACAGGGGTTCTGACTCTGGCCATGTGGCGGTAAGAGGGAACTGGGAGAGGCATAGACCCGCACAGTCTGTTATAACCTCAGCTGGGAGCACAAGGGGGACACACAATGCGTGTGCGGGTCAATGGACACTGCTATGAAAACCTTCTGGCTCCAGCACATACGCACCCATGTTTGGAATATATATAAGGACTATCATGAAGTGTTTACACTTCAATTTACATACAAGTAGTAAACTTACAGCACTGTGGATTTTACCAGAGCTCTTAACACACTTTCTTTTCATTTTCTGGGAACTTGGTTATGTTCTGGAAGAGAAGCACAATGGACACCTAAGGAAATTTGTTAAATCGATTCACTGGCTTCCATGTCTGAAAAGAGATGTGCAACTCTGCCCTGCACTGCACTTGTCTACATTAAGGAAATCTGTATCACTTAGGTACACATCTGTGTGCCACACGAAGAGAAGTTTCTTAGAAACAAAGAATTTGTCAATCGTCAGAAACTTGGCCCTAATATCATCATTGTAGTGGTGCAAACGCCTTATCTCTAGACCCTCTGCAGCAGCACAAACTGGGGCTTGAATTAACCTACACCTGCATAAGCCCCACTGTGTGTCAGTGTAGCATGTCTATATAAAGAGCTGCACCACAGTGCATAACTACAGCAACGTACCTAACCTAGAGAAAAATTTCTAAACGTAGACAAAACCTGTTTCCAATAAATTTCTCCATGTTTGTACAGAGGTATCTAGGTTCAGGAATAGAAGCTCTTTGACTTTAAACAAGTCACTTAAACATCTCTAGCTTAATTTAACCATTGTGAAAAAGTTCCTGCTCTACCTTGGTGGGCTTGCACTTATTGGCGGATTTGCTCGTCTTGGAGCTCAGCTTGGCCGTTTTTCTGAATTCACAGTCCAGGTCGACGACTCCTGCGTCTAACGAGGAGTTGGGAGGAACCCGGGCCCGCCCTCTACTCCCGGTTCCAGACCAGGGCCTTGTGGAATGCAGCAGTCTAGAGTGCCTCCTGGAACAGCTGTGCGACAGATACAACTCCATGGGTTACTTCCCCATGGCCTACTCCCAACACCTTCTTTATTCTCACCATAGGACCTTCCTCTGGTGTCTGATACTGCTTATACACCTCAGTCCTCCAACAGTCTGCATTCTCACTCTCGGCTCCTAGTGCCTCTTGCTCCCAGCTCCTCACACGCACTCCACAAACTGAAGTGAGCTCCTTTTTAAAACCCAGGTGCCCTGATTAGCCTGCCTTAATTGATTCTACCAGCTTCTTGATTGGCTGCAGGTGTTCTAATCTACCTGTCTTAATTGTCTCCAGAAGGTTCCTGATTGTTCCGGAACCTTCCCTGTTACCTTACCTAGGGAAAAGGGACCTACTTAACCTGGGGCTTATATATCTGACTTCCATTACTCTCCTATAGCCATCCTGCCCGACCCTGCAACAGATACTCCCCCCACCCCCGCTCAACCCTACGGGGTTGGGCAACTTGGGACATCAGGCAGCGTACTCGTGACAAGCCATCTACATTGCCATGGTGGCTTCCAGACCAGTGTTGTATGGTGAACTGGAAAGATTGTAGGGACAGGAACCATCTGGTCACCCTTGCGTTCTTCTCTTTATTTCGCTGCATCCACTGGAGGAGTGCGTGGTCGGTCACAAGGGTAAACAGTCGTCCCAGAAGGTAATAACATCGTGTTTCCATGGCCCATTTCACTGCGAGGCACTCTCTTTCAACCACGGCATACTTCTGCTCTCTTGGGAGGAGTTTCCTGCTGAGGTAGAGGATTGGGTGTTCTTCATCTCCAACCATCTGCGATAGGACAGCTCCCAATCCTACTTCAGATGCATCTGTTTGTAAAATGAATTCTTTGTTGAAGTCTGGGGCTATAAGCACGGGGTTACTGCAGAGGGCTGTCTGTAGATCCATGAATGTGTTCTCTGCGGCATCTGTCCACTTCACCATGTCTGGACCCCAGGCTTTTATCAGGTCTGTCAGGGGACTCGCTCTGGTAGCAAAATGGGGAATAAATAGTTGGTAGTACCCCACCACACCCAGAAATGCCCGGACTTGCTTTTTCCGATTCGGCCGGGGCCAATTTTGGATAGCCTCTGGTTTGTTTAGCTGGGGCTTCACCATGCCCCTTCCTACAATGTAGCCAAGGTATTTAGTCTCGGCTAGCCCTAGAGCACACTTGGCTGGGTTGGCTGAGGCCAGCCCATCTTAGCATGTCCAGAACCGCTTCCACCTTTCCTAAGTGGGTTTCCCAGTCAGGGGTGTGAATAACCACATCATCCAGGTATGCCGCTGCATAACTGGTATGGGGCCATAGGAGCTTGTCCATAAGACACTGGAAGGTGGCAGGTGCCCCATGCAGTCCAAAAGGAAGAACAGTATATTGAAACAGACCCTCTGGTGTAAAGAATGCAGTCTTTTCTTTCGCATCTTTGGCAAGGGGAATCTGCCAGTATCCCTTTGTTAAATCAAGAGTGGTCAAAAATCGGGCATTGTCCAGGCGGTCAACTAACTCATCGATATGGGGTATGCATCGAATCTGGATTTCATTCAGCCGGCGAAAATCATTACAAAACCTGCCATCAGGTTTGGGCACCAACACAATCGGGCTTGACCACTGACTGTGGGACTCTTAGATCACTCCCAGCTCCAACATCCTTTTTAGCTCTGCCTTGATCTCCTCCCTTTTTGCTGCTGGGACCTGATAGGGCCTTAAAGTTACCTTTGCCCCAGGGTCTGGGATAATGTGGTGATATGCTTCGGTGGTCCAGCCTGGTTTGGTTGAAAACACGTCCTGGTATCAGTTGATCATCTCAGTTACCTCCTTCTTCTGGTTTGGTGTCAGATCAGTGGATATCCTGATCTGCTCCTGCATGTTATTTCCCTGGATTGGGGTCTCTTGGGCCACTACACACACACACACACCTCGTTGGTGCCAAGGCTTTAAGAGGTTAATGTGATAAATTTGTTCTTGTTTCCGGCGTCCTGGCTGCCACACCTTGTAGGTTATTTCCCCCACGGGTTCAACCACCTCATAGGGCCCCTGCCATTGGGGGGCATTTGGGGACCCCATCCCCTTGCTTTCTGCCGTGGGCACCAACACCATCACCTGATCCCCTGGTTGGAACTGTCGGACTTTTGCCCGGCAACTGTAATGGGTTCACTGGGCCTCCTGCGCCTTTTCTAAATGATCCTGTACAATAGGGGTGACCTGGGCTATCCGTTCTCGCATCTGTAACACATGGTCAATTATATTTCTCCCCTCATTGAGTTCCTCTTCCCAGATTTCTTTTTCAATATCTAATATGCCACGGGGGTGGAATCCGTATAATAATTCAAAGGGGGAAAACCCAGCTGAGGCCTGAGGTATCTCCCGGATTGCAAACATAAGGTAGGGTAGTAGGGTGTCCCAATCCTTCCCGTCTCGACTTACCACTTTCCTTATCATTGCCTTGAGGGTTCAGTTAAACTTTCGACCAGCTCATTGGTCTGCGGATGATAGACTGAAGTTCTCAGGGTATGGATATGGAGCAGCGTAAACAGGTCCTTCATTAGTTTCAACATAAATGGGGTACCTTGGTCTGTTAATATTTTCTTTGGTAGCCCCGCTCGGGCAAAGAGCCCCACCAACTCTTTAGCTATCGTTTTAGAGGCCGTGTTCCGCAGGGGGACGGGCTTCTGGGTAGCGAGTGGCATTATCCAGAACGACAAGTATATACTGGTGGCCCCAGGCTGTCTTCTCCAGGGGTCCCATTAGATCCATGGCTATTCGCCCAAAGGGGACCTCTATGATGGGAAGGGGTACTAAAGATGCCCTCAAATAGGGCCGGGGACTGACACTCCGGGCAAGACGCACAGTACCTCCGCACTTCATGTACTCCGGGCCGGATGAATCGTCGCAGGACCCGTGCCAGGGTCTTCTCTACCCCCAAATGCCCCCCAAAAAGATGACTATGGGCCAGACTTAATACAGCATTCTGATGTTTTTTAAGTACTTGGATCTGCTGTACCTTCTGCCCCTGTACTGGTGCAACCTGGTATAAGAGATTCTTCTTTATTATGAAGTAGGGTCCTGGTCCCTGGGTTTTCCCTTCCATGGGGACCCCATCTATTTTGGTCACCTTCTTCCTAACGTTGTCATACCTTGGGTCTTCAGCCTGGTCCCGTCCAAAATTTCCTCTCCCGGGGCTAATCTACCCGAGATCTAGGGCGCCAGTCTCTGTTGCCTCTACTGGTTCAGAGGGATTAGGGTGTGGGTCACACTCGGGTGCTTCTCCCTCCTGGGTGGCCTCCTTTCCACCTACCTACAAGAGTGACCCTCTGGCTTTGGGCCAGTATTCGGGTTCCCAAGACCTTAGCTGCCCTTCTTTCCCTTTTCGTCTTTCTACACCGTCTGGGAGTGAAGAACAAATTTGAGGATATTTCAGAGAAGGTTGGGGGCTGACAGTCTACTGTGGATGCCTCACTATTTTCAGGGCTTCCCCCTTTCTCCAATTCCCCTACTTAGTAAATCTCCAAACCCTGGGAAGTCCCTCCCTATGAGCACTGGGTATGGAAGTTTAGGGACTACACCTGCTGCTATCTCAGTAGTGTTCCCTGAATCTCAATTTTTACTGGGATGGTGGGCTAAGAACCAACTGTCCCATGGACGCATCTTATCCCTGTATGCTTAGCCCACAGCAGCTGACTACGCTTCACGAGCTTCCCCGAGACAAGCGTGATAACACTCCCAGAATCAATCAGTGCTGTGGTCTCTACCCCATTTAGCTTCACTGGTCTAGTGTACATATGTGGGGTTAGTGAGACCCCCACAAGGTGGATTACGGAGCACGGGTCTGCCCAGTTCCCCAGGTTACACGGCATAGGCTCCTCAGCATTGGGACACTGTACAGCTATATGTCCCCACTCCCCACAGGCATAACTTCTGTATGGAGCCCTAGGCGTTCCCCGGTCTCTTGGTTTGGGTAGTCTAACATCACGATCCTCTTTCCCCTCAGTGCTCCAACTCTTTGTGGCTTCTGGTGGGCCTTCAGCCCCTCTCTTTTTCCACCTGGGTTCTCCTGGTGGCCCAGTCACCCGAGCTCGAGGGCTTGGTACTGCTAGTTTAACCCGGGGTGCCTCTTCTTTAACTGGTAGGGTCAGCTCCCTTGCCATCCTTCGCCTTTCTACCAGCACGACAACTTTGTCGTAGGTGGAGGGTTCATTCTGGCTTACCCAGGCGCGAAGGTCTGGTGGTAGTCCTCTCATGTACTGGTCAGTGACCAGAACCTCAAGTATCTCCTCCGGACTCCGGAACTCAATTCGTAAGTACTTTCGTGCGAGATGGATGAGGTCATATAATTGGGACCGCAGAGTTTTGTTTTCCTAGTACCTCCACTCACGATATTGCTGCGCCTGCACTGTGGTCATTACCCCAGATCTGGCCAGGATCTCTGCTTTCAGCTGGGGGTAGTCTGCCGCAGCCTCTTCAGGCAAATCATAGTAGGCCTTCTGGGCCTCCCCACACAGGAATGGAGCGAAGATGCCAGACCACCGTTCTCTGAGCCAAGCCTCCCGCAGGGCTGTCCACTCAAAGGCCAGGAAATATGCCTCTACATCATCCTCCCACATCATTTTCTGCAGCCAATTGCTGGCCCGCATGATCTGCATCCCATCATGGCCGCGGTTCAGCTCTGTAAGGGCCTTTACCTGGTTTACCAGTTCCCGCAACATAGCCCGATCTTGAGCAGCCTGGTCCATCAGCAGACAATTTGTCTTTTGCTGCAGCCGCACTGCCTCCTGTTGGGCAGCTGCCTGGACACGAGTAGCCTCCTGCTGGGCAGCTGTGCTTGTATCAGTGCCCGCACTACCTCCTCCATTGTGGTGAAAAAAAAAAAAAAAAAAAAAAAACCTCGTCCCATCCCCCCCACCAAACACCCTCCTTCTTCTGCTGCGTTGTGGACACCAGATCCCACTTCCAACACCAGCTGTGACAAAGTTCCTGCTCTACCTTGGTGGGTCTTGCGCTTACTGGCGGATTTGATCGCCTTGGAGCTTCACGGCAGCCCTCAGCTTGGCAGTTTTTCTGAATTCACAGTCCAGGTCGACTCCTCCTGTGTCTGACCAGGAATTGGGAGGATTTGGGGGGAACCCAGGCCCACCCTCTACTCCGGGTTCCAGCTTACTCTCCTATAGCCATCCAGCCCGACCCTGTCACACCATCTACTCAATGGGGATACAACTCCTAACACAGGCCTCCACCTCATCATACAGTGGTACTGGGAGGATTCACACTCACATTTGCACAAGACTTTGAGATGGAAAGTGCTAGGTAAATACCAAGTACCATCCTTATGCAAAATTCTATTACCCACATGTTCAGCACAATTGATTTTTTGAGCAGTAAAACATCCTTAGTTTGACTTTCATTACTCATCTTGGTCAAGAGTGGAAGAGCAGGTTTTGTGTCTCAAATGGTAAACTTCCATGGCAATTTTGTCAGGCTATTCTACCTTGAGTACACAAATATGTACACAGGAGCCAAGTGTACCTCAGCTTTGGTCAGCACAAAGCCTTGTCTTTCAACAAATTGAATTGAGCAGGTCTAATGCAATTAGTTTGGTTACATACTAATTTAGCACCATAGCTTTTGCATGGTGTATTTATTTTTCTTCATTAAAATGTGATGTCATGAATTATGAGCTGTGCTCTGGCAGCTCTTGTTTTGCCTGTTACTTGGGATAATGATGAAGCGATAAACAAACCTTATGCAGTTAAATGCATCAGGAGTACCAACAACAGATTTGTATAAAATGTGCAATACATCTTCAAAATACCACCAGATGGATGTGCCTTGGCAGCACTTCAACCAACTCACTGTTGCTATTCACCAGGGACCAGAGTTTTAAAGGCACCTAAAATGCAGATAGGTGCTTAATGGGATTTTCAAAAGCACGTAGGCACTTAACTCATTTAAACCAATGGAAATTAGGAATCTAGACACTTTTGAAAATACCACTAGGGACCTATCTGCATCTTTAGGTGCCTAAACACATTTTAACATATGGCCCCTGACTCTCTGACAATGACATTTGCATGCACCTGTTTTACATACACTTCAAGTAACATGTCACTAAAGTTTACTAATTCTAAATGTGACATGAAGCTCTTATATTTCTGCCGCTAAGGAAAGAGAAGCCACCAAGACCCATTTCAATGCAAGTCTAAAGGAAACTATTGAATTTGTTTCCAGAACAAATCCATGCTGTTTGTCTCATCCATCCTTATGATGGATTCTCTACATTTCTTACCACCTTATGCATTTTTTTTTAACATCATAAGAACAGCCATACTGGATCAGACCAAACGGTCCATCTAGCCCAGTATCCTGTCTTCCGACACTGGCCAATGCCAGGTGCCCCAGAGGGAATGAACAAAACAGGTAATTATCAAGTGATTCATCCTCTGTCACTCATTCCCAGCTTTTGGCAAACAGAGGCCAGGGACAACATCCCTACCCATCCTGCCTAATAGCCATTGATGGACCTATCCTCCATGAATTTATCTAGTTCTTTTTTGAACCCTATTATAGTCTTGGCCTTCACAACATCGTCTGGCAGAGTTCCACAGATTGACTGTGCGTTCTGTGAAGAAATATTTCCTTTTGTTTGTTTTCAACCTGCTGCCTACTGATTTCATTTGGTGACCCCTGGTTCTTATGTTATGAGAAGTAAATAATTCCTTATTTACTTTCTCCACACCAGTCATGATTTTAATAGACCTCTATTCACATCCTCCCTTAATCATCCCTTTTCCAAGCTGAAAATTCCCCATCTTATTAATTTTTCCTCATATGGAAGCTGTTCCATACCCCTACTCATTTTTGTTGCCCTTTTCTGAACCTTTTTCCAATTCCATTTGATCTTTTTTAAGATGGGGCAACCACATGTGCATGCAGTATTCAAGATATGGGCACACCATGAATTTATATAGAGGCAATATATTTTCTTTCTTAATGATTCCCAACATTTTGTTAGCTTTTTTGAATGCCACTGCACATTGAGTGGATGTTTTCAGAGAACTATCCACGCTGTCAAGATCTCTTTCTTGAGTGGTAACAGCTAATTTAGACCCCATCATTTTATATCTATAGTTGGGATAATGTTTTCCAATGTGCATTACTTTGCATTTATCAACATTGCATTTCATCTGCCATGTTGTTGCCCAGTCACACAATTTTGAGAGATCCCTTTGTAGCTCTTTGCAGTCTGCTCTGGACTTCACTATCTTGAGTAGTTTTGTATCATCTGCAAATTTTGCCACCTCACTGTTTGCCTCTTTTTCCAGATCATTTATGAATATATTGAATAGTACTGTTCCCAGTACAGACCCCTGGGGACTGGCCATTTATTCCTACCTTTTGTTTGCTATCTTTTAACCAGATAGTGATCAATGAGAGGACCTTCCCTCTTATCCCAGGACAGCTTACTCTGCTTAAGAGCCTTTGGTGAGGGACCTTAGAATCATAGAATATCAGGGTTGAAAGGGACCTCAGGTAGTCATCTAGCCCAAACCCCTGCTCAAAGCAGGGCCAATCCCCAATAAAGTGAGCACTATATATTGCGTGTTCCGTGTTATAATCGAAATCAATATATTTGAAAATGTAGAAAACATCCAAAAATATTTTATAAAGGGTATCCCCAATTTTTTCCCCAGATCCCTAAATGGCCCCCTCAAGGATTGAACTCACAACCCTGGGTTTAGCAGGCCAATGCTCAAACCACTGAGCTATCCCTCCCCCCCAACCTTGTCACAGGCTTTCTGCAAATCTAAGTACATTATATCCACTGGATCCCCCTTGTTCACATGCTTGTTGATCCCCTCAACGAATTCTAGCATATTGGTGAGGTATGATTTTCCCTTTATAAAAAACATGTTGACTCTTCCCCAACAAATTATGTTCATCTTAGGGCTGTCAAGTGATTAAAAAAAATTAATCGTGATTAATCGCACAATTAATCATGCTGTGAAACAGAATACCCTTTTTTAAATATTTTTGGATGTTTTCTACATTTTCAAATATATTGATTTCAATTATAAAACAGAACACAGTATATAGTGCTCACTATTTTTATTACAAATATTTGCACTGTAAAAAACAAATACTGTAATGCACTCTATCATGAAAGTTGAACTTACAAATGTAGAATTATGTACAAAAAACTGCATTCAAAAACAAAATGTAAAACTTTAGAACCTACAAGTCTACTCAGTCCCACTTCTTGTTAAGCCAATCACTCAAACAAGTTTGGTTATAATTTGTAGGAGATAATGCTGCCCACTTCTTGTTTACGTCACCTGAAAATGAGAACAGGCATTTGCATGGCACTGTTGTAAGCCGATGTGGCAAGATATTTATGTGCCTGATGTGCCAAAGATTCATATGTCCCTTTCTGCTTCAACCACCATTTCAGAAAACATGCATCCATGCTAATGACTGGTTCTGCTTGAAATCAATCCAAAGCAGAATGAACTGACGCATGTTCATTTTCATTATCTGAGTCTGATGCCACCAGCAGAAGATTGATTTTCTTTTTATATATAAAAACTGGCATCACGTTAGGTATCCTCCAGTCATTTTTCAGCTAATATAATTTTAAGAACATAATAGATATTAAAGATGGGAAAGGCCATGATAAACTAACCCCAAGCCATGCTAACGCAGGATTGTTCATTGCAATGCCACAGAATTAACTTTTTCTAGGATAGTTTTAAATGTTTCAAGCAATGGCGCTTCTCCCCATTCCCTCAAGCCTATTGAGGGCTATACATTCACATGCAGACCAGCTCATTAATCAAGCTGATCCACACTTACACAGACACTTCCATGCATACACAGGTCCGTGGGGGAAGCTTCACAATTAAAGTGAGTTGTGCATTAAAGCAGAAGCTGGAAACAGCATGAGAGCGTGCAGGTCCACCTGAGGCTTACTCCCTGTAAGGCTAGAATGCTCCATGGCCTGGGAGGCTGTCAAACAATTCTGCTCAGAGCATGGAACAGAAAAGCAGGAAGCTGACAGTCTCATAGGAGATGATGACAAACCCATAGGTCTGCTGATGGCCATCCTTTTTATTATCTGGAGCCCTGGCTCAGAAGAACAGGCATCTCTAAGATTTTACCTTGTACTACCATAGCATCGATAAGCCCCAAGCATGATCCAAGACCCATCCAAGGAGACTGCCCCTTACACCAAGAAGCATAGGGCCAGATTTTCAAAGCTATTCTGTTGCCTAAAGGTGCAGACAGATGCCTAGTTGAATTTTCAAAAGTACTGAAGTAGGCCTACACTATTTCAATGCTTTTAAAAATTCTACCAGGCACCTATCTGCATTTTTATTACACCAAAATACCTTTAAAAATCTGGCCCAGAGTCTCCTTCTGGCTCAGTTTTCTGTGTGACGATTTTTCTATGAATTTTTGCCTAATTTATTCAGAAGGATGCAACTAGATTGTATGCATCTCCTTCCCAATTAACTTGCACCAAAAGTTAATTTTATCCATGTCTAAAAATGAGCTTGTCTCTCCCCAGCAGCAGAATAGCACAAAGGAAAACCCCGCTCCATTGACTTGCGAAATGGTCCAAAATGATGTTATGTCCTCACCCAAAATTCTTGCCCAAAGTGGCTACAAATTTGCATATTAACCAAACCGTACACTTACCTGCCTTCTATCCCAAGTTACATAACTACTCTCGAAGCAATGTTGCACATGTTAGATGTCAGACGGGCTGTAGCCTTTTACTTGGACAGAACTAAACCATTTCACAAACCCCACTCCACTGAGCGTTACACCTTCCCACACAGTTATCTGAGCTCAAAAAGAAAGAAAAGAAAAAAACACTCCTCACTTGATCTACCCCAAGACTTAGCCAGCAGAAGCAGAGAGAAGCATCTGCATGAGGGACCATCAGACACCTATCAGACTCTGTGCCCCAATGGGGGTGGGGCTGTGTGTGTCCAAAGTAAAAACTTGAGACACACGCCCAGTGCTGACTGTTTCAACCCCTTCCTTTCAGTCTCCGACTTCTATCCTTCACCTACACCCCTGCCTGCAACACCTCTCCTTTGGCTATTTAAAATTTTGTGGATACGTTTTCATGGGGAGAGGATTAAACAGAAGTCATGGAATGAACAAGATAATCATAGGCTAACATATTGCTCCCTCTGCTTTATGTCTTCTCCCATCCCCTCCCTCATCTAGTCAGACTAAACTCTTTGGGGCAGGAGCTGTCTCTTATCCTGTGTTTGCACAGTGCCCAACCAAACGATCTGGGCTGTGGGCTGTAGTTATCTTAACAGAAAAACAATACCATGACAGGCTATAAGGAAGTCAAGTCACCAGGCATCCCTCCCTGCCTAAATTACAGCCAGACGGTATGATCACACCCTCCATTTGCAGCAAGGGACCCTAATCACTTCCTGTGCACCAACACCAGAGGCTGGAAAAATGCTGAGGATAGTGTGCATTTACTGTTGTGTGTCTATTAAGGTAAATTTTTTTTAAAAAAAATCCAATAGGAAAAATCCTCCTGTTTCCATTTTAAAGAAAGTATTTACTACAATAAGGTTAATTCTTTCTATGCAGCGTTACACCTACCACTAAGAGCAAACCACCTGAGTTTTTGGAGATCTAAGATTGGTCTCCATCCCCCTCCTTTCTTCTCCGTCAGGAAATACTTGGAATAAAAACCCCTCCCTCTGTATTGATGTGGTACTGGTTCTACAGCAACCAGGAGTAGGAGGTGATCTACTTCCTGTTGCAGAAGGTGCTCGTGAGAGGGGTCCCTGAAGAGGAACGGGGAAGGGTAGGGGGGATGGCTGCGAAAGGAATATAGTGTAGCCAGATTGTATGATCTTCAAAACCCATTGATCTGTGGTTATTGCAGCCCAGGCATGATAAAATGGGCGTAGGCAGTGACCAAAATAGTGGGATGGGGTATCTGTTGGCACTAGAGATGTGGGGAGGTCATGCATACCCTTGACCAAGACTTCAAAATTGTGGCTTAGATGTAGATGGATGGGTGAATGAGGCCTGGTTCTGTGGAGTTGGTTGTCTGAGCCCATTGTTTGGGTCTGTTCTGAGTGAAGTATCGTGGTTGTTGATGGTTAAACGAGGTGTCTGTCTCGTGACTTCTGGTATGGTGTAAAGCAAGGGCGTTTGTCAGGCGGTGGGTGTATGCCTAGTGTACGCAGCATCGCTCGGGAGGCCTTCATGGTATGGGGGAGGTAGTCTGAGACGAGAATAGTTTATCCCTACTGAAGGGGAGGTCCTCCACTTTTAGCTGTAGTTCTTTTGGAATTCCCGAAGCTGGCAACCATGATGTTCTCATAACCACAGCTGTTGCAGTTGTTCAGGCAGCTGTCCCCGCTACATCCATTGAGGCTTGCAGCACTGTGCGGGCTATTAACTGACCCTTGCTGATAATGGCATTGAGTTGAGGACTTTTATGCTCAGGGAGGTCCTCCACAAGCTCTTGTTTTTTACTAGTTATAGTAGTCGTAATTTGCTAGTAGACCAGAATAGTTGGCAAGTCTATGCAGAAGGGTGGCTGACAAGTAAACTTTCCGCCCAAAGAGATCCAGTCTCTTGTGTTCTTTATCTTGCAGTGAGGAGCAGAAATAAGGCTGTTTACTGCGCTGATTAGCAGCCTCTACCACCAGAGAACAGGCTTGACGGTGTGAAAACAAAAATTCCATGCCTTTGGCTGGAACAAAGTATTTTCTGTCAGCCTTTTTGTTGGTGGGTGGTGCCGATGCCGGTGTTTGCCATATTACCTCCGCAGGATCTATTATAGCCTCATCCATGGGGAGGGCAATTTTGGTCAATGATGCCGGTTGTAAGATTAACAATCTATGTTGTTTCTCCTGCACCTCATGTAAGGCAATTTCTTGGCCGTTTGCTACTCTTTTGAAGAGTTCTTGAAACTCTTTCAGATCTGGTGTCGTAGGGGTAGACGGCGTCACCGCTTTGTCTGGTGCAGAAGATGAGTGTGGGGCAGGTGATGAACCATCCAGGTCTGCCTGAGATAGTATCTCTTCCTCTTCTATCTCTGTCTCGGGAGGTCAGAGGTTTCTCTATGTGGTAATGATGGGTGTACTCTGAAACCTCTCGTTGCTGGGGAAGGGGGACCAAAATAGGGGTTCTGGTTTGTGGGCCAATGACCGCATTGTGGCCACTGCATGGGGGGTAATGTAATGGATAAGGCCAGTGCTGTGCATACCAGGGCTGTGAATACTCGGAGGGATGAGGCTTAGGCTTCACAGCATTCCATGTAGGTCTCATCTGTGATGGAGACGAACATTAAGAGAAGCAGTTGTCCTGCACATCTCCTTCCTCACCACTGTGCATGGAGAATTGCTCAGGAGATGAAGGATGGTACCGTGCTATGTAGCTCAGGGAGTGTTTGGTGCTGAGCAGTGGTGACTGTGGTGCCAAAAAAACTGCTATGTCAGCAGGAAGCAGGAGTTGCGCTGGTGCCGCCTTGGGGTTGCGGTGAGCATTGGAGAGCTGACTGGTGCTGGATTCGGCTTGTTAGGCGGCAACAAGTCTTGGGTTGGTGCTGGTGGCAGCAGCATTGATCGCAGTGCCACTGCCTGTGCCACAGTCTGCACTGGGGTATTTGGTGCCATGGAGGAGACGATATCTCAACTCCGGTGCCACGTGTTGGGGCTCAGCAGGGGTCTGCTGAGGGACGGTGCCGGAGGAGCACAGTGCCTTGTAAGTGCTCACTCTGGATGAGTGGAGCACTGAGGGTAAAGACCTTGCCAGGGAAGCTTTTTTTTTTTTTTATTTTTCTTTCCTGAGACCCTCTTGCTGGAGAGGTCAAGGCTTGCTTCCTGACAGTTTTGGAAGTTGAGCCTTATCACAACTCAGGGATCTCTGTTTATGAGACTCCCTGGAGGACATCTCTTGTGGAGGTTGAAGGGATTTCTCCAGCAGAAGCATTTTCAAGCGGAGAGCCCTGTCACGTCTTGCTCTTGTTAAGTTGATGCAATGTATGCATTTCTGGGAGATACAAGTTTTTCCCAGACAGCGAATGCAGGATGTGTGGCCGTCAGACATCAGTTCACGGCAGTAGTCACACTTTTTAAATCCTATTGAGCCCAGCATGACTGCAGTTAAGCCTCTCCCATCTCTTGAGAGATAAGGGTTGGAGTTAATTGTAATGGTAAACTCCCAAAAGGGGAGTTAAGGAGAGAAAGTCTTTGGGGGGGGGGGGAGAAAAAAACCTAAGAGGAACTGAGGAAACTATGTCTAGACTAAGAATAACTAAACAATGTAAAAAGAAAAGGAGGACTTGTGGCACCTTAGAGATTAAATTTATCTGAGCATAAGCTTCATCGGATGCATCCAACGAAGTGAGCTGTAGCTCACGAAAGCTTATGCTCAAATAAATTTGTTAGTCTAAAGTGCCACAAATCCTTTTCTTTTTGCAGATACAGACTAACAGCTGCTACTCTGAAACCTAAACAATGTAACTAAGTATAGACTAAAGAAGTTCCTATGTAACTTGTAACTTTTTTTTCCCCTCCTTCTTTCCCAGAAAATATCAAAGAGCACTGCCACGGAGCTCCATATGCAGCCGAGGATGGTTGAGAAGGAACTGAGGGGACAGTGGGGTGAGCGCAAGCTACAGGAGGTGCCAACGGCTGCACTAGACGACTCCTGTGTGCTCCCTTCCCCCAACCGAGTACTGCTGCAAGAAATCTCCGATCTCTGGCGCAGGAATGCACCGACACCTAGAGTGGAGGACCCACAGGGAAACCACTCGAAGAACACTTACTTCTGCTCTTCTACTGCTGCCAGTTCACCTTTGCATGCATCCACACATGCTTGATTTGCACACCATTATCAGGGAAGTGGGGGAGTAAAGTCACCAGATTAAGCCTGTTTAGCAACAATATTAAATACCATACTCAACAGGGTCCCTCAAACGTCACATCACCAACAAACCATAAATTGCATCAATTGTTGACAATAGTTTTTTCATAATTCAGTTGCCTTATGTAGAAAGGCAGGTTCTGCCATGAAGCCAGCAGCTGAAATAGGATAATGGATTGCCACTTAGTGCAGATACTTTTTAAAGTCTCCAGCATATAACAAGTTACTTGACTCAAGAGGGGAGGACATCAAATTTGGAGCATGGCCAAAAGTTAGAAAAAAATCACTACTGAAGAGGCTTGTATTCTGGTTTTATTTTTTCACCCTCACACACACACACACACACACAGGAACTAATTAATGGACTCAGACCAAGACCATCAAGTTTCATCCTGATATAAATCTCCTTTTAGGGAAATTATAAAAGTGAGACTATTTACACAATTGCCACATGTGTAAATTAGCATTCCCACAATGCTAACATGCAGAAGAATAAAATTTTAGCAATTGTTTAACATCAATAACGTTGAACTAGCAGCAGAGTTTCATATCAAACAGACTGATTTATTTGGAAAACCCTCCCTTCTGGCATCAGCAATGATCCAGTCAGTGCAAAGCGAACTGTAAAGTATTTCAAATAATTTCGCAGAAGTTAAAACAGAAAAAAAAATGTTACACGTTTGGCATTTATTCACAATATGCAGTTTTAAATCACTCAATGAGAACCATTTGGTATAAGTGTGCTTGCCCATATTTACTAAAAGTACATACATTTGAAAGAGAAAGATTACTAAAGCGGATTTGCTGTAAGTGCTTTCTCCACAGTAGCTCCCTAAACTAAATAGATATCACCTACATTCAGAGGTAATTTTAACATAGGCATGTCATATCTTGAACATAAAACTTGTTTCACATGCTAGACAGTGCTCCCAAAGTAAGGATCTGTCTGCAAAATAACTGAAAAACAGGATAGGGAAGGCATTGTTAAATCGTAGGGTTTTTTTTTCCTGTTTGGATTTAAAATGTATATGCATACACATATTCCCTAAATGAGACAATTCTCTTTTATAGATGCATATACATATTTCCTAAAGACAGGTTTCAGAGTAGCAGCCGTGTTAGTCTGTATTCGCAAAAAGAAAAGGAGTACTTGTGGCACCTTAGAGACTAAAATATATTTGAGCATAAGCTTTTGTGAGCTACAGCTCACTTCATCTGATGCATTTGGTGGAAAAAACAGAGGGGAGATGGATATACACACATAGAGAACACGAAACAATGCGTTTATCATACACACTGTAAGGAGAGTGATCACTTAAGATAAGCCATCACCAGCAGGGGGGGGGGGGGGGGAGGAGGAAAACCTTTCATGGTGACAAGCAAGGTAGGCTATTTCCAGCAGTTAACAAGAATATCTGAGGAACAGTGGTGGGTGGAGTGGGGTGGGGTGGAGAAATACCATGGGGAAATAGTTTTACTTTGTGTAATGACTCATCCATTCCCAGTCTCTATTCAAGCCTAAATTAATTGTATCCAGTTTGCAAATTAATTCCAATTCAGCAGTCTCTCATTGGAGTCTGTTTTTGAAGCTTTTTTGCTGAAGGATAGCCACTCTTAGGTCTGTAATCGAGTGACCAGAGAGAGTGAAGTGTTCTCCAACTGGTTTTTGAATGTTATAATTCTTGACGTCTGATTTGTGTCCATTCATTCTTTTACGTAGAGACTGTCCAGTTTGACCAACGTACATGGGAGAGGGGCATTGCTGGCACATGATGGCTTGAATAGAGACTGGGAATGGATGAGTCATTACACAAACTAAAACTATTTCCCCATGTTATTTCTCCCCCCCCACCCCACCCCCCACTGTTCCTCAGATATTCTTGTTAACTGCTGGAAATAGCCTACCTTGCTTGTCACCATGAAAGGTTTTCCTCCTTCCCCCCCCCTGCTGCTGGTGATGGCTTATCTTAAGTGATCACTCTCCTTACAGTGTGTATGATAAACCCATTGTTTCATGTTCTCTGTGTGTGTGTATATCAATCTCCCCTCTGTTTTTTCCACCAAATGCATCAGATGAAGTGAGCTGTAGCTCACGAAAGCTTATGCTCTAATAAATTGGTTAGTCTCTAAGGTGCCACAAGTACACCTTTTCATATTTCCTAAAAACAGTCTTGTCTGTGTGGACAGAAAAATGTATTATAGCCATGTTTAACCCAAGTAGGCTAAAACCTAGGCTCAAAACTCACTAAACACAGTTAGATGACAAGTGTACACAGGGAAAAAAAACAAACCATGTTATAACAGTTCAGGTACCACCATGCAAACAGAGTTCTGAAATATAAGCTAAGTGAAAAACTAACACTGACATTTCAAGCCCTACTAAATAAGTTGATCTCCTTGCCATTGAAATATTTTAGTTTAAGTGACAGGTTTCAGAGTAGCAGCCGTGTTAGTCTGTATTCTCAAAAAGAAAAGGAGTACTTGTGGCACCTTAGAAACTAACATTTATTAGAGCATAAGCTTTCGTGAGCTACAGCTCACTTCATCGGAACTTTAGTTTATGTGAGATCGCAGTTTACAGTAATTTAAATATACTAATCTCACTGATGGCAGAATGCTCAAATTGTCTATCAGGATCTTGCCCTAGGAGTGATTTAACATACCCAATATTGAGCTATAGCATTCTTTGGCCAGGGACTATGGATAGAAGAGAAGACACTATTTTGCATTGTTGATGCCCTGTCTTTTGGATAAGTTTAAGCCCAGGTCATTTCTGCCTGACTGTTTTAATGACTGCAGAGAAAGAGGTTAAAGATTGTCTGAAAAAAGGATAACTCAGTCATCTTAATGCTCTAATAAATTTGTTAGTCTCTAAGGTGCCACAAGTACTCCTTTTCTTTTCGCAAATACAGACTAACATGGCTGCTATTCGGAAACCAGTCATCCTTATGTAAGCCCCAGGAGATAAATCATCATGCAAATCATGCAGGATCAGAGGAGAAAGGGGAAGAAAAGCAAGACATTCAGGAACACTTCTCAAAATATGGGGCAAAATGAGTTATGTTTCTTTAAGTTTGAAGAAATTAAACATCATACACCTCACAATGCAAAGAAATTTTCTTACTTCATAGAAAACTTCCTTCCAAGACTGTCACTTCCTTTACATAAACAGGATTCAGAAGCAGAAAGATTGCTATTAGCATGTTTGCATCCAGAGGCAAAGTTAGATGCTCTAATATTAACTAATACTCAAAAGACAACAAAGTGTACCAGTTTAATTGGAAGCCAATAAGTGATCTTTTAGTAGAAGACATCACTTTCTAATTTAACTCTATGCTGAAATGCCAGAAAGATGTGTATTAACCCAGTGGGTCTCAACAAAGGTACATTGTGGGATTATGGGTCAATAGCAATCCTAAGACTCTGCTGAAACTGATAAAGGCTGGAATCCTCCTGCAAAACCAATTTAAAGACAGCATGGCCCCAGGTATAGACACTATGCTGAGAGTAAGACGACTTGGGTGAACTTGGCACAAGTCACTTCCCCTCTGACTCAGTTTTCCTGACGGTAAAATAGGGATGATGCGTACCTAGCTTTTGGATGCACTTTGAGACGTACAAAGAGTACCAAGTGTCATCATTACACAAGGAGTCACAGGGAGTGATGATCATTAGATAATGAGTCACTAGACTGATTACTAGAAATTCAAGAGACCCAACAAACTTGAGCTGTGTGTTAAATCTAACAGTCAGAACTGTTTCTGTACAAACATCTTTCCCATAATAAAGAGATTCATGTTTATTCGAATATTTTTTTGGTGCTGACTCACTCGTCACCTTGGTCAAAAAGCTTTATACTTCTGTGACTCAGTTTGCTCACCTGTAAAATGACGTACATAACTCAAGATGCTTTATTGCTTAGAAAGTCATTTGAGAGTCTCTGAAAAATACTTAGTGCCAAGTATTAAAACTCAAAAGAATTTACAACCGGGTGGTATCAGTAAGTTCAAATTAACAATTACCACATATTAACCAAATTCTAGTAAGTAAAGTTACACTGCAAACAAGAGTTATTTGCACCAGCTTATAAGAAAGCAAGCTTAAGTTTTCAAGAGTAATTAGTAATATTGTGTGTGTAACTTGAAACTGCAAAGGGTTTTGATTTTCAATGATCAGATATGCAGCACTTGTGAACATCAGGCCCCCTTTCTGGTATCTCAAGTTGGGAGTCCCATATTCAAAATCAGTAGTTTGCTTTGAAAGTGCAGGCCAGTGTTATTGAGAACACCTTATCAGTAATTGTTCTCAGAAAGTTTTAACCGACCTTCACGTGTGAAATAAGGACACCCTTTTATAGATAAGGCCAGAAGGGACCACTTATTATCTAGTCTAGCCTCCTGTGTAATACAGGCCACAGATCTTCCCTGAATCAATTCCCCTTGATGATCCAGCCCTCATTTTTGCCCCTTCTTTATTAACCCTTTGGAAAGACACCAGCTGAAAAACAGCTTAAATAAAAAGGGATTTTAGCGTTTTCCCGCAATTCAACATCCTCAGGTCAACAGGAAACCCAGAACTTTTAAGGTGGGGAACACTGGTTTAAGGGTACCATATCAACATTTATGGATTAGTTTCACAACCTTTATCTGTCCTTTACCACTTCAGAAACCAGAAAATAGCAAGAGCTAGAAATGGATAAGCCAGAGAGATGAAGAGCAACATTACTTCCAAAACCAGGGATCTATTGTAAAAAGTACTCTTACTCATGAGAGAAATTCATGTAGGCATTCCTATTTCTAGCAGATAGTTCACAGAAAGTGAATAAAAATATAAAATCCCTCTGGATTCCGTATTGCTTGAGGCCAGAACTTGTGTGTGTAAAAAGCACAGTGCCTATAAGAGGCATTCTTTGCAACTATAAAGAAGTGTAAGATCTCATAGCATAGAAATAGATCTCATAATAAAGTGGAATTTTAACTCCAAATAAGTGGTAAGCAACTATAGCAAACATCTGAGAAGCCACACAATCTTTACAAGATTTCATTCTAAGTTGTCTTTGAATTAAATAGTGAATTTTTTTAAATGTAGCTTAGTTTGGACACAACGGGTTCTCAGACAGATCCAGCTGCAGGATTGAGTCCTGAATTTACAACAGGATGTACCAACCCTATTTTTCATTATACTCCAGTTGTTTACAGTATTATTTTTTTCCCCGTTAACTAGTTTCCTTTGTTAGTTTCCACCTTACTTTGGAGTTAAAATAAAACGGTTGGAATAAGACTGACACATTCAATTTGAATGGTAGCCACTGCATTTGGTTACACATTTATTCTACAAGTGTGGAGAAAGGATGACAGGTACAAATTCTCAGATTAAATTGTGTGCGAGAGATCCATTCACATGTACAAATCCAATGCCTCATTTGCTTATGGAGTTAAAATAAAGTTAAAGTAAAACTACATTCAGACCACAAAGGCTTTTTTAAAACCACACTTTTAGATGTTATAACTTGCAAAACAGAATTCAAAGAAATCTTTATTTGAAAGGAACAGAAACATCTCCACATTTCAAGCCAGACCTGCCTCTTCAACGGGAAAAAGTAGCCTTCACGGAATGATTACGTTTTGCTCAATTAAATACCTTTTTTTAAAAGCTAGTTCTATTTGATGCACAACTAAATCAGAAATTCAGACACTGGATTTAAACAAATCCAGTTACTACAAGAAAGGTTATCCCTGGTACATTTACAGAATTGTTGGCTACATACATGCTCTTGTGTCTGAACACTAATGAAGAGAAGAAGCTTTGATTCTTCATTCTAGACTATTCAGCTTCCAGACTATAAATGTGAACTACAGGATTCATAATAATTTC
This sequence comes from Dermochelys coriacea, assembly GCF_009764565.3. Classification (NCBI taxonomy): domain Eukaryota; kingdom Metazoa; phylum Chordata; order Testudines; family Dermochelyidae; genus Dermochelys; species Dermochelys coriacea. The sequence continues at coordinate 563,202 of NC_050092.1, forward strand.
CTCAGTTATAGCTATGTTTTACACTAAAATTTACAAAAACTGATTTCACTTGTCATACTGACTCTCACTATTGTGTAATGTGAAACATTTAGCCACAAGCATTCATTAACTGCTCAACGAGGGACAAGACAAGCATACACAGGACTTGAAGTCTGCCAGGCCCCTATCATCTAGAGATTTATATCCCAGCCTCCTTCCTTTTCCTGACAGCTGGTGGTGGGCAAGTATCAGGGGGTTTCTCCTGGACCCTTCTGGTGGATTTTTTTCCTCCTCACTTGAAAATCTTTCATATCTATTTTGAGGCTGAAGTAAAGGACTAAAACCCACCAGCAAGGCACAGGAGAAACCACCCCCAATCCCACAGTACAAGTCCTGCTCCTATGCAACCAGCTGTTTAGAAGGGAAATGAGCTGGGATTTACCAAGGTGCTGTTTCTGGACACATTTTAGGGGCTCTTTCCCACAGTCTAGTCAGAGTTGAAAAATGTAGAGTTCAACCCCCTCTAGCTGCTTAAAGAGAATGAATTCCTGCCTCCCCTACACACACACACACCCCTGCAGCAGTCAGGTCTGTTTGGAAGAAGGGAAGATGAAGCAGGATCTGCTAGTCTACTCCTCCAGCAGTTTGTTTGGGGGTTGTTGTCCTACGCATCTCCAGTATCTTCCTCTGCTGCTCATTTCTTTACCAAGCAGCATCTTAATTAACTTGATATTCTCAGGTTTACTGCTGCCCACATGGTACTGAATACAAGCACTGAACCTGGTAAGTCTCGTTACCACCACTCTGCTGTTGCTTGGAGCAGGAACAGACCATAGATTCCACAGAAGCAGAATAGCTGATGTAGACGCCCAATACCTCAGTAGGCAAGGTCTTGTTTTCACCTAGGAGAAAGGTTTTTCAAGCCCTGGGTATACTAAACCAAATCCAGGCCCCTACACACACACACTCCTATTAAAACTTCAGAAATAAAACATATCTGGGCACAGAAAAAATGGTTACTAACCTTTCTGTAACCATTGTTCTTCAAAATGTGTTGCACATATCCACTCCAATGTAGGTGTGAGAGTGCCCCAAGCACAGTTGCCAGAAATTTTTCTCGTAGTTGCATCCATTGTGTCGGCTCTAGCGCCCACTGGTGTCATGTGCTCATAGCATCAGTATAAGGGGCCTTGCAGACCCTACCCTCCTTCCGTTTCTTCTGATTGACAGCCTCCAAAGAGAGGACAGAAGGTGGGTTTTGGAACAGACATGTGCAACACATTGCAAAGAACAGTTAGAGAAAGGTTAGTAACCATTTCTTCAAGTGCTTGCACATGTCCCTTCCCATGTAGATGACATCACAAGCAGCTGCCCCGGAGGTGGGTTCAGAGATCAAGGGCAAGCTGACTAATACAGCCCAGCCGAAATAGTCTCTGGCCTGTTGTGTAATGGCGTATAGCATGGTGAACATATGAACTAACAACCCGGTTCTCACCCTGCAGAAGTCCTGAACTGGAACCTGTGCTAAAACAGCTGTGGAAGAAGCTTGAGACATTGTAGAGCTGTTAGGTTAGCCGGGGTGATATGTTCGCAAGGATGTAACATGTCTTGATACATGAAGTGATCCACAATGAGATACTCTGGTGAAATGGGGAGACCTTTTATTCTTTCTGCTATCACTAGGAACAACTGAGTGGATCTGTGGAATGGCTTGGTCCTGTGTATGTAGAAGGCCAGGGCACACTGGACATCTAATGAGTGGAGGTCCCTGTTCGCATGCAGTTTAGAGTAGAACACTGGCAGTAAAAGTGCTTGACTGCAATGGAACTAATACAGATTTCAGGAGGAACAACAGGTGTGGTCACAGCTGGACCTTGTCCTTGAAAAAGACCATGTATGGGGATTCCGAAGTGAGAACTCAGATCTCAAAGTGATCTGGGCAAGGTGATGGTCATCAGGAAGGCTATTTTTCAAGAGAGGCATAACAGCAAGCAAGTTGACAGTGGTCCAAATAGGGGTCCAGGCTTAGGTCCCATGGGAGGAGGGGAGAGATGGATTCCTAACTTGAGGGTATACCTTCGCTAGGCCTATGAGAAAACGAACGACCATGTCGTGAAAAGACAGAATGGTTGTTGATCATGGGATGAAGGCCAAACTGGTTGCTAGATGGACCTTAACTGAGGAAAGGGCTAGCCCTTGCGGTCTTAACAAAAGCAGGTAGTCTAGAACAGTGGTTCCCAAACTGGGGTTCGTGACATGTTAGAGGGGGTTCCCAGGAAAAAAATTCCCTAATGGCAGACAGCTGTCCCGAAGGAGCCCGGACAGCACAGAACCAGCAGCCCGGAGCCCCTGGACTTCCAAGAGCTAAGCAGATCAAAGCAAGCATAGCTATCACCCTGAGATTTAAACTTCAAGACTCCTTATAAGAAATGGAAAGGGAGGTGAATATTTTTTACTGTTTTTAAAATTAAATAGGCAGCTAGTATTGTTTTTAAAATTATTATAAAGAACAAGTTAAAGCTTTGTTGTAACATGCATTGTTTGCCTGGACTGCTCAAGATCTGAATGCTCGCGTAGGAGGAACTCTGAGTTGGCTGCTTAAATATCTTCATGCTGTTTCACATCTGATACTCCTTGATGAAACATAGGAGGAGCCTTGTCTTATAAACAGGCTCATTCAAAGTGATATAAGCTACGAAAGTGAGATCTTGGAAGAGTGATGCTGTTTTCATAATGTAAAAAATACTGTAATGATAAATAATGAATAATAGTGTAATAAGCATATCAAAAACAAATTTTATATTTCCAAGATCACTGCTTTTTAAATTTATACTCAGGTAAAGGAGAAAATCCCTGGAAATATTCATTTTTAGGAGGGAGTTCGCGAGACGACATTTTATTGAAAGGGGTTCACAGGTTGTTAAACTTAGGGAACTACCAGTCTACAATGAGCTGCAGAGAAGACTGCAGAGACAGGACTGGTCGTTGTGAATGTAAGATGCAGAACTTTTCCATTTTGCCAGTAGACAGACAGCCATCCAGCCAAGCTACTGCCCATTAGGATCTCATAGGCTTGCTCCAAGCAAACTTGCTCCTCTGGATTCAGTAAAAGCATAAGAATGGCCATATTGGGTCAGACCAAAGGTCCATCCAGCCCAGGATCCTGTCTACCAACAGTGGCCAATGCCAGGTGCCCCAGAGGGAGTGAACCTAACCGGTAATGATCAAGTGATCTCTCCCCTGCCATCCATCTCCACCCCCTGACAAACAGAGGCCAGGGACACCATTCCTTATCCATCCTGGCTAATAGCCATTAATGGACTTTATGAATTTATCCAGTTCTCTTTTAAACCCTGTTTAGTCCTAGCCTTCACAACCTCCTCAGGCAAGGAGTTCCACAGGTTGACTGTGCGCTGTCTGTCCAGCCACCACTGCAGCAAATCTAGGACCTGGGCAGGGACTGAGAACTGAGTCCAAGAGATGGTGATAGGCGGGAGTAGACAATAGCTAACCAAGCTTGCAGAGGTCTGAGTCATAGCTTGCACGCTTCCAGACAGTTGCCACTGAGCAGGGCTGGGGGTGGTACAGCCACGCAGGAGGAGCTGCCCACGTGGGGAGCTGGGTCCTGAATGCGGTGGCCTGATGTACAGCTGCTTTCGCCACTGCTGTTCCCAGTAGAGCCTTGCAGCTCCTCAGATATGCGCATTCACACGGGGCACTATGAATTTAAGAAAAGACTCCCATGCATTGAAGTGGTAGCACCCCAGCATAGTCTGCTGGCTTGCTATATGAAGTTGCAGGCCCCCCGAAGAGTAAGCTTTGCGCCCAAGGAGGTCCAGCTTCTTAGGTCCTTTGCCTTTGGCACAGAGCTTGGCCCTCACAGGCAGTCTTGCTCATTGGCCGCTGCAACCACCAATGAACCCAGAGGAAAAGAAGAAGAACTTATATCCCTTGGCCAGAACAAAGTATTTATGCGCCAAGTGTTTTGCTCTTGATGGAAGGGAGGCAGGGGTTTGCCATAGCACCTTAAAAGGAAAAAGAAAAGGAGTACTTGTGGCACCTTAGAGACTAACCAATTTATTAGAGCTTAAGCTTTCGTGAGCTACAGCTCACTTCATCGGATGCATTTGGTGGAAAAAACAGAGGAGAGATTTATACACACACACACACACAGAACATGAAACAATGGGTTTATCATACACACTGTAAGGAGAGGTTTCAGAGTAGCAGCCGTGTTAGTCTGTATTCGCAAAAAGAAAAGGAGGACTTGTGGCACCTTAGAGACTAACAAATTTATTAGAGCATAAGCTTTCCTGAGCTACAGCTCACTTCATCGGATGCATTTGTAAGGAGAGTGATCACTTAAGATAAGCCATCACCAGCACAGCAGTTAACAAGAATATCAGAGGAACAGTGGGGGGTGGGGTGGAGGGGAGAAATAACATGGAGAAATAGTTTTACTTTGTGTAATGACTCATCCATTCCCAGTCTCTATTCAAGCCTAAGTTAATTGTATCCAGTTTGCAAATTATGCTCTAATAAATTTGTTAGTATGGTATTTCTCCCCCCCACCCCACCCCCCACTGTTCCTCTGATATTCTTGTTAACTGCTGGAATTAGCCTACCTTGCTTGTCACCATGAAAGGTTTTCCTCCTTCCCCTCCCCCCCCCCCCCCCCCCGCTGCTGGTGATGGCTTAAGTGATCACTCTCCTTACAGTGTGTATGATAAACCCATTGTTTCATGTTCTCTGTGTGTGTGTGTGTGTGTGTGTGTGTGTGTGTGTGTGTGTGTGTGTGTGTGTGTGTGTGTGTGTGTGTGTGTGTGTGTGTGTGTGTGTGTGTGTGTGTGTGTATATAAATCTCTCCTCTGTTTTTTCCACCAAATGCATCCGATGAAGTGAGCTGTAGCTCACGAAAGCTTATGCTCTAATAAATTTGTTAGTCTCTAAGGTGCCACAAGTACTCCTTTTCTTTTTGAGAATACAGACTAACACGGCTGCTACTCTGACACCTTAAAAGGGTCCATGATGGCCTTGTGTAGAAGCAAAGCAACTCTGGACAGGACCACTGACCACAGAATATCCATGAGGCCGAGTCACCTCCTTAACCACCTCTGCTTGGACCCCTAGGTTTGAGGCTACCCATTTCAGTAGGTGTTGGTATGCCTTCTGGTCATCTGGAGGTGGAGACACCCCGGGTGCCACTGGGGCTTCATCCAGAGAGGATGAAGAGGAAGCTAAACCCAGATGGGGAGCCTGAAGGGGCTTCCTCTTGGGGTTTGGTACCATGGTTGGTACCGGAGTCAGGTTCCAGGGCGTCTAGGGATGCTGCGGTACTAGGGACGCTGTAGCCTCCAACACAATCAAATAAGATCATCTCTAACGAGTCCCTTTGTGGTGGACGAAACACTCACGGATTCCAAAGGCCACTGCATGATGGTTGGGCCCCACGAGTATGGTGGCCAGGCACCCAGAGGTCCTGATTAACTCAGTGCCGTAATGGAGTGGGAAAAGCCCAGGGAGCAGCGAAGTCGGTCACTTTGGTTGGGGAGGGTGGGGGGGGAGAATTACTAATCCTCCTCCGAGTCTAATGAGGACAAAGAGGCAAGTTGGAGTGTTGTGCCACTGGGTGCTGGAGAAGGCTGCCTGGGGGACCTTGAGGCTGTCACCGAGGGTTTCCTCTTGGACAGCTGACGCACTGACTGCCTAGGTACTGGTATCAATTCCCTGCCACTTTGGGGCAGTGGCGGAGCCAAGCCCTGACTGTGAAGCCTGGTACCGGTAGGGTCAAAAGAACCCTTGCATCTGCAAATACTTCAGAGATCGATGGGACCGCAAATTGGCCAGTACAATGGTCTTGAGTGGGCATTATAGGATGCTGCGGAACCAGGGCTGTGGGCACCTGGTGATGTGGTACCAGGGATGAAGAGCAGCCTGGCATGGGTCTCACTCTCTCCGTCTTTGTCCTTTGGCACCGGAGACCAGCTCTTCTCCTGGTGCTTCTTCTTAGGCACTGGCGAAGACTATGAGTGCCGAGGGACTTGTGTTGATGGAGGAGCACTCTGAAAAAAAACTGAAGCTGCGGGTCCAAGGCCAGTCTGAAGGCTGCCTCCAAGCAGAGGACCTTCAAACGAGCAGTGTGGTCCTTCTAGGTCCAGGGCTTGAATTCTTTACAAATTTAGCAGAGGTCCTTCCTATGAGCTTCCCCTAAACACTTGCTCGACCATGGATCGTTCAAAGGCAAGTCTTGGCACCAGGACGAAGGACAACTCTGCTATCTATGAACAGAGGCATCCAAACTATCTTAACCTACCCTAACTAGTAAAAACTATGAGAACTATTTACAGACTGAAGAACTTCAAAAAGCTCTCTCAAAATTAAGTGATTGGGCAACAAAATGGCAAATGAAATTTAATGTGGATAAATGTAAAGTAATGCACATTGGAAAAAAATAACCCCAACTATACATACAATATGATGGGAGCTAATTTAGCTACAACTAATCAGGAGAAAGATCTTGGAGTCATCGTGGATAGTTCTCTGAAGTCATCCACGCAGTCTGCAGCAGCAGTCAAAAAACCAAACGGGATGTTAGGAATCATTAAAAAAGGGATAGAGAATAAGATGGAGAATATCTTATTGCCCTTATATAAATCCATGGTACACCCACCTCTTGAATACTGCATACAGATGTGGTCCTCATCTCAAAAAAGATATACTGGTATTAGAAAGAGTTCAGAAAAGGGCAACTAAAATGATTACGGCTTTGGAACGGGTCCAATATGAGGAAAGATTAAAGAGGCTAGGACTTTTCAGCTTGGAAAAGAGGAGACTAAGGGGAGGATATGATAGAGGCATATAAAATCACGAGTGGTATGGAGAAAGTGAATAGGGAAAAGTTATTTACTTGTTCCCATAATATAAGAACTAGGCGCCACCAAATGAAATTAATGGGTAGCAGGTTTAAAACAAAAGAAAGTTCTTCTTCACTCAGCGCACAGTTAACCTGTGGAACTCCTTGTATGAAGAGGTGGTGAAGGCTAGGACTATAACAGGGTTTAAATTCATGGTTAAATCCATTTAGGTTAAGTCCGTTAATGGCTATTAGCCAGGATGGGTAAGGAATGGTGTCCCTGGCCTCTGTTTGTAGGGGGTGGAGATGGATGGCAGGGGAGATCTTTAGTGGGATCCTTCCTGTTCCTAGAGAAGGGCAACAAAGGTGTGACAAGATTATGACTGTCAACAGATGGCTTAGGCAGTAGTGCTATAAGGAGGGCTTTGGGATGTGTGGCCACTGGGAGGCATTCACAGAAAGAGGACAGTTCTCTCGGGATGGACTTGATCTGAGTAGGGAAGGAAAGACTTCTAGGATCAAGGCTGGCACAACTGATAAAGAGAGCTTTAAACTAGGGGGAGTTTGGGAGTTTAAATTTGGGGGAGATGGTTGGGAGATGTCAAGGTAATCTCCACGCCAGATTTTAGCATTGAGAGGGAAGACGACGAAGTAAGAAAGGATACAGCCGTGGGTAGGAGAATGTATATAAGGAGCGAGGGCGCTGTGGATACTAGTCCAATAGGTTATACTGGCTGTAGAATGACTGTGCCTAATAGGGTACAAAATGTGAGCGAGGCCAAACAGCAAAAATTAAGATGCTTGTACACCAATGCGAGGAGCCTAGGTAACAAAATGGAGGAACGAGAGCTACTGGTGCAGGAAGTAAAAACAGATATTATAGGTTTCAGAGTAGCAGCCGTGTTAGTCTGTATTCGCAAAAAGAAAAGGAGGACTTGTGGCACCTTAGAGACTAACAAATTTATTAGAGCATAAGCTTTCGTGAGCTACAGCTCACTGAGCTGTAGCTCACGAAAGTTTATGCTCTAATAAATTTGTTAGTCTCTAAGGTGCCACAAGTCCTCCTTTTCTTTTTGCAGATATTATAGGGCTAACAGAAACATGGTGGAATAGTAGTCATGACTGGACTACAGGTATTGAAGGGGATGTGCTGTTTAGGAAAGACAGAAACAAAGGTAAAGGTGGTGGAGTAGCATTGTATATCAATGATGAGGTAGAATGTAAAGAAATAAGAAGCGATGCAATGGATAAGACAGAGTCCGTCTGGGCAAAAATTACATTGGGGAAGATAACTAGTAAAGCCTCTCCTACAATAGTGCTTGGAGTGTGCTATAGACCTCCGGGATCTAATTTGGATATGGATAGAGCCCTTTTTAATGTTTGTAATCAAGTAAATACTAATGGAAACTGCGTGATCATGGGAGACTAACTTCCCAGATATAGACTGGAGGACCAGTGCTATTAGAATAATAGGGCTCAGATTTTCAGAGATGCCATAGCTGATGGATTCCTTCATCAAGTAGTTGCTGAACCGACTCGAGGGGATGCCATTTTAGATTTAATTTTGGTGAGTAGCGAGGACCTCATACAAGAAATGGTTGTAGGGGACAATCTTGGCTCAAGTGATCAGGAGCTAATTCAGTTCAAACTAAATGGAAGGATTAACACAAATCTGCTACTAGAGTTTTTGATTTCAAAAGGGCTGACTTTCAAAAATTAAGGCAATTAGTTAGGGAAGTGGATTGGACTGAAGAATTTATGGCTCTAAAGGTAGAGGAGGCCTGGGATTACTTTAAATCAAAGCTGCAGAAGCTATCGGAAGCCTGTATCCCAAGAAAGGGGAAAAAATTCATAGGAAGGAGTTGTAGACCAAGCTGGATGAGCAAGCATCTTAGAGAGGTGATTAAGAAGAAGCAGAAAGCATACAGGGAGTGGAAGATGGGAGGGATCAGCAAGAAAAGCTACCTAATTGAGGTCAGAACATGTAGGGATAAAGTGAGACGGGCTAAAAGTCGAGTAGAGTTGGAACTTGCAAAGGGAATTAAAACCAATAGTAAAAGGTTCTATAGCCATATAAATAAGAAGAAAACTAAGAAAGAAGAAGTGGGGCCGCTAAACACTGAGGATGGAGTGGAGGTGAAAGATAATCTAGGCATGGCCCAATATCTAAACAAATACTTGGCCTCAGTCTTCAATAAGGCTAAAAAGGATCTTAGGGATAATGGTAGCATGACAAATGGGAATGAGGATATGGAGGTAGATATTACCATATCTGAGGTAGAAGCGAAACTCAAAGAGCTTAATGGGACTAAATCGGGGGGGCCCAGATAATCTTCATCCAAGAATATGAAAAGAATTGGCACCTGAAATTGCAAGCCCATTAGCAAGAATTTTTAATGAATCTGTAAACTCAGGAGTAGTACCGAATGATTGGAGAATTGCTAATCTAGTTCCTATTTTTAAGAAAGGAAAAAAAAGTGATCCGGGTAACTACAGGCCAGTTAGTTTGAAATCTGTAGTATGCAAGGTCCTGGAAAAAATTTTGAAGGAGAAATTAGTTAAGGACATTGAAGTCAATGGTAAATGGGACAAAATACAACATGGTTTTACAAAAGGTAGATCGTGACAAACCAACCTAAACTCCTTTTTTGAAAAAGGAACAGATTTTTTAGATAAAGGAAATGCAGTGGATCTAATTTACCTAGATTTCAGTAAGGCATGTGATACCGTGCCACATGGAGAATTATTAGTTAAATTGGAGAAGATGGGGATCAATATGAACATCAAAAGGTGGATAAGCAATTGGTTAAAGGGGAGACTGCAATAGGTCCTACTGAAAGGAGAACTGTCAGGTTGGAGGGAGGTTACCAGTGGAATTCCTCAGGGATCGGTTTTGGGACCAATCTTTTTATTACTGACCTTGGTACAAAAAGTGGGTGTGCGCTAATAAAGTTTGCAGATGATACAAACCTGGGAGGTATTGCCAATTCAGAGAAGGATCGGGATATTATACAGGAGGATCTGGATGACCTTGTAAACTGGAGTAATAGTAATAGGATGAAATTTAATAGTGAGAAGTGTAAGGTTATGCATTTAGGGATTAACAACAAGAATTTTAGTTATAAATTGGGGACGCATCAATTAGAAGTAACGGAAGAGGAGAAGGACCTTGGAGTATTGGTTGATCATAGGATGAGTATGAGCTGCCAATGTGATATGCTTGTGAAAAAAGTGAATGCGGTTTTGGGATGCATCAGGAGAGGCATTTCCAGTAGGGATAAGGAGGTTTTAGTACCATTAGACAAGGCACTGGTGAGACCTCACCTAGAATACTGTGTGCAATTCTGGTCTCCCATGTTGAAAAAGGACGAATTCAAACTGGAGCAGGTACAGAGAAGGGCTACTAGGATGATCAGAGGAATGGAAAACTGGTCTTATGAAAGGAGACTTAAGGAGCTTGGCTTGTTTAGCCTAACTAAAAGAAGGTTAAGGGGAGATAGGATTGCTCTCTATAAATATATGAGAGGGATAAATACAGGAGAGGGAGAGGAATTATTTCAGCTCAGCACTAATGTGGACACAAGAACAAATGGGTATAAACTGGCCACCAGGAAGTTTAGACTTGAAATCAGACAAAGGTTTTTAACCATCAGAGGAGTGAAGTTTTGCAATAGCCTTCCAAGGGAAGCAGTGGGGGCAAAAGATCTATCTGGTTTTAAGATTCTACTTGATAAGTTTATGGAGGAGATGGTATGATGGGATTTTGGTAAGTAATTGATCTTTAAATATTCAGGGTAAAAAGGACTAATCCCCTGAGATGGGATATTAGATGGATGGGACCTGAGTTACCCAGGAAAGAATTTTCTGTGGTATCTGGCTGGTGAATCTTGCCCATATGCTCAGGGTTTAGCTGATTGCCATATTTGGGGTCAGGAAGGAATTTTCCTCCAGGGCAGATTGGAGAGGCCCTGGAGGTTTTTTGCCTTCCTCTGTAGCATGGGGCACGGTTGACTTGAGGGAGGCTTCTCTGCTCCTTGAAGTCTTTGAACCATGATTTAAGGACTTCAATAGCTCAGACATGGGTGAGGTTTTTCATAGGAGCGGGTGGGTGAGATTCTGTGGCCTGCGCTGTGCAGGAGGTCGGACTAGATGATCAGAATGGTCCCTTCTGACCTTAGTATCTATGAATCTATGAATAAAGGGAGCGATCACTTGATCATTTCCTGTTAGGTTCACTCCCTCTGGGGCATCTGGCATTGGCCACTGTCAGCAGACAGGATACTGGGCTGGATGGACCTTTGGTCTGACCCAGTATGGCCATTCTTATGTTCTTAAAGATTAGAAAACCACTAAGGGAGAAGATTTCCAGCAACCATCACAAGCAGTAAGAAGGAACTGAAGGAGAGTAGGATCCAGCATGGCCCTTTATACCAGTGCTATGAACATGCGACACCAGAACGCATTAAAGCTGATCCAACAGATTCCGCTGCTGGAAATTTTTGCCTCAACTGGGCTCGGGGTGCACACACTTACATTGAAATGGATATGTACAAGCACTCAAAGAAGGTGGTCAGATTTTAATGCCATGAGACACAATTATGGTCATCTGGTCAGAATACTGCACAAAGCAGGACAGAAAATTTCACCAAGCGATTCCTGCATCAAGCCCGTAACTTTTTTTTAGAGCTATAGCACACTTTAGAAGGACATCCATCAATCCCAATCTAAAATGTGCTAGTGTTACCCATTATTCTGAATGGGAGTAAAATCACACTGAAGTTCAGTTTCCTTACTTCTTATTGACCTCATCAAGTTCTGCTCTTAGCTTTCCTATTTCAATCTGTAGTTTGGCCCTCTCTCTTGCAGTCTCATCCAGAACTCTTCGGGCATCAGCCAGCTCAGATTCATAGAGGGTCTTGACTCCACTCACCTAAGATAATGAAAGAAATAGATACAGTGATTGTCCTGAAGACTGAATTTCAGAAAGAAAGTAAAAAATTTAAGTTTTATTTCAATGAAATCTCTATTTATGGAAGTGACCAATGGGTTTCTTGATTCTTGTTTTAAGACAAGAAAGATACACCATACTACACTGAACAGAAAGCATGGACCTACTGTTTAGAAGTGATCCATTCCTTTAATTAAGGATTTATTTAAAGAACCAAAATAGAGAAATGAACACTCAGGTTTACAACACCAAGTCTAAGAACCAAACTGAAGTGGATTAAGCCTTCGGATCAGATACTATCTATTCCCATTTACTTAGAATACTACCGCTTTATTAGGTTACTTGAGATAGTATCATCCCTAAGATATAAACCACAAGTGACTTTGGATTGAGGAAATTAAGATTTGATATCTTAACATAGTTTTACATCTTTAAATTTAGAATCCAACAGTTAGTCTGGCCAACAGTTTATTTTCAGTAATACCTACAAAGATGTGTGCTTCCTCTCCTGCTGTTCCTATTATGTAGTACGGGTTACCCCCTGAAATCCTAGAAAATGTAAGCCACCTCCACGCTGCCTCCAGCCACCCATTCATTCCCTTTCTCTACCCAACAGCCATCTCTCCTTATGCTTTTGTTTTTAAGTTGCCAAGCTTTTTCTGCTTTTAGGACACAATAAGACTACAAGCCAGGTATAGCAGATACAAGCATTTAGGTCCAACCAGGATCACTGCAGGTGATCTGTCAACGATTATAGGAAAAGCTAATAGCATCCAACTTCAGAAGTATGAAGGAGATTAACAATAGTGGAAAGATCCAGGGGCAGGAGAAATACCAAGAAGACAGTGGTGAAAAGGAAGAGAAACTTGATGGACAAAGCAGGAGAGATGGATAAGAAAAAATAAAGTGTGCTGCACTATCTCCAGAAAGGCCAATTTAGATCAGAAAGTGGCAGCAGCAGTAAGAATGAACTCAGATACAGTAACTCCTCGCTTAACATAGTTATGTTCCTGAAAAATGCGACTTTAGGCAAAACGATGTTAAGTGAATCCCATTTCCCCATAAGAATTAATGAAAATGGGGAGGCGGGTTAGGTTCCAGGGAAATTTTTTTCACCAAAGGACTATTTTTATATTTATTTTATATACAGGTGGTCAAGTCAGAGGGTGGAATATTTTCCAGGGAATACCTTACTGCTAAATGATGAACTAGCACTCGGCTGAGCCTTCAAGAGTTAACACAGTGTTGTTAATGTAGCCTCTCTCTACAAGGCAGCACAAATGGAGGGAAGGGGAGACAGCATGGGAGACAGACACACACTGTGTGTGTGTGTGTGTGTGTGTGTGTGTGTGTGTGTGTGTGTTACTTATTGCCCCTTTAAGTATGCTGACCCTACTCTAAGTATATTGCCTTTTTAAGTAGATCAGCAAATTGAGACAGCAGCTGCTGCCAGCAAGCTCCCTCCGTCCTGAGCCCTGTCGTCTCCATCCCCCCGTCAACTCTATGGAGATAGGGTAAGTGAGGGGGAGGCACGCAGGATCAGAGGGGAGAGGAACACCCTGACATTAGCACCCCTCTTCTTCTCTCCGCCCCCGCCCCCCCCGCACAGCAAGCAAGCGACTCCTGGGAGCAGCTCCAAGGCAGAGGGCAGGAGCAGCACGTGGCAGTGGAGGGGAGGGACAGCTGAACTACCAGCAACTGATAGCTTGCTGGGTGGCTGCCGCACAGGGAACTTAGAGGAGCGGGGAGCTGATGCGGGGGCTGCCGCTCCACCCTGGTTCCAAGTCCCCACCAGCTAGCTCCAATGGGCTGCTCTTTCTGCAAGCAGTAGACAAGGCAGGCGGCTGCCAAACAACATTATAAGGGACATTGCAAAAACTTTAAACAGCATGTTCTCCAATTGATAAGCAACGTAACAACATTAAACCGGGACAACTTTAAGTGAGGAGTTACACCTGATCTAAAGAAAAAATGGGGTACAACTACAATGCTCACCCTGTTAAACTTCTGAAGTAAACCTTGTTTCTGCCAAGCAAAACTTGAGAAATTACTTCACGCAAGAGTCATTTTTCAGCGACATAACCTTAGTTTACTTGCCGCATATGCATTCTTACTCATTTCCTTTAACTCACTGCCTAGTATTTGAAGGTCTAGTCACCAGAAGTTTAGTTTACACAGCTGATAACCATGGAGGTTGTATGTAGCACATAGGAGCTTAACTCAGTATGGAAACAGCAAAATTTAGGAAGTTCTCTTCAGAGATTCAGTATGGCTATACTATTGCTCCTGCACACAGCACTTGCCAGTGACACCAATAGAAATGTAACCCTAATCACAGCCCAATGCAGAGGAGAAGCGTAGCTAGAGAGCAAGCCTGTCCACATTCATGGGTGGCTCCTGTAAACCACAAGGCTGGACGCCAGGTTTGAAAAGGAGCCCATCTTTCACCGACCCCAGTCACGGGCAGCTGCAGCTCCCGTGTCCAACAAGGCCGACATGGCTCTTTATTTCCCCATCATGAGAAAGGGGCAGGAGTCTCAAACCTGAGCTGCAACATGCAGGCCCAACCCCATGGGACAGGAGCCACCATTACCGTTGAAAGAACGAGGAGTACTTGTAGCACTTTAGAGACTAAAATTTATTTGGTGTGACAGGGTTGGGCCAGATGGCTACAGGAGAGGCAGATATATTAGCCCCAGGCTAAGTAGGTCCCTTTTCCCTAGGTAAGGTAACAGGGAAGGTTCCGGAACAATCAGGAACCTTCTGGAGACAATTAAGACAGGTTGATTAGAACACCTGGAGCCAATCAAGAAGCTGCTAGAATCAATTAAGGCAGGCTAATCAGGGCACCTGGGTTTTAAAAAGGAGCTCACTTCAGTTTGTGGTGTGCATGTGAGGAGCTGGGAGCAAGAGGCACTAGGAGCTGAGAGTGAGAACCTGGACTGTTGGAGGACTGAGGTGTACAAGCATTATCAGACCCCAGGAGGAAGGTCCTGTGGTGAGAATAAAGAAGGTGTTGGGAGGAGACCATGGGGAAGTAGCTCAGGGAGTTGTAGCTGTCGCACAGCTGTTCCAGGAGGCACACTAGACAGCTGAATTCCACAGGGCCCTGGTCTGGAACCCGGAGTAGAGGGCGGGCCCGGGTTCCCCCCAAATCATCCCAACTCCTGGTCAGACAGGAGAAGAAGACCAGGACTGTGATTCAGAAAAACAGCCACATTATGCCCAATGTGACAAACTTATGCCCAAATAAATTTGTTAGTCTCTAAGGTGCTATAAGTACTCCTTGTTCTTTTTGCTGATACAGATTAACACAGCTACTACTCTGAAACCTGTCACCATTGCGGCTGAGTGACCGATACAAGAGTGTCACAGACAAAACAGGAAAATTATGCTTTGTTAGTTCTGCCCCCCTGCTATGACAAACTTGTAGCTGTATAAATAATTTTATTTCACATTCTCCTGAAGAGTCTTGTGCTTGGAGCTCATGGTAGCTACATTATTTTAGTTAAGACTTACTTCAACAAGACCTGTAGGCAGCATCAGCTTTAACAGTAGGTCTCATAACAAACAAATGCCTATTTAACCAGTTTCAGATTAGGTTAATTACCCGGTCTTCATATTCACTGACAGTTGAAAGGCCACAGAACAGCTGGAGAGATCCCGGTCAATGTCAAAGCATGCTTTAGGATCAAGATGTCATAGAAGAGGAACAAGAGGGAGGTAGACCAACTCAGGGACAAATCAAGCAGAATACTGATATTAAGGTGTTCAAGTTCATTTTCTAGACACCATACAAAGGAACGAACGAAGCACAGACATACTCCAAAATTCAAGTAAGGCCTTTATATAGTCTGTGCACAACCATGTATTACACCAGGAAGTTTTCACCAGGACTGTATACAGCGTAACTGTAGTTGTGTCAGTCCCAGGATATTAGAGCAGGGGTTCTCAAACCGGGGGTCATGACCCCTCAGTGGGTCGTGAGCTATCTGCCTCCACCTCCAAATCCCATTTAGCCTCCAGCATTTATAATAGCATTAAATATAAAAAAGGTTTTTAATTTATAAGGGGGGAGTGGGTCGCACTCAGGTTTGCTGTGTGAAAGGGGTCACCAATGCAAAAGTTTGACAACCACTGTGTTAAAGAGACATAGGGGGTGAGAAAATTATATATAATAAATAATTGTTCCATCTTGAATGGTCAATCACAATGTGCGCTAACTACTTACGCTAAACAATCCGTTCCACCTTGCATTTTGCTGTGAAGCTGGGAGTACCTTTCCCAGCCCTGAAGATGAGCTTGTGTGGCTTGAAAGCTTGTCCCATTCACCAGGATTGGTAATTTATAGCTTAAATTGTTATCATAAATCAGTTTTTATTAACTTTGAAGATCAAGTGAGGAGGAACTCATATTTTAGGTATAGGGAACAAGGACACTGTGCACTTCCAGTGACTGCACGGACACAAGTTAATGGCCCCTCTCTCTCACATATGGCATCTGCAGAGCAACATGTTATAGATGCAGTTGTAGGTCCATAAGCCATTTCAAGGCCTCCTCTATAACACAGTGGACATCATTCAGTTCATCTTTGAATCTGCATTATGATGTGTTCAATGGATTCGATGTTCTCACTACAGTTCCACGAAGAGGAGTCTGATTTTCCACTTGTGCATCAAGTAGCTGCATCTCCCATGGTTTGTTTGGATGTGGTTCAGCGTGGTTCAAAGTCTGCATGGCAAGTTGAAACTGGGAAGGCAGCTTGTCACACCAGTAAAAATGTACTTGTTAGGGACATAACAGCAATACTGGATCAGACCAATGGTCCATCTGGCCCAATAGCCTGTCTTCCGACAGTGGCCAATGCCAGGTGCTTCAGAGGGAATGAACAGAATAGGCAAATCATCAAGTGATCCATCCCCTGTTGTCCACTCCCAACTTCTGGGAGTCACAAACTAGGGACACCCGGAGTGTGGGACCCTAACCGTCTTGGCTAGTAGCCATTGATGGACCTATCCTCCACAAGCTTACCTAATTCTTTTTGAACCCCGTTATATAGTTGTGGACTTCAAAACATTCACTGACGAGTTCCAGGGGTTGACTGTATTGTGTGAAGTAGATCTTCCCTTTATTTTAAACTTACTCCACATTAATTTCATTGGCTGATTCCTAGTTCTTGTGTTATGGGAAGAAGTAAACAACACTTCCCTATTCATTTTCTCCACAACAGTCATGATTTTATAGACCTCTATTATATTCCCCCCTTAGTCATCTTTCCCAAGCTGACCAGCCCCAGTCTTTTTAATCTCTCTCATATGGAAACTGTTCTATTGCCTGAGTCATCTTTGTTGCCCTTCTTTGTACCTTTTCCAAATTCTAACAGAACCTCAAAAATACGAACATGAGTTAAGGACTGACTGGTCAACCGGACATCTGAAACCAGAAGTAACCAATCAGACAGGAGCGGAGACCAAAAAAAAAAAAAAAACACAGCAAATACTGTACTGTGCTTGTATTGCACCTTAAAGATAAGCACATCTGGGCTGCCTATCCCCACCTCCATGCACGGGGCACTCACAGCTAGGAGATTGCTGAGATTCGCAGACAAAGCTGTGAGCTCCCACTGCCAACCCAAGGCAACCAAAGCAAGAGCAGCACTGGGGTATGCACTACTTTCCTGTAAGCCATGGGTGCTGTTTTCACCCCCACACCACCGGGAGGGTGACCTGCTGTTTTCACCACCACCTCTCCCAGCCGGGAGGGAAACAAGCTTGCCCAGGCCAGAGAAAGAATCTGCTTGCAAGGAAGCTGCTTAGCTGCCTCTGAAACCTGGCCCAGAGTGTGAACTGCTGGAGTCAGAGCTGCGTTTTGTTCAGAGTTATGAACATTTCAGAGTTATGGACAACCTCCATTCCCGCTGTGTCCATAACTCTGAGGTTCTACTGTATATCTTGTTTGAAACTGGGTAACCAGAATCACATGCAGTATTCAAGGTGTGGGCATCCCATGGATTTATATAGCAGCATGATGATATTTTCTCTCTTATCTATTGCTTTCCTAATGGTTCCTAACATTCTTTAGCTTTCTTGACAACACAATGAGAGATGTTTTCAGAGAATTATCCACAAGAACTTCAAGATCTTGAGTAACAGCTAATATAGACCCCATCATTTTGAATGTATGCTTTTAAATGTGTATTACTTTGCATTTATCAACATTGAATTTTATCTGCCATTTTCTTGCCCACTCACCCAGTTTTGTGAGATCCCTTAGTAACTCTTCACAGTCTGCTTTGGATTTTACTATCTTGAGTAGTTTTGTATAGTCTGCAAATTTTGCCACTTCAGTTTACCCCCTTTTCCAGATCAATTATGTTTATATTAAACCTCTCTCCATTCTGAAAACTGACCATTTATTCCTCTCCTTTGTTTCCTGTCTTTTAACTCGTTTGCTGATCCATCAGAGGACCTTCCCCTCTTTTACCATGACTGCTTACTTTCCTTAAGAGCCTTTGGTGAGGGACCTTCTCAAAGGCTTTCTGCAAGTTCAAGTACACTGCATCTACTGGATCACCCTTGTCTACATGATTGTTGACCCCCTCAAAGAATTATCATAGACTGGAGAGGTATGATTTACCTTTACAAAAGTCATGTTGACATTTCTCCAATAAATTGTATTCATCTAGGTGTCTGATAATTCTGTTCTTTACCGAAGTTTCTACTAATTTTCCTGGTACTAAAGTTTGGCTTACCAGCCTGTAATTGCCAGGATCATCTCTGAAACCTTTTTAAAAAACTGGTGTCATATTAGCTATGCTCCAGTCTTCTGGTACAGAAGTTGATTTAAGTGATAGGTTATATACCACACTTAGTAGTTACCCAATTTCATATTTGAGTTCCTTCAGAACTCTTGGGTGAATACCATCTGGACCATATGATTTATTAGTTTATTTTATCAATTTGTTCCAAAAATCTCGTGTAGTGACACCTCAGTCTGGTCCAAAAGAGCCTACACCTAAAAAGAATGGTTCAGCTGTGAAACTCACATTCTCTACAGTCAAGACCAATGCAAAGAATTCTTTTAGAGTCTCCCCAACAGACTTGTCTTCCTTCATTGCTCCTTTAGCACCTTGAATGTCAAGTGGCCCCACTGATTGTTTGGTAGGCTTCCTGCTTCAAATGTACTCAATTTTTTTTGCTGTAGGTTTGAATCTTTTGCTAGCTACTCTACAAATTCTCTTTTGGCCTACCTAATTATACTTTTACACTTGACTTGCCAAAGTTTATGCTCCTTTCTATTTTCCTCACATGCTCGGGATCTAACTGATGGCCATATTTGGAGTTGGGAAAGAATTTTCCCCAGATCAGATAGGCAAAAAACCCCAGAGTCTCTGCCATCCCCTGCAGCATGGGACACAGGTCACTTGGCACGTTTAAACTAGGTTTCAGAGTAGCAGCCGTGTTAGTCTGTATTGGCAAAAAGAAAAGGAGTACTTGTAGCACCTTAGAGACTAAAATTTATTTGAGCATAAGCTTTCGTGAGCTACAGCCCACTTCATCGTCCGATGAAGTGAGCTGTAGCTCACGAAAGCTTATGCTCAAATAAATTTGTTAGTCTCTAAGGTGCCACAAGTACTCCCTTTCTTTTTACATTTAAACTAGTATAAGTAGTGGATTCACTGTAACCTGATGTCTTTAAACCATGATTTGAGAACTTCAGTAACTCAGCCAGAGGTTGGGGTCTATTACAGTAATGAGTGGGTGAGGTTCTGTGGCCTGTCATGTGCAGGAGGTCAGGTTCTCACAAAATTTTCGGTGACCTCAGAGTGCAGCCACCTATTTTTGCTGGTGGACACTGACATTTTCCTAATACACTTGATTAACTTTAGGAAAAACAAATTAAGATGCACATATACATGTCCAAATCATTGGATTTTTTGGTAGACTAAATAATAAAAATGTAAAGTTATATTTTGGTGCCCCTGGTCCCTGATACCTCCCCCAGGCTCCCCATTGCCCCAAGCTCCCTTCCGCAGCCTCACCTGCCAGGCTTACCCCGCTCCTTGTCTCTTGATGACAGCACCCAATAAGGCCAGCCCTCCTGAAGCCCAGAGCGGGAGCTCCACAGCTGGGGTGGGGAGGGGGAGGGAGTGCAGAGAGGGCTGAATCCTGGAGTTCTACCATTCCAGGGGGCTGGAGCTCAAAGCCCGAAGCTGCGGGGGGGGGGGGGGGAGGAGGGAATGAAGCCTCTGGTTGCTGCAGGGAGGGACGCTGCTTTGCCCCCCACCCCCATCTCTGCCCAAGAGGCTATCATGGTTGCAGGAAAAACCCCTGGTCACAGTACTGAAAGTCTTCTGACCTTACATTAAAAATAAAAAAAAATAAAAAATTTGAGTAAGATTTAACATCCAGGTTTTAAAAAAAAAAAAAATATATATACACATCTTTTTGCCTCTGCTTCTTTTACTTTGATTAGTCATGGTGGCACCTTTTGGGTCCTCTTGCTAGGTTTTTAAATTTGGGACACGTTTCATTTGAGCCTCTATTATGGTGTTAAGAAGTTTCCATGCAGCTTGCAGGCATTTTTATGATTGTTCCTTTTAACTAGCTTCCTCATTTTTGTGTAGTTGCTCTTTCTGAAGTTAAATGCTACTGTGGTAATTTCCCACACACACAGATTTTACATCTAATTCTATTATGGTCGCTATTACCAAGTGGTTCAGTTACATTCACCCACTGGATCAGGATTCTGTGCACCACTTAGGACTAAATAAAGAATTGCCTCTCCCCTTGTCGGTTCGGGGACTAGCTGTTGCAAGCAACAGTCATTTATGGTGCAGACACAAAATTTCTAGACATCGCATCCTGATGTGACATGTACTCAGTCAATATGGGGATAGTATTAATGGGGGACTTCAGTTGAGTTTTCTATTTTTATAGCCACTAATATCCTGGAGCATTTCACAATATGAGGATATGGAGGTAGATATTACCATATCTGAGGTAGAAGCAAAACTCAAAGAGCTTAATGGGACTAAATCGGGGGGCCCAGATAATCTTCATCCAAGAATATGAAAGGAATTGGCACCTGAAATTGCAAGCCCATTAGCAAGAATTTTTAATGAATCTGTAAACTCAGGAGTAGTACCGAATGATTGGAGAATTGCTAATCTAGTTCCTATTTTTAAGAAAGGGAAAAAAAGTGATCCGGGTAACTACAGGCCAGTTAGTTTGACATCTGTAGTATGCAAGGTCCCAGAAAAAATTTTGGAGAAATTAGTTAAGGACATTGAAGTCAATGGTAAATGGGACAAAATACAACATGGTTTTACAAAAGGTAGATCGTGCCAAACCAACCTGATCTCCTTTTTTGAAAAAAAGAAAAGGAGTACTTGTGGCACCTTAGAGACTAAAATTTATAGATTCATAGATACAAAGGTCAGAAGGGACCATTCTGATCATCCAGGCCGACCTCCTGCACAGCGCAGGCCACAGAATCTCACCCACCCACTCCTATGAAAAACCTCACCTATGTCTGAGCCATTGAAGTCCTTAAATCATGGTTTAAAGACTTCAAGGAGCAGAGAAGCCTCCCTCAAGTCAACCATGCCCCATGCTACAGAGGAAGGCGAAAAACCTCCAGGGCCTCTCCAATCTGTCCTGGAGGAAAATTCCTTCCCGACCCCAAATATGGCAATCAGCTAACCCTGAGCATATGGGCAAGATTCACCAGCCAGATACTACAGAAAATTCTTTCCTGGGTAACTCAGATCCCATCCATCTAATATCCCATTTCAGGGGATTTGGCCTATTTACCCTGAATATTTAAAGATCAATTACTTACCAAAATCCCATTATCCCATCAGACCATCTCCTCCATAAACTTATCAAGTAGAATCTTAAAACCAGATCTTTTGCCCCCACTGCTTCCCTTGGAAGGTTATTCCAAAACTTCACTCCTCTGATGGTTAAAAACCTTCGTCTGATTTCAAGTCTAAACTTCCTGGTGGCCAGTTTATACCTATTTGTTCTTGTGTCCACATTGGTGCTGAGCTGAAATAATTCCTCTCTCCTGTATTTGTCCCTCTCATATTTATAGAGAGCAATCATCTCTCCTCAACCTTCTTTTAGTTAGGTTAAACAAGCCAAGCTCCTTAAGTCTTTCATAAGACAAGTTTTCCATTCCTCGGATCATCCTAGTAGCCCTTCTCTGTACCTGCTCCAGTTTGAATTCATCCTTTTTTAACATGGGAAACCAGAACTGCACCCAGTATTCTAGGTGAGGTCTCACCAATGCCTTGTATAACGGTACTAAAACCTCCTTATCCCTACTGGAAATGCCTCTCCTGATGCATCCCAAAACCACATTAGCTTTTTTCACAGCCATAGCACATTGGCAGCTCAGTCATCCTATGATCAACCAATACTCCAAGGTCCTTCTCCTCTTCCGTTACTTCTAATTGATGCGTCCCCAACTTATAACTAAAATTCTTGTTATTAATCCCTAAATGCATAACCTTACACTTCTCACTATTAAATTTCATCCTATTACTATTACTCCAGTTTACAAGGTCATCCAGATCCTCCTGTATGATATCCCGATCCTTCTCTGAATTGGCAATACCTCCCAGCTTTCTAACACCTGCAAACTTTATTAGCACACTCCCACTTTTTGTGCCAAGGTCAGTAATAAAAAGATTAAATAAGATTGGTCCCAAAACCGATCCCTGAGGAACTCCACTGGTAACCTCCCTCCAACCTGACAGTTCTCCTTTCAGTAGGACCCGTTGCAGTCTCCCCTTTAACCAATTCCTTAGCCACCTTTTGATGTTCATATTGATCCCCATCTTCTCCAATTTAACTAATAATTCCCCATGTGGCACGGTATCACATGCCTTACTGAAATCTAGGTAAATTAGATCCACTGCATTTCCTTTATCTAAAAAATCTGTTCCTTTTTCAAAAAAGGAGATTAGGTTGGTTTGGCACGATCTACCCTTTGTAAAACCATCTTGTATTTTGTCCCATTTACCATTGACTTCAATGTCCTTAACTAATTTCTCCTTCAAAATTTTTTCTAGGACCTTGCATACTACAGATGTCAAACTAACTGGCCTGTAGTTACCCGGATCACTTTTTTTTCCTTTCTTAAAAATAGGAACTAGATTAGCAATTCTCCAATCATTCGGTACTACTCCTGAGTTTACAGATTCATTAAAAATTCTTGCTAATGGGCTTGCAATTTCAGGTGCCAATTCTTTTCATATTCTTGGATGAAGGTTATCTGGGCCCCCCTGATTTAGTCCCATTAAGCTGTTTGAGTTTTGCTTCTACCTCAGATATGGTAATATCTGCCTCCATATCCTCATTCCCATTTGTCATGCTACCATTATCCCTAAGATCCTTTTTAGCCTTATTGAAGACTGAGGCCAAGTATTTGTTTAGATATTGGGCCATGCCTAGATTATCTTTCACCTCCACTCCATCCTCAGTGTTTAGCGGCCCCACTTCTTCTTTCTTAGTTTTCTTCTTATTTATATGGCTATAGAACCTTTTACTATTGGTTTTAATTCCCTTTGCAAGTTCCAACTCTACTCGACTTTTAGCCCGTCTCACTTTATCCCTACATGTTCTGACCTCAATTAGGTAGCTTTTCTTGCTGATCCCTCCCATCTTCCACTCCCTGTATGCTTTCTGCTTCTTCTTAATCACCTCTCTAAGATGCTTGCTCATCCAGCTTGGTCTACAACTCCTTCCTATGAATTTTTTCCCCTTTCTTGGGATACAGGCTTCCGATAGCTTCTGCAGCTTTGATTTAAAGTAATCTCAGGCCTCCTCTACCTTTAGAGCCATAAATTCTTCAGTCCAATCCACTTCCCTAACTAATTGCCTTAATTTTTGAAAGTCAGCCCTTTTGAAATCAAAAACCTTAGTTGCAGATTTGTGTTAATTCTTCCATTTAGTTTGAACTGAATTAGCTCCTGATCACTTGAGCCAAGATTGTCCCCTACAACCATTTCTTCTATGAGGTCCTCGCTACTCACCAAAATTAAATCTAAAATGGCATCCCTTCTAGTCGGTTCAGCAACTACTTGATGAAGGAATCCATCAGCTATGGCATCTAGGAAAATCTGAGCCCTATTATTATTACTAGCACTGGTCCTCCAGTCTATATCTGGGTAGTTAAAGTCTCCCATGATCACTATATGATCATTATATGAGAGGGACAAATACAGGAGAGGGAGAGGAATTATTTCAGCTCAGCACCAATGTGGACACAAGAACAAATGGGTATAAACTGGCCACCAGGAAGTTTAGACTTGAAATCAGACGAAGGTTTTTAACCATCAGAGGAGTGAAGTTTTTGAATAACCTTCCAAGGGAAGCAGTGGGGGCAAAAGATCTATCTGGTTTGAAGATTCTACTCGATAAGTTTATGGAGGAGATGGTATGGTGGGATAATGGGATTTTGTTAAGTAATTGATCTTTAAATATTCAGGGTAAATAGGCCAAATCCCCTGAGATGGGATATTAGATGGATGGGATCTGAGTTACTATAGAAAATTCTTTCCTGGGTATCTGGCTGGTGAATCTTGCCCATATGCTCAGGTTTTAGCTGATCGCCATATTTGGGGTCGGGAAGGAATTTTCCTCCAGGGCAGATTGGAGAGGCCCTGGAGGTTTTTCCCCTTCCTCTGTAGCATGGGGCATGGTTGACTTGAGGGAGGCTTCTCTGCTCCTTGAAGTCTTTAAACCATGATTTAAGGACTTCAATAGCTCAGACATAGGTGAGGTTTTTCATAGGAGTGGGTGGGTGAGATTCTGTGGCCTGTGCTGTGCAGGTCGGACTAGATGATCAGAATGGTCCCTTCTGACGTTAGTATCTATGAATCTACAATCACCATCCTGGTCAGGTCCTCAGTAGTATATTCCTACTGTTATATTCTTATTCAAGCATGTATTTTGTATCCATATCTGGATTCTTTGGTAGTTTGATTTTCACTTTGACTCTATGCTTTCATGACCTACTCTGTCATTCCTATGTATTTTGTATCCTGGGATTACTGTGTCAGATGATGCCCACACACTTTCCCATTCCCTGGCTGGATCCAGAAACATATAGTCACATGTGGTCCATGTTTGTGTGATTTCAGGCATTGTTGGGGTATGTTATCCATAACCAGCCAGATAGAGAAGTCTAGGCAGTCTTCAGCACGTTTAAGTTCTCATGCTATGGCTATATCTTGACAGATAGCTGAAGGTTCAGTGTTTTGCTAATACAGAAAGCCATAATATAAGTGTTGATTTTAAAAGTTCCCATGATGATTCACATGTCCGATTCAGCTGTCTTTACACAAGTTTGGTATGGCGGCATCTTGTCCACACCAATGCACAGTACCCTGCAACTAATTACAACATGGCCAAGGCCAATGTTTGTAGCACCAGGCCTGTTGATTCCCAGCTGGTTCCAGTTAACTTTTGAATCATGTTGATGCAAGTCTTCACTTTAGAGGCTTCTTTCTTGAGGTGGCTGGCATCCACAGTGGGCCCCATTCAGTTCAGAATCATACACTCCGTCACTTTGTGCTCAAAAGTGAGATTAGCCTGTAACTAGAAGGGTGATCTGCAGGTTTTCCAGACTTTAGAAGTGCAATGACAGTGGCTTCTTGCCACACACCAGGGATTTCACCAGTCTGCAGGATGTTGGTGAAAATCTGCTTCATACATTTCCATACCAGCAGACCCAGATTATATAGGAACTCAGAACAGACATCTTTTCTTGCTGCTTTTCCCAATTTTGTGGCTACAATGGCTGCATCAATCTCCTCACCTGTGAATGGTTCTTTGGGACACTGGAATACATATGGACATCACCTGCCCAAGTTGATGCTGGACTTGTCTGCGATACTGTTTGTCCACTAGCTGTTTTGACAGCCACAAGAGTTTAGCAGCGATGGCGTTGATTTTCACCTGCAGCATGGTGGCATGTGTGGTATTTGCAAGCCGCAGCTGTCTCAGCAGGTTACAAGCGTGTCTGCTCCAGTGTGTGAAGTTTAGACCTTCTACACGTTCAAGCCACCATTTCTGCCTTGTTGCATACAGCAACACCAGGAGGGCTTTGCCAATTTCTGGGTCTCTACACATATTTGTGTAGGAGCTCTTGGCTCTCTGCAGCCCAGCAGGGAAGGTAAGGTGACCCATCTCCCCAGGGGATGTTCTTTGTGACTGAGATTAGGAGTGCAGCAAAAAACAGTCAAAAGTCTTTGGCATTGGAGGGTGGGAGAGGAGAGAATGTGGGAAACTGTATTGTCCACAGTCATTGTGAATGTGGTCCATTGAAGTTCTAGCACAATGCTGGTTTTGAGTAGAGAACTGGGATTAGGATGCCAATACGGGTCAGTTCTGGTCTGTGCTGCCTGTACGGAAAGTCATTAAGGACAATCCACAATGCAGGCATGTATTCCCCTGTATCATATTTAGAGATGAACCTCAGGTCAATAAAGTATCCTCTGCCCCACCTTGTGGAATGGAAAGTGATGTGCTGTTTAGAATCAAAAAGGAGGAGCATATCCTTTGCCAACACCCAGTTGGTCTGTTCTTCACCTGCAATAGTTGTTTGCATAGCCTCATTGTGTGGTGACCATTAAAGTCACCCACAAATACAGCAAGATACTGTGCAATCTGCAGAGCTGGCTGAGGCCACTGTTCATCAGGTGGTTTACATATAATGATAATGATGATTAGCTTGCCAATGCGCAGGGAGATTGTAGTGGTTTCTGTGTGTGCTCCAGGAGATAGAACCACATTGTTTGATCTGTTGCTGTGACATTCCCCAGGCCCCTTGGCCCCCAGGACTCTGAACTGCAGAGTCCCCTTAGCTCTCCAGCCTGGGATGCCTTTTACACTGCTTTGCTAGGGAACAGCAAACCCCTCCAGATTCTGCTCACTCCCAGCTGAGTACATTGCACTCCTTGTCAGTACACAGCCCAGGAAGGCAATGATCCTATCAGCGGTCCAAATTCAGTGATGAATCCTGGTCATGCACCACCTGAGGGAAGTTGCGCATACGCTAGAAATAACTAGTTCAGTGTTCTGCTCATAACATCAGTGAATGTCTGAAGAGCGATACAAGGTGTAGAGGAGGAGAGGTAGCTAGAGGTGTTTTCCTTCCCCTTCTTATACTCCAAACTTTGTGTACTGGAAAAATCCTTGCTAGGTCACGTGGGCAGGCAGTTCCATGGCATATGCGAGCACCAAACTGTCCTCCAGATGAATTGTAAATTTCCTGTTTACAACTCCCCTGCTGGTGAATCTCTGATTAAGCAAATAATGGCACTTTAGCACTTCATTGGTGTGCAAGTGCATCTTTGTCTCTGAGAAAACGGCTCATGGGTATTACCCAGAATTATAACATTTCAGTAACAATCAGCACTTCAGTGTGGACACTACCTGCGCCAACAGGAGGAGTTCTCCCATTGGCATACACAACCCACTTCCTTAAGAGGCAGTAGCTAGGCTGATGAAAGAATTCTTATGTCAACCTACCGGTGTCTACACTCAGGGTTAGGTCGGCTTAACTACACTGCTTAAGGGTATGGATTTTTCACACCCCTGAGCAACGCAGTTAAGGAGACTTAATTTTCTAAGTAGACCAGGCCTAAATTACTTGCCCTAAGTGGGGAGCAGAAGAGGAACCAGCATGACACCCTTGTATATGTGATCAGACAAAATGAGTAAAAATTAATTTGTGAATGCTGGCCATGGTCCCTAGATGCAGCAGCAGAAGAGAAGTTATGAATAGAGCCATGCAAATCTGCAAATATGTGAATATCAGCGCACCATGTTTGCGGATCACGGACGGATTCAAGTTTTATGTCTGCAGATATCCACAGACCATGTTTGTGGATCAGATGCAGATACAAATTTTGTATCCACTCAGGATTCTAATTATAAAGCAGAACAGAGCATTCTCAGAACATTGAAGACAAAGAATCCCACCATTTTTGCCTCCCAGAAAGGTAATATTTCCAACACCTTACCACTTCCCACTCCAATATGGAAACTAGAATGAGCACAAGAAAAGAGACCAACAGTTGATTGGGATGAAAGGGTTCAAAATAATGTTCCTATCATTTAAGAACCATACTGTCCAACATGTGGAATTAGTTAAGACATGCAATGAAGTACAGCTCCAAGACAGACAATGCAAAGTAATCCCTTATTCTTTTGAACTGCTGCTTAAGGACAAGTTGTGAACAAATTTCAACCTAAATAAAATATTCTAAAAGCCAAAAGCCTTACACTGAAAATCTGCCATTGTTCACACCTTGAAGAATGGCTGATACTGTTCTCATGTCAGCTCTTCTAGGAAGTCACTTTGCCACAGGGGAAGTATTTTTCCATAAAAAACTATACAATATTTAAATTTTAAGCTCTTTGGGGGCAGGGACCATCTTTTTATTATTTGTACAGCACCTAGCACAGTGGAGTCCAGTCCAAAAATCTAGAGTTTGCAGGAGCTATGGTAATACAAAAATACAAAACCGGCCAGGTGACAATAGGATGCATCATTTTTCCTCCGTTCTTTCCATAATCAAGGCAGGAATATGAATAATGTCTCGATCCTTGATACGCCTGTGAAAATCCTCACTTGCCATGGCTTTATGAATGGTCATGCCTGAGCAGATCACTGTTCTCCGTCCATTTGGCTGCCTATTTAATCACTGAGCTTTCATTAAAAGTCTGAAGCTAAACACACCTGCAATATTCTAAAACCACCACCTGCAATATTCTAAGAGGATAAGAGAACTCAGGAAGTGCAGCCTCAAAGATTCAGTGTAGTTTCAGGGCAACAGAGATCTACCTAATATCTGTATTGTGAAGTTATTGTAAGGTCTGAAAAGTTCCGTAACTGAGACTTTTCAGGAAGAGAGAGTTTCCAGCAAACTGATCCTGCATAGCTACATGCACATACCATTACTTTTCAGAAAAAAATGCTCAATATCAGTCGTAAGAAAGGTTTCAGAGTAGCAGCCGTGTTAGTCTATATTCGCAAAAGGAAAAGGAGTACTTGTGGCACCTTAGAGACTAAAATTTATTTGAGCATAAGCTTTCGTGAGCTACAGCTGCATCGGATGCATCCGATGAAGTAAGCTGTAGCTCACGAAAGCTTATGCTCAAATAAATTTGAGAGTCTCTAAGGTGCCACAAGTACTCCTTTTCTTTTAGTCATAAGAAACAATGTGTTCATTTTGTAAAGTTTAGCATTAGATCAGTCAATCTTTTTCTATCTACAATAGAGACTTGCAACCCAACCAGAACAGACTACGCATGTCTAATCTGGGTCACCTCTGATGACCTTCTCCAGCTTGTAGGGTCAGCACAGAGGCATCTATATACCATGCTCCTGCCAGCTGCCTTGCTGTGCATCCTGCAGAGCACGTCCACCAATGCGTCACAGCACCTCTCTCTACAGCAGGGCTTCTCAAACTGGGGATTGGGACCCCTCAGGGGGCCACAAAGTTATTACGGGAGGGTTGAGAGCTGTCAGCCTGCACCCCAAACTCTGCTTTGCCGCCAGCATTTATAATGGTGTTAAATATATTAAAAAGTGGTTTTAATTTATATGGGGGGGTTGCACTCAGGCTTGCTAAAGAAAATTATTGATGCCCACAACCCAACGGAGCTGGTGATGAGGGGTTTGAGGTGTGGGCCAATGAGTTCACTCCCATTGGCCAGTGGGAGTGCAGAGCTGGTGCTCAGGGCAGGAGCAGCACGCAGAGCCCTGTGGCCCCCCTGCCTAGAAGCCAGACCCACTGCTAGCAGTTTCCAGGGTGCAGCGCAGTGTCGGAGCAGGTAGCACTAGCCTGCCTTAGCTGAGCAGCACCACCAACAGAACTTTTAATGTCCCGGTTTACGGTGCTGACCAGAGCCGCTAGGGTCCCTGGGTGCTGAGCAAGGCAACTCAGTGCCTTACATGCGACCCAGTACTGGGTCGCAACCCGAACTTTGAAAAACACTGCTCTACAGCATGCACGCAGTACTGCAAAAGGCACTAGCCAGAAGGAGCAGGCATACAATTGCCACATCAACCCTACAGACAGGAAGTGGTGGCACTGACTCAGGTTTGGGACAAGGGTTGGGAGCAGGCTGGAAAGTGACTTGATCTTCTTGGGGTTGGATCAGGTTAGGTGGTCTTGGGACCATGCCAAGCTTAAAAATTAGGCTTAAGGAGAACTCTAATCTACACGCGTCAAACAACACTGCACATACTCCTAGTTTCGGGATGCTTGGCCAACAAGAGAATCAGCTTGTAGATGAAGTGTCACTTACATCCTGTGAACAACCATTTACTAAAAAAGTGATGCATAAAGTTTAATACCTATGTTTAAAGCTCATTGAAACATCAGCACATGTCAAAGTATATGGAATTACTGCAAGACTGCAAAAGAAAAAAAAATCTTAGAATCAGAGTATCAGGGTTGGAAGGGACCTCAGCAGGTCATTAGTCCAACCCCCTGCTCAAAGCAGGACCAATCCCCAATTAAATCATGCCAGCCAGGGCTTTGTCAAGCCTGACCTTAAAAACTTCTAAGGATGCAGATTCCACCACCTCCCTAGGCAACGCATTCCAGTGTTTCACCACCCTCCTAGTGAAAAAGTTTTTCCCCCAATATCCAACCTAAACCTCCCCCACTGCAACTTGAGACCATTACTCCTTTTTCTGTCATTTGCTACCACTGAGAACAGTCTAGATCCATCCTCTTTGGAACCCCCTTTCAGGTAGTTGAAAGCAGCTATCAAATCCCATCTCATTCTTCTCTTCTGCAGCCTAAACAATCCCAGTTATCTCTGCCTCTCCTCATAAGTCATGTGTTCCAGTCCCCTAATCATTTTTGTTGCCCTCCGCTGGACGCTTTCCAATTTCCCACATCCTTCTTGTGGTGCAGGGCCCAAAACTGGACACAGTACTCCAGATGAGGCCTCACCAATGTCGAATAAAGGGGAACGATCATGTCCCTGGATCTGCTGGCAACGCCACTACTTATACATCCCAAAATGCCATTGGCCTTCTTGGCAACAACGGCACACTGTTGACTCATATCCAGCGTCTCGTCCACTGTAACCCTTCGGTCCTTTTCTGCAGAACTGCTGCCGAGCCATTTGGTCCCTAGTCTGTAGCGGTGCATGGGATTCTTCCCTCCTAAGTGCAGGACTCTTCACTTGTCCTTGTTGAACCTCATCAGATTTCTTTTGGCCCAATCCTCTCATTTGTCTAGGGCCCTTTGTATCCTATCCCTACCCTCCAGTGTATCTACCTCTCCTCCCAGTTTAGTGTCATCTGCAAACTTGCTGAGGGTGCAATCCACACCATCCTCCAGATCATTTATGAAGATCTTGAACAAAACCAGCCCAAGGACCGACCCTCGGGGCACTCCACTTGATACCAGCTACCAACCAGACATGGAGCCATTTATCACTATCCATTGAGCCCAACAATCTAGCCAGCTTTCTATCCACCTTGTAGTCCATTCATCCAGCCCATACTATAACTTGCTGGCAAGAATACTGTGGGAGACCGTGTCAAAAGCTTTGCTAAAGTCAAGGAACACGTCCACTGCTTTCCCCTCATCCACAGAGCCAGTTCTCGTCACAGAAGGCAATTAGATTAGTCAGACATGACTTGCCCTTGGTGAATCCATACTGACTGTTCCTGATCACTTTCCTCTCCTTTAAGTGCTTCAGAATTGATTCCTTGAGGATCTGCTCCATGATTTTTAAATCACTGCTTTATTACCAGTAAAATGATTATTTGCCAGGCTTCAAGAGGTGATGAGTCTTAAATTTCATAATTCAGAGCTTGGATGTTTCCTACCATGGCTTTCTATCAAGTACAATGATTATATTTAAAATGAATGAATCTAAGCAGGAAGTGGTATGCTAAAGAGGTTTTATATTTATAAATATATCCATAACTGTTTCAAAATAAACAGAATATCACCAACACTGTGAAACTAACCTTTAAGTACAACAGAATGGAGTACTTGAACTCAAGTTTAGTTCCCAGGTAGACTTGCTATTCTCAAAACAAAACTCTCCTCATACACAATCTACAGAAACTCACTACATTAATCCAAGAAAAATAATCTAACTTTTCAACAAGTCAACACCAAACAATAAAGAAAAAACCAATAGATTTAAGAGACCAAGTGGTTCTGTCACCATTCTCTGGTATATAAGGTGGATAGAAAGCTAGCTAGATCATTGATCACTACCCACTGAGCCCAATGGCTCCATGTCTAGTTGGCAGCCAGTATCAAGCAGAGTGCCCCAAGGGTCAGTCCTGGGGCCAGTTTTATTCAATATCTTCATTAATGATATGGAGGATGGTGTGGACTGCACCCTCAGCAAGTTTGCAGAGGACACTAAACTGGGAGGAGAGGTAAATACACTGAAGGGTAGGAATAGGATACAGAGGGACCTAGACAAATGAGAGGATTGGGCCAAAAGAAATCTGATGAGGTTCAATAAGGACAAGTGCAGAGTCCTGCATTTAGGAGGGAAGAATCCTATGCACCGCTACAGACTAGGGACCGAATGGCTAGGCAGAAGTTCTGCAGAAAAGGACCTAAGGGTTACAGTGGATGAGAAGCTGGATATGAGTCAACAGTGTGCCGTTGTTGCCAAGAAGGCTAACGGCATTTTGGGCAGTATAAGTAGAAGCATTGCCAGATCGAGGGACATGATCATTCCCCTCTATTCGACATTGGTGAGGCCTCATCTGGAATACAGTGTCCAGTTTTGGGTCCCACACTACAAGAAGGATGTAGAAAAATTGGAAAGCATCCAGTGGAGGGCAACAAAAATGATTAGGGGACTGGAGCACATGATTTTGAGGAGACGCTGACTGACTGGGATTATTTAGTCTGCAGAAGAGAAGAATGAGAGGGGGATTTGATAACTGCTTTCAACTACCTGAAAGGGGGTTCCAAAGAGGATGGATCTAGATTGTTCTCAGTGGTAGCAGATGACAGAACAAGGAGTAATGGTCTCAAGTTGTAGTGGGAGAGGTTTAGGTTGGATATTAGGAAAACCTTTTTCACTAGGAGGATGGTGAAGCACTGAAATTGGTTACCTAGAGAGGTGGTGGAATCTCCTTCCTTAGAGGTTAAGGTCAGGCTTGACAAAGCCCTGGCTGGGATGATTTAGTTGGGGATTGGTCCTGTTTGAGCAGGGGGTGGACTAGATGACCTCCTGAGGTGTCTTCTAACCCTATGTTCCAGGATTCTTGGCATCAACACCTGTTGCAACAGGCAGTTACAATCAACAGCCTTTTCACAGAAGTTTAATTTCAACAGTTTTCCCTTTCACTACTATTACAAAATGTGGGTTCTATGCATATATAGTAGCAAGTGAAATAACTATCTTTGTCTAAATGTCATTTAATCTGTATACCACCCAAAGTTACCAAAATCCATCCTTCCAAACTATTACACATTCAAACTTGTGACTATTATAACTATTAAGACCGATACTCGACTCCTTTAAAATAGTCATTCACCTATTACTCCTGGGGGAATTCTCTGCTACTGTGTGCGCATATAATTAATAAGCCACGCATATTTTTAATTTTTTGCACAGAAAAAAGCTTGTGCTGAAATGTTGCTGCAATTCTGCTTTTTGCCAACCAGAGGGCATTGTGGTGACAGAATACAGCAGCAGCTCCCAGCCAGATAGGGAAAAGAAAGAGCCTGCCTTCTTCGCAGTACCTGTCAGACCAGGTCAAGTCAGGAGACAGGGGTTATGGGGAGACAGACAGCATGGGTCTGCTGGGGGGGGGGGGAATCAAACAGGGGCTTATACAGACTAGTGGGAGAAGACAAACTGGGGCAGGGGCTGAATGGAAGTGGAGGCACAGGGCCACGGGGGGAGGGAGGTGCAGGGCCACATAGTGATGGGGGACGGGGTGCAGAGCTACATAGGGACAGAGAATGGCTGAGTTGGGGCAGACAGATGGGGGTATAGGGACACACAGGGAGAGGGAAGGGCTGAATGGGAGCACAGACACACATGGGAACCGGGGGAGGGAGTGCAGGGCCACCTGGGGATGAGGACTGGGTGCAGAGCTACATGGGGACAGAGGATGACTGAGTGTGGGCACAGACACACATAGGGACAGGGTGCAGGGCTACCTGGGGATGGGAAGAGGGAGTGCAGGGACATGTGGACAGGCGGTGTAAGGACAAATGGGGACAGGGCAGATGTGCCTGACTGAATGGGAGGGGCTAGGGGCAGCCAGGGGGAAGTGCCCTAACAATCCCTCCCCACCCCCAAACAATACCTGTTCCATACCTTTCCCACTCATACCCAACAACCCTCCAGGTTCGCACCCAGGCTCCTTCCCAGCAATTCCCTCTCCCTCAGCTCCTCCCCAAGTCTTTGCACTGCTTTTGAGGGATGAGGGAAATACCGTTCCGTATTGTAGTTTAAATGAATTACTACTCAGAATTCTGTATTAATATGTCTAGTAAGGAATCGATTTGTCAAAAACATTTCCTGAATCTTTTTTGTCTGTACTGTTACCAAAATACTTGCTGACAGGTATTTTGAAATAAATGACCAAAGCTAATTGAAACTGGTGAGATTATACTGTGTTATTTTGACAAATAAAATGTGCAGAATTGTTAAGATTTTTTCTGTAGAATTTTTAATTTTTTGGTGCATAATTCCCCCAGGATTAATTATGCACAAGGATTTTGTTTACCCTAAATACAATTTCTAACTCTAAACTGTTAAGTATTAACTGACAGGAAAACAATATTTTCCTCTAGTTCCACATACCACATGAAGACACGATGTGAGATGAAGAACAGTGAAGGCCACCTTGAAAGTTAATGACAGTAAAATAGCGTGTCTATATCTAGCAAAATAGCATTTCTCTCAGGGGAGGGATAGCTCGGAGGTTTGAGCGTAGGCCTGCTAAACCCAGCATTGTGAGTTCAATCCTTGAAGGGGCCATTTAGGGATCTGGGGTAAAAATTGGGGATTGGTCCTGCTTTGAGCAAGGGGTTGGACTAGATTACCTCCTGAGGTCCCTTCCAACCCTGATATTCTATGATACAACGGATTTCTTAGTGGACTTACCTAAACACACAAAAACAGGAGTAACTGACTTTATTAGCAAGCCTCGCAGCATTAGTTAACAAGATCACCTTACATAAGAACAAGTAACAGAATTCATAAGAGATTATGATAAAGATGAACAAACCCAGGCATTTCAGATACCCAGAGATGTAGGCTAGATGTGTATTAAAAATATAAACATATCTTTCTATAGAAAGTGTTAATGCTACAATACTGTAATAGCTAGTGTGACAAAGTTCCTGCTCTACCTTGGTGGGTCTTGCACTTATTGGCAGATTTGCTCGCCTTGGAACTTCGCAGCAGCCACAGCTTGGCTGTTTTTCTGAACCCAGAGTCCAGGTTGACTCCTACTGTGTCTGACCAGGAGTTGGGAGGATTTAGGGGGAACCCGGGCCCACCCTCTACTCCAGGTTCCAGACCAGGGCCCTGTGGAATCCAGCTGTCTAGGTGCCTCCTGGAACAGCTGTGCGACAGCTACAACTCCCTGGGCTACTTCCCCATGGCCTCCTCCCAACATCTTCTTTTATCCTCACCACAGGACCTTCCTCCTGGGGTCTGATAATGCTTGTACTCCTCAGTCCTCCAACAGACCACATGCTCACTCTCAGCTCCTAGTGAGATTCTGTCCATGAATGCCTCCCAGTGGTCACATAGAATCATAGATCATCAGGGTTGGAAGGGACCTCAGGAGGTCATCTAGTCCAACCCCCTGCTCAAAGCAGAACCAATCCCCAGTTTTTGCCCCCGATCCCTAAATGGCCCCTTCAAGGATTGAACTCACAACCCTGGGTTTAGCAGGCTAATGCTCAAACCACTGAGCATTCCCTTCCTCCCCAAAAGCCAGCCTTATAGCACCACTGCCTGAGCCATCTATTGATTATCATAATCTTGTTTTGCCTTCATTCTCCTCCTCCAGGGACAGGTAGAATCCCACTGAAGATCACCTGAGTCTCCATTTCCTTAAGCATCTTCTCTAGTCTGGCATAGTCTTCCTGGATGTGTTCCAGTGAGAATCTAGCTGTGTCATTTGTTCCCATGTGAAGAACAATCAGTGGATTCTTTCCTGCTCCCATTAGGACCCTCTTCAGTCTCAGGTCCAAATCCTGTATCTTAGAGGGGAGAGCTATCTACCAGGAGCTGTTCTCCGGATCAGCTCTGGTGACAGACCTTTCAGTTTTTCTTAGTAGGGAGTCACCAGTCATATAGACCTGCCTCTTCCTAGTGGTGATGAGATTCTCCAGCCTTCTTCCTGTCCATTCAGGCTGCAAGTCCTCTTGTCTTTTGTTTTCACTTGCAATCTTCTGTGAGTCATCCTCTAGCCTCTTGGGGCTCCAAACTCTGGCTATCTCCAGTGACTCTTCCCCTCTTCTTGTAAAGCTAGCTGCTCTTCTCTTCCTCCTGGCCCTTCCACCTTCTGTTAGTGGCTGCTGTGCCCCTTCTTCATTTTCCAACTCAGCAAACCTGCTCCTGCGCTCTGTTTCTCTTTCACTAGCCCATCTTTTCCTCGGCCTGGTTCTTGTAGTCATGGGCTTCCAGTGGCCCCTTTCCTCACCCAGAAACATATGTAAACATACAGCAAGCACCACATAATTCAGAGGTTAATTAAAAGACAGTTACATTTCTAAAAGTACACCAAGCAGTACCCAATTCTTAACAGCCCACAAACCTTCAGGGCCAGATTGCACTCGAGCACAGCACATTACTACGGCTGACGGTTAAAGTACACTTTCAAAGCCTCCCTCATGCTGTGTTCTTGTAATGGCCCTCATGTCTAGCTTCTCAAACTCAGCAGACAGCTGATCCACCTCTGCCATGCACCCCAGTAGTAATTTTTTCTCCTTTGCCTCACAGAATCCTGCAGGACACAACAGGCAGCTATAACGATTGGGATATTTTTCTCATCGAGATCCAGTCTAGTGAGTAAGCATCTCCAGCGTCCCTTCAATCGACCAAAAGTACATTCAATTGTCATTCTGCATCTGCTGAGTCAGTAGGTGAATCCTTCCGTTTTGCTGTTATGGTGACTAGTGTACAGTTTCATGAGTCAGGGGAGCAAGGTGTAGGCAGGGTCCCCCAGAATACTACTGGCATTTCAATATCACCAATGATCATAGAACCATAGAAGATTAGGGCTGGAGGAGACCTCAAGTGGTCATCTAGTCTAACCCCCTGCTCAAAGCAGGACCAACCCCAACTAAATCATCCCAGCCAGGGCTTTGTCAAGCCGGGCCTTAAAAACCTCTAAGGATGGAGATTCTACCATCTCCCTAGGGAACCCATTCCAGTGCTTCACCACCCTCCTAGTGAAATAGTTTTTCCGAATATCCAACCTAGATCTCCCGTACCTGCAACTGGAGACCATTGCTCCTTGTTCTGTCATCTGCCCCACTGAGAACAGCCTAGCTCCATCCTCTTTGGAACCCCACTTTGGGTAGTTGAAGGCTGCTATCAAATCGCCCCTCACTCTTCTCTTCTTCAGACTAAAGGCCAGTTCCCTCAGCCTCTCCTCGTAAGTCATGTGCCCCAGCCCCCTGATCATTTTGATTGCCCTCCACTGGACTATCCCCAATTTGTCCACATCCTTTCTGTACGGGGGGGAAGGGCAAAAACTGGACGCAATACTCTAGATGTGGCCTCACCAGTGCCAAATAGAGGGGAATAGTCACTCCCCTCTATCTGCTGGCAATGCTCCTACTAATGCAGCCCAATATGCTGTGAGCCTTCCGGGCAATAAGGGTACACTATTGACTCATATCCAGCTTCTTGTACACTGTAATCCCCAGGTCCTTTCATGCAGAACTGCTGCTTAGCCAGTTGGTCCCCAGCCTGTAGCGGTGCATGGGATTCTTCCGTCCTAAGTGCAGGACTCCGCACTTGTCCTTGTTGAACCTCATCAGATTTCTTTTGGCTCAATCCTCCAATTTGTCTAGGTCACTCTGGACCCTATCCCTACCCTCCAGCTTATCTAACTCTCTCCCACCTTAGTATCATCCGCAAACTTGCTAAGGGTGCACTCCATCCCATCCTCCAGATCATTAATGAAGATGTTGAACAAAACCGGCCCCAGGGGCACTCCACTTGATACTGCTTCAGGTCCAGTAAAGGATAGAGACAACTGTATGCTATTATTATTGAGTCTGCAAAAAAAAACCCTACATAAATAAATTACTATGATTTGGACATGTATATGTGCATATTTAGTTGTTTTTCCTAAAGTTAATTAAGTATTTTAAGAAAAATTGTCATAGAGGCCACCAGCAACTTAGAGGAAATGTCCGGGATTTTTGTGGAGCAGATGTTGCAGCTCAGAAGGAGCTGTCTCCGCATCCAGAATGGTCCCTCCACTGCAGCCACAGCTGCCAGATCCTGCCCACCCAGGCCCCAGCTCCCAGCCCTGGAGAGGGGGAGAGGCAGGGAGGCATTGATGGATGGATGGCGCTGCGTCCCGGGCCTGCACCAGCTGCCCTGCCACCATTACAGGGAGCAACACTGCTCCCCATCTCAAGATTGAAGTTGCAGGTTCCCCTTCCAGCACCCCCAGGTACCTCTCCCAGTACACACACACACTCCTCCAGCCCCCCTCAAATACCTCCTTCAGCATCCCCCAAATATCCCCTCCTAGAACACACACTCCTCCAGCACCCCACCAAATATTCCCACACAGTACACATACAACCTTCCAGCACCATATCCTATCCAACATTCCCCAATTGTGCCCCCCTTCCAACTCCCCCTCCCTTCCGGCAGTGTCCTCTTTTTGGGAACCTGAAAGATGGTAACCCTACCTTAGGCACTTTTGAAAATCCCAATATGCACCTATCTTTATCTTAGGCACCTAAATACCTTTGAAAATCTCACCTGAAACCACTGCATAGGAGCCCAAAACTCATTCCAGCAATGACGGAAGAAATGAGCATTAAGACCGAGGTCCATAAAGGTGCTTAGGTGCCTAAACCTCAGATTTAGGCACCGAAATCCCAGTTTTAGGCACCACTGCAATCCATAAAACTCCTGCAGCTGAATCCTATAGGCATCTAAACTCAATTGGTGCGAAAGTTTTCAAGGTAAAACTTCCCTAAGTGCCTAAGTTTCTGCCTCTAGGCATATGCGCTTCTGCCTTACTGTAGGCATCCAGATGCCTATCTCCTGCCTAGAGATAATCCATGAACCAGGAGATGCTAGGTGGAGGAGCATCTATCTCACCAGCAGGCCCTGATCCAGCAGGCAAGCTTACAAAGAGTGCCTCTTGCTCCCAGCTCTTCACACACACACCACAAACTGAAGTGAGCTCCTTTTTAAAACCCAGGGGCCCTGATTAGCCTCCCTTAATTGATTCTACCAGCTTCTTGATAGGCTGATTAGAACACCTGCAGCCAGTCTTAATTATCTCCAGAAGGTTCCAGATTCTTCTGGAACCCTCCCTGTTACCTTACCCAGGGAAAAGGGACCTACTTAGCCTGGGGCTAATATGTCTGCCTTCTATTACTCTCCTATAGCCATCTGGCCCAACCCTGTCACACCAGTTACACACTACAGGTTTCAGAGTAGCAGCCGTGTCAGTCTGTATCCGCAAAAAGAAAAGGAGGACTTGTGGCACCTTAGAGACTAAAATTTGTTTGAGCATAAGCTCATCAGATGTAAGTGAGCTGTAGCTCATGAAAGCTTATGCTCAAATAAATTTGTTAATCTCTAAGGTGCCACAAGTCCTCCTTTTCTTTTTACAGACTACAGAGTACTTTGCAATTATTCACTGATCTAGCTAGGTTCTTATAGTCACACCTACGA
Source organism: Dermochelys coriacea (assembly GCF_009764565.3). Classification (NCBI taxonomy): domain Eukaryota; kingdom Metazoa; phylum Chordata; order Testudines; family Dermochelyidae; genus Dermochelys; species Dermochelys coriacea. The sequence continues at coordinate 602,911 of NC_050092.1, forward strand.
CCACTGTATCTGAGCACCTCCCATAAGTAGTTTTAGAGACACTTCTGTTAACAAAAACAAGTGAGTTTTAGCCCACAAAAGCTTATGCTCAAATAAATTTGTTAGTCTCTAAGGTGCCACAAGGACTCCTCATAGTTTTTGCTGATACAGACAAACCCGGCTCCCATTCTGTTAACAAAAAAGTCTTCCCTATTGAGATCACAAATGCAACCATCACCTAACTAAACCCCAAATCTCTATTACTACAATTTAGAGGTATTTGAAAGACTTCAGAAAGTTCATTCCCTCTTGCTTGTTGATCAACTCCACCAAACAAATGCAACATGTAAGGCTAGGGTACCAGCCAATACCCAGCCCCCCCCCGCCGCCTCCCTAGGCGCGACCCCTACAGGCAGCCCCCTCCCCCCCCTAGGCGCGACCCCTACGGGCAGCCGCCTCCCCCCCCAGGCGCGACCCCTACGGGCAGCCGCCTCCCCCCCCCCGCCGCCGCCCTAGGCGCGACCCCCACCGGCGGGGTGCAGCCCCCTCCCCCCCCTAGGCGCGACCCCTACGGGCAGCCGCCTCCCCCCCCAGGCGCGACCCCCACCGGCGGGGTGCAGCCCCCTCCCCCCCCTAGGCGCGACCCCCACCGGCGGGGTGCAGCCCCCTCCCCCCCCTAGGCGCGACCCCTACGGGCAGCCCCCTCCCCCCCTAGGCGCGACCCCCACCGGCGGGGTGCAGCCCCCTCCCCCCCCAGGCGCGACCCCTACGGGCAGCCCCCTCCCCCCCCAGGCGCGACCCCTACGGGCAGCCCCCCCCCGCCGCCGCCGCCGCCCTAGGCGCGACCCCCAGCGGCGGGGTGCAGCCTACCCCCCCACCGCGGCGAGCGGCGCCCAGAGCCGGCGCACTCTCTCTCTCCTATGAGTCTGGAGGCCACCCGCCAGCGCCGAGGGTCCCCGGCGGGCCAGCCCCGTCCGGCGGGGCGAGCGATCAGAGCCCCGGCACCGCAAGGCTCAGGCAGGGCCGCCGGGTGCGAGCCGCGCCCCTCACTCCGGTAAGCCGCCGCCAGCCGGGCTCCAAGCAGGGCGGGCGGGTCCCGGCGGCCCCCACGTCCCGCTCCCCACGCTACCTCCCGGGTGGTGACCTCCTCCTTCTCGGAGATCTTCAGCAGTAACCGGTCGTTCTCCAGCTCCAGCGCCCGCACCCGGTCGATGTAGACGGCCAGGCGGTCATTGAGCTGCCGCAAATCCTCCTTCTCCTGCAGCCGGGAGATGCGGGCGGGGGAGAGCGGGGTGCCCGCCATGGCGCTCGCTTCGCGGGACGAGCGAGCGGCGGGCTCATTCAATCCAGCCGCAGCGAGCGAGGCAGCGCCAAGATGGCGGAGGACGCCGCCCCCCCCGCGGCGCGGCGCGGCGCGGCGCCACCTGGGAAACGAAGTCTCCGCGCCCAGATGGCGGCCGGCGGCCGGGCTCTGGGAGCGGCCGAGGGGGGCGGGGAATCAAGGACGGCGGGACCCCCTCCCGCAGAGCATGCCGGGGATTGTAGTCGCGACCTGGCCTCCATTTTGTGGCCCGAGGCCGACCGCCCGGCGTCCGGCGACGCGCCCTGTCCGTCAGCCGCTATTCCGCCGTCCGAGGAAGCGAGCTGGAGCTCACCAAAGCTCAGGCTCAAATGGCTGGGTTAGTCTCTACGGTGCCACAAGGCCTCCTGTCCGTCTGGCGGACACAGACCGGCACGGCTGCTGCTCGGAAATGTTTGCCCCATAAGGGCTGGGCTGGAAGGTGCCCTGGCCCTGTGCAAGGGACGGAGCCTCCTGTCTCCAGCCAGCCACCTCCTCAGGGCCTGGCAGCGGCGGCCCGGGGCCACTTTGGAGTGTCCTTTTAACTGGCGAGACGTGAAAAGCCCCTTCATGAGGCCGGCTGACCCCCTGAGGCCGCCCGAGGAGCCTCGGCTCCCCCAGGAGTCCCCCTTCGGCTACGACAGAGACACGAGGGGGCTGCAAGCATGACAGCGTGCACCGTACTGTGGCTTTTCAACTAGAGGTCCCACAACTAAAAACCCCTCTCCTCGTGCTGCTCATGGCTTTGTCGAGGCTAGCCTTAGAGAACCAAGCTGGGGCTGCTAAACGTCCCATTGGCCGCGGAGTCAGCGGGGCAGTCAGGCTCCTGGTTTGCATGTGCTAAAAACCTGGAAGGGAAATAAAGATACAAATAAGCAGATTTAGCCAAATCAAATGTCTATCAAACATTTCCAGGAGGCATCAATTGCTTTTAACCTGGCAAAACTGGGGCACTTTGCTGTGCTTGGAACCGTCCATGCTGGGCTTCTTCTGAAATGCAAAGTCTCAATTTTTATATCGGAAGATTCACCAAGAGCTACCCAATAGCTGAGCAGCCACCGCAGCACAGACTGTATGTCAATTAAGCAATTTTTGTAAATTCAGCCCTGTTTGACCAGGGCTTGAGAGAGGGAGATGGAGAAGAGAGATCTCATATACAAATAATTGAATACTCAAACACCCTACACACTCTGTAGAACAAATTCATTAAAGATGGTGTAGTGCTGCCAATTCTCATGATTTGATTTCAAGTCTCACAATATGTCATTTATAGGCAGTGAACCTATGGTTAAGGGTGCCTAAAAAGTTCCATTGTAAGGCCCTGTTTTCAGCTGCTTATAACTTTGCCAAACTTTAACTATCTGAATAAACTATCTGAACAGCAAAGTTCTCACTTCCTAGGCTGAGTGGGGTAACAGAGTGGAACCCCAGTAGGTGATAAAGGTCTAGCCTCTAAGGCTTTCTCTACACTGGCAAGTGAAAGACAAAACTTTTGTCATTCAGAGGTGTTAAAAAAACACCCCCCCCAAAAGACAAAAGTTTTGTCGATAACCAGTGCTGTGTGAACAGCGCTTTACAACGCTAACGCCGTTCGTTGGGGGTGGAAGTTTTGTGTCGGCAGGAGAGATCTCTCCTGCCAACAAACAGTGGCTACACTGCATAGTGTAGACATAGCCTAAAAGCAGCATACTCAGCCCCGCCCAACCCCTGAACTGAACCCAAGATTCCTGCGTATCAACATTGCTTTGCTGTCCAGCAAATAGCTGTGAATCCCCATAGCATAGTTTGTGTCTTACGGTACCTGCCTTTAGTGGCTGGTCCACAAAGAGGATAACAGCCTACTGCTGCTACTAGTTACTCAGTGAGCTCAAGTGATAGAGGTCTGTGCTGTGAATCTAACATTTCCAACCTTGGTGACGCCCTATCTGGGTGTCAATGTGACTGATGGAATGGAATTTCTGGTTTTTTTAGTTTGTGCTTTTAAAAACTTAGGAAATTGGGAAGCCTTAATTCTGGCATTTCCTAACTTTTGTGTGCTTGTCTGTGCAAGTCTAATGTTTTAGAGTAGTTTTTGCCCAATGTAATATCTATCTACCCTAGGTACTTATCTGTCCCCCCTCACTGTGTATCTGTGCACCTCACAATCTCAAATGTGTTTATCCTCACAACACCCCGTGAAGTGAAAAAGTGCTGTGATCCCCATTTTAGAGATGGGGAACTGAGGCACAATGATGCGATGTGAATTACCCAAAGTGACACACAAAGTCTGTGGCAGAGCAGGGAACGGCACCCAGGTCTCAGACTAGCGCTATACATTTCTCAAATGTGGCCACCAGGGGCTTTTCATCCAGCCACAGTCTCCTGGGTGGTGACTGGGGGGTGGGGGCAAAGCAGCGGCCCCTTCCCTGGAGCTGCAAGAAGGGGTTGGGCCCTGCCATCCTCTGCAGCCAGAAACACTGGAGGAGCAGGCAGCCAGTGAGCTCTCCACCTTCCCTGGGACGGTGGGGCTCTGGCTTTTGGCTTCTGGCTTCAGTCCTAGGGTGGCGGGTTGGAGGCTCCGGCTGGGGAGCAGCAGGTCCTGGTCATGGACTCTGACCATGGGGCTTTCGGCTTCGGCTGCACATCAGTGGGCTCCGTCCCCCAGCCAATGGGCTTCGGATTCACCAGCCCCATCATCACCCCTGGCCCCCGGTGCCACCCCGGGCCCTTCATACTTTGTGTAAGCTGGGGTCTGAATGAGCTCTCCCCTGACATCCACTGATGAACTGGGGGAAAACACGTCAGGAACAGACCATATTTGCATAGAGACGCGACTCTGCCTATGTGATAAGCAGACAGGGCTGCTTTGCCAAAGTGATAAATTTTGGCTGTTTTGGGTTAAAATTCACTTTAGTCTTGAATGCCGAGGTAATGATATGTTATTACTCTTCTTGTAGGACTAAAGGACAGCAGAAATGTACTTAATATGCCCTACCGGAGGGGGTAACCCTAACTTTAACTTCACTCACTAAGCAGGGGGTACTGATGCCAAATCCAAGTAAAATTCAGAGGGACTGGGGACACACGTTCCTTCCTGCTGTTGTGGATGCCATTTGACACTCTTTTGATCTAGGGATAGGGCTGCAGTAAAAGACCAGGCAGAGGCTGCAGCTACAGTGGAGATTCCCTACTACCTGGTAAAATCATTAAGAGCTGGACTAAGTGATAGTACCTGAGAACATCTTATTACAGCTAGATGCACCCAGGAGGACCAATGGCCTGGTGTTTAGGATACTCACCTGGGAAGTGGGAGATGCAGGGTCTAAATCCAGCAGGGCAGGGATTTGAAAACAAGTCTCTCACGTCACAGGTGAGTGCCTGAATGGCTGGGCTATTCGGTGCCACGAGATGGACAGACCCAGCCAGCTCCCAGAATTCCTGTTCTGATCACCCCCTTGTCTGGCTTTTGTGCTCTGAGCACACCTACCAGACCTGGCTCACAGACCAGATGGAGAGATGGCTAGTTTGCAAATCCTGCCAGAGTTTAGCTGACAGCTAGGGGCGGAGCAGCTTGGCGGGGCCAGGACTGAGGCACTTCTGGGCATGTCAGCTGGCTGAAGCTTAGACATCTCCAGGGTTAGGTGGCAGCTGATGGCCTCAGAATTTACTTTTGGCTTGGGCTCAATGGCCCCTCCCACTTGTTTGATGGCAATGAGCAGCGGCAGAGGAGGCTGTGATGGTGGCAAGCAGCAGCAGAGTCATTGCTTGACCCCACCCCTAAAGGAGTGGGTGTTGAACCCACATAAATACACCGCTGGTACTTCGCTGACTTCAGACAACCAGCTGTGGGTGCAGTGGAGCAGAGTGAAAGGGCAGTGGCGTATTAAAGGGACATGTGTCCATCGGACTTTCACACCGGAAGGTGGGAAACTAAGGCAAGGGACGCTGCCCAAGATACTGTGGGGCAGGTGATTACTTCTCACATGCATACTTTCGAATCGTATTTGTGATGTTTTCCCAAATTAATGCTGGGTTCCCTTTCCCTTTTAATAAAAGTTTTCCTTTTTTATACACAGACTCAGCACTTGCAAGTAGGAAGTATTGCCTCTCAGAGGCGGCTAGGGGTGGTGGTTAGTTTTCCGAGACTTATTGGTGGGAGCTGTTTTGTAATGTTAAGAGGAACCCCTAGCTATTGAACCTTGCACTTGTTGCTGCCAACACCACCTGGCAGAAGGGTTAAAATTGCCTTTGAACTTAGAACCCTTCTGTAATGGTGACATTCCTTTTGCATGTTCCTATATGACCACAAAAAGAAAAGGAGGACTTGTGGCACCTTAGAGACTAACAAATTTATTTGAGCATAAGCTTTCGTGAGCTACAGCTCACTTCATCGGGTTCGGTGTTGACTTTTAATATTCTAACCAAGCCAGTTCAAACGATATGGCTCTGCTGTGACTCTTGTCCCAGGATGAAATCGTAAGCAGCTCGGCTGGGCTTGGATTTGTTGGAAAGAGGTGGAGGAAAAGGCAGACTACAAATCCCACAGTGCTTTGGGCTCTTCACTCAAGTGGAGGCTTGCCCATACACCATCTGTCAGCCCAAGGCGGAGAGCCACATCAGGGACGGCCCATTGGCTGCTGGAAGCCACTTCCTTCCACATTGTTTTCAGCTGATCCTTTGGATATGAAGCACAATGCAGTTTTTGAATTTTGGCGCCTGTCTGAATCTGCAAACTAACAGCTGCTGGCCCAGCTCCAGAGCCCAGCCGCATCCCTCTCGCTGGGGTGAGTCTGTGTGCAAGTATTGTTTCAAGTCTGCCTTCATCTTCACCAGTTAAAGCAGTGAACTCTTGTCAGCACCAAGCTGTGCACTTATGATGTACTTCTTGTCTCTGCCAGCATTCTTGGTTCCCAACACCAGCAAACAGTAGGAAGATCGGTACCAAGACAGTTTTAGAATCAACTACAATATGATTTTTAGGAATGCAGAAAAGCCCCCGTCTAACACTTTTTCTTTTGTTTATCTTATTTCTTCCTTCCTGCTCTGCCATTAAACCCCTCATGCCTGGTGTCTTGTGGACTCATTTAAACCCTTCCCTCCATCATTTTTACTGGTAACTTAATCCTAATGTTCATCCCCTTTGCTTGAAGCACCTCAGCCCCAGCTCCCCTACTCTGACTTGCCCCAATTTTAGATGATGTCCCTAGTGTATGACAATGTCATAGTTCTGGAAGATTTTGCCTTGACAGTTTAATCAATCCCCTTCAAAAGACAGAAAACTTCTACTATATCGCCACAAAACCTCCCCTTGTCCCACATCAACTTCCTTCAACCTTCCTCACAATGTATAAATTCATAGCGACCATGGTGATCATCTAGTTTGACCTCCTGTATGACACAGGCCAGAGACCTGCCCCAAAATAATTCCTAGAGCAGAGCTTTTAGGAAAAAAAAATCCAATCTTGATTTTAAAATTGTCAGGGATGGAAAATCTACTACGATCCTTGGTCAGTTGTTCCAGTGGTTACTCTCTCTCAGCATTAAAAGTTTACGCCCCTATTTCCAGTCTTAATTTGTCTAGCTTCAACTTCCAGCCCTTGGATCATGTTAGACCTTTTTCTGCTAGAGTGAAGAGCCCATATTCAAATATTTATTCCCATGTAGATACTTACAGACGGTAACCAAGTCACTCCTTAACCTTCTCTTTGTTAACTAGCTTGAGCTCTTTGAGGCTATCACTGTAAGTATGGATATGATTTAGTAAAATTAGGCAAAATTCACGGAGCAGTCATGTTAAAAATATACAAAATAGGGGTATGGTCACGGTGGAGTCCAAGCTCCGCCGCGGGGGGGCCCAAGCCGAAGAAGTAATGGAAATCTTTGACTCTCGTGACCAAATCATATCCTTAACTGTAAGGCATGTTTTCTAAGCTTTTAATCCTTCTCATGGCTCTTCTCTGAACCCTCTCCAGTTTATCGCCATCCTTCTTTAATTGTGGACACCAGAACTGGACACGGTATTCCACCAGTGGTCACACCAGTGCCCAATGTAACATTTCTACTTCTAATCGAGATCCTGCCCTTTATGCATCCCAAGATTGCATTAGCTCTTGTAGCCACAGCGTTGCAGTGGGAGCTCATACTCCATGTTGGAGGTTGGGGCTCCCCTGAGTCCTTCCTAGACCTACTTCAGGTTGTTGATAATGTCCTCCGCCAGTTTGTAGCATATGAGGGGTTCACCAAACAAACAAAAGAAAGGTCCTTTTCTCTCACTTTCCCTTACGAGAGAGGGGAATCAGAGTGAAAGAAAAGAAAGGCAAAGGTGGCCTGCCTCTGAGGCAGTCTGTTTTGGAGTCAGTCCTTTGGGGCTTGGCTTATCAGCTGGTTTGTTGTCTTTAAGAAGGGTCTACCTCCAGCCCCTCCTCTTGTGGCACCCTGCTTTACAGCTGGTCCATTCAGTTTCAGGACCACGAGGCTTGTGACTGTCTCCCTCTTGGCTGATCTCTCTCTGTAGTCAGCAGCCTCTGAGGTGTATCAGTCACTGTCTTCTTCCTGGTTCACCGCCCCGTCCTGTGGCAGGTTTTCCCTTTCTAAGCTCCGCTCCCCCATTCCAGGCAGCACAGGCCTTACAGATGAACATCGTTAGTGCTGAACGAGCCCAGAAGAGCTCATTAGTCTCTTCTCCACCAGAATGTGGGTGTGCCCCTTCACACACCATGACCCCATTGGTGGCAGGTATAATAGGCCAGGACAGGCTGAGCCTCCCCTGGCAGAGCTGCCGCCGACTCTGCTGCCGGACTTGTGGGCCGTGGTGATCCCGGCTCTTTCCCTCCCTGCTGGGAATGGGCTTCTGTGGGAAGTTTTTGCTTATTTATTATGTGCCATGCAGGTTCCCGGGCGGCTGAAGAAGCCGTATCTGCTACTCAGCTTCCCGGGTCCCTTGGACTCCCCAGGGAGATTACTGATGAACCCAGGAAGCTGAGTTGCAGACACCACCTCCTCAGCCGCCCGGCGAGGGGGGCCGAGCGAGGGAGGATGTGGAGCCTGGGGCGGGGCAGGGATGGGCGGGGCCTTGGGCAGAGTAGGCATGCAATGTGGGCGGGGCCAGGGGCAGAAGAGGCAGGATGGGGAGCTAGCCTCCTCTGGGGGAAGCTTCACCCGCTGCCCATACACGACCCCCAAACCTTTTTAAAAGTCACTGCTTCCCAGGATAGTTCCCCACCCTATAAGTATGGCCAACGTTCTTTGTTCCTAGATGGATACATTTACATGTAGCTATATTAAAGCATATATTGTTTGCTAGTGCCCAGTTTCCCAAGTGATCCAGATCGCTCTCTAGCAGTGACCTGTCCTCTTCGTTATTTGCCACCCCCCCAATGGTTGTGTCATCTGCAACTTTATCAATGATGATTTTCTGTTTTCTTCCAGGTCATTGATAAGACTGTTAACTAGCAAAGGGTCAAGGAATAATCTCTGCAAGACCCCCCTGGAAACTCAGCTCCATGATGATTCCCCATTTATAATTACATTTTGAGACCCATCTGTTAGCCAGTTTTTAATCCATTTAAAGTATTCCATGATAATTGTATAGACTCTGATGGTCTTAGTATAGACTTTAAGATCTGATATTGTCTACATTATCTTACAGAGCCCTGTGACAGGGCAGGGTCACACTTCTGTCTCTTCTCAAGCAACAAATCTCTCAGAGACCTTCTTCTGGTCAAATACCTCATGATTTATTTCACTGTGTTCTCCCAGCCCATATACAAACCTGTGCAGCTCCGTATTTACAATATCTTGCATTCCTGAGCTCAATCAGCCAAGAAGAGGGAGACGGACAGTACTTTGCCCCTGAAAGATCTCTCCTGACTCTGAACAGCTTACCAGTCTCTCGTTTCCCCCCTGAGCACTTACTTCCTCTGCCTTTCCGACTTCTTGAGTAATGGGAAAATTAGCCTTTTGGGCTCTCGTCAGCCCATCCCAATCATAGGATGATAGAAGACTAGGAAGAGACCTTAGGAGGTCATCTACTCCAACCCCCTGCTCAAAGCACGACAAACTAAATCGTCTCATCCAGGGCTCTGTCAAACTGGGCCTTAAAAACTTCTAAGGATGGAGATTCCACCACCTCCTGAGGATACCCATTCCAGTGCTTCACCACCCTCCTAGAGAAATATATTTCCTAATATCCAACCTAGACCTCCCCCACTGCAACTTGAGGCCGTTGCTCCTTGTTCTGTCATCTGCCCCCACTGAGAACAGCCTAGCTCCATTGTTTTTGGAACCCCCCTGAAGGCTGCTATGAAATCCCCCCTCACTCTTCTCTTTTGCAGACTAAATAAGCCCAGTTCTCTCAGCCGCTCCTCGTAAGTCATGTGCCCCAGCCCCCTAATCATTTTCGTTGTCCTCCGCTGGACTCGCTCCAATTTGTCCACATCCTTTCTGGAGTGGGGGCCCCAAAACTGGACGCAGTACTCCAGATGTGGCCTCACCAGGGCCACATAGAGGGGAATAGTCACTTCCCTTGATCCACTAGCAATGCTCCTTCTAATGCAGCCAAATATGCCGTGAGCCTTCGGGGCAATAAGGGCACACTGTTGACTCATATCCAGCTTTTCATCCACTGTAATCTCCAGGTCCTTTTCTGCCGAACTGCCGCTTAGTCAGTTGGTCCCCAGCCTGTAGCAGTACATGGGATTCTTCTATCCTAAGTGCAGGACTCTGCACTTGGCCTTCTTGAACCTCATCAGATTTCTTTTGGCCCAATTCTCCAATCAGTCTAAGTCACTCTGGACCCTATCCCTATCCTCCAGAGTATCTACCTCTCCAGCCTAGTGTCATCCGTGAACTTGCTGAGGGTGCAATCCATAGAATCATAGACTATCAGGGTTCAAAGGGACCTCAGGAGGTCATCTAGTCCAACCCCCTGCTCAAAGCAGGACCAATCCCCAATTTTTGCCCCAGATCCCTAAATGGCCCCCTCAAGGATTGAACTCACAACCCTGGGTTTAGCAGGCCAATGCTCAAACCACTGAGCTATCCCTCCATCCCATCATCCAGATCATTAATGAAGATGTTGAACAAAACCGGTCCCAGGACCGACCCCTGGGGCACTCCACTTGATACTGGCTGCCAACTAGACATCAAGCCATTGATCACTACCCATTGAGCCCGATGATCTAGCCAGCTTTCTATTCACCTTATAATCCATTCATCCAATCCATACTTCTTTAACTTGCTGGAAAGAATACTGTGGGAGACCATATCAAAAGCTTTTCTAAAGTTAAGGCATATCATGTCCACCGCTTTCCCCATATCCACAGGGCCAGCTATCTCATCACAGAAGGCAATCAGGTTGGTCAGGCATGACTTGCCCTTGGTGAATCCATGTTGACTGTTCCTGATTACTTTCCTCTCCTCCAAGTGCTTCAGAATGGATTCCTTGAGGACCTGATCCATGATTTTGCCGGGGTCTGAATGAGGCTGTAGTTCCCCGGGTTCTCTTTCTTCCCTTTTTTAAATATGGGGGCACTATATTTGCCTTTTTCCAGTTGTCTGGGACCTCCCCGACCGCCATGAATTTTCAAAGATAATGGCCAATGGCTCTGCAATCACATCAGCCAACTCTCTCAGCACCCTCGGATGCATTGTATCCGGCCTCATGGACTTGTGCATGTCCAGCTTTTCTAAATAGTCCTTAACCTGTTCTTTCACCACTGAGGGCTGCTCACCCCTGATAATCCGCTGGTCAGGAAAGAATGTCCCTGCTTGCAGCTTTCTGAGCAGTCCTGTGTTCTTAGTGATGCAAGCATCGTGCACCTTCTCTGACCAGCCCGTGTTGATACTGGTGAAACTTCTTCTCACCTGTGATCCACCAATGTGTGCCTAATCATAGAAAAGTCGCCCTTTCTGTTGATGTATTCAGTGGCAAGGTGCTCTGGTGCCAAAATAGGGGGATGTGTGTGTTGCCTCTTGCTCCACCACAGTTCAGAGATCCTATTGCTGCAAGTCCATCCACTATGTCCTGCACATTGCCAAGAGTGACAGTCCTGTGTAGCAGGGGATGAGTAATGGCTCTACACACTTGCTGTCAGGGAGCACAGGTCTTGAACTTTGCCCCAGGGCTCTTTGGAGCTAGAACGTTCCCACCTGCCAACCAGTGATCCACTAACAGTTGTCAGAATAGGAGCTCGGCTCCTGGGCACCTGTGCTCTCCTGCCCAGTCCCAGCTGCAGCATTCCCATGCTGACCCACCTCTGAGCACCACCCTGTGCCCGCTCGGAGGATGCTTTGCAGCCGGGAGGGGAAAGGACTGCCTGGCAGGTGCTCCCATGCTTCCAGCACTGGTAGCTACGCCCCTTGTGAAGGTGGTTTTTTGAGAGCGCTGGGAGAGCTCTCCCCCAGCTCAGTGCTGCGACCACACAAGGCACATTAAAGCGCTGCCGCAGTAACGGTTTAGCATTGCCAGTGCAGACTAACCCTGAGTAACAATAACCACTGCAAGCTTCCAGAATGTGATTGTGACTTGCTTCTCAGCTGTCAGTGCGGCTTTCATTCTGATGTCCCTGCGTGGAGAGCTGGGGTGAGCACAATGCGCAGATCCAGGAACGTGGTCTTGCGCATTCAAGAGTTCTGCAGCCACAGCTTGATATCCCAAACCTACATGACAATGAGATCCCACCAGTCAGTGCTCCTTTCTCAGACCCAGAAGTGCTGCTCCACCATTTGTAGCTGCTCTGTGAACAACACCAATGTTTTTTTCACTATCTCTCTCAGCAAACTGTCCTCCAAGAAATCATCATATCCCCCATTGTTACAGTTCTTCCTATGGGTCTGCAAATACTGGAGGATCATTTGTCCTGTATTTGCAATGTTCATGAGAACAGAGCAAAGAACTCTGAGGACTCCAGGGTTCTGTCAGAGACGGCAGATACTGAAAAGTGTTGCATAGGTTTGTGGGGTTTAAAAAAAAGGCACAAAAAATCTTGGATCAAAATGGCATTATTGGATGGAGAATGATGCATTCTGGGAACTAGATCCCTAGCTCATTTCTACCCCACAACTGAGGGCTGCTTACCTACTCCCCATACCATGCTGCCTAGTACAGCAGTCTGGGAGCTGACCTTCTCTGTGAAGACCGAGGCAAAAAAATCATTGAGTTCTTCAGCTTTTTCCGCATCATCTGTCACTAGGTTGCCTCCCCCTTTCAGTAATGGTCCCATACTTTCTCTGACCTTCTTGTTGCTAACATACCTTTGGAAACCTTTCTTGTTACCCTTCACATACCTTGCTACCTGCAACTCCAGTTGTGCTTTGGCCTTCCTGGTTACACCCCTGCATGCTCAAACAATATTTTTATACTCCTTCCTAGGCATCTGTCCAAGTTTCCACTTTATGTAAGCTTCCTTTTTTTGTTTAAGCTCACTGAAGATTTCTCTGTGAAGCCAAGCTGCTTGCATGCCATATTTGCTATTCTTTCTGTACATCGGGATGGTTTGTTCCTGTGCCCTTAATAAGGCGTCTTTAAAATAGAGCCACCTCTCCTGGATTCCTTTTCCCCTCATATTAGCCTCCCAGGGGATTCTGTCCATTAGTTCCCTAAGGGAGTCAAAGTCTGCTTTTCTGAAGTCCAGGGTCCATATTCTGCGGCTCTCCTTTCTTCCTTTTGTCAGGAACCTGAACTCAACCATCTCCATGGTCACTGCTACCCAGGTTGCCACCCTCTTCTACTTCCTACCAATTCTTCCCTATTTGTGATCAGCAGGTCAAGAGGAGCATGGCCCCTAGCTGGTTCCTCCAGCACTTGGACCAGGAAGTTGTCCCCAACGATCTCCAGAAACTTCCTGGACTGTGCACTGCTGTATTGCTCGCCCAGCAGATGTCACAGTGATTGAAGTCCCCCATGAGAACAAGGGCCTGTGATCTGGAAACTTCTGTTAGTTGTCCGAAGAAAGCCTCCTCTACCTCATCCTCCTGGTCTGGTGATCTATAGCAAACACCTACACGACATCACCCTTGTTGCTCTCACCTCTAAACTTAACCCAAAGACTCTCAACAGGCTTTTCCCCAGTTTCATACTGGAACTCTGAGCAATCATACTGCTCTCTTACATGCAGCGCAACTCCTCCACCTTTCCTCCCTTGCCTGTCTGTCTTTCCTTAACAGTTTCTACCCATCCATGATAGTGCGCCTGCCTACTGACAAGGGAGCGCTTCCGCCAGACAACCTGCCGCCAAGGAGCATGGCCGCTGGACAACCAACTGCTGAAATGCCGCCCAGAAGCGGCAACGCCAAGAAGCATCTCCGCTGAAATGCCACCGCTTCTCAGCGGCATTTCGGTGGCGACGCTTCTTGATGACGCTGCTTTTCGGCGGCTGGTCGTCCGGTGCCTGTTACACTCTTCTGGGTACATGAATATGCTATAGCAACAGAAAGGTTGGGGACCACTGGACTAGCTTTTCCTTGGGTGTTGTGAGGAGGCCTAGAGCCAAGGAACAGAGGGGAACGCAGTGCACATTTGGGGGAATAGACCAATACAGGTTGGATACTGTCTGTAAAACAAGGGCCTGTTTGGGACAGGATGAGACGTGTGTCAGACCCAAGAATTCTTTGCCAAGTGGCTTTCCCTCAGTACTGTAACCAGACTCTTCATGCCTGGGGCTTCTTGAAACTTATGGCAAAGTTTAGTTGGGGATTGCTTTGAGCGGGGGTTGGACTAGATGACCTCCTGAGGTCCCTTCCAACCCTGATATTCTATGATTCAATATCCTCACAGAACTACAGATCTCATATCTGCAAGGTGGACTGTGGAACACAGGAATTGCCATACCAGAGTGGTCCATCCTGTCCAGAATCCTGTGTCTGACCATGGCCAGTACCAATTGTTTCAGAGGAAGGTACAAGAAACCCAGTGGTGGACATTGTGGAATACCCTGCCTACAGGAAATGTTTCTCTCTATCATTGGGTTGGTTGGTACCCTGAAGCAGAAGGGTTAATATCTCTCTATTGCATAATCAGCACGCAGTTCATGGGAATTTTGTACAGGATGAGGGCAGAATACACAATAGATCCGCGTGGGGTGGGGGGAAGAGCCGACTGGAGAGGAGAATTTTAATCTGTGGGTAACCCTTCTGCCCGTCAGAGTTGGCAGCAACAAGGGCCGGGTTCAGTATCTAGGGGTTCCATTCCAATAATACAATGCAAAACCGGCTCGAGCCCCCACACAGTGACCTGGGACAAATATATACCACCCCCGCTGGGTGCCTCCAAGAGGCAATACTTCCCCTCTTGCAAGCACATAGCCCCAATGTAGCAAAAAGCCTTTTAATAACAGAGAGAAACAATGTGGCATTATGTTGGGGAAACACCACCAACAGGATTCATAACACAATCCATGAGCAAAAACCCACCCCAAGCAAGTTGGGGCGTGTCTTTTTCCTTTGGTTCTTGAGTCCAGCAACCCAAAGTCCCAAAAGTCTCTGTCCCTGGTCAGGGCAGCCCCAGAGTTCGAAAGTTTATCTGCAGAGTTTTACCTCCCAACCTGGGTGGAGATGGGGGGGTGGTTAAGGGGCACCTTACATGGTCCAAAGCTGATTGCCCCACCTCTCCATGGGGCTCCGCTCTGTCAGCTGCCCCCATGAGCTGCTCCAGGCATCCGACAAACTGCTCTGCTCCACCAGCCACTCTGCTCGGCTCGCCAGCCTGCAAACTGCAATGCTCTGCTCTGCTCTACCAGCCGTCCCACCAGCTGCTCTGCTCACCGTCCCGCAAACGGCAATGCTCCGCCATATATCTTCAGGTTCCCCTACCATACAACATTCAGTGATTTCAGCTCTTAGTAAATTTAGCTCTTTTGTGATTTCAGCTTGTAGTAAGGGAGCCTCAGTGCTGGTGCACCATTAGCCCAAAGTGAATTCAGCTCAGCAGCCTCTAACTAGACTCCTAATAGAAACAAAATTAGCTCTGATATTCTACAGTAGAGAGAGGAGGAAGTGCAATTAGCATGTAAGGCCCTCACCAGGGGGCCCATGCCACCAAGTATTAATATTTGTCTCCAGCCTCTCTCCCTTCACTGGGTTTTGGAACCCATGACCCTCGCCTAGCGAGTGCTGCTTAGTTGATGGTGAGTCCCTCCATCATAACAAAAGGCTGAGTATAGTTCCATTGTCCTTGAGTCACATAATCAGGATAAAAAGAAAAGGAGTACTTGTGGCACCTTAGAGACTAACAAATTTATTAGAGCTCACTTCAGCTGTAGCTCATGAAAGCTTATGCTCTAATAGATTTGTTAGTCTCTAAGGTGCCACAAGTCCTCCTTTTCTTTTTGCGAATACAGACTAACACGGCTGCTACTCTGAAACCTGTCATGATCAGGATAATAACAGTTTATTCCTGCCCCAATAACAGAGAAATTGGGGCTCCTACAGCAGCCAAAGTGACCATCTAGGCAGGGTGGGTGTGCCTATGCAAGTGAGATCAGTCCCTGAAGTTCTTTTCCACAACCCACCATGACTCGCCACCAGATGTCAGGGTACAGCTCAACCTGACTCTGCTTACATGTGTTTGGAATTGCCTTCCCACCTAAACCAAAAGGCAGCTAGTATGCAGGGTACAGCAGGTTTGAGTGGAATATAAATGGCTGGATTTTGCCATCATAGGCTCATTAAGCACAGACACACTGCATAACAACAGGACTATGACGGGGTTAGGGAAAATCTAAACTGATTTCACTGGCATGGTTCTTCATGTAAGTTTTAATTAAAAGCCAGCACTTCTGCTCCCAACAGACACAGAATTTGTGCCATTTGAAATTCTGACCCAGGGCAGTGTTTCATTCTAGTTATATTGATAGTGCCCTAAAGTTAAAAAAGCCCTTGCGGGGGCTGAGGCAGCAAGTGAGACTTTGTAAATGAGAGGGGCCCAAACCAAACCCAACATTCAAATTCTGGATCTGGGTCTGGGTTTTTTCTCTTTCTTTTCTTTTTTTCCATGTTCCATCTAAAAAAGGGGAAAACAAAAACTGAAGCTTTTTTGGGTTTCAGTATTTTGAAAAAAAAATCGGATTGTTTTTAAATGTGAATCACACTCACCTTATTTCAGTCGCCAGCTCCTCCAACTTTGTGAGTGGGCTTTTGGGGAGGGAGATGGTGGGTGGGGCAGGGCTTCCTTTGGTGATGTAATTGAATGTGCATATTAGTGCTTGTCTGTAGCAAGGTAGGATTGGTTTGCAAAGGGTATATTGGTTATAGCTTGTGCGCCCAACTCTCCACTGCACTTGGATACAAAGGAGAAGGGGAGCTGTAGGGAGGTGGCACAGGAGTTATCTTTGCTACTTTTGATGTCTTATGCCAATGGGGAGTTTCCCTGCACAAGGGGCATTTTCCACTGTGCATTTATGGCCAGAATCCAGCCCCTTTGTGCTGCTGAGTGGTGCAAAGGGGCTGTAGCTGATGAGAAAATCCAGCCTTGTGTCTTTAATCCACAAAAGGACCATAAAGAACTTGAGACTGGTGTATTTGGGGTGTATTTAAATCAAACTAAATTAATAATTAAATTAACTCAACTCATACTCCAGATCTGAATCCAAATGACCTATCTCTATAGTGGGCAAAACCAAACCCCAGCTCTGAACTCTCTGGAATTTGAGGGTTCAGAATCCAGATCCAAACTTTCTCCATAATTCTGGGCTTTGAGACTGGCTGTTCCAGTTTGGCCTATTAGAGGAACAGTCTGCACATTTGGCTTCTGGGTTCATACCCACTAGTACAAACATGACTGAATGATCATTGTTGAGTTCTTAATAACGTGCAGAGTTTCAGGTTTCACCAATCTTCAGTAGGGTGCACCCCCAGCAGAACTAATAATCTGTTTGGTATTTGTTGCACTCTAACGGCCACATGTTCAGTAATAGTAGAGGAAGGGGATTGCTGATTAAATCTCTGAATTCATGAAGCTCCCTTTATTAGTCCTCCCTAGTCCAAGCTTTAGAGCCTACTGTAGCAATCACTGAGATCATTGCTGCCTAGGCTGCAGTGTTTTGAAGGGGAGCTGTCTTGAACACAGTCCCATACTAATACTATATAAAACTTTGGCAGTGGTCCCAACAGCAGTGCAAACAAACTCTGTATTCTTTCAAAAACACATTTGGCGCCTTATTTTCAAATCTGCAGACCAAGTGCTGTTGGCACAATGCCCATCACCATGGAGCTGTTAACATTTTTTCTTCAGCAGCTGCAGTGGCCTGTTATGCGCCTTGTGCCTGCCCAGGCTGACCTAAGGTCCCTGTCAATGTTTCACCAGAGGAAGGGGAAAGAGTTCAGTTTATTCTGTTAAAGAAAAGCCAACGCCACTAGGCGCTGATTGAGGGGTCAGCAGAAGTCTTTGGCAAAGAGCACCACTCTGAAAGGTAAAGGAGGCTCAAACCAGAATTTGTTTTACAGAAAATGTATTTTTATTGAGAGAAACTGGAAGTGCTGGAGTTCCTAAATGCAGGAACGTTCTTCTTCTACCTGCTGTCTAGTGTAGAGTTTACAGTGTGAACAGAGCTATGGTCACGTCTATACTACAAATTTTGGTTGACGCAAGTTTTGTCAGAGTACAGCTGCCACTGTTAGTAGATCGCACAGGGCACGCACACTTGGCTGTTTGCATCAGCACAGCTCGTACACACCAGGAGTGCTGGTGTCAATGCAATGTGCAGTGCACCACTGTGGCATATGGCAACATCCAGTGTAAAGCCTTTGGGAAAGTTTTCACAATGTGTTGGGGGGTAGAACACATTTTGCAACCAGCTTGCAGTGGTTATTGTTACTCAGGGTTAGTCTGCACTGGCAATGCTAAACCGCTACTGCAGCAGCGCTTTAATGTGCCTTGTGTGGTCGCAGCACTGAGCTGGGGGAGAGCTCTCCCAGCGCTCTCAAAAAACCACCTTCACAAGGGGCGTAGCTACCAGTGCTGGAAGCATGGGAGCACCTGCCAGGCAGTCCTTTCCCGTCCCGGCTGCAAAGCATCCTCCGAGCGGGCACAGGGTGGTGCTCAGAGGTGGGTCAGCATGGGAATGCTGCAGCTGGGACTGGGCAGGAGAGCACAGGTGCCCAGGAGCCGAGCTCCTATTCTGACAACTGTTAGTGGATCACTGGTTGGCAGGTGGGAACGTTCTAGCTCTAAAGAGCCCTGGGGCAAAGTTCAAGACCTGTGCTCCCTGACAGCAAGTGTGTAGAGCCATTACTCATCCCCTGCTACACAGGACTGTCACTCTTGGCAATGTGCAGGACATAGTGGATGGACTTGCAGCAATAGGATCTCTGAACTGTGGTGGAGCAAGAGGCAACACACACATCCCCCTATTTTGGCACCAGAGCACCTTGCCACTGAATACATCAACAGAAAGGGCGACTTTTCTATGATTAGGCACACATTGGTGGATCACAGGTGAGGAGAAGTTTCACCAGTATCAACACGGGCTGGTCAGAGAAGGTGCACGATGCTTGCATCACTAAGAACACAGGACTGCTCAGAAAGCTGCAAGCAGGGACATTCTTTCCTGACCAGCGGATTATCAGGGGTGAGCAGCCCTCAGTGGTGAAAGAACAGGTTAAGGACTATTTAGAAAAGCTGGACATGCACAAGTCCATGAGGCCGGATACAATGCATCCGAGGGTGCTGAGAGAGTTGGCTGATGTGATTGCAGAGCCATTGGCCATTATCTTTGAAAATTCATGGCGGTCGGGGGAGGTCCCAGACAACTGGAAAAAGGCAAATATAGTGCCCCCATATTTAAAAAAGGGAAGAAAGAGAACCCGGGGAACTACAGCCTCATTCAGACCCCGGCAAAATCATGGATCAGGTCCTCAAGGAATCCATTCTGAAGCACTTGGAGGAGAGGAAAGTAATCAGGAACAGTCAACATGGATTCACCAAGGGCAAGTCATGCCTGACCAACCTGATTGCCTTCTGTGATGAGATAGCTGGCCCTGTGGATATGGGGAAAGCGGTGGACATGATATGCCTTAACTTTAGAAAAGCTTTTGATATGGTCTCCCACAGTATTCTTTCCAGCAAGTTAAAGAAGTATGGATTGGATGAATGGATTATAAGGTGAATAGAAAGCTGGCTAGATCATCGGGCTCAATGGGTAGTGATCAATGGCTTGATGTCTAGTTGGCAGCCAGTATCAAGTGGAGTGCCCCAGGGGTCGGTCCTGGGACCGGTTTTGTTCAACATCTTCATTAATGATCTGGATGATGGGATGGAGGGATAGCTCAGTGGTTTGAGCATTGGCCTGCTAAACCCAGGGTTGTGAGTTCAATCCTTGAGGGGGCCATTTAGGGATCTGGGGCAAAAATTGGGGATTGGTCCTGCTTTGAGCAGGGGGTTGGACTAGATGACCTCCTGAGGTCCCTTTGAACCCTGATAGTCTATGATTCTATGGATTGCACCCTCAGCAAGTTCACGGATGACACTAGGCTGGAGAGGTAGATACTCTGGAGGATAGGGATAGGGTCCAGAGTGACTTAGACTGATTGGAGAATTGGGCCAAAAGAAATCTGATGAGGTTCAAGAAGGCCAAGTGCAGAGTCCTGCACTTAGGATAGAAGAATCCCATGTACTGCTACAGGCTGGGGACCAACTGACTAAGCGGCAGTTCGGCAGAAAAGGACCTGGAGATTACAGTGGATGAAAAGCTGGATATGAGTCAACAGTGTGCCCTTATTGCCCCGAAGGCTCACGGCATATTTGGCTGCATTAGAAGGAGCATTGCTAGTGGATCAAGGGAAGTGACTATTCCCCTCTATGTGGCCCTGGTGAGGCCACATCTGGAGTACTGCGTCCAGTTTTGGGGCCCCCACTCCAGAAAGGATGTGGACAAATTGGAGCGAGTCCAGCGGAGGACAACGAAAATGATTAGGGGGCTGGGGCACATGACTTACGAGGAGCGGCTGAGAGAACTGGGCTTATTTAGTCTGCAAAAGAGAAGAGTGAGGGGGGATTTCATAGCAGCCTTCAGGGGGGTTCCAAAAACAATGGAGCTAGGCTGTTCTCAGTGGGGGCAGATGACAGAACAAGGAGCAACGGCCTCAAGTTGCAGTGGGGGAGGTCTAGGTTGGATATTAGGAAATATATTTCTCTAGGAGGGTGGTGAAGCACTGGAATGGGTATCCTCAGGAGGTGGTGGAATCTCCATCCTTAGAAGTTTTTAAGGCCCAGTTTGACAGAGCCCTGGATGAGACGATTTAGTTTGTCGTGCTTTGAGCAGGGGGTTGGAGTAGATGACCTCCTAAGGTCTCTTCCTAGTCTTCTATCATCCTATGATTGGGATGGGCTGACGAGAGCCCAAAAGGCTAATTTTCCCATTACTCAAGAAGTCGGAAAGGCAGAGGAAGTAAGTGCTCAGGGGGGAAACGAGAGACTGGTAAGCTGTTCAGAGTCAGGAGAGATCTTTCAGGGGCAAAGTACTGTCCGTCTCCCTCTTCTTGGCTGATTGAGCTCAGGAATGCAAGATATTGTAAATACGGAGCTGCACAGGTTTGTATATGGGCTGGGAGAACACAGTGAAATAAATCATGAGGTATTTGACCAGAAGAAGGTCTCTGAGAGATTTGTTGCTTGAGAAGAGACAGAAGTGTGACCCTGCCCTGTCACAGGGCTCTGTAAGATAATGTAGACAATATCAGATCTTAAAGTCTATACTAAGACCATCAGAGTCTATACAATTATCATGGAATACTTTAAATGGATTAAAAACTGGCTAACAGATGGGTCTCAAAATGTAATTATAAATGGGGAATCATCATGGAGCTGAGTTTCCAGGGGGGTCTTGCAGAGATTATTCCTTGACCCTTTGCTAGTTAACAGTCTTATCAATGACCTGGAAGAAAACAGAAAATCATCATTGATAAAGTTGCAGATGACACAACCATTGGGGGGGTGGCAAATAACGAAGAGGACAGGTCACTGCTAGAGAGCGATCTGGATCACTTGGGAAACTGGGCACTAGCAAACAATATATGCTTTAATATAGCTACATGTAAATGTATCCATCTAGGAACAAAGAACGTTGGCCATACTTATAGGGTGGGGAACTATCCTGGGAAGCAGTGACTTTTAAAAAGGTTTGGGGGTCGTGTATGGGCAGCGGGTGAAGCTTCCCCCAGAGGAGGCTAGCTCCCCATCCTGCCTCTTCTGCCCCTGGCCCCGCCCACATTGCATGCCTACTCTGCCCAAGGCCCCGCCCATCCCTGCCCCGCCCCAGGCTCCACATCCTCCCTCGCTCGGCCCCCCTCGCCGGGCGGCTGAGGAGGTGGTGTCTGCAACTCAGCTTCCTGGGTTCATCAGTAATCTCCCTGGGGAGTCCAAGGGACCCGGGAAGCTGAGTAGCAGATACGGCTTCTTCAGCCGCCCGGGAACCTGCATGGCACATAATAAATAAGCAAAAACTTCCCACAGAAGCCCATTCCCAGCAGGGAGGGAAAGAGCCGGGATCACCACGGCCCACAAGTCCGGCAGCAGAGTCGGCGGCAGCTCTGCCAGGGGAGGCTCAGCCTGTCCTGGCCTATTATACCTGCCACCAATGGGGTCATGGTGTGTGAAGGGGCACACCCACATTCTGGTGGAGAAGAGACTAATGAGCTCTTCTGGGCTCGTTCAGCACTAACGATGTTCATCTGTAAGGCCTGTGCTGCCTGGAATGGGGGAGCGGAGCTTAGAAAGGGAAAACCTGCCACAGGACGGGGCGGTGAACCAGGAAGAAGACAGTGACTGATACACCTCAGAGGCTGCTGACTACAGAGAGAGATCAGCCAAGAGGGAGACAGTCACAAGCCTCGTGGTCCTGAAACTGAATGGACCAGCTGTAAAGCAGGGTGCCACAAGAGGAGGGGCTGGAGGTAGACCCTTCTTAAAGACAACAAACCAGCTGATAAGCCAAGCCCCAAAGGACTGACTCCAAAACAGACTGCCTCAGAGGCAGGCCACCTTTGCCTTTCTTTTCTTTCACTCTGATTCCCCTCTCTCGTAAGGGAAAGTGAGAGAAAAGGACCTTTCTTTTGTTTGTTTGGTGAACCCCTCATATGCTACAAACTGGCGGAGGACATTATCAACAACCTGAAGTAGGTCTAGGAAGGACTCAGGGGAGCCCCAACCTCCAACATGGAGTATGAGCTCCCACTGCAACGCTGTGGCTACAAGAGCTAATGCAATCCTGGGATGCATAAAGGGCAGGATCTCGATTAGGAGTAGAAATGTTATATTGGGCACTGGTGTGACCACTGGTGGAATACCGTGTCCAGTTCTGGTGTCCACAATTAAAGAAGGATGGCGATAAACTGGAGAGGGTTCAGAGAAGAGCCATGAGAAGGATTAAAAGATTAGAAAACATGTTCAGTTCAGGAAGGGGAACCTGCAACTTCAATTTTGAGATGGGGAGCAGTGTTGCTCCCTGTAACGGTGGCAGGGCAGCTGGTGCAGGCCCGGGACGCAGCGCCATCCATCCATCAATGCCTCCCTGCCTCTCTCCCTCTCCAGGGCTGGGAGCTGGGGCCTGGGTGGGCAGGATCTGGCAGCTGTGGCTGCAGTGGAGGGACCATTCTGGATGCGGAGACAGCTCCTTCTGAGCTGCAACATCTGCTCCACAAAAATCCCGGACATTTCCTCTAAGTTGCTGGTAGCCTCTATGACAATTTTTCTTAAAATACTTAATTAACTTTAGGAAAAACAACTAAATATGCACATATACATGTCCAAATCATAGTAATTTATTTATGTAGGGTTTTTTTTTGCAGACTCAATAATAATAGCATACAGTTGTCTCTATCCTTTACTGGACCTGAAGTAGTATCAAGTGGAGTGCCCCTGGGGCCGGTTTTGTTCAACATCTTCATTAATGATCTGGAGGATGGGATGGAGTGCACCCTTAGCAAGTTTGCGGATGACACTTAGGTGGGAGAGAGTTAGATAAGCTGGAGGGTAGGGATAGGGTCCAGAGTGACCTAGACAAATTGGAGGATTGAGCCAAAAGAAATCTGATGAGGTTCAACAAGGACAAGTGCGGAGTCCTGCACTTAGGACGGAAGAATCCCATGCACCGCTACAGGCTGGGGACCAACTGGCTAAGCAGCAGTTCTGCATGAAAGGACCTGGGGATTACAGTGTACAAGAAGCTGGATATGAGTCAATAGTGTACCCTTATTGCCCGGAAGGCTCACAGCATATTGGACTGCATTAGTAGGAGCATTGCCAGCAGATAGAGGGGAGTGACTATTCCCCTCTATTTGGCACTGGTGAGGCCACATCTAGAGTATTGCGTCCAGTTTTTGCCCTTCCCCCCCTGTACAGAAAGGATGTGGACAAATTGGGGATAGTCCAGTGGAGGGCAATCAAAATGATCAGGGGGCTGGGGCACATGACTTACGAGGAGAGGCTGAGGGAACTGGCCTTTAGTCTGAAGAAGAGAAGAGTGAGGGGTGATTTGATAGCAGCCTTCAACTACCCAAAGTGGGGTTCCAAAGAGGATGGAGCTAGGCTGTTCTCAGTGGGGCAGATGACAGAACAAGGAGCAATGGTCTCCAGTTGCAGGTACGGGAGATCTAGGTTGGATATTCGGAAAAACTATTTCACTAGGAGGGTGGTGAAGCACTGGAATGGGTTCCCTAGGGAGGTGGTAGAATCTCCATCCTTAGAGGTTTTTAAGGCCCGGCTTGACAAAGCCCTGGCTGGGATGATTTAGTTGGGGTTGGTCCTGCTTTGAGCAGGGGGTTAGACTAGATGACCACTTGAGGTCTCCTCCAGCCCTAATCTTCTATGGTTCTATGATCATTGGTGATATTGAAATGCCAGTAGTATTCTGGGGGACCCTGCCTACACCTTGCTCCCCTGACTCATGAAACTGTACACTAGTCACCATAACAGCAAAACGGAAAGATTCACGTACTGACTCAGCAGGTGCAGAATGACAATTGAATGTACTTTTGGTCGATTGAAGGGACGCTGGAGATGCTTACTCACTAGACTGGATCTCGATGAGAAAAATATGCCAATCGTTATAGCTGCCTGTTGTGTCCTGCAGGATTCTGTGAGGCAAAGGAGAAAAAGTTACTACTGGGGTGCATGGCAGAGGTGGATCAGCTGTCTGCTGAGTTTGAGAAGCTAGACATGAGGGCCATTACAAGAACACAGCATGAGGGAGGCTTTGAAAGTGTACTTTAACCGTCAGCCGTAGTAATGTGCTGTGCTCGAGTGCAATCTGGCTCTGAAGGTTTGTGGGCTGTTAAGAATTGGGTACTGCTCGGTGTACTTTTAGAAATGGAACTGTGTCTTTTAATTAACCTCTGAATTATGTGTGCTTGCTGTATGTTTACACATGTACATATGTTTCTGGGTGAGGAAAGGGGTCACTGGAAGCCCGTGACTACAAGAACCAGGCCGAGGAAAAGATGGGCTAGTGAAAGAGAAACAGAGCTCAGGAGCAGGTTTGCTGAGTTGGAAAATGAAGAAGGGGCACAGCAGCCACTAACAGAAGGTGGAAGGGCCAGGAGGAAGAGAAGAGCAGCTAGCTCTACAAGAAGAGGGGAAGAGTCACTGGAGATAGCCAGAGTTTGGAGCCCCAAGAGGCTAGAGGATGACTCACAGAAGATTGCAAGTGAAAACAAAAGACAAGAGGACTTGCAGCCTGAATGGACAGGAAGAAGGCTGGAGAATCTCATCACCACTAGGAAGAGGCAGGTCTATATGACTGGTGACTCCCTACTAAGAAAAACTGAAAGGTCTGTCACCAGAGCTGATCCAGAGAACAGCTCTTGGTAGATAGCTCTCCCCTCTAAGATACAGGATTTGGACCTGAGACTGAAGAGGGTCCTAATGGGAGCAGGAAAGAATCCACTGATTGTTCTTCACATGGGAACAAATGACACAGCTAGATTCTCACTGGAACACATCCAGGAAGACTATGCCAGACTAGAGAAGATGCTTAAGGAAATGGAGACTCAGGTGATCTTCAGTGGGATTCTACCTGTCCCTGGAGGAGGAGAATGAAGGCAAAACAAGATTATGATAATCAATAGATGGCTCAGGCAGTGGTGCTATAAGGCTGGCTTTTGGGGAGGAAGGGAATGCTCAGTGGTTTGAGCATTAGCCTGTTAAACCCAGGGTTGTGAGTTCAATCCTTGAAGGGGCCATTTAGGGATCGGGGCAAAAACTGGGGATTGGTCCTGCTTTGAGCAGAGGGTTGGACTAGATGACCTCCTGAGGTCCCTTCCAACCCTGATATTCTATGATTCTATGTTTGACCACTTGGAGGCATTCACGGACAGAACCTCATGGGATGGACTTCACCTGAGTAGGGAGGGAAATAGACTTTGGCAGTGCCAGTTGGCAGAACTGATTAAAAGAGCTTTAAATTCGGAATTTAGGGAAAACGTTTGGAAGATGCTCATGTAATCTCCTCGCCTGGCTCTAATATTGAGCAGGAAGAAAATCAAGTAAAAGAGGATACAGCAATGGGGAAAGGAACAGTAGTGGGTAGGAGAATGGACATTAAGAGGATATATAGTGCTGATACCAAAGACACTAACAGTCAGGTAGGTGATACTGGCAGTAAAATGACTGGGTGAGGAATCTGGGTGAAGCCAAGCAGAAGCAACTAAGATGTCTGTACACCAATGCAAAATGGAGCATTAGAATCACTTCTGCAGGAGATGAAACCAGATATTAGAGGGATAACAGAAACATGGTGGAATAGTAGTCATGGCTGGAGTACAGATATTGAAGGGTATGTGCTATTTGGGAAAGACAGAAGTAAAGGTGGTGGAGAAGCTCTGTATATTAATGAGGAGGTAGACTGTAAAGAAATTAGAAGTGATGGAATGGATAAAACAGAATCTGTTTTTGGTCAAAATCACTTTGAGGAAGAAAGCTAACAGAGGCTCCAGTGGGCTAGTGCTTGGGGTATGCTACAGACCACCAGGATCCAATCTGGATATGGATAGAGACCTCTTTAATGTTTTTAATTAAATAAATGCTACTGGGAATTGTGTGATTATGGGAGACTTTAATTTCCCAGGTATAGATTGGAGGACAATGCTATTAATAATGGTAGGGTCCAGATATTCCTGGATGAGAAAACTGACAGATTTCTTCACCAAATAGTCACTGAATCAACAAGAGGTGATGCCATTTTAGATTTTGTATTAGTGAGTAGTGAGGACTTCACAGAAGAACTGGTCCTAAAGGGCATGAGCTAATTCAATTTAAACTAAATTGAAGGATAGACAAAAATAGATCTGCAACTAGGGACAAACTTTAATAAATTAAGGAAATCACTTAGGGAAGTGAACAGGATAGAAGAACGCAAGGATCTGAATGTGGAGGAGACTTGCAGAAGCTAGCTAAGGCCTGCCTCCCAAGCAAGAGCAAAACATTCATAAGGAAGGGTTGCAAACCAAATTTGATGATCAAGCATTTTAAACACGTGATTAAGAGAAAGCAGAAAGCCTACAAGGAGTGGATGATGGGATGGATCACGAAGGAAAGCTACCACTTGGAAGTCAAAGTGTAGGGAAAAAGTGAGAACTGCCAAAGCCAAGCAGAGTTGGACCTTACAAAGGAGATTAAAACCAACAATAAAATGTTCTATACTGATATAAATAAAAAGAAAACAAGGAAAGAAGAAGTGAGACTCCTAGAGACTGAAGATGGGGTGAAGATTAAAGATAATCTAGGCATGGCTCAACACCTAAATGAATACTTTGCCTCAGTTTTTAATAAGGGTATTGAGGAGCTGAGGGACAGAATGAGGAATAATGGTCTCAAGTTGCAGTGGGGGAGGTTTAGGTTGGATATTAGGAAAAACTTTTTCACTAGGAGGGTGGTGGAATCTCCTTCCTTTGAAGTTTTTAAGGTCAGGCTTAACAAAGCCCTGGCTGGGATGATTTAGTTGGGGATTGGTCCTGCTTTGAGCAGGGGGTTGGACTAGATGACCTCCTATGGTCCCTTCCAACCCTGATATTCTATGAGTCTATGGCAGTGTCAATGTGGCTAATAGAAATGAGGATATGAAAGTAGAAATTACCACATCTTAGGTGGAATTCAAACAACTTATTGGGATGAAACTGGATAAACTCCATCCAAGAATATTAAAGGAACTGGTACATGAAATCATAAGTGCCGACTTCTGCGGGTGCTGGTGAGTGCTCTGCCCTGCCCCCCCAATTCCAACCCCTTCCCCAAAGTCCCCGCCCCAACTCTGCCCCCTCCCTGCTCCTATTCCCACCCCTTCCCCAAATCCCCACTCTGGCCCCGCCTCTTCCCCACCTCCCCACCACGTTCCCGCTCTTCCCCCTCCCTCCCTGAGCTTGTTACACCGCAAAACAGCTGTTTTGTGGTGGCAAGCACTGGGAGGAGAAGCAGGGACACAATGCACTCAGGAGAGGAGGCAGAGGTGAGGTGAGCTGGGGTGGGGAGCTTGGCTGCCAATACCAATTTTTCTCTGTGGGTGCCCCAGAGCATCCACGGAGTTGGTGCCTATGCATGAAATAGTAAGCCCAATAGCAAGGATTTTTAATGAATCTGTAAACTCAGGAGTTGTACCCTATCACTGCAGAATTGCTAATATAGTTCCTATTTTTAAGAGAGGGGAAAAAAGTGATCCAGGAAACTACAGGTCAGTAAATTTGACCTCAGTAATATACAAGGTCTTGAAACAAATTTTGAAAGAGAGAGTATTTAAGGGCATAGTAAACTGGGATAAAACACAACGTGGTTTTACAAAATGTAAATCATGCCAGATCAACCTGATCTCCTTTAAGAAGATAACTGTTTTTTTTTACATAGGAAATGTAGTAGATCTAATCTATCTGGTTTTCAATAAGGGATTTGATACAGTTCCACATGTGAAATTATTAGTTAAATTGGAGAAGGAGGGGATTAATATGAGAACTGAAAGATGGATAAGGAACTGGTTAAAGGGGAGACTACAACACGTCATTCTGAAAGATGAACTGTCAGGGTGGAGGGAGGTTATTAGTGGAATTCCTTGGGGATCGGCCTTGGAACCAAACTTATTTAACATTTTCATTAACAACCTTGGCACAAAAAGTGGGAGTGTGCTAATAAAATTTGCAGATGACACAAAGTTGCATCCGATGAAGTGAGCTGAAGCTCACAAAAACTTATGCTCAAATAAATTTGTTAGTCTCTAAGGTGCCACAAGTACTCCTTTTCTTTTTACAAAGTTGAGAGGTATTGCCAATACAGAGGAGACTCGGAATATCATACAAGAAGATCTTAATGACCTTGAAAATTAGAGTAATAGAAATGGAATGAAATTTAATAGTGCAAAGTGCAAGGTCATGCACTTAGGGACTAACAACCAGAATTTTAGCTATAAGCTGGGGATGTATCAGTTTGAAGTGACAGAGAAGGAGAATAACCTGCGTGTATTGGTCGATCATAGGGTCCAGGCTGAGGGGAGATATGATCGCACTGTATAAATACATCAGAGGGATAAATATCAGGGAGGGAGAGGAGTTATTTAAGTTAAGCACCAATTTTGATACAAGAACAAATGGATATAAACTGGGCATCAACCTGTTTAAGATTGAAATTAGATGATGGTTTCTAACCATCAGAGGAGTGAAGTTCTGGAACAGCCTCCCAAGGGGAGAAGTGGAGGCAAAAACCCTAACTGACTTCAATACTGAGCTTGATAAGTTTATGGAGGGGATGGTATGATGGGACTCTGCCTACAATAGCAGGTGGCCCATCGGTGACTGCTAGTAGCAAAAGTCTCCAACTCCTAGAGATGGGACACTAGATGGGGAGCGCTCTGAGTTACTACAGAGAATTCTTTTCCAAGTGTCTGGCTGGGGTCTTGCCCACATGCAATTGGGGATTGGGAAGGAATTTTCCCCAGGTCAGGTTGGCGGAGACCCTGGGGGCTGTTTGCCTTTGTCTGCAGCATGGGGCATGGGTCTCTTGCAGATCTAAACTTGTGTAAATGGTGGATTCTCTGTAAGTTGACATCTTTAAATCATGATTTGAGGACTTCAGTAACACAGCCAGAGGTTAGGGGTCTGTTTCAGGGGTGGATGGGTGAGATTCTGGAGCCTGCAATGTGCAGGAGGTCAGACTAGATGATCACAATGGCTCCTTCTTGCTTTAAAATCTGAGTCTATAAATGGGTGTTTTGTTGATCATGTGAGTTCTGTGGTGCAGTACATTTACTTGTACTGGGTGTTTTGAGTACCACTATACATTCTGCAATATGTATGAGGAACTAATAAAGATGGGTTTATTTTCAAACAATAGTACTTTATTGAGTGAGACAACAGTGCAAAAGAACTCAATGTGCAAATAACGAAGGACAATACAATACTAATTTCTAACATAATTTAATGGAACAAAACTTTAAAATGAGAAAGGCAGCTAATAACAAAATAACATATCTCTGTATTTTGGCTACACAGACACCAACCATGGCTCTAACAGGTCAGTGTAGGTGAAGCTGTGGCTGTCCCCCAGGGTAGAGGGACAGGGTAAGGATGCAATCCATGATGTCCCAGTGAATGTTGGGGAGTGTAGGGAGCTGCCCCCATAAAGTTCTCCGAGGACTGCAAAAGATGGCGAATCCGTGACTGTTGGACCTGTAGGTCAACTAGAGTCTGCAGCATCTGCGTTTGCTGCCTGAGAAGCCCCATTATGTCCTGGTGCATCTCCCTCTCCTTTTTCTCCTGGGACTCCTGGGCCTTTCTCCATTTTCTCCAGCTGTCTCTGTCCCTCTTCATGCCATCTGCCAGGCCCTTTGTTTGCAGGGAGGTTCAGTGCAACCCTGGCTTGCAGGACCTTGCTGAATGTACGGAATTGAGGTTACATCTTTTTCTCTTCTGTGTAACTTGTCTGGGTAGCTTTCCCTCACTATTTTATCCTTGAATCTGGGGCTTTTCTAGTAAATACATTTTTTGTTTATTTTTACCCCAAGCAGGTCTCTGTTGTGCAAATGGTGTGTGCTGTGTTGTTGGCAATCCCTCGAGGTTGAGGATGTTCTCTTTCACAGGTTTTATTTTTCATGGGTCCTTTGGTGACTGAGGAGTCCGATCCTTGAGCCACAGACTTGTTAGCACATGTTGCAGGTGGTGTTGGAAGACAAGGTTGTGCCATGATTGCTGCATGACAGTTGTCTTTCCTTTCTTTTCTGAAGTTTTTCTGTGACCAGGGCAAGGTGATTTTCCTCAGAAGTGGATGTTCCCTCCCTGACAAGTCTTGGCCAGTTATCCTCTCCTGGACTGCTGTCTCCCAATACTACATCTCTTGATGTTTATCTTAAGGGTGTCTTTAAAGCGTTTCTTTTGGCCTCCCCATTTCCTTTCTCCCTTGGTGAGTTGGGCGTACAGCAGTTGTTTTGGTAAGCATATATCAGATATGCACACACAGTGCCCGCTCCACCTCAGCTGGTGCTGGATAATCAGGGCCTCAACACTGAAGATGTTGGCCTCTGTGAGGACACTGACATTAGTGCGATGATCCTTCCTCTTTATGTTGAGGATCTTTCAGAGACAGTGTTGGTGCTGGCGTTCCAGGTTTTTCAGATGTTTTCTGTAGGTCACCCAAGTCTCACAACCATAGAGGGGAGTTGGGATTACCACTGTTTTATAAACTAAAAGTCTACTATGTGTTCTGATGTTGTGATTGTTGAACACCTGGTGAGACAGTCTGCCAAAGGCAAGGCTGGCACAGCAAATTTCGTGCTGAATCTTAACGTCTATGTCTGCCCTCCATGAGAGATGGATGCCAAGGTAGGCAAAGTATTCTACATTTTCCAGTTCTTCTTTGTTGATGTATATCTTCCTCGCTAGCTCTGATGATTGAATGAGGAATGGCTGGTGGAGAACTTTTGTTTTGCCAATATTCAGAGTTAACCCTAGGCTTTTGTAAGCTTCAGAGAAGCAATTAAGGGCTGTTTGAAGATCCTCCTTTGAGTGTGCAACTACAGCACAATCATCTGCATACTGGAGTTCGAGTTATTGTTGCTGCTATTATTTTAGTTCTGGCACGGAGATGAGAAAGGTTGAAGAGGTTGCCGTCAATCCAATATTGGATGCCAATGCCCTGTGGTAGATGGTCTTGGGTTAATGTTTTCATGGCTGCTAAGTAAATGGAGAAAAGGGTGGGTGCCAGTATACATTCTTGTTTTACACCAGTTCGGATGACACAAGTGTGATGTATCATTCCATATTTATGAAAATATGCTTAGGATATGAATATTACAACTGAGATATACTTTATATAAGGTTTCAGAGTAGCAGCTGTGTTAGTCTGTATTCGCAAAAAAGAAAAGGAGTACTTGTGGCACCTTAGAGATTAACAAATTTATTTGAGCATAAGCTTTCGTGAACTACAGCTCACTTCATCAGATGCATTCGCTGGCTCATGTGAGATATCATTGGAAAGGTTATGATTTAATGAATGTGATTATCATATTTGTATGCCTCTATCATTTCTGTATCTGAAATTAGAAATATTGACTATGTATCTGTATTTCAACTATGCTACTTTGGTTGATGCCCCTTGCTAACACTTCAGGTACAACAATGAAAAAGGCCGACAGTGCTGATGGCCCATCAACAAGAGACAATGGACTGTAAAAGAGCTTAGTCTTCCTGTGAACCTGTGGGTCAGTGTAGCGGGGCAGTTGCCCCACTTTGGCAGATAAAGGGTTAATAGCAGCCCTTGGAGCGACTGTGCAGAACCCAGCCAATCAGAGAAGGCTCAGAAGCAGCCAGTCAGGGCCAGGCTGGGCTCTATATAAAGGCTGCAAAGCAGAGGAGACAGGAGTCTCTCCCTGACAACCAAGGGAGGAGGACTGGCTCCCAGGGATAGCACCTTAGATAGAAGAAAAGGAGTACTTGTGGCACCTTAGAGACTAACAAATTTATTAGAGCATAAGCTTTCGTGAGTACAGCTGTAGCTCACGAAAGCTTATGCTCTAATAAATTTGTTAGTCTCTAAGGTGCCACAAGTACTCCTTTTCTTTTTGCGAATACAGACTAACACGGCTGCTACTCTGACACCTTAGATAGAGCAGCCCTGGGCAGGCTCAGGGGAGGAGAGGGAAAGCTCCAGCCTGATACCTGCTAGGCTGAGGCCCCTGAAGGAAAGGGCTGAGAAGGTGCTAGGGCCAAAGGGAAGTGGCCCAGGGAGCGCAAACAGTAGAGGGGAGAGAAGGAGGGCGGGACATGGCTGCTGCCAGAGGGTCCCTGGGCCAGGACCCAGAGTAGTGGCCGGGCCTGGGTGGGTCCCTCCCTCCCCCATTACGCTGCACTTGGCCATGGAAGAGCGTGGCCCAATACAGACTGGCTTGCCACTGAGGCAAAGGGCTAGATTTTGGGGCTGCAGTTGGCCACGAAGGCAGGTGCAGACTGAGCACTGCTGATACACCCCGGAATGGGGGAGAACAGCACAGCTGTGTCCAGAAGAGGATGCCGCAAGCCAGGGAGCAACACGGGTCCCAGACAGCACCGAAGAGCAGAACAAGGGGCGGGACACCAACTGCAGAGGGCACTCCACAGCTAGGACAGAGTTAATTCCCAGACAACCATCAGGAGGCGCTGTGCCGGTGAGTCAGCGATTTGTTACGGTCAGCTTGTGAAGAATGGCTACAGGGGCCCTACAGCATCCGGTGGTCTGGTCACCTGATTCTAAAACATTACCTGGGACTTCTTGTAACTTTTCACTGTAAGGGAAGGGGGGGTCAAACTAGGGAAACAAAGGACTCCCATGTTATGCAAATCCTATTTTAAGGGTGGGGAGTGAGGTAATCCTGGTCATGAGTTCTCCCCTGCAACCCCACCCAAGATGACTGCTGAAAATATCTAAGACTGAACTGCAGGAAAGAACTGAACCCAGGCTGGAAGGGCCTCTGGCCTGTGAAGATGATTTTTAGAACCACATTTAGGGTGAGAACTTGCATGGAATCAGTTTCTTTAGTGTATTAAGTTTAGTTTTTGGGCTCTGTTTTATTTTCTTAGTAATCTGCCTTGTTCTGTCCGCTACCTCCTTAACTACTTAAAATACACCTGTTATAGTTAATAAATTTATTTCTGGTTTACAATATAACCCAGTTTGTGTGATTTCTAACTAAGGGGCGAGAAGTTGTGTACACCTTCCTCCGCATTGAGGGAAGAGGCAAATTTCATATAATTTTGGGTTTGTACTCCAAGGGGGGTGGACATCTAGATGCTGTGGCAAGCCCCTTAAGATTAGCCTTCTCTCTGTGCAGTTGGGTGTGGCCCTGCCTGTGTGCTTGGCTGGAAGAGGCTGGGGAGCCTAGCCCAGCAAGGCTAGTACAGGGGACTCAGGCTGGCAGATCAGTCTGACTCTGTGGCATCTCAGCACACCAGGTGACATCCCAGGGGGTCCGGCCCATCACAAAAGGGCTCAGAGGTAGAGCCACTGCACAGAATGGATGCAGTCACCTGGTCGTGGAGGAGTCTTATAATGGTGATAAATTTGCTTGTGCAGCCAAACTTTGACATGATTTTCCACAGAGCCTCACGGTTGACAGAGTCGAAGGCTTTGGTCAGATCAATAAAGGCCATATACAGCTCCTGGTGGTGTTCTTGACATTTTTCCTGGATCTGCCTGGCTGTGAAAATCGTGTTGGTTGTGCCTTGTGATGGTCTGAAGCCGCACTGGGACTCTGGAAGTACTTCCCCTGCAAGAGGGAGCAGGTGATACGGTAAGATTCTAGCAAGAATCTTCCCAGCGATGGAGAGGGCAATGCCTTGACAGTTGCCACAGTCAGCCCTGTCTCCCTCTTTGAAAATGGTGACAATGTTAGCGTTACGTAAGTCACCAGGGATTTCTTCGGTGCATCACATTTTGAGGAGCAGCAAGTGAAGCTGGTTAGTCAGTGTTTCTCCCCCCACTTCAAGTACTTCAGCTGGTATGCCATCAGGACATGGTGCTTTATTGTTCTTCATTTGTTTAATTGCTTTGAAGACCTCCTCAGGTGTTGGTGGGTTGGCAAGAGATTCCCAAATTGGGTGCTGAGGGATGGAATCACTGGTGTCATCAGTCACATATGATTCTTGATTTAGAAGCTTTTGGTCATGTTCAGGGCTGGATTACCCAATAGGCAGACTAAGCACGTGCTTAGGGCACCAGCAAAACAGGGGGCACCAAAAAAAAGGTTTTTTTTTAAATTTGATATTTCAAAAAAAGCATTGAAGTAGTCATCATGGGGAAAAATCAGAACTTTGTTAGACTTCCTTACACTCCACTTCACACTCTTCCCCCATTTTTCTGTTCTCTTTTTATTATTTATCCCCATCTAAACCAGGGGGGCATCTTACTAACGTAGATCGAAATAATGCGAGGAAATCAGATCCTGTCACGTATTGCAATAAATTTGTTTTATTATTGATATATTCTTCTGAGTTAAATGTACTTGATTTGTTTTTTCTTATATAAAAATAGTGTATATTGTGTAATTTGATTTGTTTTTTTTTTAGTTCCGATAACTGAGATAAGGGGCAGGATGAAACGTAACCAACTGAGTGGAGCACAGAAACATAAACTGGCAGAAAAAAAGAAACAAAAAACTAGTGAAATTTTCCAAAATCTTCCAAAGCTGACATTTTTCAAAGCAAATCCACCAGAAGCAACATCTTCTCTCAGTAGCACAGACATCGTTCCAAAACCTGTAGGTGTTTCAGAGACTGACCCTTCTTCTATTGGTGAAACAAACAGCATTCCAGAACATGTGGCTGTGTCAGAGACTGTAACTGATCATCCTGTGCCTGGTGGTAAAAGAGACATTGTTTTAAAGATGTGAATGTGTCAGAGACTGAACCTGCTCATGCTGTAAATAATAGGAGAAAAGGTCCTGATATGTGGGTTGATTTCAGTACTGATTATGTAGCTTACTGGATAGATCGTGGACCAAATGACTGTCAACACCACACTGGGCCATTTGAGAAATCACATTGGACTTTTACCAATGGCAAACAAACAAGATATTGTCCACAAAAATTATTTTTCGGCATGAAAGCGAATGGTGAGCAATACACTCGAGAATGGCTACTGTATTCAGCATCAACAGGGTCTGTGTACTGTTTTGTTTGCAAACTTTTTGCATATAAATTTTCAACATCCCGGTTTGCTGCAGATGGATTTAGTGACTGGTGGAATACTGTTTTAATTGAACATGAAAATAGCACTATTCAGACATTCAATGTTTACATATTTAAATCAAAGACAGGGCTTTGGATTGACACAAAAATTGGAAGAACAAATTAAAGGGGAGCGTGAATACTGGCAACATGTCTTGCAGCGTGTTATAGCTGTTGTTCAAACATTAGCTGAATATGGTATGCCTTTCCGGGGATCAAATGACACATTTGGATCATTGCAGAATGGAAATTTCTTGGGATTGTTGGAGCTTGTGGCTCAGTTTGACCCATTTTTAGTAGGCCATATCTCAAAATATGGGTATGCTGGCAAAGGTAACCCATCATACTTATCCAAGACAATATGTGATGAACTCATTGGTCTAATGAGTCACCAAGTTTGTTCAGCTATTGTGGATGAAATAAGTACTACTGGGTACTTCAGTTTATCTGTCAACTCTACACCTGATCTTTCACATA
Organism: Dermochelys coriacea; assembly: GCF_009764565.3. NCBI lineage: Eukaryota > Metazoa > Chordata > Testudines > Dermochelyidae > Dermochelys > Dermochelys coriacea. The sequence goes on from NC_050092.1 coordinate 638,846, forward strand.
TTGATCAGTTGAGTATTGTACTAAGATACGTGTCTCCCACAGATGGAAAACCAGTTGAATGATTTATAACATTCCTCAATTTGAAAAGCCACACTGGTGAAGAAATGGCAAATCAAGTACTGCATTATCTGTGCCAAGTTTGCAAAATAGATTTCTCAAAGTACAGAGGTCAATCTTATGACAACTCTGCCAACATGTCAACATATCAAGGAATGCAGAAGAAGCTCTTAGAACAGAACAAATATGCCATATTAATACCATGTGCTGCACACTCTCTCAATCTTGTTGGCCGCAGTGCTGTTGATTGTTGTCAGGTGGCAGTAAGTTTTTTCTCAACAGTCCAGTTACTTTATACATTTTTCTCTGCCTCAACACACGGTTGGGCAGTTCTTAAAACATATTTGGGCAATGATCGTGTGTTGAAATCTTTCTAATACTCTCTGGGAGGCACATGCGGTGGCAAAAAGTGCAATTCTGGAGTCATATTCAAAGATTATGGATGCATTAGAAAGTATAGCGGAAGACCAATCACAAAAGGAGAAACTATATGAGAGGCAGAAAACATTGCAAACAAGATGCAAGAACTAGAGTTTGTATTCATGTTGACCAAGTGGAATGAAATTTTACAACACTTTTACCACACAAGCTCTCCAAGAAAAAGAATTGGATTTGAAAACATGTGCAGACCTCTGTCAATCATTACCAGACCACTTACACGCTTTGAGGAATGATTTCGAAAGATTTGAAGACATATCAAAAGAGATCTTGCCTGATTCTAACTACAAAGAAGCCCAGTCCCGCAAGCAAATCAGGAAAAAACAAGCAAATGATAGCATTGAATCCTAGAGACAAAATTTTGCATATCTACTTACTATGCTATAATTGATTCACTTGAAGCTCATATGAAGAGGAGAGGTGAAGTGTACAAAGTATCAAGTAGATTTTCTTTTCTAAACAACATGGACTTATCTGACGAACAATATTCACAAGGTTCCCAAAAGCAAGTTGACTCATACCCTGTTGACTTGAACATGAATCTCTGTGGAGAAGTACGGCAGTTCCACTGTTATATGTGCGCAAAGTTTAATGAAGCGGGAAAAAATGAAATTCAGTCACATTGATCTTCATGACAAAATACTGAAAGAGGGAATACAATGTATATTTCCAAATGTAGAGATCGCACTACATATTTTTCTAACATTGATTACTAACTGCTCCGCAGAACGCTCTTTTTCTCAGCTGAAAAGAATAAAAAACCCTCAGGGAACAACAATGTGTCAGGACAGACTTGATTCACTTTCCCTATTGTGTATGGAAGCAGACCTGCTTCGTCAAGTCAGCTTTGATGAATTTATCCAGAATGTTTGCAATCAGAAAATCTAGAAAGAAGCTATTTTAATTTCAGCATAATGTAAGTTTTGTCATTTCAAAAAATAAAACTTTGTTACAGTATAGTATTTTTATTTTGAATTGCATATGGGGGGGCACCATGATCTTTTCAGTGCTTAGGGCCTATAAAGGTCTTAATCCGACCCTGGTCATGTTCCTTCCATGGTGCTCTTCGGTGGATTAGTTATCTTTAAGAAGCATCTTCAGAGCTCAGAGGTGTGAGGCCACATGAGCTTAGTCCATACAGCAGGGGTCTCAAACTCATTTTACCTTAGGACCAGTGCCAGTCCTATAATCCTCCCAGCGGGCCAGTAATGTCACTTATGCCCTCAAAACTCTCCCCCCCAAAACTCCACCCCCCAGCTGGCTAAGGCTCTGGGAGGGAGTTTGGGTGGGGGAGGAGGTCTGGGGTAGGGGATTGGGGTGCAGGCTCTGGGTGGAGTTTGGGGGCTGGAAGAATGTGGGGAGGGGGTGCAAACTCTGGGAGGGAGTTTGGGGGCTGTGGGAAGGGGCAGGGGCAGGCTCTGGGAGAGAGTCTGGGGTGGAGGGGGTATGTGGGGAGGGGATGTGGAGGTGCGGCGCTTACCTGGGGCTCCAAGGCGGGGTGGGCCAGGGGACCTCCACATGCTGCTGCCCCCAGACACCTCCCCTGCAGCTTCCCATTGGCCTCAGGGGTGCTCAGTGCAGGAGCAGCGCACAGAGGCACAGCTCCACCCAACCCCGGGGCTGCAGGGAGGGGCCGGCAGCCACCTAGAGCGAGCAGGCGGAAGCCGGTCAGCTCTGCTGCGTTGCTGGTGGCGGACACGTGGGGGGGAGGGAGCACCCGGGGGTGGCAGGCGGGGCCAAGGGGGAGACCCAGACCCAAAATTGCTGGAGCCCATGGGCCACATTGGGGATGTCTCGGGCCGCAGATGGCCCATGGGCTGGGAGTTTGAGTCCCCTGCCATACAGGGTCTTTGTCTGTCAAAAAAACCTCCACATATCATGTCTGTCAGCGAATGTTTGGATTTCTTTTACTTTGTCCCACCATTTGTTTTTGATTTCTCAGAGCCTTCTTTGAACTTCAGCTTTTAGGTAATTGGAAAGGGCTCTGCTTCTGACTGGATAGTGGTTGGTTTTGCCAGTCACAAAGCTTTTTCTCTTCTGGTCCAAAAGGGCTGTAATCTCAATAATGTTGTTGTTGTTGTCAAACAGTCCTGATGGCAGCAGGTAGCAAGGCCAATGGGTTCCTCATAAACCACGTGGATGGTCTGTTTTAGGGCTTCACAGATTTCTTTGACACTTGTGTTGTCATTTCCAGGTGTGCATATGGCCAGTTTTTCACTTGGGAGTGTTTGAACGTTCTCTTGGTGCACCGAGGATTGAAATATTTGGATGTGTTGCCATCTGTGTGATCTGTATTGCTTTCTGTGTTGCGGTGCAATTCTGATGGATATGACGGACCTCACCAGGTGGTGGTCAGTCCAGCAGTCATCAGCTCCTCTCATGACATGGGTGATTTGGACATCTCTGTGACCCTGTATTCTTACATTGGCATAGTCTAGGAGGTGCCACTGTTTTGAGTGGGAGTGTTGCCAAGTTGTTTTGTACTTGTTGCTTTGTCTGAAGATTGTGATCACAAGGTCATGCTTTGCACATTGGTTCATCCAGCTTGGTCTACAACTCCTGCCTATGAATTTTTTCCCCTTTCTTGGGATACAGGCTTCCGATAGCTTCTGCAGCTTTGATTTAAAGTAATCCCAGGCCGCCTCTACCTTTAGAGCCATAAATTCTTCAGTCCAATCCACATCCCTAACTAATTTCTTAATTTTTGAAAGTCAGCCCTTTTGAAATCAAAAACCCTAGTTGCAGATTTTTTTGTTAATCCTTCCGTTCAGTTTGAACTGAATTAGTTCATGATCACTTGAACCAAGATTATCCCTTACAACCATTTCTTCTGTGAGGTCCTCACTACTCACCAAAACCAAATCTAAAATGGCATCCCCTCTAGTCAGTTCAGCAACTACTTGATGAAGGAATCCATCCATCAGCTATCGCATCTAAGAAAATCTGAGCCCTATTATTATTACTTGCACTCGTCCTCCAGTCTATATCTGGGAAGTTAGTCTCCCATGATCACACAGTTTCTATTAGTATTTACTTTATTAAAAACATTAAAGAGGGCTCTATCCATATCCAAATTAGATCCCGGTGGTCTATAGCACACCCCAAGCACTATCCCTTATACTGAGTTATGTTGTGTTGGGCTGCACTTTGTCTGGTACCTTGCCCTTGACCTTACCACCATGGGGGACCCTACCAGGAGTACAGGACTCCAGAAGGCATCGCTCTTAAGGTCTTACGTATATGAAAATTTCTCCACCACATCAAGGTGGCAGCCTAAGGAGAAGGTGTGTGCTGCAGTGAGCTGAGAACTGGGGACAGGTTTCACAGCTTCTGGGTGATGAACCAGAGGGGACTGGGCCGGGTGTCTGGCTGTTCAGAGCTCAGGGAGGACAGATTTAGGAAGACTTGGGTCTGAAAGGGCTGTTGGGGTCACCCTGACAGGAGTAACTAGGCTGGTGAGAGCCAGGGTGAAACCTGTGCTTGTGGGCTGGCTACTGGTATCAGGGCTCTGAGCCAGAGCCACATAGCTCCAAGGCACCCCAAAGTTACAGAATCCCTTTCCAGTCTGGGTGTCCCCCAAACATCACACCTTCCCTCAATTCCCCCTTGTGCCCAGAAGGACAGATAAGTTCTCCCACAACACACTGTAAAACAAATCCTAGAGCAGGTCATAGAATCGTAGAATATCAGGGTTGGAAGGGACCTCAGGAGGTCATCTAGTCCAACCCCCTGCTCAAAGCAGGATCAATCCCCAACTAAATCATCCCAGCCAGGGTTTTGTCAAGTCTGACCTTAAAAACCTCTAAGGATACAGATTCCACCACCTCCCTAGGTAACCCATTCCAGTGTTTCACCACCCTCCTAGTGAAAAAGTTTTTCCTAATATCCAACCTAAACCTCCCCCACTGCAACTTGAGACCATTACTCCTCATTCTGTCATCTGCTACCACTGAGAACAGTCTAGATCGGGGTCTTAAACTCAATTTACCTGAGGGCCAGTGCCAATCCTCAAATCCTCCCAGCAGGCCAATAATGTCACTCATGCCACCCAGAACCTGCCTGCCCAAAACACCACCCACCTCCCCACTTGCCTAAGGCTCTCGGAGGGAGTTTGGGTGCAGAAGGGGTGAGAGGTTGGGCTTTGGGAGGGAGATTGGGTGGGGGAGGGGGTCTGAGGGTGCAGGCTCTGGGATGGAGTTTGGGTGCAGGCTGCAGGCTCTGGGCTGGGGCAGGGATGCAGGAGAAGGGGTTGGGGTTGTAGGCTCTGGGAGGGAGTTTTGGGGCCGGGGTGTGTGGGGAGGGGATACAGGCTGTGGAGAGGGGGTGGGGGTGCAGGCTCTGGAAGGGGATGGGGAGATGCAGTGCTTACCTAGGGCTCCAAGGCGGGGCAGGCTGGGGAGCCCCCACACTCTCTACTGCCCCCAGGCACTACCCCGCAGCTTCCAATTGGCCACAGGGGCACTCGGGGCGGGGGTAGCGCACGGAGACACAGCTCCACTCCACCCCAGGGCTGCAGGGAGGGGCTGGCAGCCATGTGGAGCGAGCAGGCAGAAGCCGGTCAGCTCTGGTGCGCTGCCAGTGGTGGGCGGAGCCCCGGGCCATTGTACATTGCCATTGGGAGGTGTGGGGGGGAGTGCCCGGGGGCAGTAGGCAGGGCCAAGGGAGAGACCCGGCCCCAAAATTGCTGGAGCCCCTCGGGTCACATTGGGGCAGTTCTTGGGCCGCAGATGTCCCACAGGCTGGGAGTTTGAGACCCCTGGTCTAGATCCATCCTCAAGGTCATCTCACTGCAGCATAAAGGCATCTAGGAGTTCCCCCAGTAATCCTCGTGACGCACATGGGGGATGCAGTGCCAGTGAAGATGCAGGTCTGGAGCCTAAAGGATAGCGAGGCATTGTTCTGTTCAGTATTGCACTGCCTATCCCCTAGGTGCCCTGCTGCCCAGTGCAATTCTCAGGCCCACAGTAGGTGGCCAGGTTCCTTATACAATGCAGCGGGAGAGAGAGGTGCCTACAGAAGAGCTGTTCGGGAGCCAGCATGTTGAGCAGGGAGCTGCCTAGGCTAGCTCATGGGAGATGCTAAGGAGAAGTGGGGGGCACAGGTGTCTAAGCAGCTGCTGGGCCAGAGACAGGCACCTCCTTTCATTTGCGTCCCTCAGCAGCAAACCCTTTTCTGGAGTTAGGCATCAAACCAAGGCAGCTAGTTAGGAAGTCCCCCCAGACAAACCATCTCCTGCTGGCAGCATTGTACCATGTCAGTCTCCGGCTATTAGAGAGACAGGAATATCTTTTATTGGACCAGCTTCTGATGGTGATAGAGACAAGCTTTCGAGCTCCACAGAGTTCTTCTGCTGTGCTTATTCAAGCAACTCTCATCAAAGTCAGGGGAAAAAAGAAAAGGAGTACTTGTGGCACCTTAGAGACTAATAAATTTATTTGAGCATAAGCTTTCGTGAGCTACAGCTCACTTCATCGGATGCTGTAGCTCACAAAAGCTTATGCTCAAATAAATTTTAGTCTCTAAGGTGCCACAAGTACTCCTTTTCTTTTTGCGAATACAGTCTAACACGGCTGCTACTCTGAAACCTGTCAAAGTCGGGGGAAGTTTTCTTTGGCTAAGGATAGCAGGATTGAGTTTCCCTGGTCTGCTATTCTGCCTTGGCAATAGCCAGTACCCAAAGCTTCAGGTGAAGGTTAAATCCACATAATGCCCCTGATTGGGTACATGAGGGTTTCGGATGGGGAGCAGAAAAGTCCTCTTCAACCCTCCAAGTGGTAAGCTGATGCATTGAATTGCTTATGGTGTAGTTCTCTGTGTAACATTTCCTAGGTGATCAGAATAATCTTCAAATCTGTAATTTATAACATGAGGATCTGCACTAACTTCCTGAGACTCCCATATTTCCTTCACAGTGAGTTTGGCTGGCTGCTTCTATTTTTAAGCTGCCAAATGGAACATATCTGGCCTAGGTTTGCTTGCAAGTGATGCTGTTCTCAGTAGCATAATCATGAATACTGGGCTCAGCTGCTAGGCTTTCAAATCCTGACAAAATCTGTGGGTCACTTGTCCCACAAGTTTTCTGGACTTTGAGCAGGGGAGTACAGTCAGGTTTAGACACTGGTTTACGTTTTTGTGAATGTTCATTGTGAGGACAGTATTGCCCTTTCAGATATCTAAGGGGTATGTATTCAGATGGGCTGAAGCCTGTCCTCCATGTTGCAGGTGCACTCTGTACCCACCAATGAGCCTGCTTTTTTGTACTTGCAAATGAGTAGTCCTGGCCCAACTCCACAAAAGGACATAGGAGCCGCAAGGCTCAGTGTCTCAGTGCCTAACTTTTAGGTACCTAGCAAATCACCAGCACACCACTGTAATCCACAAAGCCTGAGTTGGCAACCAGGTTTTTGATACAGTGAATAGGTGCTTTAGAATGTGATCCACAGAAGCCAGCATGCGAGTTGGGGAGCCACCTAAGGTAGCCAATGAAAGATTCATAGATACTAAGGTCAGAAGGGACCATTCTGATCATCTAGTCCGACCTCCTGCACAGCGCAGGCCACAGAATCTCACCCACCCACTCCGACAAAAAACCTCACCTATGTCTGAGCTATTGAAGTCCTCAAATTGTGGTTTAAAGACTTCAAGGAGCAGAGAATCCTCCCTCACATGACCCGTGCCCCATGCTACAGAGGAAGGCGAAAAACCTCCAGGGCCTCTCCAATCTGCCCTGGAGGAAAATTCCTTCCCGACCCCAAATCTGGCGATCAGCTAAACCCTGAGCATATGAGCAAGATTGACCAGCCAGATACTACAGAAAATTCTTTCCTGGGTAACTCAGATCCCATCCATCTAATATCCCATCTCAGGGGATTAGTCCTATTTACCCTGAATATTTAAAGATCAATTACTTACCAAAATCCCATTATCCCATCATACCATCTCCTCCATAAACTTATCAAGTAGAATCTTAAAACCAGATAGATCTTTTGCCCCCACTGCTTCCCTTGGAAAGATGCCAGCAAGCAGGAGGGGGTGTGCTAAGCCCTGCGCCCCCATGGAGATAGACACCTACGTCTGCTTAGCAATCCCCAAATGCAAACTCCTGTCCAGGAGTCCAGCAGCTTAGGTGCCTACATCGTTTCTTGTGAGAATGAGTTAGGTGCCTGCCTCCCTCCACATAAAATGGACAGAGGAGGGAAAAAAAAAACAACCAAATCCTGTCAAACTAGCTTAATATCTTTTTTCAGGATTACGAATTTGGTTGACAAAGGTAAACCATTGATGTGATATATAGCAGAACCCCATTTATCTGATCTAATTGGGACTGGGGCCAGATTGGATAGTCAAAAATTCTGATTATCCAGATAAAGGGAAAGTGTGAGGCTGCAGTGCCATCTAGCAGTCACAGGAGGGACTGCCTTCTTCTGGACTTCTGTGCGCTGGTTATTCAGTTAATAACGAGAGGCAAATAATTAGGGCCCTAACTAATCTGGTCTTTTGTATGCTTTTACCCTATACTATCAGATTTCATGGGGGAGACCAGATTTCACAGTCCGTGACACGTATTTCATGGCCGTGAATTTGTTAGGGCCCTAATTATTTGTAATAAGTGCAGTCTCACACTTTCTCAAATGGGGTTCCTGACCCAAAAGGTAGCCGTAGGGGAGGTCACGGTATTTCCACACCTACTTCTGTGCTGCCCCCGAGCTGAGCGGCCGGAGTGCGGCGGCTGCTGACCGAGGGCCCAGCTCTGCAGGCAGCAGCGCAGAAGCAAGGGTGGCAATACTACCATACCATGCCATCCCTATATCTGCGCTGCTGCTGGTGACGGCTCTGCCTTCTGAGCTGGACTCCCAGCCCGCAGCCACCACTCTCCAGCCGCACAGCTCCAAAGGCAGCAACCAGAAGGGTAGCATTACCTCAACCCCCCTACAATAACCTTGAGACTGCCCCACAACTCCTTTTTGGGTCAGGACCCCTATAATTACAACACCATTAAATTTCATATTTAAATAGCTGAAATCATGAAATTTATGATTTTTTAAATCCTATGACCATGAAATTGACCAAAATGGACTGTGAATTTGGTAGGGCCCTACAGATAATGGAGGGTTGGATAAATGGGGTTCTACTGTACTTAGATTTCTGAAAAGTGGACAGAGGAGAAGCCACGACCCATCTTATAGCTTTTAGCTCAGTGGTTAGAAAGGTCACCTGGGCTGTGGGAGACCCACGTTCAATTCCTGCCCTTAGCTGCGTGGGGGAAAGGTGTTAGGATATAGGTAGTCAGGCCTGTCTGTAAAGAACTTAGGTGTATTCTTATCACTTGGCTCGTTAGAGGTATAAAAGAAAGAATCAAAATCACTGTCTGCCGGTGTAAGGGCCTTCTCTTCCTGTGACAGTCTGAGGCCCTGTTCTTAGGCCAAGGCTTTTGGCTAAGCAGCGATAAGCTGGGAAGTGACCGGTCACCTCCTCACATTCCAAATTAGTCACATTGAAAGAAGGTGCTATTGGGCTGTTAGGACAGGATTGTATTCCTGTCACCTCCAGAGAAAGGGAAGTGCCTAGAAAATGTAAAAGGAAACTTAGTTTGATAGCATCCTGTCTGGCAAGAACTCACTTATCAATAGCTGGGATGTGAAATCCTCATTTCTGTTTCAGAGTAGCAGCCTTGTTAGTCTGTATTCGCAAAAAGAAAAGCAGTACTTGTGGCACCTTAGAGACTAACACATTTATTAGAGCATAAGCTTTCGTGTTTTTTCCACCAAATGCATCCGATGAAGTGAGCTGTAGCTCACGAAAGCTTATGCTCTAATAAATGTGTTAGTCTCTAAGGTGCCACAAGTACTGCTTTTCCTCATTTCTGTGTTTGTTCTATCACTGTAGTCCCCATTTCCCCATTGTTTGTCTGTATAATCTCTGTCTGGTTCTGTGATTGCTTGTCTGCTGTATAATTAATTTTGCTGGGTGTAAACTAATTAAGGTGGTGGGATATAATTGGTTAAATAATCATGTTACAATATGTTAGGATTGGTTAGTTAAATTTCAGGAAAATGATTGGTTAAGGTATAGCTAAGCTGAACTCAAGTTTTACTATATAGTCTGCAGTCAATCAGGGGGTGGGTGTGGGGGAAATTGGAATCATGTTTGGCTAAGGGCAGGAATGGGAACAGGACACAGGTGTAAGGCTCTGTGGTGTCAGAGCTGGGAAAGGGGACACTAAGGAATGGAATCATGCTTGCTGGAAGTTCACCCCAATAAATATCAAATTGTTTGTATCTTTGGACTTTGGGTATTGTTGCTCTCTATTCATGCGAAAAGGACCAAGGAAGTAAGTGGGTGAAGGAATAAGCCCCCTAACATCTTGGATGCATCACATCAGACAGGTGAGTGGCATCCTGTAAGTCCCCCTCCCCAACAGTCCGCGCAGCTGCTTGGAGGGGGTATCGTGAACTCTCGTGATGGTAGTTGCGGGTTCTGGCAAGCTAGGGTAAAGGATTTTTTGGATAAATGGATAAGGAAGAACTGGGACCCATACCAGGTGCAGGGGTCAACCTGGGATGAGATGAAAAAGGAAAAGGAGGCAGTATTAGGGCACCCAGAGGGATGGGGGGTGGCTGAGGAGCCCACCCTCCTTGGTATATAGGTAGTGGAAGAAGGTCCCTGCCCATAGGGCCTGAATGCCTTCCAGGGAAAGGAGGCACTTCAGTCTGCTTGTGAGAGGTTTGAAGTAAGGGCAGCATTATGGGACGCTGCCAGGAATCTTTCAAGTTTGGTGCTGCTTCAGCAAGGGCTGCTGAAGGGTTGTTAATTAGTTAGGGGTAGTTTAAGATTTGGCACAACAGGGTTTATAGTCAAAAGCAGAGTTAACAGACTACCTTTAGAGACTAGAGCTGGGACTTGGTCCTGGGGGAGTGGAGAGGAAAAAAAAAAAAGTTTCAAAGTACAAAATGGCAGGAGCAGGTAACAACCCCCACTCTTCTCCCAGAGCCAGAATGAGAACCTGGAGATAATGGTTCCCAACTGTTTCAACCCAGGAAGCCTACTCTTGGCTCAGAGCTAGCTATGTCCTTTTCTTCTTTTTCTCGGTTTACTTAATTTGCTGCTGGTAGCCTATACTTTAAACTGACCTGACAGGCTTAATTGGTTTCTTTCCACCTCTCCCCTTGCCTTTCCACACACTTTTGTTTTTCTGAAGTTTTAATGGAGGGTACTTTGGATACTTATGTGAGATGTTTTTGGTTATTTTGGACAAAGTATGAGGGAGATCTGCTGTATTCCACTGGAATTTTTGGAGTAAAAGATCCATGGGCATCCATGGAGACAAATGTGTTTTACTGCCTCTTTGAACAGTCTCAAGGTAAAGACAGCACAGGTTAAGGCAGCTGTGTGGCAATAATTGTAGTTGGTGGCTAAGTTGTTACAAACAAATTGCACTACCTTAAAGAACTAAATATAGGAGTAAGTGATTTAAAGAAGTGAGTGAAAAGTTACAAATATCAATTTTTGCAAAAGCTAATACTGGGTTTGCAGGAAAGTAAACATTTGGGAGTTGTGGAAATCGTAAAAGGTAACAGTTGTGGTGTTACAAGATGGAAGCTTTTGTTTAATGATACAACCCAGTTATATAAATGTAACTGTATGTGCAACTCTGTGCAGTCACATTGGATGGAAGCTCGGTAATTAAATTATCCAAGGGGGTCACGTAGAGTGGCTACTACCACTACTATGCTTCTGTCCCCAGAAGCCTTTACAGCTATTCTGAGGGAAAATGGGCCCTTTTCCCACAGAAATGGTCTATAAGGGACTACTGCAGGCAGCAGGCGGAGAGAGAATCTGATCAAAATTATTTGACTATTGGGGAATGTAATCAAAATCACTAAAGGATGTAAGGGTTTTCTATTGGAACTTAACTTGGCTGCCCCTGGTTGTGTCTAGTTGAACAAGATGGAAGTGTAATCGGGGTACAGTTGTGTGAAAAAGTAATCACAGTGCAAGGAATGTTAGGCAAAAGAGAATTTTGTGTGCGTGCACAGGTAAAAGAAAAGGAAAAGGGGAGGAATGATGGGAACACTAAGCCTTGGTGGCTCTGGGGGATCAGATTGTTGCTTTAGTGGGTGTGCATGAAAACTCTGGGCATGGGGGAGACAGTTTTACCTTGTGTAAAATTAATATGGCTAATATGTTATGGAGGTTAAACTATATGGAAGGAATGTGCATTTTCCCAGGATGTGTACAGTGCTAAAATCTGAAGCTGTGCGTCAGCTATTCCTGAGAATAAACTTAAAGCTTAGTACAGCAGAGAAACTATTGCAAACACCTGTTGTACAAGAGGGGAAACTGAGGTACACACCTCATGAATTTCATAAATGACCAGTGAGTGGGATAATTCACTAGCCTGACTATAGAACAAAATAAGGACAGTCTGTAGGTAATTCTTCTGTTTTTCCTGCAATTAGTAAGGAAATTTGTAAAAGAAAGTGATATTAAGCAATAATCTGTCCCCACCAGGGGAGTCAAAATTGTTTCTTTTGTTTTTCAGACACTCTACAAGCAAGCTGGCACCAGCGGAAAAATAACCCACAATACTGTGGATCTGTGTTTTGTGTTTGTCTGTGGTGTTGTTGCTAGCACTGTTGTGTTTTAATGAACAGAAAATCTCAGTACGTGGGTGGGGGACGGCTTCAAAAGGCTGACCTGGCCGGGGGGGGGGATGTGTATGGGAATGCAAAATGCTCAACTAGGAGGCCCTCACCTGTGTAATAGCCACCATGGTACCTGGAAATGGTGGAATGGCAGCTAAGGCGGTCCTCACATGCCTTATAGAAACAATGAGAAGGGGAGGAGCTCACTGGGAATCAATGGAGGGGTGTGTAAAATAATGTAAATCAACAGAAGATGTTTGGATGTGCCCTTCTCCTATGACTATGGAGGAGCAGAATCAATGGCCTATGCAAGGGGTGGACAATTGGGTGTTCTGTGTATAAGGTGTTTTGCTGGGAATGTATATATTACTGGGGGCACAATTACACCAGCCCATAACCAAACTACACATATCTATGTGCTGCTATATGGACTTTGGTGCACAAATGGATCTGTGAATCTTATTGCTGTAAATAATCAAACCAGGGCATACTGTCTGATTCCATACCAAGTGGTCAAGCTGGTTTGGACAAGAGCCCATTTCTCTGTGAATATTCAATGGACTTACGATATGGACAAAAGTTGCAGGGGCAGCTTGTTGCAACTACCAGCAATTGGACACATAAGATCATGACCCTGTCAAAGGAGGAGAGGCAGTGTTTTTGGGGTGTCTCAGATATTGGACCATTCTGCAGTTGTCAGGACTTGGTGTTGCTGTGGATTTTGTATTGTTAACTATACTTGTTACATTGCATATGGAGGTAACCTATAAGTAATAAGCCCTCCAAACCCTGCAGTGTACTAGACAACCCGGACCCAACCTTCTCGGGCCCACTCTAAGGGGAAGTCTGGAACATTAATTGGAATAGGTGTGGTATCCCCGTACGAGAGAAGGTGCAGGGCACTATACTACACAAGGGGCAGTGGGACAAATGGAATATCGACACCTTCTACCTTGACGCCTGGCCCTATCGGGAAATGTGTCGCCATATGTCCTATGCTTTTCCAGGGATACCTGGGCAGGAGGATCCCAAAAGAAAAAAAAGGGGTGGAGTGTTAGGATATAGATATTCAGGCCTGTCTATAAAGGCCTATACTCTAAGAATGTAGGTCTATTCTTATCACTTGGCTCGTTAGAGGTATAAAAGAAAGAATCAAAATCACTGTCTGCCGGTGTAAGGGCCTTCTCTTCCTGTGACAGTCTGAGGCCCTGTTCTTAGGCCAAGGCTTTTGGCTAAGCAGCGAAGCGACCGGTCACCTCCTCATATTCCAAACTAGTCACATTGAAAGAAGGTGCCATTGGGCTGTTAGGACAGGATTGTATTCCTATCACCTCCAGAGAAAGGGAAGTGCCTAGAAAATGTAAAAGGAAACTTAGTTTGATAGCATCCTGTCTGGCAAGAACTCGCTTATCAATAGCTGGGATGTGAAATCCTCATTTCTGTGTTTGTTCTATCACTGTAGTCCCCATTTCCCCATTGTTTGTCTGTATAATCTCTGTCTGGTTCTGTGATTGTTTGTCTGCTGTATAATTAATTTTGCTGGGTGTAAACTAATTAAGGTGGTGGGATATAATTAGTTAAATAATCATGTTACAATATGTTAGGATTGGTTTGTTAAATTTCAGGAAAATGATTGGTTAAGGTATAGCTAAGCTGAACTCAAGTTTTACTATATAGTCTGCAATCAATCAGGAAGTGGGTGGGTGGGTGTGGGGGAAATGGGAACAGGGAATCAGGGTAGGGAAATTGGAATCATGTTTGGCTAAGGGCAGGAATGGGAACAGGTGTAAGGTTCTGTGGTGTCAGAATGGGAAGGGGGACTCGAAGGAAACTGGTATCATGATTGCTGGAAGTTTACCCCCATAAACATCAAATTGTTTGCACCTTTGGATGTCGGGTATTGTTGCTCTCTGTTCATGCGAGAAGGACCAAGGAAGTAAGTGGGTGAAGGAATAAGCCCCCTAACAAAAGGCTTTCAACAGGCGCCTCCTACAGCTCAGCAGGCTGCTCTAGCCACTGAGCGATGGGCTATTCTGATGGGGGACCCTCAGTCTCTCATGCTGAAGCTGTTTCACTCTGGACTGGAGCAAGGGACTGGACCCTAGGCCTCCCACCTCCCCAGTGCATGCCCTAACAACTGGACTACAGACTCTCTCTCACTCCCCCCCCCCCCCCCGTGCCTGTTCCACTGTGGATAAATACTATACTCGAGTTTACCTTTACTATTTAGGTGCAGAGTGAGGTTCAGTGCCTATAGTGTTCAGCATTTTTGTGGATTACAGAGGAGCTTAAAACTGGGACTTAACCATCTTGAAGTCTTGGGTTTAGGCACCTAAGTACCTTTGTGGATCAGGGCCCCTACGTCTAACTGATTTGTGCTGGATGTTGCAAGGTGCTCTTGGGCCACAATAAGGATGTGTACTGTGGCTTCCACGCTCCTCCTCTGCCTCCATGGCTCCTGCGCTGATTGGCAAATTTGCTCGCCTCAGAGGTTCACGGCAGCCTTCAGTTTGGCCACTTTAGCTAGTGGCTCAAACCTGCCGTTCACTCAGCTACCCTCATCACTGGCCAGCCTGGGGGAAACAGAGAACAATCCCCGCAGTCTCTGTGTCCCACCTAGTGGGTCAGGGATAGGGCAGATCCCTTTCCAATTCAGACCTTCCCTTCTGGTGTTTCTCACAGACCAGGTTCAACTCCTCCAGTGTCCGAACAGGAGTTGGGAGATGAGGTGGCACCCAGGCCCACCCTCTACACTAGATTCCAGGCCAGGGCCCTGTGGATAGCAGCTGTCCACAACGTTCCCTGTATCAGCTACAACTCCCTGGGCTTCTTCCCCCAGCACCTTCTTTATCCTCACTGCAGGATCTTCCTCCTGAAGCCTGATCACACTTGAACTCTTTGCTCCTGCTCCTGGCGCACCCCCTCTCACTGATGGTAGGTCCTTTTTATACCAGGTGTCCTGATTAGCCTGCCTGCCATAATTGAATCTAGAAAGTTCTTAATTGGCTCCAGGTGTCTTGATTAGCTTGCCTGTCTTAATTGGTTCTGGCAGGTTCCTGATTGCTCTAGTCCAACCCCTGCCCTGGTCACTCAGGGAAGAGAAACCTGTTCAGCCAGCGGCCAGGAGATCCACTTCTGACTCCTCTGCTGAACCCAACTGGCCCGGAGGAAAGAGGGAGATTGCTGATGATGATGATGATGATGCTGCTGCTGCTGCTGGGTCTTGGGCTCTTGCTGCTGCCGCCACCGCTCCAGCTGCTCCCCTGGCTGGGCTGGGCCAGACACCACCCACCCCCCTTCTCTGCTACCTGGTTGCTGACTAGCTGCTGGACTCTTTCCCCCACCCTCCCCCGGTGCTGCTGCTGTTCCATCTGCAGCCCCTTGGGAGGTGGGGCTGCTGGCCTGCTCCCTGGAGGGGGGAGTGAGGAACCCCTACCCCAGCTGTCCTACTGCTGCTGTGGACACCGCCAGCACCGCCACCACCTGTGAGGGTCCTTTCTGCCTGCCTGGCCACCGGGCTGCTGCCTTTGCTGCCTGGGAGCTGCTGGACCCCGAAGGAGGAGGGGACGGGATGGGGCCGTCTGCTGCTAGGGGAGCGCACAGGGATTCTGCAGACCACTGTGGAGGGGGCCTTCAGGCTGAGTAACTCTTGGGGGGGGGGGGGGTTGACTTTCAGGACACCAGGGGCATGGCATGGAGCCTACCCCCCCCAGTCCATCTGCGTGTCCCCCCCTCACAACCCCCACCACCACCATCGTCGTCGCTGCCCCCTCCACCACCCCCAGCGGACGCTTAGGATCTGCCTCTGGCTCCTGCCGCTGGGACACTGCTGCTTGCTGGGCCGGCCGTGCCCTTTCCCCACCTTTTGGGGCTGAAGCAGCAGCCAGCCCGCACCGACTCTTTGACAGCGCGCGTGAGCCCATGTTCCCCCCCCCCATCCCACTGGACTGGACCCCCTTTAGCGAGCCCCCAGCTTTGTCCCTTGCTACCTGCCCCATTTGCCCCTTGCAGCCTCTTTGCCCTCCCCTTTCCCCCAGCACCTCGCTGGCTTCAGTTTGTTTGCCTGCCCTGCCCTTTTCCCGCTGCAGCTTTTGTTTGTTTGCCCCGCCCCGGTCTCTGAAGCTAGCACCTCGGTTCCCTGTCCTGCCTCTGGCCTGGTTCTCCCCCCTCCCCACGGGGCACCCCTGCCCTGATTGGCCCCTTACCCAGTGTGCCCAGCTCTGCGGGTGTCCCTCCCCCGGCCCCCAGGGCATACGCCCAGGTGGCGGCAGCCCCCCCGCCTGCCGCTCCATCATCTCTCCCGCCCCCCGCCTCCGCTCCATCTATAGCGGCCGGGGCCCCTTTCCCACCATGACCAGGAAGCGCGGCGTCCGTTGCCTCCTGGTGCCCGCCTCGCCCCACGTGGAGACCTACGTGCGGGCGTCGGCGCGGGTGGTGGGGCCCACGGCCATTGTGGCGGCCTCCAAAATGTATGGGAAGGTCGTCGCCTTTTTAGCACCGGAGGCCGCCGCCCAGGAGGCGGTGGAGAAGGGCCTGGCGGTGGGGGGCGTGTTCGTCCCCCGGGAGTCGCTAGAGGACCTGGGCGTCCGCCTGGTCCTGACCTCCGTCCCTCCCTTTCTCCCCAATGCCGCCCTGTTACCCGCCCTCTCGACCCTGGGGAAGCCCCTTTCCGTCCTGAGCCCTTTCTGGGCTGCAAGGACCCTGCCCTCCGTCACGTCCTCTTGTTCCGCCGGCAAGTGCAGCTTCAGCTGCCACCGGCGGCGCGTGACGGAGAGGTGCTTGAGGGGTCCTTTTTGGTCCCCTACCAGGGGGCCCGTTACCGGGTGCGCTATTCTACGGGGGAGGCCCGGTGCTACCTCTGCCGGGCGATGGGGCGCATCCGGAGGGACTGCCCCTTGGCCTGGCAAGGAGAGGCATCCGGGACCCCCGAGCCCTGGCGGGGCGCCGGCCCCATCATCGCCGGCACCCCTGGTTGCCCAGCACCTGGAGCCACCCCTCCTCCCACTCAGTCCACCACTGCTCCCGCTCAGGCCCAAGGGGCGCTCCCCCCAGCACGCCCAGACGAGCGGGAGAGCCCCGCCTCTGCTGCCTGCAGTCCGGCGGGGCATCTAGAGGAGGGTGCGGCAGGGATACCACCAAGTGTGGGAGAGGGCCTGCCCCAGGGGGATTTTTCCCTCCCTCATGTCGCCCCACCGCTGCCTCCCACAGTCCCTGAGCCATCGCCCCTGCCCCCCAACCCGACGCAACCCCTGTTAGCCGGCCCCCTGATGATGCCCTAGTCCAGGGGAAGCAGGGCAAGCGGAAGGCTCGAGCTGTGCTCCCTTCCACCGATGCGGAAGCCCCCAGGAAGACCAGAAAAGGGGGCACCGATGCCAAGCCCTCTGCCTTGCCACAGGCGCATGGCAGTGCCAGCTGGGGAAGACATGGCAGCACAGGAGGGCAGTACCGTCCCTCCGTTGGAGCCCCTTCCCTCCAAGGCCCCCAGTGGAGCCCCTCCTGCCCCATTACCATCCGGAGCCCCTGTGAGCCCCGAGGCGAGCGTCACTTCGGGCATTGGCAGGAAGACCTCCGGGGTGGTGGAAGGGGAGCTCCCTTCCATCTACGAGGAGATCAAGGTGTGACCTAGGTGTGACTCTGGTCACCCGGGGGAGGATGACTCTCTACCAGCGGGCCTCGATCTGAGCGACCTCACCGCGGCCCCCCCTTCTTCATGCTCCCCCCCCCCCCACAGCTGCTGCTTCTGCTCCCGCCTCCGCGGGTTCCCTGGGCTCCTCCATCTGCCCAGCCGCGGGTGGCACCCTGCTGTCAGCCACCGAGCCCATTGAGGCGACGGCCGGTGCCGTGCGGCTGGGACCCAAGACCCACGGGCTGTCCCTTGTGAGCGTGGGGCAACCAACCAACCTTCCCAGGCAGGGACCTCACTGAAGATGCCATGGCTATTATGCCAGCCGTAGTGCCAGAGCCCAGCATCATGGAGGGTCCCCTTCCCATGCCCCAGTCCCTTGAGCTCTAATGGGGGGGGCCATTTTCCAGGTGCATGGCTCCTGGGGCCCAGGATCCTGCCTTTGCCCCTCTCCCTGACTTTGCTTCCAACCCCTGTCCTGCTCCTTTCTGGATCCCTGCCCTGCCCTTGTTGTCGACCCCGTCCCTGTCCCCTCCACCTCCTGTAATATCATTGCCACCTCTGGGGCCATCGTCTCCTCGCTCCCAGAAGATAGCAGCCCCTGGTGGGCTATCTTCCCTCCGCCGCCCCAAATTGAGCCGGGGTTTGAGGGGGGCCATGTGGTGCCAGCCCATCGGGCGCCACGTCAGGGGTCTGACCCTTGCCTGCCCGTCTTGGTGGGCCACCAGGCTGTGTCGGTGGTCCCTCCGGAGCAAAGCCAGGGGCTAGTGACCCTGGCCCCCCATACGCTGTGAGAGGAGCTGTGGGAGTTCCTTGAGGACATCCGTGGCTCCTGTAACAAGATGCAGCTCGCTCTCCAGCAATGGGGGGACTTCAATCAAATCCTCTGGGCCACGAGGGCCCTCATGGGGGAGGGTAAAAGGACCGGGAAGTAGGCCACCGCGGCCTACCAGCGGGTCCGCCTCTTCTGTGACTCCTTACTCACCTACGGGGTAGGTCACGGACTGTTGCGCAGCCTGTCGGGAGCCGCAAGCGTCCCTGCTGGCAAGGATCCCCCCAGCCCTCCTCATTGCACCTCTTACCATCGCAACGTTGAACACCCGCGGCTATAAGATGGGTCTCTGCAGGTTCCAGGTGCTCTCCTTCCTTCAGGAGGGGGAGTACTCTGGTTTTTCTGCAGGAGACCCATACGGTTCCGACCACCAAAGACAGCTGGCGGCTGGATTGGGGGGACAGGGTCTACTTTAGCCATCTCACAGTTCGTTCGGCTGGAGTGGCGACCCTGTTTTCCCCCGACCTACGGCCCAAGGTGCTGGGGGTCGCCGAGGCTGTCCCGGGCCGCCTGCTGCACCTCTGGGTCCATATGGAGGGGCTCATGGTCAATCTTGTCGACATCTGTGCCCCAATATCAGGCCCTGAGCGGCTGCATTTCTTTCAGCAGGCGTCCGCCTTCCTTGGCACCTAGGATCCTCACGAGTGCCTGGTCCTGGGCGGGGACTTTAATACGTCCGTCGAGGAGCGGGACAGCTTGGGGACCGAGCAGTGCCTGGCCGCCGTCGCCGTCTTCCGGGAGATAGTCGACCATCACTCCCTGGTGGACGTCTGGCGTGACCACCACCCGGACGACGTCTCGACGTTCACCTTTGTCCAGGTGGAGGTCCATCGGTCGCGCCACTTCCGATTGGACCGCATCTACTTATCACATTTCCACCTTTCACGGGCCCACTCCTCCAGCATTCGGCCGGCCCCGTTCTCTGATCACCATTTACCACCATGACGGTCTCTCTCTGTGCAGAAAGGCCGGGGCCGGCCTATTGGCATTTTAACAACAGCTTGTTGGAGGATGTGGGCTTCGTGGCATCCTTCCGGGAGTTCTGGCTGGCCTGGCGAGGGCAGCGGCGTGCCTTTCCCTCGGCGCGGCGGTGGTGGGACCTGGGAAAGGTGCGCGCCCGGCTCTTCTGCCGTGACTACACCCGGGGCGCCAACTGATGGAGGGATGCGGCGATAGAGCAGTTGGAACGGGAGGTCTTAAAGCTGGAAAGGCGTCTGGCCGCCAGCCCCGAGGATCCATCCCTCTATGGGGCGTGCTGGGAGAAGCGGGAGGAGGTAAAAGGGGGGCTAAGAAGCATGTCACCTGCCTCCTCACGGAGGATGGCACCCCCCTCACGGATCCAGCGGAGATGTGCGGGAGGGCTAGGGCCTTCTATGCACGCCTTTTCTCCCCGGATTCGACTGATCCTAACGCTTGCAGAGTGCTCTGGGACGGACTCCCGATGGTCAGCACAGGCGACCGAGACCGGCTAGAGCTGCCTCTCCCTCTGGCCGAGTTCTCGGAAGCCCTCCACCTCATGCCCACTAACAAATCTCTGGGCATGGATGGGCTGACCGTGGAGTTCTACCGCGTGTTCTGGGATGTCCTCGGCCCAGACCTAGTTATCGTCTGGGCCGAGTCTTTGCAGAGCGGGGTCCTCCCTCTTTCGTGCAGGCGAGCTGTGCTCTCCTTATTGCCGAAGAAGGGGGACCTCCACGATTTACGGAATTGGCATCCCGTCTCGCTCCCCAGCACGGACTACAAGGTCGTAGCGAAAGCCATCTCGCTGCGGCTAGGGTCCGTGCTGGTGAACGTGATCCACCCAGACCAGACCTACACCGTCCCAGGCCGCACCATCTTCGACAAGCTGTATCTGGTCTGGGACCTCTTGGAACTCGGGTGTAGGGATGGTCTGTCGTTCTCCCTCCTGTCCCTGGATCAGGAGAAAGGGTTCGACAGGGTGGACCACGGGTATCTCCTGAGCACTCTGCAAGCGTTTGGCTTCGGACTCCAGTTAGTGGGTTTTCTCCGGGCGCTGTACGCCTCCGCAGAGTGTCTGGTCAGGCTCAACTGGACCCTGACCAAACCGGTCAGCTTCAGGCGAGAAGTACGGCAGGGGTACCCCCTCTCGGGCCAGCTGTACGCTCTGGTGATCGAGCCCTTCCTCTGTCTACTCCATAGGAGGTTGATGGGGTTGGCACTGCAGGAGCCGGAGCTGCAGCTGGTCCTGTCAATGTATGCTGATGACGTGCTCCTCGTGGTCCAGGACCCGGGTGACTTGGCGTGGTGGAGGCTTGCCAGGCCATCTATTCAGTAGCCTCCTCCGCATGGGTCAACTGGGTCAAGAGCTCTGGCTTGGTGGTCGGGGACTGATGGCAGGCGAGCTCGCTCCCACCCGCACTTCAGGCCATCCGGTGGAGCCCGGGTCCGCTGCTCTATCTTGGCGTTTACCTTTCTGTCACTCATCCGTCTCCGCCGGAGAACAGGCACGGTTTAGAGGGCAGGGTGACAGAGCGGCTCCGGAAATGGACAGGACTACTCCGGTGCCTCTCCCTTCGAGGGAGGGTGCTGGTGCTGAATCATCTAGTCCTATCCATGCTCTGGTACCGGCTACCTGGTCCCGGTCCCGGGTTTCCTGACCCCCAACCTCCGGACATGGATTCTGGAGTTCTTTTGGTCAGGACTGCACTGGGTCCCTGTAGGGGTTCTCCATCTACCCCTGCAGGAGGGAGGGCAGGGCCTGAAGTGTCTTCACACTCAGCTCCGTGTCTTCCACCTCCAGGCCCTGCAGAGGCTCCTTTATGGTGCAGGTAGTCCGGCGTGGAGCGTACTGGCGCACACCTTCCTGCACCGCCGCCTCTGGGGGCTCTGATACGACCGGCAGCTCCTTTATCTCCATCCGAGAGGTCTTCCACAAGACCTCTCCGAGCTGCTGGTCTTCTACCAGGACCTCCTCCGGACCTGGATACTGTTCACAGTGACCAGGTCCGTGGCAGCCTCCGTGGGGGCAGATCTCCTCGCGGAGCCCCTGCTACACAATCCCCAGCTCCGTGTGCAGGTGGCAGAGTCCCCCGCGGTGCACCGGAGGTTGGTCCTGGCAGAAGTCACCAGAGTCGGAGACCTCCTGGACTACGACCGAGGAGACTGGCTGGATCCCCTGACGCTCGCTCAGCGCATGGGGCTCTCCAGACCTCATACTCCCCTGCGCGTACTTCAGGAGGTGAGGGCCGCTTTGCTGCCCGCTGCTTGGGTTTACCTCAACCAGGTCCTGCACGAGGACATGCCCCGCCCACCCTCAACACCAGGCCCTCTGGACCTTTTCATCTGGCCCCTGCTCCGTGGACCCAACTGGTCCCCCTGCCCCTTCACCATGAGCCGGCTACACAAGCTGCAGCCAGTCCGTTTCTAGGCCGCACCAAGGAAACATCTATACACGCTCGTGCTTCACACTCTTCACGTCCTTACCCTCGCGTCCCGCCCTGATACAATGGGGCGGGACCTCCTGCCACCCCTAGGGGGTGAGGAGCCCCGGTGGGCCGGCCTCTATTCCACCTTGGTCCCGAGACCCGCCGGGGATATCAGTTGGCAGCTCCTTTACGGGGCCATGAGCACGGGCGTGTACTTGGTGCGGTTCACCCCAATCCCGGACATCTGCCCCTTTTGCGGCGTGAGGGAAACCCTGGCACACGTCTACCTCGAGTGTGCCAGGCTGCAGCCCCTATTCCGGCTCCTCACGAATGTTTTGTTAAGATTTTAGTTGCACTTTTCCTCTCACCTTCTCTATGCACTCCTTGTCCGTGGCCCCACCAAGTCACGGGACCTCCTGGTCAACCTCCTCCTGGCCCTGGCTAAAGTGGCCATCTATAAAACCAGGGTGAGGAGGTTGGCCGGTGGAGTCTCCTGTGACTGTGAGGCCTATTTCCGATCCTCTATCTGCTCACGCCTCCATGCAGAGTTCCTCTGGGTGGCATCTGCTGACTCCCTTGACACCTTCGAGGAGCAGTGGGCGCTGTCCAGGGTTCTCTGCTCGGTGTCCCCATCTGGTTCCCTTCGTTTGACCCTTTAACCGCACCTCTGTCCCTGTTGTTCATTAGGTGTCCCCCGTAATTATTTGGCTTTCCAGGTCCTGTGGACCCCCCTCTTAGGCTGGGGGGCGGGGATCCTTTAGCAGTGGACAGGCTTTGCCCGCTCACTTCCTGGATCCCAATACGACCAGACAACTGTATCCCACTGCTCTGGGTCTGTCACAGTACCATCTATTGCTCCACCGCACTTCAGGAATCTCAGAGGTGCAAATCCATCTGTGGTCCTGCATGTTCCAAGAGTCCCAGTCCTGAGTGCTGGAGACAATTAATGGCCCTGCACACTTGCATGACAACCACCCACACAGTGGATTTTCCCACTCCAAAATTACTTCCCACTGACCGGTAGCAATCTGGCATTGCAAGTTTCCACACTGTGGTCATCACTCGCTTCTCCACTGTCACTGCTGCTTTCATTTTGGTGTCTCTGCACTCAAGGGCTGGGTGAGCTCCACACATGGCTCCAGGAATGTGGCCTTGTGCATCTGAAAGTTCTGCAGCTGCTGCTCATCATCCCAAACCTGCATTACCCTGCAATCCCACCAGTCAGTGCTTGTTTCTTAGGCCCACATGCTGTGCTCCACCCTCTGCAGCTGCTCTGTGAATGCCACCAACAACCTTGAATTGATTTGTGTTCCACAGCAAACTCACCACCAGGAAATCGTCATGTGCCCCGTGGTGGTTCTTGTGGCTCTGCAAATACCAGAGGAAAGTGTATCCTGTGCTTGCAATGGTCATGACAGTAGTGCAGAGCTGTGCAGACTCCATGTTTCTTGCAGAGAAGAGGCAGAGAGTATGTGGGTGTGAGAGACTGTGTGTGTTAGGGAAGTGTGAGAGACAGTGAGCGCACTGTCACTTTAAGTCCCCACCTCTCTCCCTTCTCGCTTGGCCTGGCTCCCATCCCCCACTGACTCGCATGGAAGTTTTGTTCCTCCTGTCCTGGCTCTGGCCCAGCCCCTACCAGAGAAGAAGTGGGACAGGCAGGCAGGGGCTGGGCAGTGGTGGGCTGGGCCACCAGTGACCGGCTAAGCGGCAGTTCTGCAGAAAAGGACCTGGGAATTACAGTGGACGAGAAGCTGGATATGAGTCAGCAGTGTGCCCTTGTTGCCAAGAAGGCTAACAGCATATTGGGCTGCATTAGTAGGAGCATTGCCAGCAGATCGAGGGAAGTGATTATTCCCCTCTATTCGGCACTGGTGAATCATAGAATCATAGAATATCAGGGTTGGAAGGGACCTCAGGAGGTCATCTAGTCCAACCCCCTGCTCAAAGCAGGACCAATCCCCAACTAAATCATCCCAGCCAGGGCTTTGTCAAGCCTGACCTTAAAAACTTCTAAGGAAGGAGATTCCACCACCTCCCTAGCTAACGCATTCCAGTGTTTCACCACCTTCCTAGTGAAAAAGTTTTTCCTAATATCCAACCTAAACCTCCCCCACTACAACTTGAGACCATTACTCCTTGTTCTGTCTTCTGCTACCACTGAGAACAGTCTAGATCCAGCCTCTTTGGAACCCTCTTTCAGGTAGTTGAAAGCGGCTATCAAATCCCCACTCATTCTTCTCTTCCGCAGACTAAACAATCCCAGTTCCCTCAGCCTCTCTCATAAGTCATGTGTTCCAGTCCCCTAATCATTTTTGTTGCCCTCCGCTGGACGTTTTCCAATTTTTCCACATCCTCCTTGTAGTGTGGTATTGTGTCCAGTTTTGAGCCCCCCACTACAGAAAGAATGTGGACAAATTGGAGAAAGTCCAGCGGAGGGCAACAAAAATGATCAGGGGGCTGGGGCACATGACTTATGAGGAGAGGCTGAGGGAACTGGGCTTGTTTAGTCCGCAGAAGAGAAGAGTGAGGGGGGATTTGATAGCAGCCTTCAACTACCTGAAGGGGGGTTCCAAAGAGGATGAAGCTTGGCCGTTCTCAATGGTGGCAGATGACAGAACAAGAAGCAGTGGTCTTAAGTTGCAGTGGGGGAAGTCTAGGTTGGATATTAGGAAAAACTATTTCACTAGGAGGGTGGTGAAGCACTGAAATGGGTTCCCTAGGGAGGGGCTGGAATCTCCTTCTTTAGAAGTTTTTAAGGCCTGGCTAGACAAAGCCTTGGCTGGGATGATTTAGTTGAAGTTGGTCATGCTTTGAACAGGTGTGGTGTTATTGACATAAACTGTAACCGTATAGATCATTGTTGCAACTGTTATATATTTGCGTCAAATATTGTACAAAGGTTGTTGTGTAAGGCGTCTATGGAAAGATTATGATTTGCTGATTATAATTATGCTATCTGTATGTGTGTCATTTTGTAGTTGAAGTTATGAATATTGGCTACATACTTGTATCTTAATATATTTTCATTCTAAGTAGCCTCAGCAAAGCATTTGGTCAGCTTCTTAAGAAGGGACTATTCTCAGTAAGTGCCCAATCCAGAAACACTTAATGGACAATGGACTTGGGAGATGCCAATCCACATCTGAGATTTCCTGGGAACGTTCAAACTAGCATGTAAACAATGGCATCAGCCTGTAAAGAACTGAGTCATGCATGAACATATGACTTGCCCATGTGGCTCCAAACTCCATCTTGCTATGATCTTGCACAGGAGAACCAAGGGGTTTCCACCCACAAGAGAGAGAATATAAAAAGCTGCTGTATCTCCTCCATTTTGTCTTCAATCCTGCTTCTTGCCTCTGGAGGAACCTTGCTACAAACTGAAGCTCTGAACAAAGGAGTGAATGACCCATCCCAGCTGTGGATGTACTCTAGAGACTTGATTTGAACCTCCAGTTTATTCCACCAATGCTACAAGCCTGAACCAAGAACTTTGCCATTACTGTTTGTAATTGATTCCATTTAACCAATTCCAGCTCTCATTTCTATTTCTTTTTATGAATAAACCTGTAGATTTTAGATTCTAAAAAATTGGCAACAGTGTGATTTGTGGGTAAGATCTGATTTGTATATTGATCTGGGTCTGGGGCTTGGTCCTCTAGGATCGAGAGAACCTTTTTCTTTTACTGGGGCATTGGTTTTCGTAACAATTCGTCCCCATAACGAGTGGCGCTGGTGGAGATACTAGGGAACTGGGGTGTCTAAGGGAATCGCTTGTAGCCAGCGGGGTAAAACCGAAGTCTTCTCCAATTGGCCCGTTTGGTTTGTCTTGTTGTGCAAAGGAACTCCAGCGTGGGCCTGTAACTGCCCTGCTTTAACCAATTTGTCCTGAATTGGCACTCTCAGTTGGGTCCCACCAAGGGCAGCATCGTTACAGCAGGAGGCTGGATTGGATGACCTCCTGAGGTCTCTTCAACCCTCATCTTCTAATATCACTTTTCACAGCAGCAGACTTGTTAGCCGGCTGGGAGGCAGTGAAAAGTGATATTAACAGACATACAAATACACTTTTCACAGCAGACTTACTCAGTCCGGGTAACCTGAGGGAACAAATTAAGCCTTGGTTGGGGAAGTGGGTAGGCAGGCAGCAGGGGTCTGGTGCGATGGGGTGGATGGGTGAAGGTCCGGGGGCGGCAGCAGCAGGGGCCGGGGCGATGATGGGGCTGGTAAACCCGGAGCCCATTGGCTGGGGGATGGAGACCACTGCTGCGCAGCCAAAGCCTGAAGCCCAATTTCAATAGATCTGAAGAGTTAGAGACACTGATGGAGAGCATAGCAGAACAACGGCCGTTTTTCAAAGAAGCAAGTGTGGATGCAGCCAGGACTAGCGTGCAAGGTGAGAAGATCTAAGAAAGAAGAATGACTCTGACTCTGTCATGGGGTACTCACCACAGGTGGTGCCTCCTCCTCTCTCTGCTGGGGATTAGCTCTTTTCCAGGTTCAGATTTTTCTTGTGCTCTCTCAACCTGCTGTCTTGTCTCTGCAGCTTCCTCTTGATGACTTGGCCTTCCAGCCAGCTCGCTATGTGGTTCACCCTTTCGTCATATAGAGTCTCATTGGATCTGCTGTCCAGGCAATGCCACTCCATCAGTGGCTGGTAGGGGAACCTGAGCCCACCCACTACTCTGGGTTCCAGCCCAGGGACCCTGCAACACTCAGCCAAGGTTTGCTCAGTCCCCATAGAAAGAGAACTGGCTTGAGCCCCCACTCACTAATCTGGGAAAACTAACTACCACCTCTGGGTGCCTCTAAGAGGCAATCCTTCCCCACTCACAAGCACCAAGTCTGTGTATAACAAAAGAACTTTTATTAGAAGGGGAAGGGAACCCAGCATTAATTTGGGAAAACACCATAACCACATTCACAAGCATGTGAGCATAAGCAAACCAGATCTCACAGCGTGCTGGGCAGAGTCCTTTGCCTCAGTTTCCCACCTTGCAGTGGGAGGAATGAATGTCTCTTTAACACATCACTCCCCTCCTCTGCACACTACTCATAGTTGACTGTCCTTGGTTAGCAAAGACCCAGAATTCAGAGGTGCATTCAGGGGCTTCACCTCTCACCCCTGGGGAGGCATTGACCCATGCCTCTGCTGCTCTGGCCTCTCTCTTTCTGCTGCTACTGGCTGCCCTCCTGCTGCCACCACTCTCTGCTAAAACAAGATCACATTCTGAGTTCCCTCGCTTAACCCAGCTCTTAGATTTCAGCAGGTAGGGGGGAACCTCACTATGAGTGCTATTTCTGTGTCACCTTTCACTGTTACCATACAAGGTCCCAGGGAAATTGTAAACAAGAGATTTACAATTCCGTAAGAGGCAGTTGTGCAAGCACTACACAATGGGGACTGCTCAACTCTGTGACTCAGCAAGGCCCACCAGGACACGACTGGGCCAGTATCTTTCCTGAGACATGAATTGAGAATATAAAATAAGGGACAGTGTCATCATAAGACCACCTCTCTCCTCCCCCACCTACACTGAATGCAACAAGAATGCTGGAAAGACAAAGGCTTTGAACTGAGGAGACAGGTCCCAGGCTGAGAAGGAAATTCAGCCTGTGTATTAAGAACTGTAACCTGCCAGCAATGTCCAGTGGGGCGAGAAAAGCTGTTTGATTCAAATTGTGCTTAGTCTGAAAGTTTAGGATTTAGAATGTGTGTTAACTTTTTATTTTCTTTGGTATCTATCTCTAACCTTTATGCCTACCACTTATAATCACTTCATATCGACCTTTCTGTAGCTAATAAACTTATTTTAATGTTTCATCCTTATCAGTGAGTTTGTCTAAAGTGCCTGGGGAATCTGCTCAGAGTACAAACGCAGGTGCATGTCCACTACCCTTTGATGAAGTGATGAACTAATTAATGAGCTTGCAATGGTCTTGAACAGTGTAAAATGGTACATTTCTGGGGTGTAAGGCTGGTGGCTGGGGGGATTTGCTGGGATTTGCCTCTATATAGTTCATGAGTGGCTTAGAGAGCATTCATGCAATTTGGCAGGGTGTGTCTCTGTATGCTGGCGGGTAAGTGATAAGAGCACCTGGAGGGGTTTGCTGCTTGTCACTAGCAACGCATTATGAGAGACAGCCCAGGCTGGAAAGTTAAGGGGGCACAGTGGTACCCTAGTTCCAGGTTGTACTCCAGGGATCCCATCACACCATGTTATACCTTTCTCTGCTAGACTGAACAGCTCATTGTTAAATATTTGTTCCCCGTGTAGGTTTAATGCAGTTTAACTAATCCACTTTAAATTTACACCTTTAGTTAATTCAGATTAACTTTCCTAAGTGTCCCCATACAGACAACCCTTTAGAGAAAATTCTCATCGATGTCAATGGGAGTTTTGCCTAACTTAGAACTTGAGAAAGGATATAATAATTTGACCCTTTAAATGGTATATTTTAATATACCAATATGATTCCTCGGGAGCCTGATATATAAGGGAGAAATTTCATTTTCCCAAGATATATTGCTTATTGGGAAAAATTCTTCTCACACTCATGCAATCCCAGGGACGTTAATAGGAGCTGCACATGTATCATTGAAAGAAAAACTTGGTACATTGCCTTCACTTGATGTTGATTCAGTTTCCTTGAGTGAAATTTGTTTTTAATTCATTTCAGATCTGCTGATCCCTTTCATCTCTTCATGACATCCTTAATCCATTAACTAAAGTGACTAATGCAAATAAAAGAAGCATCTTTCAGACTAGCCACCATAGCCAATTTCTAGCAAATGCAAACATGTAAGAGCCTGCACTGCAGGCACAGAACACAATCTAATTCTCTAAAGACAGGAGTGGTGAACATAATGCATACATTCCCATTCACACCTTCTTGTCAGCTCCCCATGTGAGCGGACTGAAGTGAAGAATCAGAACAGTTACTGTCAGAAGAAGAAAAGGAAAGAAAAACAAGAAAATTTAACAGAATAAAGTGTTTCAGACAGAAGTCTAGTTAGCAGCCAGTCAGTTTTACAGTTCTACTGCTCCTCCCAGAGTCTCTGGGTTATGATACTGAAATTTTCCTCATTACTTTCATAATGGAGAAATAAGCCTGGAGCAGAGGACTAGAAATCCAGAGGATTTAGGATATTACCATGGATTTCTTACAGATGTTTCAGTTTTGTACAGAATCGAAACTTTAGTTTAAAAAAAAAGTGAGTTAGTCCTTGTTGCAATGCAGAATGTAAATCTGGTATCACAGTATGTTTGCAAAAAGACTGAAATGGTCATACTAAGAGGTGCATGATTGTCTTTCGTTCATCTCAGTAGGCTGTTTACTTTAAATCCCAGTTCCAATCACTAGAGGATATGTTATAGGGAACATTTCCCCCTGGTTTAGGAATGGACTCCTAGGTGACCTTTTGGTAAAGGCTTATTCCTTGTTTACTTTCCACAATTCTATAATTTATAGGGCCGTCAGTAAAAAACATTTTATCCCTGCTATGTAGTGAAGGCCATTGAAATGTTGTGTGTAGTAGTGTGATAACATGTCATAATGTACATTTAATCCATTCAGGTCAGTTTAATAAGATGACACTTTTGAGCAAACCTTCTTGTATCTTATAACAACTTGTTATACCAAGTTGAAATAAATAGAATAAAAATATTTTAAATGATGCAGGTTCAGAGAAGAAATCCTTGCAAATTTTTCTTCTCTGTCTAGTCTTCTCTATCAGAAAGGTGAGCTGTTCCTCGGTTTGACACATGAGCTGAGTTGCTTTTTAATCGTGTATATTATTAAAGTCTATCAGCCAGAGTCAGGGTGAGGATGTTGTGAAAGTCCATGTAGCTCCCACATCATCCAGACTAAGTGAGCTGTAGCTCACGAAAGCTTATGCTCTAAATAAATTTGTTAGTCTCTAAGGTGCCACAAGTACTGCTTTTCTTTTTGCGAATACAGACTAACACGGCTGCTACTCTGAAACCTATCATCCAGACTGTAATTTTATCTGACATATTTAACTGCTGTGTCTATGAAACTTGTTATTACATTCGAACAAAAAGGAAATGCTCTGTTGAAAACTAGCCTTCTTTCCTTGAGGGAAACAAAGAAAAACTATGCACGTACTTCATTAATTTTTTATGGTCTCCCATCCCTCAGGAGACTGCATGGGTCATTTTATGATCACTGAGCCTTTGGCCCGGGGAAATAAAAAGCTACCAAAAAATCTAGGATATCATCTGAAATCCATGTACATACCCTTCCTATCATTGTTATTAGTTTGCTTAGCACAGTCTCTTTAGATTACAACAATTGCTTTGCTGCTGTAGATGCTGCACAAGTGCCATG
Source organism: Dermochelys coriacea (assembly GCF_009764565.3). Classification (NCBI taxonomy): domain Eukaryota; kingdom Metazoa; phylum Chordata; order Testudines; family Dermochelyidae; genus Dermochelys; species Dermochelys coriacea. The sequence goes on from NC_050092.1 coordinate 669,179, forward strand.
CATTACTACTTAGTCACGTGGCAGTGAATGAGTTTAGTTCAAGGAGCCTGTTTTCACACACACCGAATTTTCAGTAACATTCTCCCTTTGGCCTGACTCAGCCTTAAAGAACAAACAACCGTGATCTCAGCCCATTCACCTCAGTGAATGGTGAACCCTGCAACCCCCCCACACCCCTTTCCCCACTCATTTGAGATGTGAATACTGCTGCCTAACTGGGGCTCATAGAGACCAGCCCAGCTTCATAGTGTCATATTGACGCATAGTAACTTTTAATATTTAAAGAGTTACCAAGGAGACAACACAACTACTTCTGTAATGTTTTCAATCAGCATGCATTGCGTAATGTGCCTGGCAAATCAGAGCCCAGAATATCTATATATTTCTGGCAGAAGGGCTTAGGAAAAGACATGCCATTAAAATGTTTAAAAAGTGGAAAATGTTGCAGTCTTATTATTCCAGGTGTATGGGCTTGCACTGCACCAAATACCCTGTCCATTTTATTTGCTGTTTCCTTTATTGCCACTTGTGCAACATTTCTTAGAAAAAAAGGTTTAACTGCCTGATAAAAGGAAAAATCTGCCACAGTCTGAACTCTACCATCACTACCAGTCCCCCATGAGCAGAACACTGCACGGTACCACATTTGTATCTGCATCTGAACTGCGATCCACAAACATGGTCTGCGGAGATCCACAGATTTTCAGGGCCCTGCCTGTGAGAGTATTCAGAGCACCAGCCTAGTAGGGCAGCAGCTACTGTTAAGAACTGGTTGGGCCCATGGCCAATAGTGAGGGATACACATAGTTGGACTCTTCATGCTGATGCTACTTCCCCACTGCCTTGATACCCTCTGTTGACTGCATCATTGCACTCCTAGAGGTCAAGCTGGGAAAAAGTGAGTTTAAGTTCCCAAAATATGAGATGGCCACTAATTATTAGAGACCCAGTCTTCCTCCATCAATGTAAGAGAGTCACTGGAAAAATCTACTATCTACAAAGCATTGGGTTCTCTTGCAATGAACACAAGCACTGTGTTTTATAAAAACAAAATAGATTGTGTCCGCACCCTAAACCCACGGGATTAGCTGCCACTGTCTTGGCATTCTCACCAGAGGCCAGAATGGAATGGGCCATGGCATGTGAACTTCCCTTAGTCCTAGAGGTGGTCTCTCTGGGGCTGGGCTGAGGTACATTTGCAGAGGTGAGATGGATGGGTGTGACTTGCACTGCCCCTTCTTGTCGAAACCTGCTCTGTGGCTAAATAAAGAGCATCTCTGGGGCTGTTAATCCTGCATCTCTCACCAGTAGCAAATTAAAAAGAAAAGGTGGGTATGGAAAACATGCAAGGCCTCCTGCAGAAAGGAAGCCTATTTCTGCCAATGACCCGGTGAGCTTGCTCAATAACAGATTTCTTGAAAAAAATATTACCCAGCCTTCTATAAGGCTGCCTAGATTGGCGAGCCTCTTGAGGCCAAACCTTTCCCCGCCGATGTCGGTGCGAAAGAGCCATTTACTTCAGTGGGAGCAGAGTTATACATGTTACCTGGCAGGGAACTGGCTGCTCTAGAGCGGTCTCAGGGAGTTTGACTTGTTCACCTAGCTTTGTGACAGGACTCAGGTTCAGCCTTCACTGCGAAGTGGGTTTGTTTTTACAGCAAGGTAGCAAACTCAAGATAAGCCCAGCTAGTCTTTATGTTAATGTAGCTCAGTAGTTCTCAAACTTTTGTACTGGTGACCCCTTTCACACAGCATGCCTGTGAGTGCGACCCCCCTGCTTATAAATTAAAACTGCTTTTAAATATATTTAACACCATTGTAAATGCTGGAGGCAAAGCAGAGTTTGGGGTGGAGGCTGACAGCACATGACCCTCCATGTAATAACTCCTGGTGACCCCCCGAGGGGACCCGATCCCCAGTTTGACACCCCCTGATGTAGCTAGTCACGGTAACCCCTGGGGGACAGTATAGGGTTGATCTCAAGTAGCGGTAAATTACGGTAAAAAGTAGCTGGGCCCTCTCACCAGGATTTCACATGGCAATAGCTGACTTGAGTTACTGTGATGTAAAAACACAGTGAAGGCCCATTGTACAGCTTATTCCACTATAGTTCTTCCAGGCAATTTCCTCATGTAGACAAGCCCTAAGTGTAGGATGAGTCACAGACAATCGTTTGTTTATTCATGCCTCTTCCTTTATGTGGAAGGCTCCATTGTCTGGCACAGTCTTTGGAAGAGGCTCATTACATGCCCTTATCCCAGCTTGTTCCCATATGCAGCATAAGCATTTTTGGAGAGGGCTTTTGTCATAGAATCGTAGAATATCAGGGTTGGAAGGGACCTCAGGAGGTCATCTAGTCCAACCCCCTGCTCAAAGCAGGACCAATCCCCAACTAAATCATCCCAGTCAGGGCTTTGTCAAGCCTGACCTTAAAAACTTCTGAGGCAGGAGAATCCACCACTTCCCTAGATAACACATTCCAGTGTTTCACCACCCTCCTAGTGAAAAAGTTTTTCCCAATATCCAACCTAAACCTCCCCCACTGCAACTTGAGACCATTACTCCTTGTTCTGTCATCTGCCACCACTGAGAACAGTCTAGATCCATCCTCTTTGGAACCCCCTTTCAGGTAGTTGAAAGCAGCTATCAAATCCCCCCTCATTCTTCTCTTCTGCAGACTAAACAATCCCAGTTCCCTCTGCCTCTCCTCATAAGTCATGTGTTCCAGCCCCCTAATCATTTTTGTTGCCCACCGCTGGACTCTTTCCAATTTTTCCACATCCTTTTTGTAGTGTGGAGCCCAAAACTGGACACAGTATTCCAGATTAGGCCTCACCAATATCGAATAGAGGGGAATGATCACGTCCCTTGATCTGCTGGCAATGCCCCTACTTATACATCCCAAAATGCCATTGGCCTTCTTGGCAACAAGGGCACACTGTTGACTCATATCCAGCTTCTCGTCCACCGTAATCCCTAAATCCTTTTCTGCAGAACTGTTGCCGAGCCCTTTGGTCCCTAGTCTGTAGCGGTGCATGGGATTCTTCCGTCCTAAGTGCAGGACTCTGCACTTGTCCTTGTTGAACCTCATCAGATTTTTTTTGGCCCAATCCTCTAATTTGTCTAGGGCCCTTTGTATCCTATCCCTACCTTCCAGTGTATCTACCTCTCCTCCCAATTTAGTGTCATCTGCAAACTTGCTGAGGGTGCAATCCACACCATTCTCCAGATCATTAATGAAGATATTGAACAAAACCGGCCCCAGACAACCTTAGGGCACTCACTTGATACCGGCTGCCAGCTAGACATGAAGCCATTGATCACTGCCATTGATCACTCCTGGTTGGGAGGCAAGAGATGCAATGTCCTGAGGTTGGGGGTTCCACGACCACCACTCCCAAGAGGAGAAGGCGGGTGGTGGTGGTCGGGGACTCTCTCCTCCGGGGGACTGAGTCATCTATCTGCCGCCCTGACCGGGAAAACCGAGAAGTCTGCTGCTTGCCAGGGGCTAAGATTCGTGATGTGACGGAGAGACTGCCGAGACTCATCAAGCCCTCGGATCGCTACCCCTTCCTGCTTCTCCACGTGGGCACCAATGATACTGCCAAGAATGACCTTGAGCGGATCACTGCGGACTACGTGGCTCTGGGAAGAAGGATAAAGGAGTTGGAGGCGCAAGTGGTGTTCTCGTCCATCCTCCCCGTGGAAGGAAAAGGCCTGGGTAGGGACCGTCGAATCGTGGAGGTCAACGAATGGCTACGCAGGTGGTGTCGGAGAGAAGGCTTTGGATTCTTTGACCATGGGATGGTGTTCCATGAAGGAGGAGTGCTGGGCAGAGACGGGCTCCATCTTACGAAGAGAGGGAAGAACATCTTTGCCAGCAGGCTGGCTAACCTAGTGAGGAGGGCTTTAAACTAGGTTCACCGGGGGAAGGAGACCAAAGCCCTGAGGTAAGTGGGAAAGCGGGATACCGGGAGGAAGCACAGGCAGGAATGTCTGTGAGGGGAGGGCTCCTGCCTCATACTGGGAATGAGGGGCGATCAACAGGTTATCTCAAGTGCTTATATACAAATGCACAAAGCCTTGGAAACAAGCAGGGAGAACTGGAGGTCCTGGTGATGTCAAGGAATTATGACGTGATTGGAATAACAGAGACTTGGTGGGATAACTCACATGACTGGAGTACAGTCATGGATGGTTATAAACTGTTCAGGAAGGACAGGCAGGGCAGAAAAGGTGGGGGAGTAGCACTGTATGTAAGGGAGCAGTATGACTGCTCAGAGCTCCGGTACGAAACTGTGGAAAAACCTGAGTGTCTCTGGATTAAGTTTAGAAGTGTGTGCAACAAGAGTGATGTCATGGTGGGAGTCTGCTATAGACCACCAGACCAGGGGGATGAGGTGGATGAGGCTTTCTTCCGGCAACTCACGGAAGCTACTAGATCGCATGCCCTGATTCTCATGGGTGACTTTAATTTTCCTGATATCTGCTGGGAGAGCAATACAGCGGTGCATAGACAATCCAGGAAGTTTTTGGAAAGCGTAGGGGACAATTTCCTGGTGCAAGTGCTAGGGGAGCCAACTAGGGGGAGCGCTTTTCTTGACCTGCTGCTCACAAACCGGGTAGAATTAGTGGGGGAAGCAAAAGTGGATGGGAATCTGGGAGGCAGTGACCATGAGTTGGTTGAGTTCAGGATCCTGACGCAGGGAAGAAAGGTAAGCAGCAGGATACGGACCCTGGACTTCAGGAAAGCAGACTTTGACTCCCTCAGGGAACAGATGGCCAGGATCCCCTGGGGGACTAACATGAAAGGGAAGGGAGTCCAGGAGAGCTGGCTGTATTTCAAGGAATCCCTGTTGAGGTTACAGGGACAAACCATCCCGATGAGTCGAAAGAATAGTAAATATGGCAGACGACCAGCTTGGCTTAATGGTGAAATCTTAGCGGATCTTAAACATAAAAAAGAAGCTTACAAGAAGTGGAAGGTTGGACATATGACCAGGGAAGAGTATAAAAATATTGCTCGGGCATGTAGGAAAGATATCAGGAGGGCCAAATCGCACCTGGAGCTGCAGCTAGCAAGAGATGTCAAGAGTAACAAGAAGGGTTTCTTCAGGTATGTTGGCAACAAGAAGAAAGCCAAGGAAAGTGTGGGCCCCTTACTGAATGAGGGAGGCAAGCTAGTGACAGAGGATGTGGAAAAAGCTAATGTACTCAATGCTTTTTTTGCCTCTGTTTTCACTAACAAGGTCAGCTCCCAGACTGCGGTGCTGGGCATCACAAAATGGGGAAGAGATGGCCAGCCCTCTGTAGAGATAGAGGTGGTTAGGGACTATTTAGAAAAGCTGGACGTGCACAAGTCCATGGGGCCGGACGAATTGCATCCGAGAGTGCTGAGGGAATTGGCGGCTGTGATTGCAGAGCCCTTGGCCATTATCTTTGAAAACTCGTGGCGAACGGGGGAAGTCCCGGATGACTGGAAAAAGGCTAATGTAGTGCCCATCTTTAAAAAAGGGAAGAAGGAGGATCCTGGGAACTACAGGCCAGTCAGCCTCACCTCAGTCCCTGGAAAAATCATGGAGCAGGTCCTCAAAGAATCAATCCTGAAGCACTTAGAGGAGAGGAAAGTGATCAGGAACAGTCAGCATGGATTCACCAAGGGAAGGTCATGCCTGACTAATCTAATCGCCTTTTATGATGAGATTACTGGTTCTGTGGATGAAGGGAAAGCAGTGGATGTATTGTTTCTTGACTTTAGCAAAGCTTTTGACACGGTCTCCCACAGCATTCTTGTCAGCAAGTTAAGGAAGTATGGGCTGGATGAATGCACTATAAGGTGGGTAGAAAGCTGGCTAGATTGTCGGGCTCAACGGGTAGTGATCAATGGCTCCATGTCTAGTTGGCAGCCAGTGTCAAGTGGAGTGCCCCAGGGGTCGGTCCTGGGGCCCGTTTTGTTCAATATCTTCATAAATGATCTGGAGGATGGTGTGGATTGCACTCTCAGCAAATTTGCGGATGATACTAAACTGGGAGGAGTGGTAGATACGCTGGAGGGGAGGGATAGGATACAGAAGGACCTAGACAAATTGGAAGATTGGGCCAAAAGAAATCTAATGAGGTTCAATAAGGATAAGTGCAGGGTCCTGCACTTAGGATGGAAGAATCCAATGCACCGCTACAGACTAGGGACCGAATGGCTCGGCAGCAGTTCTGCGGAAAAGGACCTAGGGGTGACAGTGGACGAGAAGCTGGATATGAGTCAGCAGTGTGCCCTTGTTGCCAAGAAGGCCAATGGCATTTTGGGATGTATAAGTAGGGGCATAGCGAGCAGATCGAGGGATGTGATCGTTCCCCTCTATTCGACACTGGTGAGGCCTCATCTGGAGTACTGTGTCCAGTTTTGGGCCCCACACTACAAGAAGGATGTGGATAAATTGGAAAGAGTACAGCGAAGGGCAACAAAAATGATTAGGGGTCTAGAGCACATGACTTATGAGGAGAGGCTGAGGGAGCTGGGATTGTTTAGTCTGCAGAAGAGAAGAATGAGGGGGGATTTGATAGCTGCTTTCAACTACCTGAAAGGGGGTTTCAAAGAGGATGGCTCTAGACTGTTCTCAATGGTAGCAGATGACAGAACGAGGAGTAATGGTCTCAAGTTGCAATGGGGGAGGTTTAGATTGGATATTAGGAAAAACTTTTTCACTAAGAGGGTGGTGAAACACTGGAATGCGTTACCTAGGGAGGTGGTAGAATCTCCTTCCTTAGAGGTTTTTAAGGTCAGGCTTGACAAAGCCCTGGCTAGGATGATTTAACTGGGACTTGGTCCTGCTTTGAGCAGGGGGTTGGACTAGATGACCTTCTGGGGTCCCTTCCAACCCTGATATTCTATGATTCTATGATTCTATGCCCGTTGAGCCCGACAATCTAGCCAGCTTTCTATCCATCTTATTGTCCATTCATCCAGCCCATACTTCTATAACTTGCTGGCAAGAATACTGTGGAAGACCATGTCAAATGCTTTGCTAAAGTCAAGGAACAACATGTCCACTGCTTTCCCCTCATCCACAGTGCCAGTTATTTCATCATAGAAGGCAATTATATTAGTCAGGCATGACTTGCCCTTTCTCCACAGAGGACTGGTCACCTCCTCCCCATGCTGTGCTGCCCAGTGTAGCAGTCTGGGAGCTGACCTTGTTCAGGAAGACAGAGGCAAAAAAAGCTCAATAGTACATTAGCTTTTTCCACGTCCTCTGTCACTAGGTTGCCTTCCACATTCAGTAAGGGGCCTACACTTTCCTTGACTTTCTTCTTGTTGCTAACATACCTGAAGAAACCCTTCTTGTTACTCTTAACATCTCTTGCTAGCTGCAACTCCAGGTGTGATTTGGCCTTCCTGATTTCTCTCCTGCATGTCCGAGCAATATTTTTATACTCTTCCCTGGTCATTTGTCCAATCTTCCACTTCTTGTAAGCTTCTTTTTTGTGTTTAAGATCAGCAAGGATTTCACTCTTAAGCCAAGCTGGTCGCTTGCCATACTTACTATTCTTTCTACACATCAGGAGGGTTTGTCCCTGTAAACCGCAATAAGGATTCTTTAAAATACAGCCAGCTCTCCTGGACTCCTTTCCCCCTCATGTTATTCTCTCAGGGGATCCTGCCCATCAGTTCCCTGAGGGAGTCAAAGTCTGCTTTTCTGAAGTCCAGAGTCCGTATTCTGCTGCTCTCCTTTCTTCCTTGTGTCAGGATCCTGAACTCGACCATGTCATGGTCACTGCCTCCCAGGTTCCCATCCACTTTTGCTTCCCCTACTAATTCTTCCCAGTTTGTGAGCAGCAGGCCAAGAAGAGCTCTGCCCCTAGTTGCTTCCTCCAGCACTTGCACCAGGAAATTGTCTCCTACACTTTCCAAAAACTTCCTGGATTGTCTGTACACCACTGTATTGCTCTCCCAGCAGATATCAGGGTGATTGAAGTCTCCCATGAGAACCACGGCCTGCGATCTAGTACCTTCTACTAGTTGCCGGAAGAAAGCCTTGTCCACCTCATCCCCCTGGTCCGGTGGTCTATAGCAGATTCCCACCACGACATCACCCTTGTTGCTCACACTTCTAAACTTAATCCAGAAACTCTCAGGTTTTTCTGCAGTTTCATACCTGAGCTCTGAGCAGTCATACTGCTCCCTTACATACAATGCAACTCCCCCACCTTTTCTGCCCTCCCTGAACAGTTTATATCCATCCATGGCAGTACTCCAGTCATGTGAGTTATCCCACCAAGTCTCTGTTATTCCAATCACATCATAATTCCTTGACTGTGGCAGGACTTTGGTCTCCTTCTCCCGGTGAACCTAGTTTAAAGCCCTCCTCACTAGGTTAGCCAGCCTGCTTGCAAAGATGCTCTTCCCTCTCTTCATTAGGTGGAGCCCGTCTCTGCTTAGCACTTCTCCTTCTTGGAACACCGTCCCATGGTCAAAGAATCCAAAGCCTTCTCTCCGACACCCCCTGCATAGCCATTCGTTGACTTCCACGATTCGACGGTCTCTACCTGGGCCTTTTCCTTCCACGGGGAGGATGAACGAGAACACCACTTGCACCTCAAACTCCTTTATCCTTCTTCCCAGAGCCACGTAGTCTGCAGTGATCTGCTCAAGGTCATTCTTGGCAGTATCATTGGTGCCCATGTGGAGAAGCAGGAAGGGGTAGCAATCCGAGGGCTTGATGAGTCTTGGCAGTCTCTCCATCACATCATGAATCCTACCCATGCAGCAGCAGTTCCTACCCATGCAGAGCTGATCTCAGCATCTGTGTGTGTAGCTGCAGCTGGGTGTGTCCCTATCTGTATGTGTGCTGGTATAGCGCAGTCTGAAGCCTGGGAAAGGGCTTGGCAGGCTTGCCTCAGCAGAACAGTATAAAGGAAGTCCAGGCTGGTGAGTCAGGCAAGCTCAGTGGTACCTGAGTTCCAAGTGGCACCCTGGGGGTAACCCGTCACACAGCCGTCTCTGCAATTAAAGAGAAGTTCATACATCCCCGGTCTCTCTACCAGGGCCTGGCTGCCAGCAGTGACACAACGGGTCAGACACCTGCTCTGGGAGTGGCCTCAGGAAGTAGTGGCAGGCCCCTACTCCCCAGCATCATCTGCCAAGTCCACTCTGTAAGGGCTCTTGTGTGGCGATGTCTCCCTGCACTGGGCCCTCGCTGAAAAGGGCCCCAGCCACTCACTGTGCTTGGCTCCAGTGTTACTTGTGGCATGGCAGGCATCTGCTCCCCAGCTCGGGCCCTGCAACTCCCTGCTATAGCTCAGCCCTGGCTCCCCATTGGCTGTTCCAGCTCTCAGCTCCTCAGCTCAGCCTTCAGCCCAGCTCTGCCTCCTCCATCTCTGGGCTGCTTCTCTCTCCTTAGCTCCGCTCGCTCTGGCTCAGGCAGCTCCAGCTCTCATGGACGATGGGCCCCTGGGCTCCTGATTCTCTCATTGGCCTGCCTGCCCTGTCAATCCAGCTGACTTGGAGTGTTGCCCTCTCCCCATTAGCCCTGTGGACTGTCGGTGTCAGGATCCTGACTCTTCTTTAGCCCTTCCCCTTTCCCCTGGTAATGGGAGAGGGCCAATCAACCCCCCCCCAACTAAGTTTCAGTGAGGGGCCAACAGCTGCTTTGCACTAGCACCACATAATGCAGAGGGCTCAGGAAAACACCCAGCCATATTTATAAATGTGCAGTTCCTATCCGTACCCACTGCTCCAAGCACAGAGAATAGCCCAGCACAGAACTCTGCTGTGGCTGTTGGTTAAAATGCTCTTTCAAAGCCACAGATCCCCACACTGGGCTCTTGTAATAGTCCTTGTGTCTGGCTGTTCAAACATAGCATACAGCTTCCCCGCTGGCAACTTTTCCCTGCAGATGTTCTGCAGGACACAACAGGCAGTTAGAACCATTGGGATATTTTTCTCACTGAGATCCAGTCTGGTGTGTAAACACCACCAGTGCTCCTTCAATTTACAAACAGCACATTCTACTGTCCTTCTGAACCTGCTGGGCCAATTATCAGTGATGAGCTGGAGCCGGTTCCCGCTGGTTCCCGGGAACCGGTTGCTACATTTTGAAGCAGTTTTAGAACCGGTTGTTAAAAATTGTTTGGAAAACAAATGTTATAAAATGATCTTAAAACGAATAATCTTAATCTTATAAAATGGTGTAGAAAATAATAGGGCAGGGGTCGGCAACCTGCGGCACACCTGCCAAAGGTGGCACGCGGGCCGATTTTTACTGGCACGTTCCTGCCAGCCGGGGTCCGCTGGCCCCATTCAGCCCACTGCCTGCCTGGGTGAACGGAACTGAGTGGGGCTGGCGGCCAGGACTCCGGCTGGCAGGAGCCGGTGGACAAAACCCCAGACTGGCGCCGGGTGAGCTGCTGCAGGTCTGGGGTTCTGTCCACCACCCCACTCAGCCTGCCACTGGACTGGGGTTCTGGCCGCCGGCCCCTTGCCAGATGGGTCCTGGCCATCGGCCCCGCTGTCATTCTGAGGTTCCGTCGGGGGCTCATGTAAATGTAAAATTTATAACTGGCACAGGAAACCTTAAATTAATGAAGACTTGTAATACGGTGTACAAAATAAACTTCAAATGCAAAGGGACGCGGAATTCTAGCAGTTAAAGAGCCGTTTCTACAACAGATAGGTCAAGATTTATGTTGCTATGCGCGTGCGCACGTAATGTCGTCGCAGGCTGCGACTTGGTCGCATCCAAGTTTGTCCTGACGCGAGACAAATGTCTCATTTATTATTTTATTAACAGTGGTCGCACTTGCCTCATTCGTGCACTTGCTCAACTGTTTGCTATACAATTCAATTCAACCAGTGAGTCATAGTCGGTCTGTTTCTAGTAAATTGCATGTGATATTTCGGTGTGTAATAATAACTGGACTGTTATTCGAAGATTAAAGTTTTCTATTCAATATTATTTACCCTTCATAATGAAACGCCAGAAAAGCATTAGTGATTGGTTTTCCAATACAATGTCAAAATCATTAGTCAGTAGTTCTATGATTTAAATACTGAAAACACAGATGACAACAATTTTGGTGATTAAAATATCTTAAATGTTGAATCATCTGAAAATGTGCCCGCAACGGAAGAGGATTTACATGATTGAGCAAATGTAGCACCCGAGGGTTGGACTTCCGAGCAGGCACACTATTTTTTAATGAAATATAATGGTTTGATAATTGAAGGCAAAAAACTTGGCTATTCCCATTGTGCAAATATGTCACATTTTTGGGGGGTCCTTGGAGGAAAATCTCTACACATTTCTTCGGAATGGCAAAAGTGTACTATTCAAGCCTCTGGAACTGATAAAAAAGTACAGCAAGCTTCATTAAGAAAAAAATGAAGGAACATCTTGAATCAAGCTCTCATTTGAGAGTTATAAATATTTTAAATGAATTTAAAAAAGAACCTCTCACTACAGTGATTGATAAAGTTACTGAAAAAAAAACTGCAATAACCAGCAAAAATTTCAACATAGTTTACAGCTTAGTAAAAGACACCGACGAATGTCAGATATGGAGGATGAAGTAGAGCTACAAATTAAGAATGAAACCGTTTTAGGGAAGTGCGTACATTCTCGATTTTTGGCCATCAGAATCGTAGAGCATAATGTTGAATTAATAAGAAACAAATTTTTAGTAAAATCATTGAAAACAATTCAAAGATTTGTATTATTATTGAAGACGCTTCTACAACTTCAAGTAAAACTGTGCTTGTAATTCTTATAAAATGTGAATTACAAGATTCTTCACCAACAATTTTTCTTGATTTAGTGGAATTAGAACCAACAAAAGCAGAAAATATTTATAATGCGTTGAAAAATACATTAACCAATACAGGATTTGATACAGAATATTTAAAGAAAAATTTAATCGGATTTTGTTCTGATGGCACAAGCACCATGCTTGGACATAAATCTGGAGTTGCTACAAGACTCATTCAAGATTTTCCAAACATTATAATTTTAGCATTGTTTGAATCACCGGCTACAACTGGCTTTAGATTATGCTATAAATGATATCAATGAAATAAGCCATTTCGAGATTTTTTTGGCCAAGATTTATGCAATTTTTCATCAGTCAAATAAAAGTCAGTTTGAACTTAAACAAGTTTCTGAAGAACTATATATTGAAATCATCAAAATAGGCCGTGTTTTTGGTCCATCATGGGCTTCTTGTAGCCTTAGAGCTGTCAAAGCGGTCTGGAGAGCTTATCCAGCTCTTTATATTTATTTTCCCAAAAATAAGACATTTTCTGGCATGTAAAAAAGATTGAAAAACAAAGAATTTTTAAAAGACTTGGCATTAATGATTAACATTTTGGATGAACTTGCATTATTATCAAATGCACTGCAAACGAGACAATTGAGTTTAACAAAGGCAGATAAGCTAATCAAACAAACAATTGATTTTTTTTATACAATTAAAAGATAGTTTTGGTATACATGAAAATAAAATTAATTAAATGATAGAAAGTGATGCTTTTAAATGCATAGACTTTGAAGACAATGTAAGGTTTAAATCACTGCCACGAGACAAAGTAATAGAGTGTATTATTGAAAAAATGAAGGCAAGATTATTACACGAAAATCACATTAACTATAAAGAAGATAATTTAGGTCATTCTAGTAATACACCTAAAATAGTTGAATTATTCAGTGTTATGAATCCCACTTAATGGAATATTGAAGAAGTCAGGTTAGCTTGGAAATCAGGAGAAGAAAAAGTGCATGAATTAAACAAATTCATAAAATTTGTAGTCGATTTAAATGATTTTCATGACTATGTAGAGAATAACATTCCATCAAAACAGCTTCCGGATCCGGAAACAATAAGGAAAGCAAAGCAAATTATGAACACAATTGCAATTAGTTCTGCAGAAGCAGAAAGAGCTTTTTCATTGATGAATATTATTTGTAGTAATAAAAGGGTGAATTTAACAATTACACATATCTCAAGCTTTATGACCATCAATTTGTTGGGAAAACCACTAATTTCCTGGAACCCAATACCATATGTTAAAACATGGATGAGAAGTCATCGATCCACATTAGGTACCAGAGTTCGTGTATCCAACACCAAAGATTATGAAGAAGATCAAGAAGCCATTTGGAAATTACTACCTAATTAGTAATAAATAATGTACTTAAATATTCTTTAAAATATTGCTTGTTGCATTGTATACTTCAACATGAATATATCACACTTTTTTATTTTTAATAACTTAAGTAGTTCACATGTAATATTTTAAAATACAAGAATAATAGGCATTTCATTCTTAAATATTATTGTTTGCTTACTCATACATCTCTTCTTTATATTTTCTTCTTTTCAAATGTATTTTAACTACTTTGTTTCTATTGTAATAAACATGTAAAAAATTTTTTTTTATTGTTAAGTATGACTCCCAATGACTCAATGCATTGCCACTTCTTATACAAAAAGGTACAAAAAATACATACTGTGACACATCCCTTAAATCAGAACTTTTTATAGGGAACCAGTTGTTAAGATTTTGGCTGCTCATCACTGCCAATAACTGAATCTTTCTTTGGTGCTGTAGAGGTGACTGGTGTACAGTTCATGAGCCAGGGGAGCAAGGGGTAGGCTAGGTCACCCAGGATCACTATTGACATTTCCCCTTTGTCAGCTGTAATCCACCAGTTGTGAAAGAACGTCCCTGCTGCAGCTTTCTGAGCAGTCCTGTGCTCTTAAAGATGTGAGTGTCATGCTCCAAACAGCCCACACTGATATTGGTGATCCACCAACGCCAGCATAATGTGGAAAAGTCGCCCTTTCTGTTGATGTACCCTGGGGCAAGGCGGTCTAGTGCCAAAATAGGGATATGTGTGCCGTCTATCGCTGCACAACAGTTCAGGACCCCTATCGGTGAACATCCATCCACCATGTCCTACACATTGCCGAGAGCCACAGTGCTGCATAGTAAGAGATGATGAGTGGCCCTGCACACTTGCATGACAACAGCCCCCACTGTGGAATTTCCAACTGTGAAATGATTTCCCCCGACCAGCAGCCACTCACTTCTCCACTGTGAGTGCAGCTCTCATTCTTGTGTCCCTGCGCTGGCGGGCTGAGGCAAACTCAGAGCACAGATCTAGAAACATGACTGTGCACACCTGAAAGTTCTGCAGATGCTGCTCATCATCCCAAACCTGCATTACCCTGCGATGCAACCAGTCAGTGCCCATTTCTCAGCCCCAGAAGCAGTGCTCCATTGTCTGCAGCTGCTCTGTGAATGTCAACAACCTTGAATTGGTTTTCACTATGTCCCTCAGCAAACTGTCCTCCAAGAAATCCTCATGTCTTGTTGTATTAATGTAGATCAGTCGCGCCCCCCCCCCTTTACCAGTAATGGAATCCGTCCCTGCTCCCCCTGCCCCGCCCCATCACTGCACAGCCAAGGCTTCCTCAACAGTAGTGCTTGGGCTAAAGAAGGAGCTGAGAGAGAAACTAGGGCTGGGGTTGGAGCTGTGACTGGGGGCAGAGCGGGAATGAGGGGCAGAACCTGGCTGGGGCTAGACCAGGGGGTGGAGCAGGGGGCGGAGTGGAGCTGCAGCTGGGGGCGGAGCTGGGGGTGGAAAGGGAATGAGGGCGGAGCTGGGCTGGGGTTGGGGGCGGAGCTGGGCTGGAGGAGGAGATGGAATGAGGGTGGGGCTGGCGGTGGATCGGGGGTGGAATGGAGCTGGGGCTGGGGGTGGAGCTGGGCTGGGGGCAGAGAGGGAACGAGGGTGGAACTGGTGCTGGGGGAGGAGCTGGAGCTGGGGCTGCGGGTGGAGCAGGGGTGGAGTGGAGCTGGGGCTGGGGGGAGGAGCTGGGGATGGAGAGGGAATGAGGGCGGGACTGGGGGCGGAGAGGGAATGAGGGCAGAGTCTCAAATGCATCCGATGAAGTGAGCTGTAGCTCACGAAAGCTTATGCTCAAATAAATTTGTTAGACTCTAAGGTGCCAGAAGTACTCCTGGTCTTTTTGCGAATACAGACTAACACGGCTGCTACTCTGAAACCTGTCAAATAGGTTTGTGATCATTGCAGTGTCCAGAGCCTCTCAGCATAACAGGTGCAATCCCCTTTGTATTAGAAAATTGTTCAGCTATAATTTTTAGAAAATCTAATGATGTTCTACCACTGCCTACATGAGCCCTCTGTAAGGGATATAGAACAGAAATGCCTTGAATGATTAATAATTACTGAATCCTTCTGCCCCTTACAATTAGAAAACCATCCATCTCTGTTTATCCCCAAATAGGATGCACCTAGGAAGTAAAGATAATGGTTCACATCTACAGATTAGCCAAGGTCAGCAGTTCCACTCTCCAAGAGTATAAACCAAACTTTTAAATGAAAGTATTGCTAATCACCTAGGCAAGACTCTCTCATAATTTGCATAAGCATTAAATCTCTTTGTCCCTCCCAATTTAGCTAAAAAGAATTCCAAGTGACCAGAGAAGAGTCACGCACTCTTTTCCTGTGCAAAGTGGCCTCTTGCACAATGACTGGATCAAGACATGGCTGGGGAAGCTGCAAGAGATTACAGGCTGTAAAACTGAAGGTCAAATTGGGCAAATTGCCTGTTACCCCAAGAAATCCAAGCCACATGTTTTCATCCCAAATTATACATTGTTTTCCTTGTAAATCAAGTATACTGATTTACATCTATTACTTTCATCCCAAAGTAGAAGCTGCATATTCGTTTGCATTATGAGTCAGAGCTACATCCTTGTCTGTGTGGATAACAGCTCTTGTTCTATTGTAAGTCTTAAATAATGTGAACTGCTGATGTACCCTCAAATAATGTACCTTGTAATGACTTTGTCATGGAGTCTTGTGCACGGCAGGGGTGTAGGACACGGTGCTTACAAGCGGGCCTGCAGCTGGGCCACCACTCTTATGGAGGAGCCTGGAGCTGGACTGATATTAGATCAGTGGGACTTTAAAAAAGTGTTCTTAGGGCACATGTGTGTGTGTGTATGTGTGCACCTGTGTGTGCATTCATACGTGTGTGTGTAAGTAGGGTTGTAGTTATTCATTCCATTACCCTGGTGCTGTACTGGCAAATAAATAGCTCTGATTTGCTTTATGTTGGCAGCTGCTGGGAGCACGGGGTATGTATGGAGGGCTCTCGCAGAGGATGTACTGGCTATGTGTGTACTTAGGATGCTCAGAGAGAGACGTGTGGGGGGGAGATGTCTGCAGGTTTGGGAGGGGGTCTCTCTGAGAGCTGTGGGAGAGGGGGATTTCTGAGGCAGGGGCATTCAGAAGAGGATGGGGTCTGTGAGAGGGGCATGTGCGTGTGCTGGAGAATCTCACTGAGTGCTGGAGGTACATCCATAATTCGGGTTACCATATTTCAGCTGGAGTACAGTTGGAGTTACTGGAGGGGGTTCTCACTGGAGGTGGGAGACAGTGGCAGGGCGCCTGGTGTAAGTCCAGGACACAGCGATAGCTGTTAGCGCCTCCCTGTGGAACTCCCTCCTGGGCCTAGATAGGCAGGATCTAGCAGCTGTGACTGCAGGGGAATGGAGCAATCAGCTGTGGATGCAGGAGAGGGACCAATTGGGAAGTGGACCAATCAGGGCTCTTTCTGAGCTACAGCATCTGCTCTACAATAATCCAGGACATTTCCTGTTATTTGAAAAATCTGCCAGGACAGAGGATGGAGGCTCAAAAAGAGGCGATGTCCTGGAAAACCAGGATGTGTGGCAATCTGACAGAAGGCCAGATTTGTACTTACCGATGCCCTGTCCCTTTAAGGATTGCAACTCTGCTGAAGAAATCAAAGGGGACACAGCTGGTAAGCAGGAGAGTTTGGGATGCTTTGGAGAGACTCTGAAGCAGGGCTTGTCCAAGCTGTACGTGTGTTTATGTGGATACTATGTTTAATATGGCCCCAATTTTAAAACCTGCCCCGGTCTAGGAGTCAGAGGCAGATCCAGAACTGAATCTCCATCTCTGCTGACCTGTCTCCCTCTAAACTGTGAGTGCAAAGTGAAGTGACTAACAGGACACACAGCACCAGCTGAGCAAAACTATTTGATTTTTAAAACTATTTCAGCTTTAATAACCTCAGGCCTTACTTAGTTGTGAATTGATCACACTGTTTGTGCCTCCAAACCACTATTAAGACAAAGACAGCATATTATGTTTCAATAATATGCAATTTTTATACTGGCAGGGTCCATTGAAAGTAAATGAAGGCAGCCCTAACGAAGGGCTCAAGGCAGCTTGGCTCTCTTTTCTGTCTGGTTACACAGGGCAGGCAATCAGGAAAAGTTAGTGCTCACAGTCCCTGAGTAACAGTGGTGTAGTGGTAAAGAAAAGAAGTGGGTAAACTATCCTAAACTCAACTCCATATTCCCAACATGAGATGTGGGTAAACTCCATTTACCTGTGTTTACTGTCAACTGCACCACTTATGAATAGCCACAAAGCTGCACCCCCTCCCTTTTTCAATAACATCACCCCCTCTCCCATCTCACTCTACCCTTGGTCTCCTGATCCCACATCTGTGTGTTTCCTTTCTGTTGTGTAGCAATAGGGGGTATCCTGTTGTGGGATTGCACCATAGCCCTTGTGGACAGAGCCCTTTGGAATGGAGATGCCCTGCCCTGATGGCCCCACGTTGCAGCCAGGTAGGATGGATACCCTTGGGAACCATCAGTGAATCACCATGGAGCCTGAGTCCCTGCCAACTTGGAGAATGAAAGACCAAGATAATGACTCAAACTCAGACCGGGCATTTGCGTCCATGGGTCAGTGCCACCTCTGTGCTAAGGGAAGTGTGAGAGATATGCCCCATCACAGGGAGGGCTAAATGCACTACTGTGACACTGGGAAAGCCAAATTCCCAGAAAGCTGGAGGGTAGGGATAAGACACAGAGGGACCTAGACAAATCAGAGGATTGGGCCAAAAGAAATCTGATGAGGTTCAACAAGGACAAGTGCAGAGTCCTGAACTTGGGAGGGAAGAATCCCATGCACCGCTACAGACTAGGGACCGAATGGCTAGGCAGCAGTTCTGCAGAAAAGGACCTAGGGGTTACAGTGGACGACAAGCTGGATATGAGTCAAGACTGTGCGCTTGTTGCCAAGAAGGCTAACAACACTTTGGACTATATAAGTAGGGGCGTTGCCACCAGATCCAGGGACATGATCGTTCACCTCTATTCGACATTGTTGAGGCCTCATCTGGAGTACTGTGTCTAGTTTTGGGCCCTGCACCACAAGAAGGATGTGGGAAATTGGAAAGCGTCCAGCGGAGGGCAACAAAAATGTTTAGGGGACTGGAACACATGATTTATGAGGAGAGGCTGAGGGAACTGGGATTGTTTAGTCTGCGGAAGAGAAGAATGAGGGGGGATTTGATAGCTGCTTTCAACTACCTGAAAGGGGGTTCCAAAGAGGATGGAACTAGACTGTTCTCAGTGGTAGCAGATGACAGAACGAGGAGTAATGGTCTCAAGTTGGAGAGGGAGAGGATTAGGTTGGATATTAAGAAAAACTTTTTCACTAGGAGGGTGGTGAAGCACTGGAATGTGTTACCTAGGGAGGTGGTGGAATCTCCTTCCTTTGAGGTTTTTAAGGTCAGGCTTGACAAAGCCCTGGCTGGGATGATTTAGTTGGGGATTGGTCCTGCTTTGAGCAGGGGGTTGGACTAGATGACCTCCTGAGGTCCCTTCCCACCCTGATAGTCTGTGATTCTATGAATTCGAGTCCGTTGATAAGCAGCAAGCCTTGTCCAGCAGAGTAATTTCAGGAAAACTGTTCTGCCCAGTTCAGCGGCCAGACATAGGTCCCGGCACTGTGGAAAGGCTGTTTAAATCATTCCCCTCCTTAGGGTTGCCACTTTGGGGCTGCCCTGTCAGTGCCCTGCATCATGTGTCATCGTTTGGCCAGGTACCTGTGAATGCCCTTCCTGGGGCATGGGACTAGCATTTTGTTCCTGTTTGTGATCTGAGGCTCAGCGACTACGACATTGAACATCACAGATGTGCCCCTGAGGAAATGAATCGTTCCATGCTGAGTGCAGGCTTTGGGTGACAGCAGGAAATAAGTCAAGGGCTTCACACTGAACGATGAGGATAAAAACGAATACTGAACAGCTGCCTCCTTTCCGGAGCACCGGCCATCCTTGTGCTCTGTGGAAAATAGTCTGTGATTGTAAAATTAAAGCCTGTATCAAAGCAGAGCCAAATTACGGTAGCGCAGGCACCCGCAAGCTGGGCATTGCCCACTGTGGCTGCTTGACTTTGTAACCTTTCCTTTAACTTCCGTCTTCTGTTTGGATAGTACTACTGATTCCTCTTCTGCAAAATAACTATTTACACTGAAATCCTGCCTTCTAGTGGAGAACAGGAGCATAAGTGCTTGGCTCCTTGGGAATCAAAGGCTAGCCATTGCAGGACTCTCAGAATACAAAGAACCCAGACTACTTCCTTAGGGCACGTAGCCCAACTCCAGGTCCCAGGGAGCATGCTCCTTGGGTGTTCACTTCCTAGTGCACAGTGCAGCTGGAAATGTACACAAACCCTCTGGCCCAACTGACAATTTTTTAAATTGCTACCCTGGGGAAGGTGTAAACTAAAGGGTCTGGATAGGTATGGTCAGTGGCATGGGTGGTCAATGAGGGTCCCAGGGTGGTAAATGAGGGTCCCAGGCATGGGTGGTCAGTGAGAGCCCTGGGGACAAGGTGGTAAGTGAGGCCGTTGGGGACGGGTGGTCAGCAGAGGCCCAGTGGTGCATGGTCAATGAGGGTTTTGGAGGATGTGAGGGGAATAACCATGTAAAAATAGGGGGTCCCAAATACTAACAAATAACTGAGGAGGGAGGGATCCTTCCTCTGGAAACCCAGGAGATTACTGCTGCAGTCTGCTACAGGTCCAGGCTTGAGGCCCTTCAGAAAAAAGGCGAATCTGCTCCATTTGGGAGTTGAACGTTAGGTTCGTAGTGGGAGATCTTCAAAGACACAAATGGCAGATGAGGCCCAACTCCCTGTGCAAGTGAACTGGGCCTAGCTGCCATTAGCTGCCATAGAAAATCTACCCTCAGGTCCATATTTAGCCACCTAACTCGGTAGCCAATTTGCAGTAGTGCTGAGCTCCCACAATGTCTCAGGAGGTCAGTGACAGAAGGAGCTGAGGGTATGTCACTCCTCTGAAAATGAAGCTTCTTATCTGGGTGCCTACTGGCTGTAGGTGATGACTTGAGGTTTCCGAGTCTGAACATGCTGGCCACAGATGTAGGCCTGGCTTCTAGACGTACCAAGCACTCATGGCTGCTGCTCCATTCAGTGCTGCTGTGGAAATCAGATGCATCATGCACTGGAAGTCAGCATTTTCCTGTGGGAGTCTCTGCTGGAAGAAGTTGCCCACATCAGGTTACAAGCTATTTGAACACACAAACACCCCTCCCCCACCCCACCCCCAGCCCCCGCTTCCTAAACCCAGGCTTTAAGCATATATCCCATCAGCACCAAGGAGGCAGGGCGGGCAAGGAAATGGAGAGGGCTGGCAGCTGAGTCACTGGCAGGGGGGCAGAAGGGACAGGATAGGAAGTGACAGCCCAAACTTAGACCAGGCAGAGGGAGTTGATTCACTAGGCCAGAGTAGCCAAGGGAGGGAAGTGCTGTGCAGGCCAGGGAGATAGCACAGACCTGCCAAGTGTCTGACCGCTTGCATGCCACTGATGCATCTGGGGTCTGTCACACATCCCTGCACAACATGTGAGGTGTCAGGAATTGGGAGAGAGACCAAGAGCCTCCCTCCCTGTGAACTACCTGTCACCTTAGGGGAAGGTGCACTGACCTACTAACCTGAATCTAACCCAGATCTTGTAGTGACTGGTCTCACTATTTCTGAGTGCATCATAACCCTCGTTAACCAAGGGCTCAGACCACTATCGTTCACCTGCTTTACAGCTTGAGGTCACGTCTACACTACAGAGTTTGGTCGACACAATTTACATCAGTGTATAGATGCTGAAGTTTGTATATCGCTCATGCACATGCAGCCTTGGCAGCTTCCATCAGCACTGTGTGGATGTGACTCACTGTGACCCCAGGACCTCTAGATGCCAATTGGCACGGGGCACAGAGGTACAAAGGGGGTACAAGGATCCCCTGGGTTCACCAAAAGAGTCAGGAAAGGTCTATGCTGAAAGCCTGCGTCACACTGGTGATCATAATAGTTGTGAGATGTACGTACAGAAAATATGTGAGTAGATATATATAATGTAACCCATCTGCCAATGTGTTGGCAGCAACAAGTGCTAGGTCCTTATTTTTAAGAGATTCGTTACAATTTTCTTAATTTTGGCTTGAGTTCCTATGCACTAATTTGGGAACCTAAGTCCACTCTGGGTGCCTTTGCTAGGCAAATCGGCATGGATACAAATTTATAAGAGCGGATGTGGATATCCATGGATATAAATTGGTATCCAAGGAGCTGTAGGGCTCTACCAAAAATCACCGGAGTGAAAGGAGCAGCATCTCAGGTCGCCTCTCCTAAGAGCAGCGCCCTGTGCCAACAGCTCCTCTGTCATAGCTGTACTGCCCACAGCCCCACCCACTGGGACAGGCACCAAGCTCACCTTCAGCTCTCCCTGATTACGCTCATGTGTTCAAGTGGTGTGCATGCCCCCCAGACAGGAGTCCCTTCCATGCAGCAGTCTACATCTCCTGTCTGGGGGCTTGCACGCCACTTGAACATGTGAGTGCGACCAGGGATAGCTGCCGGTGAGCTTGGTGTCTGCCCCAGTGGGCAGGGCTGTGGGCAGTACAGCCACGCTGGAGGAGCTGCCCATGCGGGGTGCTGGCTCCTGTGAGCAGTGGCCCAACATGCTGCTCCTTTCCGCTGCTATAAATTTGTATCTACGCAGGGCTCTACAAGTCTGTACCCACTCACAAGCACATTGAAAAGCTTTCAACAAAATAATCTTATTGGGGAAAGGAAAGAGACGGGACAGGGTGACCTGGGACAAAAAATCATATTTTAACTTCTTCCACCACATATGACCTCAGGGTGCGTAAGTCACAGTTCCAAACAATTGGACCCTGAGTGGCTGATACAGTTTGTTCTGCCTCCCAAGCCCCCCCTCACAGTTTGTGGTTCCAGGAGTCCAGCAAATCAGGGTCCCTGTTTCTTAGGCAGCTCTACCCCTGTCCTGCTCTCATGGTGTCAGCAGTGAGGCCTCACCAGAGTCTTTTGGCTGATATAGCCTCAGCTGCAAACTCCTCCACTCTCACTGAAGTGCTCCCACCAGTTCAGTCTGCTGGTCTCCTGCTGGAAGCTGTTAGGGGGCCCCACTGGTAGTTTGGTCTCTCCACTGCTCTCTTGCTGGCTCAGTGGCCGGAACTGCTCCCAGGGTCTGCCCTCTGCTTGCCACTTCTGAGCTCTGCCCATATAAAACCACTATAGCTCTCAGCTCATCTCTTTCAGATACAAGAGACTTAATGACCTAACAGACAGATCAGAGTCCCTTCCACCCACAAACGTTACCCCTGGGGGAATTCTGCACCACTGTGCAATGCAGAATTTTAAGAAATTCATATTTGTGCACGCAGAATTTTCTTTTTCCCCCACTGAAACTGGCTGCAGAGCTATTGGCCACCACTAGGACTTGGCAGAGCCCAGCTTGCAAATAGAAGACAAGGGAGGAGGAGGAAAGTGGAGGGTTCTCAGCAGCTGCCATTCCCAGCATGCCCTGAAGGAAAGAGGCAACAGCAGGCAGGAAACTGTGTGCAAGCCCTGGACCCAGCATCAGGCTGTTTCTCCCTCTGGATCCCTAGGCTCTGGGGCGTAGAAGGTGTGAGTGTCTGGGCTGGGGGGGTCCCTGCAGCTGGCCTCTGGGGGTCAGGGGTGTGAGTGTCTGGGCTGGGGGGGGGGTCCCTGCAGCTGGCCTCTTGGGGGTGTCAGGGGTGTGAGTGTCTGGGCTGGGGGGATCCCTGCAGCTGGCCTCTGGGGAGTCAGGGATGTGAGTGTCCGGACTGCGGTGGGGTCCCTGCAGCTGGCCTCTGGGGGGGTCAGGCGTGTGAGTGTCTGGGCTACGGTGGGGTCCCTGCAGCTGGCCTCTGGGGGTCAGCATTGTGAGTGTCTGGGCTGGGGGGGAGGGTCTCTGCAGCTGGCCTCGAGGGGTCAGCGGTGTGAGTGTCTGGGCTGGGGAAGGTGGGGCGGGGGTGAATGTCTGGGCCAGGGGGCCCTGCAGCTTGGCTCTGGGTAGGATGGGGTGGGAGTGTCTGGGCCAGGGAGGCCCCTATGGCTGGGCTCTGGGGGCAGGGCGGGGAGAGGGTGTGAGTCTCTGGCCTCCCAGCTGGGCTCTCTGGGGGTAGGGGCCAGAGAAGCAGGAACTGGATTTTCATAGGAGTTTCTTTAACTCTCAACTGAGGGGGGAAATTTTGTGTGTGTCTATATTGTTACAAAAAGAAAAGGAGTACTTGTGGTACCTTAGAGACTAACACATTTATTTGAGCATAAGCTTTCATGAGCTACAGCTCACTTCATTGGATGCATCGAAAGCTTATGCTCAAATAAATTTGTTAGTCTCCAAGATCCCACAAGTCCTCCTTTTCTTTTTGCGAATACAGACTAACACAGCTGTTACTCTGAAACCTGTATTGTTACAGACATACTTGCTGACAGATATTTTGAAAGAAATTTCCAAAATAATTTAAACTGGTATGATTATATAGTATTAGTTTGACAAATAAAATATGCAGAATTTTAAAATATGATGCGTTTAATTTTTAATTTTTTGGTGCAGAATTCCCCCCAGAATAAAAAGTATTCCTAACAACAACCGGACAAGTGCACTCTCCAGCCCTTTAAACCTTGGTTCTGCCCATGGCCTCTTTGCAAACATCACCTTTGCAAACATCAGCATTCCTCAGAGTGACCCTGTACCCTCTCATTGTCCAGGTTTTGCCCCGGTGGTTCCCAATAGGGAAATCTCCAAAATATCGACTCCAAGTACAGAACTTAACCAGTTTGTACCCAGTTTCCCCAAACTACCTGCAGTTAATAGGTAAATGAGGTAGTGCCTTTCTCTGTTGACTCCTCTTGCTCTCCAGCAGATGACAGCAAAGAACACAGTTGTTATGTAAATAAGGTATGGCAGAGAATACAGTCCACCATCTCTAACAGAAGCATGGAGCATGCAGACCTCTGCATTATTCTTAGGCTGGAGAATTCTCCTGTATTTGCAGGACGTACCACAACAATGGGGGACATGACAATTACTTGGAGGACAGTTTGTTGCAAAAAACAATTCAAGGTTATTGGTGGCATTCATGGAGCAGATACAGAAGGTCAAGCACCACTTTTGGTCCTAAGAAACGAACACCAACTGGGGGAATTGCATTGTTATGCAGGTTTGAGACAAGCCGTGGCTGCAGAACTGTTGGGGCAGGTCACATTCCTGATTTTGTTGGGGTTGGTCCTGCTTTGAGCAGGGGGTTGGACTAGATGACCTCCTGAGGTCTCTTCCAACTCTGCTCTTCTATGATTCTTGGATATTATGATTTGTGCACTGAGCTCACCGCAGCCCTCCTGCACAGGGACACCAGAATGAGAACTGCACTGACAGTTGAGAAGCGAGTGGTGACCATACCCTGGAAGCTTGCAATGCCAGATTGGTACAGATCAGCGGGAAATCATTTTGGAGTTGGAAAATCCACACTGGGGGCAATTGTCATGCAAGTGTGTACGGCCATTAATTGTGTGCTGCTAAATAGGACTTTGACTTTTGAGACTGTACAGGACATAGTGGATGGATTTGCAGGAATGGGAGTCCCGAACTGTGTTGGGGAAATAGATGGCATACACATCCCTATTTTGGCACAAGCCCACCTTGCCACAGAGTACATCAGAGGTCTCCAAACTTTATGAGACGAGGGCCATATTAGATTTTTGAAGGGGCTTCGCGGGCCGACGTGACTGTGACAAAATTAAACAAATGCAAAATTGTTAAAAAAAAGAAATATTATTTTAGGATTAGTGAGAAGTATGGTACTGATGTTTTTCTGACAAAATTGCATTTAGCTGTGGTTCAAAGTTAGTGTTCCCTATCATCAAAATTGATTATACATGTTCATCAGACAAGGTCGATCTGTAGTTGGATTTCACATATTTCATCATCGAAAATGTTTTTTCACACACATAAATAGTGCCAAACTCTGACATTAATCCATGGACAAAGTGTTTTACATGAGCATATTGATCACTTGGCCAGCATTTATAGAACTCTACCAGATTTCCTTCCTTATATTTGTCCTGGCAGGAATGCAGTGACGTCATGAAGTTCCGCCACCGCTCTGGGGTTTCCACCGCTGGCCCCTTGCCAGCCAGGGTTCCGCTGCTGGCCCCACCCAGCACCCGCTGCTGGCCCGGGTGAAGGAACTCAGGCTGGCAGTGGTCTGAGACCCCGGCTGGCAGGAGCCTGCAGCAGGAACCCCAGGAGCGCGGTGGAACTGCTCTGGGATTCCCACCATGGGCTCCTGCCAGCTGGGGTCCTGCCGCGCAATGGTTGTGGGGTGGGGGGGGGTGGGGGATTGAAGCCACGGGCCGTAGTTTGGAGACCCCTGGAGTACGTCAACCGAAAGGGTTACTTTTCCATGGTTATGCAAGTGTTGATGGATCACAGGGGATGCTTCACTGATATCAGTGTGGTGTGGGCTGATCGGAGAAGATACATGACATTTGCATCTTTATGAATACAGGACTGTTCAGAGAGCTGTAAGTAGAGACATTCTTTCCCAACCAGCAGATTACCGTTGGCCAGTATTGAAATGCCAATAGTGATTCTGTGAGATCCGGCCTAGTCTTTGCTCCCCTGACTCATAAAGCCATACACCAGACACCTCAACAGCACCAAGGAAAGATTCAACTAGCAGCTCTGGACATGACAGTTGAACATTGGTAGATGAGTTAGTAGATTGCAGGGATGCTGGCATTGTTTACTCACTACATTGCATCTCAGTGAGAAAAATATCCCAACTGCTTAGCTGCCTGTTGTGTCCTGCATTATATCTGTGAGGCAAAGCAGGGAAAGGATAGAGGGTGAAAGTGGAGCAGCTGTTTGCTCAGCTGGAACAGCCATTCATAAGGGGCATTACAACATGGGGCTATGTGGTTGAGGGAGGCTTTGAAAGGGCCACATCAATGTCCCGTGCTGAAGTGTTCTCTGCCTCAGAAGGTTTGTGTGCTGTTAGGGGGGCTGAAGGAATTGTGTAGTGCTGGCTGCACATTTATAAATATTACACTCTGTGTTTTGCTGAATTATGCAGAGTTGTTTTACGCTTATAAAGATGACTGGGAGTTTTCTTGACCCTGAGTTCTGTGGTGCTGTACATTTACAAGTACTGGGTGGTTTGAATACTGCTATGCATTCTGCAACATAGGTTGGAACTATTAAATAAAATTTATTTTCAAAAACTAGAAATTTATTGAATGTCAAAAACAGTGCAGAAAATAAATGTGCAAAAAAACCCAAACAAACCAGGAAATGCAATACAAACTTTAAATATAAATTAAGAAGACAGAACTTTAAAATTGGAAAGACAGCAAACATTTCTGTCCATTTCATTGCACAAATGTAATCTGTTGTGGCTACACATAGACAAACCGTGGTTCTCACAGGTACTGTATATGATGTCATCTAGTCCAACCTCCTGCTCAAAGCAGGACCAACACCAACTAAATCATCCCTGCCAGGCCTCTGTCAAGCCGGGCATTGAAAACCTTTAAGGATGGAGATTCCACCACCTCCCTAGGGAGCTCATTCCAGTGCTTCACCACCCCCCTAGTGAAACAGTGTTTCCTAATATCAAACCTAGACCTCTGCAACTTGAGCCCATTGCTTCTTGTTCTGTCATCTGCCACCACTGAGAACAGCCTAGCTCCATCCTCTTTGGAATCCTCCTTCAGGTAGTTGAAGGCTGCTATCAAATCCCCCCTCACTCTTCTCTTCTGCAGACTAAATAAGACCAGTTCCCTCAGTTTCTCCTCATAAGTCATGTGCCCCAGCCCCTAATAATTTTTGTTGCCCTCCCCTGGACTCTCTCCAATTTGTCCACATCGATTCTGGAGTGGGAGGCCCGAAACTGGATGCAATACTCCAGATGTGGCCTCACCAGTGCGGAATAGAGGGGAGTAATCACTTCCCTCAACCTGCTGCCAATGCTCCTACTAATGCAGCCCAATATACTGTTAGCCTTCTTGGCAACAACGGCACACTGTTGACTCGTATCTAGCTTCTTGTCCACTGTAATCCACAGGTCCTTTTCTGCAGAACTGCTGCTTAGCCAGTTGGCCTCCAGCCTGTAGCAGTGCATGGGATTCTTCCATCCTAAGTGCAGAACTCTGTACTTGTCCTTGTTGAACCTTATCAGATTTCTTTTGGCCCAATCCTCCACTTTGTCTAGGTCACTCTGTACCCTATCCCTACCCTCCAGTGTATCTCCTCTCAGTACCTCTCCTCCCAGATTAGTGTCATCTGCGAACTTGCTGAGGGTATAATCCATCCGATCATCATTAATGAAGATGTTGAACAAAACTGGCCCCTGAGGCACTCTGCTTGATACTGGCTGCCAACTAGACATCAAGCCATTGATGAATACCCATTGAGCCCGACGATCTAGCCAGCTTTCTATCCACGTTATAGTCCATTCATCCAATCCATACTTCTTTAACTTACTGGCATGAATACTGTGGGAGACCGTATCAAAAACATTGCTAAAGTTGAGGTATATCACATCCACTGCTTTTCGCCATATCCACTGAGCCAGTTAACTGGTCATAGAAGACAATCAGGTTGGTGAGGCATGATTTGCCCTTCGTGAATCCACGTTGACTGTTCCTGATCACTTTCCCTTTCTCCAAGTGCTCCAAAATGTTCCTTGAGGACCTGAAAAAAAGGTTCCTTGAGGACCTGATCCATGATTTTTCCAGGGACTGAGATGAGGCTGACCAGTCTGTAGTTCTCCTTCTTTTTTTTAAAGATGAGCCTTTTCCCAATCGTCCGGGACCTCCCCCGATCGCCACGAGTTTTCAAAGATAATGGCCAATGGCTGTGCCATCACATCAGCCAACTCCTTCAGCACCCTTGGATGCATTGCATCCGGCCTCATGGACTTGTGCATGTCCAGCTTTTCTAAATAGTCCTTAACCTGTTCTTTCACCACTGAGGGCTGCTTACCTCCTCCCCATACGACGCTGCCCAGTGCAGCAGTCTGGGAGCTCACTTTGTCTGTGAAGACAGAGGCAAAAAAAGCATTAAATACTTCAGCTTTTTCCACATCATTTGTCGTTAGGTTGCTTCCCTGTAATGGGGTGCCCATTGTGCCCCTGCATATCAGCCCTTTGGCCCCCACCATGCCTCACAGATTCAGGGACACTCCCAGCTGGTGCAACTCCTGTGCTCTTTATTTGTGTCCATTTCCCACCACCAGTTTCCTACTATATCCAGGCTATTTACAATGGTGTAGCCTAACACAGGCCTGGTCAGCAAGAGTCCTACCTGTCCCTGGGCCTCCCTTCCCTCCTGGTCTCCACCACCTCTTTTCATTTCCTCCCAACCTGCCTAATGAGACTGGCAGGTGCAGTCAGTGATTAGGCAAAGCTAAGCTATTTACCCAGCCTCAATCCATTTCCCCTGACTGGGGCTGGTGGCAGAAGGTGATTGACGCTTCCCCAGCAGCACTCTGCTACACTCCCCCATTCAGTAAGGGTCCCACACTTTCCCTGACCATCTTCTTGTTGCTAACATACCTGTAGAAACCCTTCTTATTACCCTTCACAACCCTTGCTAGCTGCAACTTCAATTGTGCTGATTACACCCCTGCATGCTCAGGCAATATTTTTATACTCCTCCCTACCCATCTGGCCAAGTGTCCACTTCATGTAAGCTTCCTTATTGTGTTTAAGCTCAGTGAAGATTTCACTGTTAAGCCAAGCTGGTCGCCTGCCATATTTGCTATTCTTTCTGCACATCAGTATGGTTTGTTCCTGCGCCCTCAATAAGGCCAACTCTCCTGGACTCCTTTCTCCCACATATTAGCCTCCAGGAGATCCTGTCAATCAGTTCCCTGAGGGGGTTAAAGTCTGCTTTTCTGAAGTCCAGGGTCTCTATTCTGCTGCTCTCCTTTCTTCCTTTTGTCAGGATCCTGAATTTGATCATCTCATGGTCACTGCTGCCCAGGTTACCACCCACTTGTACTTCCCCTGCCAATTCTTCTCTGTTTGTGAGCAGCAGGTCAAGAGGAGCATGACCCCCTAGTTGATTCCTCCAGCACTTGCACCAGGAAGTTGTCCCCAACACTCTCCAAAAACTGCCTGGATTCTCTGTGCACTGCTGTATTGCTCTCCCAGCAGATGTCAAGGTGATTGAAGTCCCCCATGAGAACAAGGGCCTGTGCATCTCCCTTTCCTGGCTCTGCTGGGATTCCTGGACCTTTTTCCTGTCCTTTTTGTCCTTCTCCAGGCCATCTACCATTTTGGCCCTCCAGGCCCTTTGTTCGCAATCCAGTGCAGCACTGGCTGCAGGATCTCACTGAATATGTCCTCTACAGTCCTCTTCTTTCTCCTGCTCCTTAGGATCAGGTGGTCTTCTGGTTGTCAAGGGGTCCCCTTCAAGGCCTAGGCAGCAGCTGCTGATATAAACAGACAGATGTACTGTTGGATTTACAGTCATGAGAGAAAGGGAAAGATACATTTAAAAACTTCCTTCCCTGATTCCCATAATCACTGCTAATAAGAAATGTTCATTGACACTTCAACATTGGAGCATCTCTGCACAGCACTGCTCTGTAGCCCCAGTCCCAGTGAGTACTGCCTGCCAGGGGCTGGGGGAGGAATTTCAGTTGCATGAAACAATAAAATGTCAGTCCCTATTCCCATGGTCTGAGCATAGGGCAATGACAATGTACACACTAGCTTGTGTGATTCAACTCAGGATTAGCATCTTGCTTAACATCACACCACTTAGATATACTTACAGTGAAAACAAAGATCAGTTTATTACCAAAGATTCAAGAGCTAGTGAGTAAAGATATTGGAAACAAAAGGTTATATATAAAACAAAATCATGATGCGCTTTCTAGAGCCTAACTTTAACTAACAGGTTAACCTCCTGTTTCATCCCCAAAAGTCCTCTACAGCATTTCAACCAAAGTCAGCTGAGATACCATTTTCATGAATGTAAATGCACTGCCTGTTTACTTCCTAGGTGCAGGGTTAGGGGGTTTCTTCTTTGTCTTCTACTTATATGTTCAAAGGTCATTGTATTCCGAGACAGGATAATCCCTGTGGTTTGTTTTTCTTATGCGCTGCTGCCCTGTTGACTTTATATTTCTTCATTGACTTGCATGTAAATTGGCATCCATTGTGCTGTCTTATGCTGAATTAATAACCTGACAGAGATGAATAAAAGATGAATAAACATCTTTTGCCTAACAGAAAACCTGTTTCTCTGCCTCTGCTGGTGATTCATATCTCAATACAGAATCTAAGAACATATTTCAGTATATATAACTCCTTACATCCTCTCTGCACATACATTGTACGATGCTATTAATGGTGTCTCCCCAGCTGCCATTTCACATGCTGTTTTTGGTGACCCAAAATGTACAGACCAGAATCAGAACTTTCCTGCAACCCAGGAACACCGGTTGTCATCAAGGAGTTCTTGGGTCACACTCTCCATGGAAGCTTCATCAAGGTCTTTCTGGAGGATGCAAAGGACACCCCTATGTCTATAAACAAACTGCTCCACATGCCCTGCTTCTCCTACAAATAAAATAATTGAAAGTCTATATCTGAGTCTTGTTAACTTGGGGATGGGCCGGGGCCATCTTTAAATTTAAACGTTGCAAGGAAAATGCATGCACAAACTTAACCAAGATCCCTTCCCCTTCAGGTTTGTCCATGCTCAGTTGACAGGACTGCCTAGACTGGAGGAGTCTCAAACAGGTCCTGGCTTGTGAAAAGCTGGACCCCTCAGCCACAGCTCCCGCTCCTCCTACTGGCTGTTCATAGCAGGGATCTTTGTCTTGGGATCCTCCATGGTATCCCTGGTAGTCTGCAGGGTGCTGGTAGGTATCATGCTGTCCTGCAATGGCTCAAGAGCATGGGTGCCAACCTCAGGGCAGACTGTTAAGAACTTCAAATTGGCTGTGAGTTCTATACGTAAATGTCACCAACCAATTATCAAGTGTAAACTGCTCAGACACAGTAACAGCTTTAACACGGAGTCCCAGACAGCCTGCTTGGGTACTCCAATTTATCTTGCCACCAGGTAAACCTGCTTTTGTGATAGACCTTATACCGTGACTCACTCCCAGTCCCAAAGGACTGGACACTTACCTCAGGTCAACGACACTTTAGATCTCACTCCAGACAGTGCTTGTAGCCAATCCTATATTAAACTATGGAATGATTTATTAATTAGTAAAAGGAAATAACCGATTTCAGAGTGGTAGTCGTGTCAGCGTGTATCAGCAAAAAGAGCGAGGAGTACTTGTGGCACCTTAGAGACTAACAAATTTATTTGGGCATAAGCTTTCATGGGCTAAAACCCACTTAATCAGATGCATGCAGTGGAAAATACAGTAGGAAGATATATATATACAGAGAACATGAAAAAATGTGGGTTGCCATACCAACTCTAATGAGACTAAACAATTAAGGTGGGCTATTATCAGCAGGAGAAAAAAAACCTTTTGTAATAATCAGGATGGTCCATTTCAAACAGTTGACAAGAAGGTGTGAGTAACAGTAAGGGAAAAATTAGCATGCGGAAATAGTTTTTAGTTTGTGTAATGACCCATCCACTCCCAGTCTTTATTCAAGCCTAATTTAATGGTGTCCAGTTTGAAAATTAATGCCAGTTCTGCAGTTTCTGGTTGGAGTGTGTTTTTGAATTTTTTTTATTGAACAATTGCAACTTTTAGGTCTGTAATTGAGTGTCCAGGGAGGTTGAAGTGTTCTCCGACAGGTTTTTGAATGTTATAATTCTTGACGTCTGATTTGTGTCCATTCATTCTTTTACGTAGAGACTGTCCAGTTTGGCCAATGTACATGGCAGAGGGGCATTGCTGGCACATGATGGCATATATCACATTGGTAGATGCGCAGGTGAACGAGCCTCTGATAGTGTGGCTGATGTGATTAGGCCCTATGATGGTGTCCCCTGAATAGATACGTAAACACAGTTGGCAACAGCCTTTGTTGCAAGGATAGGTTCCTGGGTTAGTGGTTCTGTTGTGTGGTGTGTGGTTGCTGGTGAGTATTTGCTTCAGATTTGGGGGCTGTCTGTAAGCAAGGACTGGCCTGTCTCCCAAGATCTGTGAGAGTGATGGGTCGTCCTTCAGGATAGGTTGTAGATCCTTGATGATGCGTTGGAGAGGTTTAGTTGGGGGCTGAAGGTGATGGCTAGTGGCGTTCTGTTGTTTTCTTTGTTGGGCCTGTCCTGTAGTAGGTGACTTCTGGGGACTCTTCTGGCTCTGTCAATCTGTTTCTTCACTTCAGCAGGTGGGTATTGTAGTTGTAGGAATGCATGATAGAACCGCATTTGCTCCAACCCCTCAGACAGAGACAAACACCTACAAGATCTCTATCATGCATTCCTACAACTACAATACCCACCTGCTGAAGTGAAGAAACAGATTGACAGAGCCAGAAGAGTCCCCAGAAGTCACCTACTACAGGACAGGCCCAACAAAGAAAATAACAGAACGCCACTAGCCGTCCCCTTCATGTTCTGTGTGTGTATAAATCTCCCCACTGTATTTTCCACTGAGTGCATCCGATGAAGTGAGCTGTAGCTCACGAAAGCTTATGCTCAAATAAATCTGTTAGTCTCTAAGGTGCCACAAGTCCTCCTTTTCTTCTTCCTAAAAGTGTGTGTGTGTGTGTGTGGAGGGGGCACCAGTGCCTGAACTGTGGCCCCATCCCCCGAGGCCCTGCCCCCACACCACCCCTTCCCGAGGCCTTGTCCCCTCATCACCCTTCTCCCCAGGCCCTGCCCCCACACTGACCCTTCTCCCTGAGGCCCCGCTCCCATGCTGCCTCTTCCCCAGAAGATGCCGCCCTCCTGCTTGATCTTCTTTGCCTCTCACCCCCTTATGGCTGGTAAAAAGAGGGAGAGCCATGGCCCCCTGATCTCCCTTGTTCTGGTGCCCCTAGTTCACCAGGGTGCTTCTGTTAGTACCCATGAGTTATTTAGAGACATGGATTTTCCTGGGGTTCAGTTCAGCTTCCTCCTTGCTAGGAGGCAGTTGTCTGTAGTTTTCCTGTTCCTGATTAAAACAAAATAAAGGAGCTCATTGCTGCTGCTGTCTAGGAGTGACTACACGTGTTCCTCACCACACAAATACAACTGCTGTGGAGAAGGCAATTAGAGAAGTGTTATTTACCCATTCACCCAACACAAAAACAAGGGTCACCAGATGAAATGAATAGGCACGAGGTTGAAAACAAAAGGCAGCGTAGTCTGTCTTCGCTGCCCGAAGCAGCGCGGGGAGCCTGTGAGCAGTCAGGGCATGGGGCTAGCCAGGGTCTCACAGCTCCTGGGGGAGATGGGGGGGGCACAGCGTGCCAAGGGCTCAAAGAGGACAGGGCAGGGAGTCTGTGGGCAGCAAGGGCATGGGCCAAGCCAGGGTCTCACAGCTCCCGGGAGGCGGATGTGGGGGGCACAGTGTGACCATGGCTCGATGGGCACGGGGCTAGCCGGGGTCTCACAGCTCCTGGGGGGGGCACGGGCCAAGCCAGGGTCTCACAGCTCCCGGGAGGTGGATGTGGGGGGCACAGTGTGACCATGGCTCGATGGGCACGGGGCTAGCCGGGGTCTCACAGCTCCTGGGGGGGGCACAGGCCAAGCCAGGGTCTCACAGCTCCTCGGGGGGGCACGGGGTTAGCTGGGGTCTCACAGCTCCTGGCAGGGGCACGGGGAGCTTGATGGGGACAAGGCCTGGGGCAGGCCGGGGTCTCACAGCTCCTAGGGGAGCACGGGGGGGGTTCAATGGGGACAGAGCACGGGGCTAGCCAGGGTCTCACAGCTCCCGGGAGACAGGGAGGGCTCGATGGGGACAGAGCAGGTTGGGATCTCACAGCTCCCGAGGGGGGCACGGGGGGCTCGATGGGGACAGGGCACGGGGCAGGCAGGGGTCTCACAGCTACCAGGGCGGGCACTGGGGGCTGAATGGGGACAGGGCAAGGGGCAGGCAGGGATCTCACAGCTCCCAAGGGGGGCACGAGGGGCTCGATGGGGACAGGGCAAGGGGCAGGCAGGGGTCTCACAGCTCCCGTGGGGCAGGGGAGGCATGGAGGGTTCGATGGGGACAGGGCACGGGGCAGGCCGGGATTTCACAGCTACTGGGGGGGAGTTGGGAGAGGCATGGGGGGCTCGATGGGGACAGGGCACGGGGCTACCCGGGGTCTCACAGCTCCCGGGGTGGCCTGGGGGAGGCACGGGGGCTCGATGGGGACAAGGTACGGGGCAGGCTGGGGTCTCACAGCTTCCAGGAGGGGACAGGGGACACGGGGGGCTCAATGGGGACAAGGCACGGGGCAGGCTGGGGTCTCACAGCTCCTGGGGGGGGCATGGGGGGCTCGATGGGGATAGGGCACGGGGTGGGCCAGTGTCTCCCAGCTCCTGGGGAGGGCACAGGGGGTTCGATGGGGACAAGGCAAGGGGTAGCCGAGATCTCCCAGCTCACGGGGGGCACGGGGGGCTTGATGGGGTCTCACAGATCCCAGGGGGGCTTGGGGGAGGCATGGGGGGGCTTGATGGGGACAAAGCACGGGGCAGGCCAGGGTCACACAGCTCCTGGGGGGGTCATGGGTGTTCGATGGGGACAGGGCACAGGACTAGCTGAGGGCTCACAGCTCCCGGGGGGCACAGGGGGCTCGATAGGGACAGGGCATAGGGCAGGCTGGGGTCTCCCAGCTCCCGGGGGGGGCACGGGGGGCTCGATAGGGACAGGGCGTGGGGCAGGCCGGGGTCTCCCAGCTCCCGGGGGGGCACGGGGGGCTCGATAGGGACAGGGCATGGGGCAGGCCGGGGTCTCCCAGCTCCCGGGGGGGGGGGGCTCGATAGGGACAGGGCGTGGGGCAGGCCGGGGTCTCCCAGCTCCCGGGGGGGCACGGGGGGCTCGATAGGGACAGGGCGTGGGGCAGGCCGGGGTCTCCCAGCTCCCGGGGGGCACGGGGGGCTCGATAGGGACAGGGCGTGGGGCAGGCCGGGGTCTCCCAGCTCCCGGGGGGCACGGGGGCTCGATAGGGACAGGGCGTGGGGCAGGCCGGGGTCTCCCAGCTCCCGGGGGGCACGGGGGGCTCGATAGGGACAGGGCGTGGGGCAGGCCGGGGTCTCCCAGCTCCCGGGGGGGCACGGGGGGCTCGATAGGGACAGGGCGTGGGGCAGGCCGGGGTCTCACAGCTCCCGGGGGGGCACAGGGGGTTCGATGGGGACAGGGCACAGGACTAGCTGAGGGCTCACAGCTCCCGGGGGGCACAGGGGGCTCGATAGGGACAGGGCGTGGGGCAGGCCGGGGTCTCACAGCTCCCGGGGGGCAACAGGGGCTCGATAGGGACAGGGCGTGGGGCAGGCCGGGGTCTCACAGCTCCCGGGGGGCACGGGGGGCTCGATAGGGACAGGGCGTGGGGCAGGCCGGGGTCTCCCAGCTCCCGGGGGAGGCAAGGGGGGGCTGGATGGGGACAGAACACGGGGCAGGCCGGGGTCTCCCAGCGCCGGGGGGGCATGGTGGGCATGGGGGGCCGGGGTCTCATAGCTGCCAGGGGGGTACGTGGGGGGCACCGGGGCTCAATGGGGACAGGGCACGGGGCCGGCCGGGGTCTCCCAGCTCCCGGGGGGGCACGGGGGGCTCGATAGGGACAGGGCGTGGGGCAGGCCGGGGTCTCCCAGCTCCCGGGGGCACAGGGGGCTCGATAGGGACAGGGCGTGGGGCAGGCCGGGGTCTCCCAGCTCCCGGGGAGCACGGGGGGCTCGATAGGGACAGGGCGTGGGGCAGGCCGGGGTCTCCCAGCTCCCGGGGGAGCAGGGGGGCTCGATAGGGACAGGGCGTGGGGCAGGCCGGGGTCTCCCAGCTCCCGGGGGGGCACGGGGGGCTCGATAGGGACAGGGCGTGGGGCAGGCCGGGGTCTCACAGCTCCCGGGGGGGCACAGGGGGTTCGATGGGGACAGGGCACAGGACTAGCTGAGGGCTCACAGCTCCCGGGGGTACAGGGGGCTCGATAGGGACAGGGCGTGGGGCAGGCCGGGGTCTCACAGCTCCCGGGGGCCACAGGGCGCTCGATAGGGACAGGGCGTGGGGCAGGCCGGGGTCTCACAGCTCCCGGGGGGGCACGGGGGGCTCGATAGGGACAGGGCGTGGGCAGGCCGGGGTCTCCCAGCTCCCGGGGGGGCACGGGAGGCTCGATAGGGACAGGGCGTGGGGCAGGCCGGGGTCTCCCAGCTCCCGGGGGGCACGGGGGGCTCGATAGGGACAGGGCGTGGGGCAGGCCGGGGTCTCCCAGCTCCCGGGGGGGCACGGGGGGCTCGATAGGGACAGGGCGTGGGGCAGGCCGGGGTCTCCCAGCTCCCGGGGGGCACGGGGGGCTCGATAGGGACAGGGCGTGGGGCAGGCCGGGGTCTCCCAGCTCCCGGGGGAGGCAAGGGGGGGCTGGATGGGGACAGAACACGGGGCAGGCCGGGGTCTCCCAGCGCCCGGGGGGGCATGGTGGGCATGGGGGGCCGGGGTCTCATAGCTGCCAGGGGGGTACGTGGGGGGCACCGGGGCTCAATGGGGACAGGGCACGGGGCCGGCCGGCGTCTCCCAGCTCCCGGGGGGGGACGGGGGGCTCGATAGGGACAGGGTGTGGGGCAGGCCGGGGTCTCCAGCTCCCGGGGGGGCACGGGGGGCTCGATAGGGACAGGGTGTGGGGCAGGCCGGGGTCTCCCAGCTCCCGGGGGGCACGGGGGGATCGATAGGGACAGGGCGTGGGGCAGGGCGGGGTCTCCCAGCGCCCGGGGGGCACGGGAGGCTCGATAGGGACAGGGCGTGGGGCAGGCCGGGGTCTCCCAGCTCCCGGGGGGCACGGGGGGCTCGATAGGGACAGGGCGTCGGGCAGGCCGGGGTCCCCAGCTCCCGTGGGGGCACGGGGGGCTCGATAGGGACAGGGCGTGGGGCAGGCCGGGGTCTCCCAGCTCCCGGGGGGGCACGGGGGGCTCGATAGGGACAGGGCGTGGGGCAGGCCGGGGTCTCCCAGCTCCCGGGGGGGGCCCGGGGGGCTCGATAGGGACAGGGCGTGGGGCAGGCCGGGGTCTCACAGCTCCCGGGGGGCAACAGGGGCTCGATAGGGACAGGGCGTGGGGCAGGCCGGGGTCTCACAGCTCCCGGGGGGGCACGGGGGGCTCGATAGGGACAGGGCGTGGGGCAGGCCGGGGTCTCCCAGCTCCCAGGGGAGGCAAGGGGGGGCTGGATGGGGACAGAACACGGGGCAGGCCGGGGTCTCCCAGCGCCCGGGGGGCATGGTGGGCATGGGGGGCCGGGGTCTCATAGCTGCCAGGGGGGTACGTGGGGGGCACCGGGGCTCAATGGGGACAGGGCACGGGGCCGGCCGGGGTCTCCCAGCTCCCGGGGGGCACGGGGGGCTCGATAGGGACAGGGCGTGGGGAGGCCGGGGTCTCCCAGCTCCCGGGGGGCACAGGGGGCTCGATAGGGACAGGGCGTGGGGCAGGCCGGGTCTCCCAGCTCCCGGGGGGGCACGGGGGCTCGATAGGGACAGGGCGTGGGGCAGGCCGGGGTCTCCCAGCTCCCGGGGGGGCACGGGGGCTCGATAGGGACAGGGCGTGGGGCAGGCCGGGGTCTCCCAGCTCCCGGGGGGGCACGGGGGCTCGATAGGGACAGGGCGTGAGGCAGGCCGGGGTCTCCCAGCTCCCGGGGGCACGGGGGGCTCGATAGGGACAGGGCGTGGGGCAGGCCGGGTCTCCCAGCTCCCGGGAGGGCACGGGGGGCTCGATAGGGACAGGGCGTGGGGCAGGCCGGGGTCTCCCAGCTCCCGGGGGGGCACGGGGGGCTCGATAGGACAGGGCGTGGGGCAGGCCGGGGTCTCCCAGCTCCGGGGGGGCACGGGGGGCTCGATAGGGACAGGGCGTGGGGCAGGCCGGGTCTCCCAGCTCCCGGGGAGCACGGGGGCTCGATAGGGACAGGGCGTGGGGCAGGCCGGGGTCTCCCAGCTCCCGGGGGGCCCGGGGGCTCGATAGGGACAGGGCGTGGGGCAGGCCGGGGTCTCACAGCTCCCGGGGGAGCACGGGGGGCTCGATAGGGACAGGGCGTGGGGAGGCCGGGGTCTCACAGCTCCCGGGGGGGCACGGGGGTCGATGGGACAGGGCACAGGACTAGCTGAGGGCTCACAGCTCCCGGGGGTACGGGGGCTCGATAGGGACAGGGCGTGGGGCAGGCCGGGGTCTCCCAGCTCCGGGGGGCACGGGGGGCTCGATAGGGACAGGGCGTGGGGCAGGCCGGGGTCTCCCAGCTCCCGGGGGCAGAGGGGCTCGATAGGACAGGGCGTGGGGGGCCGGGGTCTCCACAGCTCCCGGGGGGCACGGGGGGCTCGATAGGGACAGGCGTGGGGCAGGCGGGGTCTCCCAGCTCCCGGGGGGGCCCGGGGGGCTCGATAGGGACAGGGCGTGGGGCAGGCCGGGGTCTCCCAGCTCCCGGGGGGGCACGGGGGGCTCGATAGGGACAGGGCGTGGGGCAGGCCGGGGTCTCCCAGCTCCCGGGGGGCACGGGGGGCTCGATAGGGACAGGGCGTGGGCAGGGCGGGGTCTCCCAGCTCCCGGGGGGGCACGGGGGCTCGATAGGACAGGGCGTGGGGCAGGCCGGGTCTCCCAGCTCCCGGGCGGCACGGGGGGCTCGATGGGGACAGGGCGTGGGGCAGGCCGGGGTCTCCCAGCTCCGGGGGGGGCAAGGGGGGACTGGATGGGAAGAACACGGCAGGCCGGGTCTCCCAGCACCCGGGGGGGCATAGTGGGCATGGGGGGCCGGGGTCTCATAGCTGCCAGGGGGTACGTGGGGGCACCGGGGCTCATGGGACAGGGCACGGGGCCGGGGGTCTCCCAGCTCCCGGGGGGCCACGGGGGGCTCGATAGGGACAGGGCGGGGCAGGCCGGGGTCTCCCAGCTCCCGGGGGCACGGGGGCTCGATAGGGACAGGGCGTGGGGCAGGCGGGGTCTCCCAGCTCCCGGGGGGCACGGGGGGCTCGATAGGACAGGGCGTGGGGCAGGCCGGGGTCTCCCAGCTCCCGGGGGGCACGGGGGCTCGATAGGGACAGGGCGTGGGGCAGGCCGGGGTCTCCCAGCTCCGGGGGGGAACGGGGGGCTCGATAGGGACAGGGCGTGGGGAGGCCGGGGTCTCCCAGCTCCCGGGGGGAACGGGGGCTCGATAGGGACAGGGCGTGGGCAGGCCGGGGTCTCCCAGCTCCCGGGGGGCACGGGGGGCTCGATAGGGTCAGGGCGTGGGGCAGGCCGGGGTCTCCCAGCTCCCGGGGGGGCAGGGGGGGCTCGATAGGGACAGGGCTTGGGGCAGGCCGGGGTCTCCCAGCTCCCGGGGGGCACGGGGGGCTCGATAGGGACAGTGCGTGGGGCAGGCCGGGGTCTCCCAGCTCCCGGGGGGGCACGGGGGGCTCGATAGGGACAGGGCGTGGGGCAGGCCGGGGTCTCCCAGCTCCCGGGGGGCACGGGGGGCTCGATAGGGACAGGGCGTGGGGCAGGCCGGGGTCTCCCAGCTCCCGGGGGGGCACGGGGGGCTCGATAGGGACAGGGCGTGGGGCAGGCCGGGGTCTCCCAGCTCCCGGGGGGGCACGGGGGGCTCGATAGGGACAGGGCGTGGGGCAGGCCGGGTCTCCCAGCTCCCGGGGGGCACGGGGGCTCAATGGGGACAGGGCGTGGGGCAGGCCGGGGTCTCCCAGCTCCCGGGGGGGCACGGGGGGCTCGATAGGGACAGGGCGTGGGGCAGGCCGGGGTCTCCCAGCTCCCGGGGGGGCACGGGGGGCTCGATAGGGGACAGGGCGTGGGGCAGGCCGGGGTCTCCCAGCGCCCAGGGGGGCACGGGGGGCTCGATAGGGACAGGGCTTGGGGCAGGCCGGGGTCTCCCAGCTCCCGGGGGCACGGGGGACTCGATAGGGACAGGGGTTGGGGCGGGCCTGGGGTCTCCCAGCTCCCTGGGGGGCACGGGGGGCTCACGATAGGGACAGGGCGTGGGGCAGGCCGGGGTCTCACAGCTCCGGGGGGGCACGGGGGTTCGATGGGGACAGGGCACGGGACTAGCTGACGGGCTCACAGCGCCCGGGCCACAGGGGGCTCGATAGGGACAGGGCGGGGGCAGGCCGGGGTCTCCCAGTCCCGGGGGGGCACGGGGGGCTCGATAGGGACAGGGCGTGGGGCAGGCCGGGGTCTCCCAGCTCCCGGGGGGGCACGGGGGTCTCCCAGCTCCCGGGGGGGCACGGGGGGCTCGATAGGGACAGGGCGTGGGGCAGGCCGGGTTCTCCCAGCTCCCGGGGGGGCACGGGGGGCTCGATAGGGACAGGGCGTGGGGCAGGCCGGGGTCTCCCAGCTCCCGGGGGAAGCAAGGGGGGGCTGGATGGGGACAGAACACGGGGCAGGCCGGGGTCTCCCAGCACCCGGGGGGGCATGGTGGGCATGGGGTGCCGGGGTCTCATAGCAGCCTGGGGGTACGTGGGGGCACCGGGGGTCAATGGGACAGGGCACGGGGCCGGCCGGGGTCTCCCAGCTCCCGGGGGGGCACAGGGGTCGATGGGGACAGGGCACAGGACTAGCTGTCCCAGCTCCCGGGGGCACAGGGGGGCTGGATGGGGACAGAACACGGGCAGGCCGGGGTCTCCCAGCTCCCGGGGGGCACGGGGGGCTGGATGGGGACAGAACACGGGGCAGGCCGGGGTCTCACAGCTCCCGGGGGGCACGGGGGGCTCGATAGGGACAGGGCGTGGGGCAGGCCGGGGTCTCCCAGCTCCCGGGGGCACGGGGGGCTCGATAGGGACAGGGCGTGGGGCAGGCCGGGGTCTCCCAGCTCCCGGGGGGGCACGGGGGCTCGATAGGGACAGGGCGTGGGGCAGGCCGGGGTCTCCCAGCTCCCGGGGGGCACGGGGGGCTCGATAGGGACAGGGCGTGGGGCAGGCCGGGGTCTCCCAGCTCCCGGGGGGGCACGGGGGCTCGATAGGACAGGGCGTGGGGAAGGCCCGGGTCTCCCAGCTCCCGGGGGGGCACGGGG
Organism: Dermochelys coriacea; assembly: GCF_009764565.3. Taxonomy (NCBI): domain Eukaryota; kingdom Metazoa; phylum Chordata; order Testudines; family Dermochelyidae; genus Dermochelys; species Dermochelys coriacea. Next base: position 710,507 of record NC_050092.1, read on the forward strand.
GCTCGATAGGGACAGGGCGTGGGCAGGCCGGGGTCTCCCAGCTCCCGGGGGCACGGGGGGCTCGATAGGACAGGGCGTGGGGCAGGCCGGGGTCTCCCAGCTCCCGGGGGGCACGGGGGCTCGATAGGGACAGGGCGTGGGGCAGGCCGGGTCTCCCAGCTCCCGGGGGGCCCGGGGGGCTCGATAGGGACAGGGCGTGGGCAGGCCGGGGTCTCACAGCTCCCGGGGGGCACGGGGGCTCGATAGGGACAGGGCGTGGGGCAGGCCGGGGTCTCCCAGCTCCCGGGGGGCACGGGGGGCTCGATAGGGACAGGGCACAGGACTAGCTGAGGGTCTCCCAGCTCCCGGGGGCACAGGGGGCTCGATAGGGACTGGGCGTGGGGCCGGCCGGGGTCTCCCAGCTCCCGGGGGGCACGGGGGGCTCGATAGGGACAGGGCTGGGCAGGCCGGGTCTCCCAGCTCCCGGGGGGCACGTGGGGCTCGATAGGGACAGGGCGTGGGGCAGGCCGGGGTCTCCCAGCTCCCGGGGGGCACGGGGGGCTCGATAGGGACAGGGCGTGGGGCAGGCCGGGGTCTCCCAGCTCCCGGGGGGCACGGGGCTCGATAGGGACAGGGCGTGGGGCAGGCCGGGGTCTCCCAGCTCCCGGGGGGCACGGGGGCTCGATAGGGACAGGGCGTGGGCAGGCCGGGTCTCCCAGCTCCCGGGGGGGCACGGGGGGCTCGATAGGACAGGCGTGGGCAGGCCGGGGTCTCCCAGCTCCCGGGGGGGCACGGGGGCTCGATAGGACAGGGCGTGGGCGGCGGGGGTCTCCCAGCTCCCGGGGGGGCACGGGGGGCTCGATAGGACAGGGCGTGGGGCAGGCCGGGGTCTCCCAGCGCCCGGGGGCACGGGGGGCTCGATAGGGACAGGGCGTGGGGCAGGCCGGGTCTCCCAGCTCCCGGGGCACGGGGGGCTCGATAGGGACAGGGCGGGGGGCAGGCCGGGGTCTCCCAGCTCCCGGGGGGCACGGGGGCTCGATAGGACAGGGCGGGGGCAGGCCGGGGTCTCCCAGCTCCCGGGGGGGCAACGGGGGCTCGATAGGGACAGGCGTGGGGCCGGCCGGGGTCTCCCAGCTCCCGGGGGGCACGGGGGGCTCGATAGGGACAGGCGAGGGGCAGGCCGGGTCTCCCAGCTCCCGGGGGCACGGTGGGGCTCGATAGGGACAGGGCGTGGGGCAGGCCGGGGTCTCCCAGCTCCCGGGGGGCACGGGGGCTCGATAGGGACAGGGCGTGGGCAGGCCGGGGTCTCCCAGCGCCCGGGGGGCACGGGGGGCTCGATAGGGACAGGGCGTGGGGCAGGCCGGGGTCTCCCAGCTCCCGGGGGGCACGGGGGGCTCGATAGGGACAGGGCGTGGGGCAGGCCGGGGTCTCACAGCTCCCGGGGCACGGGGGGCTCGATAGGGACAGGGCGTGGGGCAGGCCGGGGTCTCACAGCTCCCGAGGGGGCACAGGGGTTCGATGGGGACAGGGCCAGGACAGCTGAGGGCTCCCAGCTCCCGGGGGGCACAGGGGCTCGATAGGGACAGGGCGTGGGGCAGGCCGGGGTCTCACAGCTCCCGGGGGGCACCGGGGGCTCGATAGGACAGGGCGTGGGGCAGGCCGGGGTCTCCCAGCTCCCGGGGGGGCACGGGGGTCTCGATAGGGACAGGGCGTGGGCAGGCCGGGTCTCCCAGGTCCCGGGGGACACGGGGGGCTCGATAGGGACAGGGCGTGGGCAGCCGGGTCTCCCAGCTCCCGGGGGCACGGGGGGCTCGATAGGGACAGGGCTGGGGCAGGCCGGGGTCTCCAGCTCCCGGGGGGCACGGGGGCTCGATAGGGACAGGGCGTGGGGCAGGCTGGGGTCTCACAGCTCCCGGGGGGCAACAGGGGCTCGATAGGGACAGGGCGTGGGTCAGGCCGGGGTCTCACAGCTTCCGGGGGGCACGGGGGCTCGATAGGGACAGGGCGTGGGCAGGCCGGGGTCTCCCAGCTCCCAGGGGAGGCAAGGGGGGCTGGATGGGACAGAACACGGGCAGGCCGGGGTCTCCCAGCGCCCGGGGGGCATGGTGGGCATGGGGGGCCGGGTCTCTAGCTGCCAGGGGGGTAACGTGGGGGGCACCGGGGCTCAATGGGGACAGGGCACGGGGCCGGCCGGGTCTCCCAGCTCCCGGGGGGCACGGGGGCTCGATAGGGACAGGGCGTGGGGCAGGCCGGGGTCTCCCAGCTCCCGGGGGCACAGGGGGCTCGATAGGGACAGGGCGTGGGGACAGGCGGGGTCTCCCCTCCCGGGGGGGCACGGGGGGCTCGATAGGGACAGGGCGTGGGGCAGGCCGGGGTCTCCCAGCTCCCGGGGGAGCACGGGGGGCTCGATAGGGACAGGGCGTGGGGCAGGCCGGGTCCTCCCAGCTCCCGGGGGGCACGGGGGGCTCGATAGGGACGGGCGTGGGCCGAGCCGGGGTCTCACAGCTCCCGGGGGGCACAGGGGGTTCGATGGGGACAGGGCCACAGACTAGCTGAGGGCTCACAGCTCCCGGGGTACAGGGGGCCGATAGGGACAGGGCGTGGGGCAGGCCGGGGTCTCACAGCTCCCGGGGCCACAGTGCGCTCGATAGGGACAGGGCGTGGGCAGGCCGGGGTATCACAGCTCCCGGGGGGCACGGGGGGCTCGATAGGGACAGGGCGTGGGGCAGCCCGGGGTCTCCCAGCTCCCGGGGGGGCACGGGAGGCTCGATAGGGTACAGGCGTGGGGCAGGCCGGGGTCTCCCAGCTCCAGGGGGCACGGGGGCTCGATAGGGACAGGCGTGGGGCAGGCCGGGTCTCATCCACAGCTCCCGGGGCACGGGGGGCTCGATAGGACAGGGCGTGGGGCAGGCCGGGTCTCCCAGCTCCCGGGGGGCACGGGGGGCTCGATAGGAGACAGGCGTGGGCAGGCCGGTGTCTCCCAGCTCCCGGGGGAGGCAAGGGGGGGCTGGATGGGGACAGAACACGGGGCACAGGCCGGGTCTCCAGCGCCCGGGGGGCATGTGGGCATGGGGGCCGGGGTCTCATAGCTGCCAGGGGGTACGTGGGTGGCACCGGGCTCAATGGACAGGGCACGGGGCCCGCCGGGGTCTCCCAGCTCCCGGGGGGCACGGGGGCTCGATAGGGACAGGGCGTGGGGAGGCCGGGGTCTCCCAGCTCCCGGGGGGGCACGGGGGGCTCGATAGGGACAGGGCGTGGGGCAGGCCGGGGTCTCCCAGCTCCCGGGGGCACGGGGGGCTCGATAGGGACAGGGCGTGGGCAGGCCGGGGTCTCCCAGCTCCCGGGGGGGCACGGGAGGCTCGTAGGGACAGGGCGTGGGGGCAGGCCGGGGTCTCCCAGCTCCGGGGGGCACGGGGGGCTCGATAGGGACAGGGCGTGGGCAGGCCGGTTCTCCATCCCCGGGGGCACGGGGGCTCGATAGGGACAGTGCGTGGGGCAGGCCGGGTCTCCCAGCTCCCGGGGGGCACGGGGGCTCGATAGGGAAGGGCGTGGGGCAGGCCGGGTCTCCCCGCTCCCGGGGGGCACGGGGGGCTCGATAGACAGGGCGTGGGGCAGCCGGGTGTCTCCAGCTCCGGGGGGCAACAGGGGCTCGATAGGGACGGGCGTGGGGCGGCCGGGTCTCACAGCTCCCGGGGGGCACGGGGGGCTCGATAGGGACAGGGCGTGGGCAGGCCGGGTCTCCCTCTCCCAGGGAGGCAAGGGGGGGCTGATGGGACAGAACACGGGGCAGCCGGGGTTCTCCCAGCGCCCGGGGGCTGGTTGGCATGGGGGGCCGGGTCTCATAGCTGCCAGGGGGGTACGTGTGGGGCCCGGGGCTCAATTGGGACAGGGCACGGGCCGCCGGGGTCTCCCAGCTCCCCCGGGGGGGGACGGGGGGCTTAATAGGGACAGGGCGTGGGGCAGGCCGGGGTCTCCCAGCTCCCGGGGGGCACAGGGGGCTCGATAGGGACGGGCGTGGGGCAGGCCGGGGTCTCCAGCTCCCGGGGGGGCACGGGGGCTCGATAGGACAGGGCGTGGGGCAGGCCGTGGTCTCCCAGCTCCCGGGGGGCACGGGGGGCCTCGAGGGACAGGCGTGGTGCATGGCCGGGGTCCTCCCCCTCCCGGGGAGCACGGGGTGCTCGATAGGGACAGGGCGTGAGGCAGGCCTGGGTCTCCCAGCTCCCGGGGGCACGAGGACTCGATAGGACAGGGCGTGGGGCAGCCGTGGTCTCCCAGCTCCCGGGAGGCACGGGGGGCTCGATAGGACAGGGCGTGGGCAGGCCGGGGTCTCCCGCTCCCGGGGGGGCACGGGGCTCGATAGGGACAGGGCGTGGGCAGGCCGTCCCCAGCTCCCGGGGGGGCACGGGGGGCTCGATAGGACAGGGCGTGGGGCCGCCGGGGGCCCCCCCGCCCCCGGGGGGGCCCGGGGGGCTCGATAGGGACAGGGCGTGGGGCAGGCCGGGGTCTCCCAGCTCCCGGGGGGCACGGGGGGCTCGATAGGGACAGGGCGTGGGGCAGGCCGGGGTCTCCCAGCTCCCGGGGGGCACGGGGGCTCGATAGGGACAGCGTGGGGGGGGGCCGGGGTCTCACAGCTCCCGGGGTCACGGGGGTTCGATGGGGACAGGGCACAGGACTAGCTGATGGCCTCACAGCTCCGGGGGGTACAGGGGGCTCGATAGGGACAGGCTGGGGCAGGCCGGGGTCTCCCAGCTCCCGGGGGGGCACGGGGGGCTCGATAGGGACAGGGCGTGGGGCAGGCCGGGGTCCCCAGCTCCCGGGGGGCACGAGGGGCTCGATAGGGGACAGGGCGTGGGGCGGCCTGGTCCTCCCATCTCCCGGGGGGCACGGGGGCTCGATAGGGACAGGGCGTGGGCAGGCCGGGGTCTCCCAGCTACCGGGGACGGGGGGCTCGATAGGGACAGGGCTTGGGGGCAGGCCGGTTCTCCCCAGCTCCCGGGGGGGCACGGGGGGCTCGATAGGGACAGGGCGGGGGGCCGGCCGGGGTCTCCCAGCTCCCGGGGGGGCCCGGGGGGCTCGATAGGGACAGGGCGTGGGGCAGGCCGGGTTCTCCAGCTCCCGGGGGGGCACGGGGGCTCGATAGGGACAGGGCGTGGGGCAGGCCGGGGTTTCCCAGCTCCCGGGGGGGAACGGGGGGCTCGATAGGGACAGGGCGTGGGGCAGGCCGGGGTCTCCCACTCCCGGGGGGGCACACGGGGGCTCGATAGGACAGGGCGTGGGGCAGGCCGGGTCTCCCAGCTCCCGGGGAGCAAGGGGGGCTGGATGGGACAGAACCGGGGCAGGCCGGGGTCTCCCAGCCCGCCTGGGTGGCATAGTGTTGCATGGGGTGGCCGGGTCTCATAGCTGCCAGGGGGTACGTGGGGGGCACCGGGCTCAAGAGGGACAGGGCACGGGGCCGGCCGGGGTCTCCCAGCTCCCGGGGGGGCACGGGGGGCTCGATAGGGACAGGGCGTGGGGAAGGCCGGGTCCTCCCAGCTCCCGGGGGCACGGGGGGCTCAATAGGGACAGGTCGTGGGGCAGGCCGGGTCTCCCAGCTCCCGGGGGGCACGGGGCTCGATAGGGACAGGCGTGGGGCAGGCCGGTCTCCCACTCCCGGGGGCACCGGGGGCTCGATAGGGACAGGGCGTGGGGCAGGCCTGGGTCTCCCAGCTCCCGGGGGGCACGGGGGCTCGATAGGGACAGGGCGTGGGCAGGCCGGGTCTCCCAGCTCCCGGGGGGGCACGGGGTCGATAGGACAGGCGGTGGCAGGCCGGGTCTCCCAGCTCCCGGGGGGGCACTGGGGCTCGATAGGACAGGGCTGTGGGCAGGCCGGGGTCTCCCAGCTCCCGGGGGGCAGGGGGGCTCGATACGGACAGGGCGGGGGCAGCCGGGGTCTCCCAGCTCCCGGGGGGCAGGGGGGGCTCGATAGGGACAGGGCGTGGGGCAGGCCGGGGTCTCCCAGCTCCCGGGGGCACGGGGGGCTCGATAGGGACAGGGCGTGGGCAGGCCGGGTCTCCCAGCTCCCGGGGGGGCACGGGGGCTCGATAGGGACAGGGCGTGGGGCAGGCCGGGGTCTCCCAGCTCCCGGGAGCTGGGGGGCTCGATAGGGAAGGGCGTGTGGGCAGGCCGGGTCTCCCAGCTCCCGGGGGGGCACGGGCTCGATAGTGACAGGGCGTGGGGCAGGCCGGGGTCTCCCAGCTCCCGGGGGGCACGGGGGGCAGGATGGGGACAGAACACGGGGCAGGCCGGGTCTCCAGAACCCGGGGGGGCATAGTGGGCATGGGGGGCCGGGGTCTCTAGCTGCCAGGGGGTACGTGGGGGGCACCGGGGCTCATGGGGACAGGCACGGGGCCGGCCGGGGTCTCCCAGCTCCCGGGGGGCACGGGGGGCTCGATAGGGACAGGGCGTGGGCAGGCCGGGTCTCCCCAGCTCCCGGGGGGCACGGGGGCTCGATAGGGACAGGGTGTGGGCAGGGCCGGGTTCTCCCAGCTCCCGGGGGGGCACGGGGGGCTCGATAGGACAAGGGCGTGTGGGCAGGCCGGGGTCTCCCCTCCCGGGGGCACGGGGGCTCGATAGGGACAGGGCGTGGGGCAGGCCGGGGTCTCCCACGCCCCCGGGGGGCCCGGGGGGCTCGATAGGGACCAGGGCGTGGGCAGGCCGGGGTCTCCCAGCTCCCGGGGGGCCGGGGGCTCGATAGGGACAGGGCGTGGGCAGGCCCGTCCCCCCAGCTCCCGGGGGGCAGCGGGGGGGCTCGATAGACAGGGCGTGGGCAGGCCGGGGTCTCCCAGCTCCCGGGGCACGGGTGCTCGATAGGACAGGCGTGGGGCAGCCGGGTTCTCCCAGCTCCCGGGGGCACGGGGGGCTCGATAGGGACAGGCTGGGCAGGCCGGGGTCTCCCAGCTCCCGGGGGGGCACGGGGGCTCGATAGGACGGCGTGGGGCAGGCCGGGTCTCCCAGCTCCCGGGGGGGCACGGGGGCTCGATAGGGACAGGGCGTGGGGCAGGCCGGGGTTCCTCCCACCCGGGGGGCACGGGGCTCGATAGGGACAGGGCGGGGGCAGGCCGGGGTCTCCCAGCTCCCGGGGGGCACGGGGGGCTCGATAGGGACAGGGCGTGGGCAGGCCGGGTCTCCCAGCTCCCGGGGGGGCAAAACGGGGGCTCGATAGGGCAGCGTGGGGCAGGCCGGGGTTCCCAGCTCCCGGGGGCACGGGGCTCGATAGGGACAGGGCGTGGGGCAGGCCGGGGTCTCCCAGCTCCCGGGGGGCACGGGGGCTCGATAGTGACAGGGCGTTGGGGCAGGCCGGGTCTCCCAGCTCCCGGGGGGGCACGGGGCTCGATAGGGACAGGGCTTGGGGCAGGGCGGGGGTCTCACAGCTCCCGGGGGGGCACAGGGGGTTCGATGGGGACGGGCACGGACTAGCTGAGGCTTCACAGCTCCCGGGGGGCACAGGGGCTCGATAGGACAGGCGTGGGGGGCAAGGGGTTCTCCCAGCTCCCGGGGGGCACGGGGGGCTCGTCTAGGGACAGGGCGTGGGGCAGGCCGGGGTCTCCCAGCTCCCGGGGTGGCAACGGGGGCTCGATAGGGACAGGGTGGGGCAGGCGGGTCTCCCAGCTCCCGGGGGGCACGGGGGGCTCGATAGGACAGGGCGTTGGGTCAGGCCGTGGTCTCCCAACTCCCGGGGGGGCAAACGGGGCTCGATAGGGACAGGGCGTGGGGCAGGCCGGGGGTCTCCCAGCTCCCGGGGCGGCAAGGGGGGGCTGGATGGGGACAGAACACGGGGCAGGCCGGGGTCTCCCAGCACCCGGGGGGCATGGTGGGCATGGGTGCCGGGGTCCTCATAGCAGCCTGGGGGGTACGTGGGGGGCACCGGGGTCAATGTGGCAGGGCACGGGCCGTCCGGGGTCTCCCAGCTCCCGGGGGGGCACAGGGGGTTCGAGGGGGACAGGGCACAGGACTAGCTGAGGGCTCACAGCTCCCGGGGGCACAGGGGGGTCTGATGGGGACAGAACACGGGGCAGGCCGGGTTCCTCAACAGCTCCCGGGGGGCACAGGGGGGCTGGATTGGACAGAACACGGGCAGGCCGGGGTCTCCCATCTCCCGGGGGGGCACTGGGGCTCGATGGGGACAGGGCGTGGGGCAGGCCGGGGTCTCCCAGCTCCCGGGGGGCACGGGGGCTCGATAGGACAGGGGTGGGGCAGGCCGGGGTCCTCCCAGCTCCCGGGGGGGCACGGGGGGCTCGATAGGGACAGGGCGTGGGGCCGGCCGGGGTCTCCCAGCTCCCGGGGGGGCACGGGGGGCTCGATGGGGACAGGGCGTGGGGCAGGCCGGGGTCTCCCACTCCCGGGGGGGCAACGGGGGGCTCGATAGGACAGGGCGTGGGGCAGGCCGGGTCTCCCAGCTCCCGGTGGGGGCACGGGGGGCTCGATAGGGACAGGGCGTGGGCAGGCCGGGGTCTCCCAGCTCCCGGGGGGGACACGGGGGCTCGTAGGGACGGGCGGTGGGCAGCCGGGTCTCCCAGCTCCCTGGGGTGGGCACGGGGGCTCGATAGGGACAGGTGCGTGGGGCAGGCCGGGTCTCCCAGCTCCCGGGGGGGCACGGGGGCCTCGATAGGGACAGGCGTGGGGCAGGCCGGGTCTCCCAGCTCCCGGGGGGCGCACGGGGGCTCGATAGGGACAGGGCGTGGGGCAGGCCGGGTCTCCCAGCTCCCGGGGGGCCGCGGGGGGCTCTGATAGGGACAGGGCGTGGCAGGCCGGGGTCTCCCAGCTCCCGGGGGCACCGGGGGGCTCGATAGGGACAGGGCGTGGGCAGGCCGGGGTCTCCCAGCTCCCGGGGGGCACGGGGGCTCGATAGGAACAGGGCGTGGGGCAGGCCGGGGTTCTCCCAGCTCCCGGTGGGGGCACGGGGGCTCGATAGGGACAGTGGCGTGGGGCAGGCCGGGGTCTCCCACTCCCGGGGGGCAGGGGGGCTCGATAGGGACAGGGCGTGGGCAGGCCGGGGTCTCACAGCTCCCGGGGGGGCACAGGGGGTTCGATGGGGACAGGGCATCAGGACTCTGAGGGCTCACAGCTCCCGGGGGGCACAGGGGGCTCGATAGGGACAGGGCGTGGGGCAGGCGGGTCTCCAGCTCCCGTGGGGCACAGGGGGCTCGATAGGACAGGGCGTGGGGGCAGGCCGGGTCTCCAGCTCCCGGGGGGGCACGGGGGGCTCGATAGGGAAAGGGCGTGGGGCAGGCCGGGGTCTCCCAGCTCCCCTGGGGCACGTGGGGGCTCTATAGGACAGGGCGTGGGCAGGCCGGGGTCTCCCAGCTCCCGGGGGGGCACGGGGGGCTCGATAGGGACAGGCGTGGGCAGGCCGGGGTCTCCCAGCTCCCGGGGGGCACG